>NW_026870888.1:1941471-2588628 GCF_033118175.1 Dama dama
AGGAGGCCTGACGTCGCTGAACAAACACGTGTCTGGAAGGGCCCTCCCCGTCGTAACTCGAGAATATACCCCAGGTTGGTCCGCAACTCGAGAAAAACCATGAGACTTCCCCCTCGCCTCGAGATGAGGCCCGATTCCCCTGCACTGCGTGCAGAGCAATTCCGAGTTGCACATCAAACGTGAAAGGAGCCTTGATTTCCTTGATGGCACTCCAGAGAAAACCCAAGATCACTGTCTTAAGTCTAGATGGATCCTGAGGTCACTGGAACAACACGAAAGGGCTCCGTGGACCCCAAATCAACTCGAGATGAGAGCTTAGTCCCTGGCTTCGACTCAAGAGGAATACCAACTTTCCACAAGCACCTCAAGAGGAGGCTTCTCGCAGCGACATGTATGTGAGAGGACCCTGAGTTTGTGGCCTCAAGTGGAATGGACACCGAGATGCTCTGACTCGAAGTAAGGCCGGATATCCCTGCAGTGAATTGAATACAAGCTCGTCTTGCATCTCCCAAGACGAAGGGATGTCTGAATCCCCTGTGGAGACCACAGAGAAAGACCTAGTTCTCCGCCTCATCGTGACCGGAGGCCTCACATCATTTGAAAACTCGAGAGGTCCGCGGAGATCAATGCTTCCAAAGGAGACGATGCCTGACTCCTCTTGAAAATGGTTAGGAGTCCCAGGATCCCTGTCCACATGGACGGGGACCCTGGGTCTCCCGCTTCACGTGGAGACGCGTCCCAATTGCCATGCCAAGACTCGAGGAGAATCCCGAGGTGTCCATCGCACCTAGGCAGGAGTCCTGACGTCGCTGAACAAACACGTGTCTGGAAGGGCCCTCCCCGTCATAACTCGAGAATATACCCCAGGTTCCGGCCGCAACTCGAGAAAAACCATGAGACTTCCCCCTCGCCACGAGATGAGGCCCGTTTCCCCTGCACTGCGTGCAGAGCAATTCCGTGTTCCACATCAAACGTGAAAGGAGCCTTGATTTCCATGATGGCACTCCAGAGAAAACCCAAGATCACTGTCTCAAGTCTAGAGGGATCCTGAGGTCACTGGAGCAACACGAAAGAGCTCCGTGGACCCCAAATCAACTCGAGATGAGAGCTTAGTCCCTGGCTTCGACTCAAGAGGAATACGAACTTTCCACAAGTACCTCAAGAGGAGGCTTCTCTCAGCTACAGGTATGTGAGAGTGACCCTGAGTTTGTGGCCTCAAGTGGAATGGACACCGTGATGCTCTGACTCGAAGTAAGGCCGGATATCCCTGCAGTGAATTGAATGCAGGCTCGTCCTGCATCTCCCAAGACTAAGGGATGTCTGAATCCCCTGTGGAGACCACAGAGAAAGACCTAGTCCTCCGCCTCATCGCGACCGGAGGCCTCACATCCTTTGAAAACTCGAGAGGTCCGCGGAGATCAATGCTTCCAAAGGAGACGATGCCTGACTCCTCTTGAAAATGGATAGGAGTCCCAGGATCCCTGTGGCACGTGGAAAGGGACCCTGGGTCTCCCGCCTCACGTAGAGACGCGTCCCCATTGCCATGCCAAGACTCAAGGAGAATCCCGAGGTGTCCCTCGCACCTAGGCAGGAGTCCTGACGTTGCTGAACAAACAAGTGTCTGGAAGGGCCCTCCCCGTCGAAACTCGAGAATATACCCCAGGTTCCGGCCGCAACTCGAGAAAAACCATGAGACTTCCCCCTCGCCACGAGATGAGGCCCGATTCCCCTGCACTGCGTTCACAGCAATTCCGTGTTCCACATCAAACGTGAAAGGAGCCTTGATTTCCCTGATGGCACTCCAGAGAAAACCCAAGATCACTGTCTCAAGTCTAGAGGGATCCTGAGGTCACTGGAGCAACACGAAAGAGCTCCGTGGACCCCAAATCAACTCGAGATGAGAGCTTAGTCCCTGGCTTCGACTCAAGAGGAATACTAACTTTCCACAAGCACCTCAAGAGGAGGCTTCTCTCAGCTACAGGTATGTGAGAGGGACCCTGAGTTTGTGGCCTCAAGTGGAATGGACACCGAGATGCTCTGACTCGAAGTAAGGCCGGATATCCCTGCAGTGAATTGAATGCAGGCTCGTCTTGCATCTCCCAAGACGAAGGGATGTCTGAATCCCCTGTGGAGGCCACAGAGAAAGACGTAGTCCTCCGCCTCATCGCGAACGGAGGCCTCACATCCTTTGAAAATTCGAGAGGTCCGCGGAGATCAATGCTTCCAAAGGAGACGATGCCTGACTCCTCTTGAAAATGGATAGGAGTCCCAGGATCCCTGTGGCACGTGGAAAGGGACACTGGATCTTCCACTTCACGTGGAACGCGTCCCAATTGCCATGCCAAGGCTCGAGGAGAATCCCGAGTTGTCACCCGCACCTAGGCAGGAGTACTCACATCGCTGAACAAACACGTGTCTGGAAGGGCCCTCCCTGTCATAACTCGAGAATATACCCCTGGTTCCGGCCGCAACTCGAGAAAAACCATGAGACTTCCCCCTCGCCGCGAGATGAGGCCCGATTCCCCTGCACTGCGTGCAGAGCAATTCCGTGTTCCACATCAAACGTGAAAGGAGCTTTGTATCCTTGATGGCACTCCAGAGAAAACCCAAAGTAACTGTCTCAAGTCTAGAAGGATCCTGAGGCCACTGTAGCAGCACGAAAGGCCCCGTGGACCCCAAATCATCTCGAGATGAGAACTGAGTCCCTGGCTTCGACTTAAGAGGAAAACCAAGTTTCCTCAAGCACCTCAAGAGGAGGCTTCTCTCAGCTACAGGTATTTGAGAGGGACCCGGAGTTTGTGGCCTCAAGTGGAATGGACACCGAGATGCTCTGACTCGAAGTAAGGCCGGATATCCCTGCAGGGAATTGAATGCAGGCTCGTCTTGCATCTCCCAAGACAAAGGGATGTCTGAATCCCCTGTGGAGAACACAGAGAAAGACCTAGTCCTCAGCCTCATCGCGACCGGAGGCCTCACATCCTTTGAAAACTCGAGAGGTCCGCGGAGATCAATCCTTCCAAAGGAGATGATGCCTGACTCCTCTTGAAAATGGTTAGGAGTCCCAGGATCCCTGTCCACATGGACGGGGACCCTGGGTCTCCCGCGTCACTTGGAGACGCGTCCCAATTGCCATGCCAAGACTCGAGGAGAATCCCGAGGTGTCCCTCGCACCTAGGCAGGAGTCCTGACGTCGCTGAACAAACACGTGTCTGGAAGGGCCCTCCCCGACGTAACTCGAGAATATACCCCAGGTTCCGGCCGCAACTCGAGAAAAACCATGAGACTTCCCCCTCGCCACGAGATGAGACCCGATTCCCCTGCACTGCGTGCAGAGCAATTCCGAGTTCCACATCAAACGTGAAAGGAGCCTTGATTTCCTTGATGGCACTCCAGAGAAAACCCAAGATCACTGTCTCAAGTCTAGAGGGATCCTGAGGTCACTGGAGCAACACGAAAGGGCTCCGTGGACCCCAAATCAACTCGAGATGAGAGCTTAGTCCCTGGCTTCTACTCAAGAGGAATACTAACTTTCCACAAGCACCTCAAGAGGAGGCTTCTCTCAGCTACAGGTATGTGAGAGGGACCCTGAGTTTGTGGCCTCAAGTGGAATGGACACCGTAATGCTCTGACTCGAAGTAAGGCCGGATATCCCTGCAGTGGATTGAATGCAGGCTCGTCCTGCATCTCCCAAGACGAAGGGATGTCTGAATCCCCTGTGGAGACCACAGAGAAAGACCTAGTCATCCGCCTCATCGCGACCGGAGGCCTCACATCCTTCGAAAACTCGAGAGGTCCACGGAGATCAATGCTTCCAAAGGAGACGATGCCTGACTCCTCTTAAAAATGGATAGGAGTCCCAGGATCCCTGTGGCACGTGTAAAGGGACCCTGGGTCTTCCACTTCACGTGGAGACGCGTCCCAAATGCCATGCGAAGACTCGAGGAAAATCCCGAGGTGTCCCTCGCACCTAGGCAGGAGTCCTGACGTCGCTGAACAAACACGTGTCTGGAAGGGCCCTCCCTGTCATAACTCGAGAATATACCCCAGGTTCCGGCCGCAACTCGAGAAAAACCATGAGACTTCCCCCTCGCCGCGACATGAGGCCCGATTCCCCTGCCCTGCGTGCAGAGAAATTCCGTTTTCCACATCAAACGTGAAAGGAGCCTTGATTTCCTAGATGGCACTCCAGAGAAAACCCAAGATCACTGTCTCAAGCGTAGAGGGATCCTGAGGTCACTGGAAGAAGACGAAACGGCTCCGTAGACCCCAAATCAACTCGAGATGAGAGCTTAGTCCCTGGCGTCGACTCAAGAGGAATACCAACTTTCCACAAGCACCTGAAGACGAGGCTTCTCGCAGCGACAGGTATGTGAGAGGGACCCTGAGTTTGTGGCCTCAAGTGGAATGGACACCGAGATGCTCTGACTCGAAGTAAGGCCGGATATCCCTGCAGTGAATTGAATGCAGGCTCGTCTTGCATCTCCCAAGACGAAGGGATGTGTGAATCCCCTGTGGAGACGACAGAGAAAGACCTAGTCCTCCGCCTCATCGCGACAGGAGGCCTCATATCCTTTGAAAACTCGAGAGGTCTCCGGAGATCAATGCTTCCAAAGGAGACGATGCCTGACTCTTCTTGAAAATGGATAGGAGTCCCAGGATCCCTGTGGCACGTGGAAAGGGACCCTGGGTCTCCCGCCTCACGTGGAGACGCATCCCAATTGCCATGCCAAGACTCGAGGAGAATCCCGAGGTGTCCCTCGCACCTAGGCAGGAGTCCTGACGTCGCTGAACAAACACGTGTCTGGAAGGGCCCTCCCCGTCGTAACTCGAGAATATACCCCAGGTTGGTCCGCAACTCGAGAAAAACCATGAGACTTCCCCCTCGCCTCGAGATGAGGCCCGATTCCCCTGCACTGCGTGCAGAGCAATTCCGAGTTGCACATCAAACGTGAAAGGAGCCTTGATTTCCTTGATGGCACTCCAGAGAAAACCCAAGATCACTGTCTCAAGTCTAGAGGGATCCTAAGGTCACTGGAGCAACAAGAAAGGGCTCCGTGGACCCCAAATCAACTCGAGATGAGAGCTTAGTCCCTGGCTTCGACTCAAGAGGAATACCAACTTTCCACAAGCACCTCAAGAGGAGGCTTCTCTCAGCTACAGGTATGTGAGAGGGACCCTGAGTTTGTGGCCTCACGTGGATGGACACCGAGATGCTCTGACTCAAAGTAAGGCAGGATATCCCTGCAGTGAATTGAATGCAGGCTCGTCTTGCATCTCCCAAGACGAAGGGATGTCTGAAACCCCTGTGGACACTACAGAGAAAGTCCTAGTTCTCCGCCTCATCGCGACCGGAGGCCTCACATCCTTTGAAAACTCGAGAGGTTCACGGAGATCAATGCTTCCAAAGATGACGATGCCTGACTCCTCTTGAAAATGGATAGGAGTCCCAGGATCCCTGTGGCAGGTGGACAGGGACCCTGGGTCTCCCGCCTCACGTGGAGACGCGTCCCAATTGCCATGCCAAGACTCGAGGAGAATCCCGAGGTGTCCCTCGCACCTAGGCAGGAGTCCTGACGTCGCTGAACAAACACGTGTCTGGAAGGGCCTTCCCCGTCGTAACACGAGAATATACCCCAGGGCCTGGCCGAATTCGAATAAAACCATGAGAATTCCCCCTCGCCGCGAGATGAGGCCCGATTCCCCTGCACTGCGTGCAGAGCAATACCGTGCTTCACATCAAACGTGAAAGGGGCCTTGATTTCCTTGATGGCACCCTAGAGAAAACCCAAGATCACTGTCTCAAGTCTAGAGGGATCCTGAGGTCACTGGAGCAACACGAAAGGGCTCCGTGGATCCCAAATCAACTCGAGATGAGAGCTTAGTCCCTGGCTTCGAATCAAGAGGAATACCAACTTTCCACAAGCACCTCAAGAGGAGGCTTCTCTCAGCTACAGGTATGTGAGAGGGACCCTGAGTTTGTGGCCTCAAGTGGAATGGACACCGAGATGCTCTGACTCGAAGTAAGGCCGGATATCCCTGCAGTGAATTGAATGCAGGCTCGTCTTGCATCTCCCAAGACGAAGGGATGTGTGAATCCCCTGTGGAGACGACAGAGAAAGACCTAGTCCTCCGCCTCATCGCGACAGGAGGCCTCATATCCTTTGAAAACTCGAGAGGTCTCCGGAGATCAATGCTTCCAAAGGAGACGATGCCTGACTCTTCTTGAAAATGGATAGGAGTCCCAGGATCCCTGTGGCACGTGGAAAGGGACCCTGGGTCTCCCGCCTCACGTGGAGACGCATCCCAATTGCCATGCCAAGACTCGAGGAGAATCCCGAGGTGTCCCTCGCACCTAGGCAGGAGTCCTGACGTCGCTGAACAAACACGTGTCTGGAACGGCCCTCCCCGTCGTAACTCGAGAATATACCCCAGGTTGGTCCGCAACTCGAGAAAAACCATAAGACTTCCCCCTCGCCTCGAGATGAGGCCCGATTCCCCTGCACTGCGTGCAGAGCAATTCCGAGTTGCACATCAAACGTGAAAGGAGCCTTGATTTCCTTGATGGCACTCCAGAGAAAACCCAAGATCACTGTCTCAAGTCTAGAGGGATCCTGAGGTCACTGGAACAACACGAAAGGGCTCCGTGGACCCCAAATCAACTCGAGATGAGAGCTTAGTCCCTGGCTTCGACTCAAGAGGAATACCAACTTTCCACAAGCACCTCAAGAGGAGGCTTCTCTCAGCTACAGGTATGTGAGAGGGACCCTGAGTTTGTGGCCTCACGTGGATGGACACCGAGATGCTCTGACTCAAAGTAAGGCAGGATATCCCTGCAGTGAATTGAATGCAGGCTCGTCTTGCATCTCCCAAGACGAAGGGATGTCTGAAACCCCTGTGGACACTACAGAGAAAGTCCTAGTTCTCCGCCTCATCGCGACCGGAGGCCTCACATCCTTTGAAAACTCGAGAGGTCTGCGGAGATCAGTGCTTCCAAAGATGACGATGCCTGACTCCTCTTGAAAATGGATAGGAGTCCCAGGATCCCTGTGGCAGGTGGACAGGGACCCTGGGTCTCCCGCCTCACGTGGAGACGCGTCCCAATTGCCATGCCAAGACTCGAGGAGAATCCCGAGGTGTCCCTCGCACCTAGGCAGGAGTCCTGACGTCGCTGAACAAACACGTGTCTGGAAGGGCCCTCCCCGTCGTAACTCGAGAATATACCCCAGGGCCTGGCCGAATTCGAATAAAACCATGAGACTTCCCCCTCGCCGCGAGATGAGGCCCGATTCCCCTGCACTGCGTGCAGAGCAATACCGTGCTTCACATCAAACGTGAAAGGGGCCTTGATTTCCTTGATGGCACCCTAGAGAAAACCCAAGATCACTGTCTCAAGTCTAGAGGGATCCTGAGGTCACTGGAGCAACACGAAAGGGCTCCGTGGATCCCAAATCAACTCGAGATGAGAGCTTAGTCCCTGGCTTCGAATCAAGAGGAAAACCAACTTTCCACAAGCACCTCAAGAGGAGGCTTCTCTCAGCTACAGGTATGTGAGAGGGACTCTGAGTTTGTGGCCTCAAGTAGAATGGACACCGAGATGCTCTGACTCGAAGTAAGGCCGGATATGCCTGCAGTGAATTGAATGCAGGCTCGTCTTGCCTCTCCCAAGACGAAGGGATGTCTGAATCCCCTGTGGAGACCACAGAGAAAGACCTAGTTCTCCGCCTCATCGCTACTGGAGGCCTCACATCCTTTCAAAACTCGAGAGGTCCGCGGAGATCAATGCTTCCAAAGTAGACGATGCCTGACTCCTCTTGAAAATGGATAGGAGTCCCAGGATCCCTGTGGCACGTGGAAAGGGACACTGGGTCACCCGCCTCACGTGGAGACGCGTCCCAATTGCCATGCCAAGACTCGAGGAGAATCCCGAGGTGTCCCTCGCACCTAGGCAGGAGTTCTGATGTCGCTGAACAAACACGTGTCTGGAAGGGCTCTCCCCGTCGTAACTCGAGAATATACCCGAGGTTCCGGCCGCAACTCGAGAAAAACCATGAGACTTCCCCCTCGCCGCGAGACGAGGCCCGATTCCCCTGCCCTGCGAGCAGAGCAATTCCGTTTTCGACATCAAACGTGAAAGGAGCCTTGATTTCCTTGATGGCACTCCAGAGAAAACCCAAGATCACTGGCTCAAGCGTAGAGGGATCCTGAGGACACTGGAAGAACACGAAACGGCTCCGTAGACCCCAAATCAACTCGAGATGAGAGCTTAGTCCCTGGCGTCGACTCAAGAGGAATACCAACTTTACACAAGCCCCTGAAGAGGAGGCTTCTCGCAGCGACAGGTATGTGAGAGGGACCCTGAGTTTGTGGCCTCAAGTGGAATGGACACCGAGATGCTCTGACTCGAAGTATGGCCGGATATCCCTGCAGTGAATTGAATGCAGGCTCGTCTTGCATCTCCCAAGACGAAGGGATGTGTGAATCCCCTGTGGAGACGACAGAGAAAGACCTAGTCCTCCGCCTCATCGCGACAGGAGGCCTCATATCCTTTGAAAACTCGAGAGGTCTCCAGAGATCAATGCTTCCAAAGGAGACGATGCCTGACTCTTCTTGAAAATGGATAGGAGTCCCAGGATCCCTGTGGCACGTGGAAAGGGACCCTGGGTCTCCCGCCTCACGTGGAGACGCATCTCAATTGCCATGCCAAGACTCGAGGAGAATCCCGACTTGTCCCTCGCACCTAGACAGGAGGCCTGACGTCGCTGAACAAACACGTGTCTGGAAGGGCCCTCCCCGTCGTAACTCGAGAATATACCCCAGGTTGGTCCGCAACTCGAGAAAAACCATGAGACTTCCCCCTCGCCTCGAGATGAGGCCCGATTCCCCTGCACTGCGTGCAGAGCAATTCCGAGTTGCACATCAAACGTGAAAGGAGCCTTGATTTCCTATATGGCACTCCAGAGAAAACCCAAGATCACTGTCTTAAGTCTAGATGGATCCTGAGGTCACTGGAACAACACGAAAGGGCTCCGTGGACCCCAAATCAACTCGAGATGAGAGCTTAGTCCCTGGCTTCGACTCAAGAGGAATACCAACTTTCCACAAGCACCTCAAGAGGAGGCTTCTCGCAGCGACATGTATGTGAGAGGACCCTGAGTTTGTGGCCTCAAGTGGAATGGACACCGAGATGCTCTGACTCGAAGTAAGGCCGGATATCCCTGCAGTGAATTGAATACAAGCTCGTCTTGCATCTCCCAAGACGAAGGGATGTCTGAATCCCCTGTGGAGACCACAGAGAAAGACCTAGTTCTCCGCCTCATCGTGACCGGAGGCCTCACATCATTTGAAAACTCGAGAGGTCCGCGGAGATCAATGCTTCCAAAGGAGACGATGCCTGACTCCTCTTGAAAATGGTTAGGAGTCCCAGGATCCCTGTCCACATGGACGGGGACCCTGGGTCTCCCGCTTCACGTGGAGACGCGTCCCAATTGCCATGCCAAGACTCGAGGAGAATCCCGAGGTGTCCATCGCACCTAGGCAGGAGTCCTGACGTCGCTGAACAAACACGTGTCTGGAAGGGCCCTCCCCGTCATAACTCGAGAATATACCCCAGGTTCCGGCCGCAACTCGAGAAAAACCATGAGACTTCCCCCTCGCCACGAGATGAGGCCCGTTTCCCCTGCACTGCGTGCAGAGCAATTCCGTGTTCCACATCAAACGTGAAAGGAGCCTTGATTTCCATGATGGCACTCCAGAGAAAACCCAAGATCACTGTCTCAAGTCTAGAGGGATCCTGAGGTCACTGGAGCAACACGAAAGAGCTCCGTGGACCCCAAATCAACTCGAGATGAGAGCTTAGTCCCTGGCTTCGACTCAAGAGGAATACGAACTTTCCACAAGTACCTCAAGAGGAGGCTTCTCTCAGCTACAGGTATGTGAGAGTGACCCTGAGTTTGTGGCCTCAAGTGGAATGGACACCGTGATGCTCTGACTCGAAGTAAGGCCGGATATCCCTGCAGTGAATTGAATGCAGGCTCGTCCTGCATCTCCCAAGACTAAGGGATGTCTGAATCCCCTGTGGAGACCACAGAGAAAGACCTAGTCCTCCGCCTCATCGCGACCGGAGGCCTCACATCCTTTGAAAACTCGAGAGGTCCGCGGAGATCAATGCTTCCAAAGGAGACGATGCCTGACTCCTCTTGAAAATGGATAGGAGTCCCAGGATCCCTGTGGCACGTGGAAAGGGACCCTGGGTCTCCCGCCTCACGTAGAGACGCGTCCCCATTGCCATGCCAAGACTCAAGGAGAATCCCGAGGTGTCCCTCGCACCTAGGCAGGAGTCCTGACGTTGCTGAACAAACAAGTGTCTGGAAGGGCCCTCCCCGTCGAAACTCGAGAATATACCCCAGGTTCCGGCCGCAACTCGAGAAAAACCATGAGACTTCCCCCTCGCCACGAGATGAGGCCCGATTCCCCTGCACTGCGTTCACAGCAATTCCGTGTTCCACATCAAACGTGAAAGGAGCCTTGATTTCCCTGATGGCACTCCAGAGAAAACCCAAGATCACTGTCTCAAGTCTAGAGGGATCCTGAGGTCACTGGAGCAACACGAAAGAGCTCCGTGGACCCCAAATCAACTCGAGATGAGAGCTTAGTCCCTGGCTTCGACTCAAGAGGAATACTAACTTTCCACAAGCACCTCAAGAGGAGGCTTCTCTCAGCTACAGGTATGTGAGAGGGACCCTGAGTTTGTGGCCTCAAGTGGAATGGACACCGAGATGCTCTGACTCGAAGTAAGGCCGGATATCCCTGCAGTGAATTGAATGCAGGCTCGTCTTGCATCTCCCAAGACGAAGGGATGTCTGAATCCCCTGTGGAGGCCACAGAGAAAGACCTAGTCCTCCGCCTCATCGCGAACGGAGGCCTCACATCCTTTGAAAATTCGAGAGGTCCGCGGAGATCAATGCTTCCAAAGGAGACGATGCCTGACTCCTCTTGAAAATGGATAGGAGTCCCAGGATCCCTGTGGCACGTGGAAAGGGACACTGGGTCTTCCACTTCACGTGGAACGCGTCCCAATTGCCATGCCAAGGCTCGAGGAGAATCCCGAGTTGTCCCCCGCACCTAGGCAGGAGTACTCACATCGCTGAACAAACACGTGTCTGGAAGGGCCCTCCCTGTCATAACTCGAGAATATACCCCTGGTTCCGGCCGCAACTCGAGAAAAACCATGAGACTTCCCCCTCGCCGCGAGATGAGGCCCGATTCCCCTGCACTGCGTGCAGAGCAATTCCGTGTTCCACATCAAACGTGAAAGGAGCTTTGTATCCTTGATGGCACTCCAGAGAAAACCCAAAGTAACTGTCTCAAGTCTAGAAGGATCCTGAGGCCACTGTAGCAGCACGAAAGGCTCCGTGGACCCCAAATCATCTCGAGATGAGAACTGAGTCCCTGGCTTCGACTTAAGAGGAAAACCAAGTTTCCTCAAGCACCTCAAGAGGAGGCTTCTCTCAGCTACAGGTATTTGAGAGGGACCCGGAGTTTGTGGCCTCAAGTGGAATGGACACCGAGATGCTCTGACTCGAAGTAAGGCCGGATATCCCTGCAGGGAATTGAATGCAGGCTCGTCTTGCATCTCCCAAGACAAAGGGATGTCTGAATCCCCTGTGGAGAACACAGAGAAAGACCTAGTCCTCAGCCTCATCGCGACCGGAGGCCTCACATCCTTTGAAAACTCGAGAGGTCCGCGGAGATCAATCCTTCCAAAGGAGATGATGCCTGACTCCTCTTGAAAATGGTTAGGAGTCCCAGGATCCCTGTCCACATGGACGGGGACCCTGGGTCTCCCGCGTCACTTGGAGACGCGTCCCAATTGCCATGCCAAGACTCGAGGAGAATCCCGAGGTGTCCCTCGCACCTAGGCAGGAGTCCTGACGTCGCTGAACAAACACGTGTCTGGAAGGGCCCTCCCCGACGTAACTCGAGAATATACCCCAGGTTCCGGCCGCAACTCGAGAAAAACCATGAGACTTCCCCCTCGCCACGAGATGAGACCCGATTCCCCTGCACTGCGTGCAGAGCAATTCCGAGTTCCACATCAAACGTGAAAGGAGCCTTGATTTCCTTGATGGCACTCCAGAGAAAACCCAAGATCACTGTCTCAAGTCTAGAGGGATCCTGAGGTCACTGGAGCAACACGAAAGGGCTCCGTGGACCCCAAATCAACTCGAGATGAGAGCTTAGTCCCTGGCTTCTACTCAAGAGGAATACTAACTTTCCACAAGCACCTCAAGAGGAGGCTTCTCTCAGCTACAGGTATGTGAGAGGGACCCTGAGTTTGTGGCCTCAAGTGGAATGGACACCGTAATGCTCTGACTCGAAGTAAGGCCGGATATCCCTGCAGTGAATTGAATGCAGGCTCGTCCTGCATCTCCCAAGACGAAGGGATGTCTGAATCCCCTGTGGAGACCACAGAGAAAGACCTAGTCATCCGCCTCATCGCGACCGGAGGCCTCACATCCTTCGAAAACTCGAGAGGTCCACGGAGATCAATGCTTCCAAAGGAGACGATGCCTGACTCCTCTTAAAAATGGATAGGAGTCCCAGGATCCCTGTGGCACGTGTAAAGGGACCCTGGGTCTTCCACTTCACGTGGAGACGCGTCCCAAATGCCATGCGAAGACTCGAGGAAAATCCCGAGGTGTCCCTCGCACCTAGGCAGGAGTCCTGACGTCGCTGAACAAACACGTGTCTGGAAGGGCCCTCCCTGTCATAACTCGAGAATATACCCCAGGTTCCGGCCGCAACTCGAGAAAAACCATGAGACTTCCCCCTCGCCGCGACATGAGGCCCGATTCCCCTGCCCTGCGTGCAGAGACATTCCGTTTTCCACATCAAACGTGAAAGGAGCCTTGATTTCCTTGATGGCACTCCAGAGAAAACCCAAGATCACTGTCTCAAGCGTAGAGGGATCCTGAGGTCACTGGAAGAAGACGAAACGGCTCCGTAGACCCCAAATCAACTCGAGATGAGAGCTTAGTCCCTGGCGTCGACTCAAGAGGAATACCAACTTTCCACAAGCACCTGAAGACGAGGCTTCTCGCAGCGACAGGTATGTGAGAGGGACCCTGAGTTTGTGGCCTCAAGTGGAATGGACACCGAGATGCTCTGACTCGAAGTAAGGCCGGATATCCCTGCAGTGAATTGAATGCAGGCTCGTCTTGCATCTCCCAAGACGAAGGGATGTGTGAATCCCCTGTGGAGACGACAGAGAAAGACCTAGTCCTCCGCCTCATCGCGACAGGAGGCCTCATATCCTTTGAAAACTCGAGAGGTCTCCGGAGATCAATGCTTCCAAAGGAGACGATGCCTGACTCTTCTTGAAAATGGATAGGAGTCCCAGGATCCCTGTGGCACGTGGAAAGGGACCCTGGGTCTCCCGCCTCACGTGGAGACGCATCCCAATTGCCATGCCAAGACTCGAGGAGAATCCCGAGGTGTCCCTCGCACCTAGGCAGGAGTCCTGACGTCGCTGAACAAACACGTGTCTGGAAGGGCCCTCCCCGTCGTAACTCGAGAATATACCCCAGGTTGGTCCGCAACTCGAGAAAAACCATGAGACTTCCCCCTCGCCTCGAGATGAGGCCCGATTCCCCTGCACTGCGTGCAGAGCAATTCCGAGTTGCACATCAAACGTGAAAGGAGCCTTGATTTCCTTGATGGCACTCCAGAGAAAACCCAAGATCACTGTCTCAAGTCTAGAGGGATCCTAAGGTCACTGGAGCAACAAGAAAGGGCTCCGTGGACCCCAAATCAACTCGAGATGAGAGCTTAGTCCCTGGCTTCGACTCAAGAGGAATACCAACTTTCCACAAGCACCTCAAGAGGAGGCTTCTCTCAGCTACAGGTATGTGAGAGGGACCCTGAGTTTGTGGCCTCACGTGGATGGACACCGAGATGCTCTGACTCAAAGTAAGGCAGGATATCCCTGCAGTGAATTGAATGCAGGCTCGTCTTGCATCTCCCAAGACGAAGGGATGTCTGAAACCCCTGTGGACACTACAGAGAAAGTCCTAGTTCTCCGCCTCATCGCGACCGGAGGCCTCACATCCTTTGAAAACTCGAGAGGTTCACGGAGATCAATGCTTCCAAAGATGACGATGCCTGACTCCTCTTGAAAATGGATAGGAGTCCCAGGATCCCTGTGGCAGGTGGACAGGGACACTGGGTCTCCCGCCTCACGTGGAGACGCGTCCCAATTGCCATGCCAAGACTCGAGGAGAATCCCGAGGTGTCCCTCGCACCTAGGCAGGAGTCCTGACGTCGCTGAACAAACACGTGTCTGGAAGGGCCTTCCCCGTCGTAACACGAGAATATACCCCAGGGCCTGGCCGAATTCGAATAAAACCATGAGACTTCCCCCTCGCCGCGAGATGAGGCCCGATTCCCCTGCACTGCGTGCAGAGCAATACCGTGCTTCACATCAAACGTGAAAGGGGCTTGATTTCCTTGATGGCACCCTAGAGAAAACCCAAGATCACTGTCTCAAGTCTAGAGGGATCCTGAGGTCACTGGAGCAACACGAAAGGGCTCCGTGGATCCCAAATCAACTCGAGATGAGAGCTTAGTCCCTGGCTTCGAATCAAGAGGAATACCAACTTTCCACAAGCACCTCAAGAGGAGGCTTCTCTCAGCTACAGGTATGTGAGAGGGACCCTGAGTTTGTGGCCTCAAGTAGAATGGACACCGAGATGCTCTGACTCGAAGTAAGGCCGGATATCCCTGCAGTGAATTGAATGCAGGCTCGTCTTGCCTCTCCCAAGACGAAGGGATGTCTGAATCCCCTGTGGAGACCACAGAGAAAGACCTAGTTCTCCGCCTCATCGCTACTGGAGGCCTCACATCCTTTCAAAACTCGAGAGGTCCGCGGAGATCAATGCTTCCAAAGTAGACGATGCCTGACTCCTCTTGAAAATGGATAGGAGTCCCAGGATCCCTGTGGCACGTGGAAAGGGACACTGGGTCTCCCGCCTCACGTGGAGACGCGTCCCAATTGCCATGCCAAGACTCGAGGAGAATCCCGAGGTGTCCCTCGCACCTAGGCAGGAGTTCTGATGTCGCTGAACAAACACGTGTCTGGAAGGGCCCTCCCCGTCGTAACTCGAGAATATACCCGAGGTTCCGGCCGCAACTCGAGAAAAACCATGAGACTTCCCCCTCGCCGCGAGACGAGGCCCGATTCCCCTGCCCTGCGTGCAGAGCAATTCCGTTTTCCACATCAAACGTGAAAGGAGCCTTGATTTCCTTGATGGCACTCCAGAGAAAACCCAAGATCACTGGCTCAAGCGTACAGGGATCCTGAGGACTCTGGAAGAACACGAAACGGCTCCGTAGACCCCAAATCAACTCGAGATGAGAGCTTAGTCCCTGGCTTCGACTCAAGAGGAATACCAACTTTCCAAGAGCACCTCAAGAGGAGGCTTCTCTCAGCTACAGGTATGTGAGAGGGACCCTGAGTTTGTGGCCTCAAGTGGAATGGACACCGTGATGCTCTGACTCGAAGTAAGGCCGGATATCCCTGCAGTGAATTGAATGCAGGCTCGTCCTGCATCTCCCAAGACTAAGGGATGTCTGAATCCCCTGTGGAGACCACAGAGAAAGACCTAGTCCTCCGCCTCATCGCGACCGGAGGCCTCACATGCTTTGAAAACTCGAGAGGTCCGCGGAGATCAATGCTTCCAAAGGAGACGATGCCTGACTCCTCTTGAAAATGGATAGGAGTCCCAGGATCCCTGTGGCACGTGGAAAGGGACCCTGGGTCTCCCGCCTCACGTAGAGACGCGTCCCCATTGCCATGCCAAGACTCAAGGAGAATCCCGAGGTGTCCCTCGCCCCTAGGCAGGAGTCCTGACGTTGCTGAACAAACACGTGTCTGGAAGGGCCCTCCCCGTCGTAACTCGAGAATATACCCCAGGTTCCGGCCGCAACTCGAGAAAAACCATGAGACTTCCCCCTCGCCACGAGATGAGGCCCGATTCCCCTGCACTGCGTTCACAGCAATTCCATGTTCCACATCAAACGTGAAAGGAGCCTTGATGGCACTCCAGAGAAAACCCAAGATCACTGTCTCAAGTCTAGAGGGATACTGAGGTCACTGGAGCAACACGAAAGGGCTCCGTGGACCCCAAATCAACTCGAGATGAGAGCTTAGTCCCTGGCTTCGACTCAAGAGGAATACTAACTTTCCACAAGCACCTCAAGAGGAGGCTTCTCTCAGCTACAGGTATGTGAGAGGGACCCTGAGTTTGTGGCCTCAAGTGGAATGGACACCGAGATGCTCTGACTCGAAGTAAGGCCGGATATCCCTGCAGTGAATTGAATGCAGGCTCGTCTTGCATCTCCCAAGACGAAGGGATGTCTGAATCCCCTGTGGAGACCACAGAGAAAGACCTAGTCCTCAGCCTCATCGCGAACGGAGGCCTCACATCCTTTGAAAATTCGAGAGGTCCGCGGAGATCAATGCTTCCAAAGGAGACGATGCCTGACTCCTCTTGAAAATGGATAGGAGTCCCAGGATCCCTGTGGCACGTGGAAAGGGACACTGGATCTTCCACTTCACGTGGAGACGCGTCCCAATTGCCATGCCAAGGCTCGAGGAGAATCCCGAGTTGTCCCTCGCACCTAGGCAGGAGTCCTCACATCGCTGAACAAACACGTGTCTGGAAGGGCCCTCCCTGTCATAACTCGAGAATATACCCCTGGTTCCGGCCGCAACTCGAGAAAAACCATGAGACTTCCCCCTCGCCGCGAGATGAGGCCCGATTCCCCTGCACTGCGTGCAGAGCAATTCCGTGTTCCACGTCAAACGTGAAAGGAGCTTTGTATCCTTGATGGCACTCCAGAGAAAACGCAAAGTAACTGTCTCAAGTCTAGAAGGATCCTGAGGCCACAGTAGCAGCACGAAAGGCTCCGTGGACCCCAAATCATTTCGAGATGAGAGCTGAGTCCCTGGCTTCGACTTAAGAGGAAAACCAAGTTTCCTCAAGCACCTCAAGAGGAGGCTTCTCTCAGCTACAGGTATTTGAGAGGGACCCGGAGTTTGTGGCCTCAAGTGGAATGGACACCGAGATGCTCTGACTCGAAGTAAGGCCGGATATCCCTGCAGTGAATTGAATGCAGGCTCGTCTTGCATCTCCCAAGACGAAGGGATGTCTGAATCCCCTGTGGAGACCACAGAGAAAGACCTAGTCCTCAGCCTCATCGCGACCGGAGGCCTCACATCCTTTGAAAACTCGAGAGGTCCGCGGAGATCAATGCTTCCAAAGGAGACGATGCCTGACTCCTCTTGAAAATGGTTAGGAGTCCCAGGATCCCTGTCCACATGGACGGGGACACTGGGTCTCCCGCCTCACGTGGAGACGCGTCCCAATTTCCATGCCAAGACTCGAGGAGAATCCCGAGGTGTCCCTCGCACCTAGGCAGGAGTCCTGACGTCGCTGAACAAACACGTGTCTGGAAGGGCCCTCCCCATCGTAACTCGAGAATATACCCCAGGTTCCGGCCGCAACTCGAGAAAAACCATGAGACTTCCCCCTCGCCGCGAGATGAGGCCCGATTCCCCTGGACTGCGTGCAGAGCAATTCCGTGTTCCACATCAAACTGGAAAGGAGCCTTGATTTCCTTGATGGCACTCCAGAGAAAACCCAAGATCACTGTCTCAAGTCTAGAGGGATCCTGAGGTCACTGTAGCAACACGAAAGGGCTCCGTGGACCCCAAATCAACTCGAGATGAGAGCATAGTCCCTGGCTTCGACTCAAGAGGAATCCCAACTTTCCACAAGCACCTCAAGAGGAGGCTTCTCTCAGCTACAGGTATGTGAGAGGACCCTGAGTTTGTGGCCTCAAGTGGAATGGACACCGAGATGCTCTGACTCGAAGTAAGGCCGGATATCCCTGCAGTGAATTGAATGCAGGCTCGTCTTGTATCTCCCAAGACAAAGGGATGTCTGAATCCCCTGTGGAGAAAACAGAGAAAGACCTAGTCCTCAGCCTCATCCCGACCGGAGGCCTCACATCCTTTGAAAACTCGAGAGGTCCGCGGAGATCAATGCTTCCAAAGGAGACGATGCCTGACTCCTCTTGAAAATGGTTAGGAGTCCCAGGATCCCTGTCCACATGGACGGGGACCCTGGGTCTCCCGCGTCACGTGGAGACGCGTCCCAATTGCCATGCCAAGACTCGAGGAGAATCCCGAGGTGTCCCTCGCACCTAGGCAGGAGTCCTGACGTCGCTGAACAAACACGTGTCTGGAAGGGCCCTCCCCGACGTAACTCGAGAATATACCCCAGGTTCCGGCCGCAACTCGAGAAAAACCATGAGACTTCCCCCTCGCCACGAGATGAGGCCCGATTCCCCTGCACTGCGTGCAGAGCAATTCCGAGTTCCACATCAAACGTGAAAGGAGCCTTGATTTCCTTGATGGCACTCCAGAGAAAACCCAAGATCACTGTCTCAAGTCTAGAGGGATCCTGAGGTCACAAGAGCAACACGAAAGGGCTCCGTGGACCCCAAATCAACTCGAGATGAGAGCTTAGTCCCTGGCTTCGACTCAAGAGGAATACTAACTTTCCACAAGCACCTCAAGAGGAGGCTTCTCTCAGCTACAGGTATGTGAGAGGGACCCTGAGTTTGTGGCCTCAATTGGAATGGACACCGAGATGCTCTGACTCGAAGTAAGGCCGGATATCCCTGCAGTGAAGTGAATGCAGGCTCGTCCTGCATCTCTCAAGACGAAGGGATGTCTGAATCCCCTGTGGAGACCACAGAGAAAGAACTAGTCCTCCGCCTCATCGCGACCGGAGGCCTCACATCCTTTGAAAACTCGAGAGGTCCGCGGAGATCAATGCTTCCAAGGGAGACGATGCCTGACTCCTCTTGAAAATGGATAGGAGTCCCAGGATCCCTGTGGCACGTGGAAAGGGACTCTGGGTCTCCCGCCTCACGTGGAGACACGTCCCAATTGCCATGCCAAGACTCGAGGAGAATCCCAACTTGTCCCTCGCACCTAGGCAGGAGTCCTGACGTCGCTGAACAAACACGTGTCTGGAAGGGCCCTCCCCGTCGTAACTCGAGAATATACCCCAGGTTCCGGCCGGAACTCGAGAAAAACCATGAGACTTCCCCCTCGCCGCGAGATGAGGCCCGATTCCCCTGCACTGCGTCAGAGCAATTCCTTATTCCACATCAAAAGTGAAAGGAGCCTTGATTTCCTTGATGGCACTCCAGAGAAAACCCAAGATCACTGTCTCTAGTCTAGAGGGATCCTGAGGTCACTGTAGCAACACGAAAGGGCTCCGTGGACCCCAAAATCAACTCGAGATGAGAGCTTAGTCCCTGGCTTCGACTCAAGAGGAATACCAACTTTCCACAAGCACCTCAAGAGGAGGCTTCTCTCAGATACAAGTATGTGAGAGGGCCCCTGAGTTTGTTGCCTCAAGTGGAATGGACACCGAGATGCTCTGACTCGAAGTAAGGCCGGATATCCCTGCAGTGAATTGAATGCAGACTTGTCTTGGATGTCCCAAGAAGAAGGGATGTCTGAATCCCCTATGGAAATGACAGAGAACGACCGAGTTCTCCGCCTCATCGCGAGCGGAGGCCTCACATCCTTTGAAAACTCGAGAGGTCCGCGGAGATCAATGCTTCCAAAGGAGAAGATGCCTGACTACTCTTAAAAATGGATAGGAGTCCCAGGATCCCTGTGGCACGTGGAAAGGGACCCTGGGTCTCCTGCCTCACGTGGAGACGCGTCCCAATTGCCATGCCAAGACTCGAGGAGAATCCTGAGGTGTCCCTCGCACCTAGGCAGGAGTCCTGACGTCGCTGAACAAACACGTGTCTGGAAGGGCCCTCCCCGTCGTAACTCGAGAATATACCCCAGGTTCCGGCCGCAACTCGAGAAAAACCATGAGACTTCCCCCTCGCCGCGAGATGAGGCCTGATTCCCCTGCCCTGCGTGCAGACCAATTCCGTGTTCCACATCAAACGTGAAAGGAGCCTTGATTTCCTTGATGGCACTCCAGATAAAACCCAAGATCACTGTCTCTAGTCTAGAGTGATCCTGTGGTCACTGTAGCAACACGAAAGGGCTCCGTGGACCCCAAATCTACTCGAGATGAGAGCTTAGTCCCTGGCTTCGAATCAAGAGGAATACCCACTTTCCACAAGCACCTCAAGAGGAGGATAGTCTCAGCTACAGGTATGTGAGAGGGACCCTGAGTTTGTGGCCTCAAGTGGAATGGACACCGAGATGCTCTGACTCAAAGTAAGGCCAGATATCCCTGCAGTGAATTGAATGCAGGCTCGTCTTGCATCTCCCAAGACGAAGGGATGTCTGAATCCCCTGTGGAGACGACAGAGAAAGACTTAGGCCTCCGCCTCTTCGCGACCGGAGCCTCACATCCTTTGAAAACTCGAGAGGTCTGCGGAGATCAATGCTTCCAAAGGAGACGATAGCTGGCTCTTCTTGAAAATGGATAGGAGTCCCAGGATGCCTGTGGCACGTGGAAAGGGACCCTGGGTCTCCCGCCTCACGTGGAGACGCGTCCCAATTGCCATGCCAAGACTCGAGGAGAATCCCGAGGTGTCCCTCGCACCTAGGCAGGGGTCCTGACGTCGCTGAACAAACACGTGTCTGGAAGGGCCCTCCCCGTCGTAACTCGAGAATATACCCCAGGTTCCGGCCGCTACTCGAGAAAAACCATGAGACTTCCCCCTCGCCGCGAGATGAGGCCCGATTCCCCTGCACTGTGTGCAGAGCAATTCCGTGTTCCACATCAAACGTGAAAGGAGGCTTGATTTCCATGATGGCACTCCAGAGAAAACCCAAGATCACTGTCTCAAGTCTAGAGGGATCCTGAGGTCACTGGAGCAACACGAAAGGGCTCCGTGGACCCCAAATCAACTCGAGAGGAGAGCTTAGTCCCTGGCTTCGACTCAAGAGGAATACCAACTTTTCACAAGCACCTCAAGAGGAGGCTTCTCTCAACTACAGGTAAGTGAGAGGGACCCTGAGTTTGTGGCCTCAAGTGGAATGGACACTGAGATGCTCTGACTCGAAGTAAGGTCGAATATCCCTGCAGTGAATTGAATGCAGGCTGGTCTTGCATCTCCCAAGACGAAGGGATGTCGGAATCCCCTGTGGAGACGACAGAGAAAGACCTAGTCCTCCGCCTCATCGCGACCGGAGGCCTCACATCCTTTGAAAACTCGAAAGGTCTGCGGAGATCAATGCTTCCAAAGAAGACGATGCCTGACTCTTCTTGAAAATGGATAGGAGTCCCAGGATCCCTGTGGCACGAGCAAAGGGACCCTGGGGCTCCCGCCTCATGTGGAGACGCGTCCCAATTGCCATGCCAAGACTCGAGGAGAATCCCGAGGTGTCCCTCGCACCTAGGCAGGAGTCCTGACGTCGCTGAACAAACACGTGTCTGGAAGGGCCCTCCCCGTCGTAACTTGAGAATATAGCCCAGGTTCCGGCCGCAACTCGAGAAAAACCATGAGACTTCCCCCTCGCCGAGAGATGAGGCCCGATTCCCCTGCACTGCGTGCAGAGCAATTCCGTGTTCCACATCAAACGTGAAAGGAGCCTTGATTTCCTTGATGGCACTCCAGAGAAAACCCAAGTTCACTGTCTCAAGTCTAGAGGGATCCTGAGGTCACTGTAGCAACACGAAATTGCTCCGTGGACCCCAAATCATCTCGAGATGAGAGCTTAGTCCCTGGCTTCGACTCAAGAGGCATACCAACTTTAAAAGAGCACCTCAAGAGGAGGCTTCTCTCAGCTACAGGTATGTGAGAGGGACCCTGAGATTGTGGCCTCAAGTGGAATGGACACCGAGATGCTCTGACTCGAAGTAAGGCTTGATATCCCTGCAGTGAATTGAATGCAGGCTCGGCTTGCATCTCCCAAGACGAAGGGATGTCTGAATCCCCTGTGGAGACCACAGAGAAAGACCCAGTCCTCTGCCTCATCGCGACCGGAGGCCTCACATCCTTTGAAAACTCGAGAGGTCTGCAGAGATCAATGCTTCCAAAGGAGACGATGCCCGACTCCTCTTGAAAATGGATTGGAGTCCCAGGATCCCTGTGGCACGTGGAAAGGGACCCTGGGTCTCCCGCCTCACGTGGAGATGCATCCCAATTGCCATGCCAAGACTCGAGGAGAATCCCGAGGTGTCCCTCGCACCTAGGCAGGAGTCCTGACGTCTCTGAACAAACACGAGTCTGGAAGGGCCCTCCCCGTCGTAACTCGAGAATATACCCCAGGTTCCGGCCGCAACTCGAGAAAAACCATGAGACATCCCCCTCGCCGCGAGATGAGGCCCGATTCCCCTGCACTCCGTGCAGGGCAATTCCGTGTTCCACATCAAACGTGAAAGGAGCTTTGATTTCCTTGATGGCACTCCAGAGAAAACCCAAGATCACTGTCTCAAGTCTAGAGGGATCCTGAGGTCACTGGAGCAACACGAAAGGGCTCTGTGGACCCCAAATCAACTCAACATGAGAGCTTAGTCCCTGGCTTCGAGTCAAGAGGAATACCAACTTTCCACAAGCACCTCAAGAGGAGGCTTCTCTCAGCTACAGGTATGTGAGAGGAACCCTGAGTTTGTGGCCTCAAGTGGAATGGACACCGAGATGCTCTGACTCGAAGTAAGCCCGGATATCCCTGCAGTGAATTGAATGCAGGCTCCTCTTGCATCTCCCAAGACGAAGGGATGTCTGAGTCCCATGTAGAGACGACAGAGAAAGACTTAGCCCTCCGCCTCATCGCGACCGGAGGCCTCACATCCTTTGAGAACTTGAGAGGTCTGCGGAGATCAATGCTTCGAAAGGAAACGATGGCTGACTCCTCTTGAAAATGGATTGGAGTTCCAGGATCCCTGTGGCACGTGGAAAGGGACCTTGGGTCTCCCGCCTCATGTGGAGACGCGTGCCAATTGCCATGCCAAGACTCGAGGAGAATCCCGAGGTGTCCCTCACACGTAGGCAGGAGTCCTGACATCGCTGAACAAACACGTGTCTGGAAGGGCCCTCCCCTTCGTAACTCGAGAATATACCCCAGGTTCCGGCCGCAACTCGAGAAAAACCATGAGACTTCCCCCTCGCCGCGAGATGATGAGAGGGTAACAGGCAGGAAGGCCAGGGGTCTCCAAATGGAGGAAAGAGGCTGTAAGTGCCAGACATTTTTATCTCTCTTAAGCGGCAGGAAGAAATCTGTTTTTCCTTCTCTATACAAATTTAAAAGGAGGTTTGTCTTAACATTCTGTGTTGCCATGACACCTGGTCTCACCTAAAGCTAACTACTCTCAGACTTTGAGTTAACCAATACATTCCTTTTTCGTATGGAAATGTTGTCTTAAGCTATGTTAATGAACCCCAGACTCTACCTTCAAGTTGGTTCTGCCAAAAGGCCTAACTTACTTACTCAGGTATTGTTCCCCTAATCTATGTAAATGGAACTATTTGTTGGTATTCTGCCCTTCTACAAGATTCCAGTCAATCGTTTTATGGCCTGGGATGGATTATCTGATGCCATTCTAAATTTTATGACATTCCTTTCATTTCATTAACAGACTGTGAGTGACTATATAACATACAGCTAAACACTAGGAGGGGGGTACTCTTTTGCCCCCTTCTAATGCCTATGTCAGAAGCTTTCTCTATACTTTAATAAAACTTTATTACACAAAAGCTCTGAGCGATCCAGCCTCGTCTCTGGCCCCGGATTGAATTCGTCTCCTCCGGAGGCCAAGAATCCCGCGTCTTATCGTTCAGCAGCAACCTTTCAATGAGGCCCGATTCCCCTGCACTGCGTGCAGAGCAATTCCGTGTTCCACATCAAACGTGAAAGGAGCCTTGATTTCCTTGATGGCACTCCAGAGAAAACCCAAGATCACTGTCTCAAGTCTAGAGGGATCCTGAGGTCACTGGAGCAACACGAAAAGGCTCCGTGGACCCCAAACCAACTCGAGATGATAGCTTAGGCCCTGGCTTCGACTCAAGAGGAATACCAACTTTCCACAAGCACCTCAAGAGGAGGCTTCTCACAGCTACAGGTATGTGAGAGGGACCCTGAGTTTGTGGCCTCAAGTGGAATGGACACCGAGATGCTCTGACTCGAAGTAAGGCTGGATATCCCTGCAATGAATTGAAAGCAGGCTCGTCTTGCATCTCCCAAGACGAAGCGATGTCTGAATCTCTTGTGGAGACCACAGAGAAAGACCTAGTCCTCCGCCTCAACGCGGACGGAGGCCTCACATCCTTTGAAAACTCGAGAGTTCCGCGGAGATCAATGCTTCCAAAGGAGACGATGCCTGACTCCTCTTGAAAATAGATAGGAGTCCCAGGATCCCTGTGGCACGTTAAAAACGACACTGGGTCTCCCGCCACACGTGGAGACGCGTCCCCATTGCCATGCCAAGACTCTAGGAGAAACCAGAGGTGTCCCTCACACCTAGGCAGGAGTCCTGACGTCGCTGAACAAACACGTTTCTGGAAGGGCCCTCCCCGTCGTAACTCGAGAATATACCCCAGGTTCCGGCCGCAACTCGAAAAAACCATGAGACTTCCCCCTCGCTGCAAGAAGAGGCCCGATTCCCCTGCACTGCGTGCAGAGCAATTCCGTGTTCCACATCAAACGTGAAAGGAGCCTTGATTTCCTTGATGGCACTCCAGAGAAAACCCAAGATCACTGTCTCAAGTCTATAGGTATCCAGAGGTCACTGGAGCAACACGAAAAGGCTCCGTGTACCCCAAATCAACTCGAGATGATATCTTAGTCCCTGGCTTCGACTGAAGAGGAATACCAACTTTCCACAAGCACCTCAAGAGGAGGCTTCTCTCAGCTACAGGTATGTGAGAGGGACCCTGAGTTTGTGGCCTCAAGTGGAATGGACACCGAGATGCTCTGACTCGAAGTAAGGCTGGATATCCATGCAGTGAATTGAATGAAGGCTCGTCTTGCATCTACCAAGACGAAGGGATGTCTGAATCCCCTGTGGAGACCACAGAGAGACCTAGACTTCCGCCTCAACGCGACCGGAGGCCTCAAATTCTTTAAAAAATCGAGAGTTCCGCGGAGATCAATGCTTCCAAAGGAGACGATGCCTGACTCCTCTTGAAAATAGAGAGGAGTCCCAGAATGCCTGTGGCACGTTGAAAGGGACCCTGGGTCTCCCGCCTCACGTGGAGACGCATCCCAATTGCCATGCCAAGACTCGAGGAGAATCCCGAGGTGTCCCTCACACCTAGGCAGGACTCCTGACGTCTCTGAACAAACACGTGTCTGGAAGGGCCCTCCCAGTCGTAACTCGAGAATATACCCCAGGTTCCGGCTGCAACTCGAGAAAAACCCTGAGACTTCACCCTCGCCGCAAGATGAGGCCCGATTCCCCTGCACTGCGTGCAGAGCAATTCCGTGTTCCACATCAAACGTGAAAGGAGCCTTGATTTCCTTGATGGCACTCCAGAGAAACCCAAAGTCACTGTCTCAAGTCTAGAGGGATCCTGAGGTCACTGGAGCAACACGAAAGGGCTCCGTGGACCCCAAATCAACTCAAGATGAGAGCTTAGTCCCTGGCTTCGACTCAAGAGGAATACCAACTTTCCACAAGCACCTCAAGAGGAGGCTTCTCTCAGCAACAGGTATGTGAGAGGACATTGAGTTTGTGGCCTCAAGTGGAATGGATACCGAGATGTTCTGACTCGAAGTAAGGCCGGATATCCCTGCAGTGAATTGAATGCAGGCTCGTCTTGCATCTCCCAAGACGAAGGGATGTCTGAATCCCCTGTGGAGACGACAGAGAAAGACCTAGTCCTCCGCCTCATCGCGACCGAAGGCCTCACATCCTTTGAAAACTCGAGAGGTCCGCGGAGATCAATGCTTCCAAAGGAGACGATGCCTGACTCCTCTTGAAAATGGATAGGAGTCCCAGGATCCCTGTGGCAGGTGGAAAGGGACCCTGGGTCTCCCGCCTCACGTGGAGACACGTCCCAATTGCCATGCCAAGACTCGAGGAGAATCCCGAGTTGTCCCTCGCACCTAGGCAGGAGTCCTGACGTCGGTGAACAAACACGTGTCTGGAAGGGCCCTCCCCGTCATAACTCGAGAATATACCCCAGGTTCCGGCCGCAACTCGAGAAAAACAATGAGACTTCCCCCTCTCCGCGAGATGAGGTGCGATTCCCCTGCACTGCGTGCAGAGCAATTCCGTGTTCCACATCAAACGTGAAAGGAGCCTTGATTCCCTTGATGGCACTCCAGAGAAAACCCAAAGTCACTGTCTCAAGTCTAGAGGGATCCTGAGGTCACTGTAGCAGCACGAAAGGGCTCGGTGGACCCCAAATCCACTCGAGATGAGAGCTTAGTCCCTGGCTTCGACTCAAGGGGAATACCAACTTTCCACAAGCACCTCAAGAGGAGGCTTCTCTCAGCTACAGGTATGTGAGAGGGACCCTGAGTTTGTGGCGTCAAGTGGAATGGACACTGAGATGCTCTGACTCGAAGTCAGGCCGGATATCCCTGCAGTGAATTGAATGCAGGCTCGTCTTGCATCTCCCAAGACGAAGGGATGTCTGAGTCCGCTGTGGAGACCACAGAGAAAGACCTAGTCCTCCGTCTCATCGCGACCGGATGCCTCACATCCTTTGAAAATTCGAGAGGTATGCGGAGATCAATGCTTCCAAAGGAGACGATTCCTGACTCCTCTTGCAAATGGATAGGAGTGCCAGGATCCCTGTGGCACGTGGAAAGGGACCCTGGGTCTCCCGCGTGACGTGGAGACGCGTCCAAATTGCCATGCCAAGACTCGAGGAGAATCCCGAGGTGTCCCTCGCACCTAGGCAGGAGTCCTGACGTCGCTAAACAAACACGTGTCTGGAAGGGCCCTCCCCTTCGTAACTCGAGAATATACCCCAGGTTCCGGCCGCAACTCGAGAAAAACCATGAGACTTCCCCCTCGCCGCGAGATGATGAGAGGGTAACAGGCAGGAAGGCCAGGGGTCTCCAAATGGAGGAAAGAGGCTGTAAGTGCCAGACATTTTTATCTCTCTTAAGCGGCAGGAAGAAATCTGTTTTTCCTTCTCTATACAAATTTAAAAGGAGGTTTGTCTTAACATTCTGTGTTGCCATGACACCTGGTCTCACCTAAAGCTAACTACTCTCAGACTTTGAGTTAACCAATACATTCCTTTTTCGTATGGAAATGTTGTCTTAAGCTATGTTAATGAACCCCAGACTCTACCTTCAAGTTGGTTCTGCCAAACGGCCTAACTTACTTACTGAGGTATTGTTCCCCTAATCTATGTAAATGGAACTATTTGTTGGTATTCTGCCCTTCTACAAGATTCCAGTCAATCGTTTTATGGCCTGGGATGGATTATCTGATGCCATTCTAAATTTTATGACATTCCTTTCGTTTCATTAACAGACTGTGAGTGACTATATAACATACAGCTAAACACTAGGAGGGGGGTACTCTTTTGCCCCCTTCTAATGCCTATGTCAGAAGCTTTCTCTATACTTTAATAAAACTTTATTACACAAAAGCTCTGAGCGATCCAGCCTCGTCTCTGGCCCCGGATTGAATTCGTCTCCCCCGGAGGCCAAGAATCCCGCGTCTTATCGTTCAGCAGCAACCTTTCAATGAGGCCCGATTCCCCTGCTGTGCGTGCAGAGCAATTCCGTGTTCCACATCAAACGTGAAAGGAGACTTGATTTCCTTGATGGCACTCCAGAGAAAACCCAAGATCACTGTCTCAAGTCTAGAGGGATTCTGAGGTCACTGTAGCAACACGAAAGGACTCCGTGGACCTCAAATCACCTCGAGATGAGAGCTTAGTCCCTGGCTTCGATTCAAGAGGAATGCCAACTTTCCACAAGCACCTCAAGAGGAGGCTTCTCTCAGCTACAGGTATGTGAGAGGGACCCTGAGTTTGTGGCCTCAAGTGGAATGGACACCGAGATGCTCTGACTCGAACTAAGGCCGGATATCCCTGCAGTAAATTAAATGCAGGCTCGTCTTGCATCTCCCAAGACGAAGGGATGTCTGAATCCGCTGTGGAGAACACAGAGAAAGACCTAGTCCTCCGCCATATCGCGACCGGAGGCCTCACATCCTTTGAAAACTCGAGAGGTCCGCGGAGATCAATGCTTCCAAAGGAGACGATGCCTGACTCCTCTTGAAAATGGATAGGAGTCCCAGGATCCCTGTGGCACGTGGAAAGGGACCCTGGGTCTCCGGCCTCACGTGGAGACGCGTCCCAATTGCCATGCCAACACTCGAGGAGAATCCCGAGGTGTCCCTCGCACCTAGGCAGGAGTCCTGACGTCGCTGAACAAACACGTGTCTGGAAGGGCCCTCCCCGTCGTAACACGAGAATATACCCCAGGTTCCGGCCGCAACTCGAGAAAAACCATGAGACTTCCCCCTCGCCGCGAGATGAGACCCGATTCCCCTGCACTGCGTGCAGAGCAATTCCGTGTTCCACATCAAACGTGAAAGGAGCCTTGATTTCTTTGATGGCACTCCAGAGAAAACCCAAGATCACTGTCTCAAGTCTAGAGGGATCCTGAGGTCACTGGAGCAACACAAAAGGGCTCCGAGGACCCCAAATCAACTCGAGATGAGAGCTTAGTCCCTGGCTTCGACTCAAGCGGAATAGCAACTTTCCACAAGCACCTCAAGAGGAGGCTTCTCTCAGCTACAGGTATGTGAGAGGGACCCTGAGTTTGTGGCCTCAAGTGGAATGGACACCGAGATGCTCTCACTCGACTTAAGGCCGGATATCCCTGCAGTGAATTGAATGCATTCTCGTCTTGCATCTCGCAAGACGAAGGGATGTCTGAATTCTCTGTGGAGACGACAGAGAAAGACCTAGTCCTCCGCCTCATCGCGACCGGAGGCCTCACATCCTTTGAAAATTCGAGAGGTCCGCGGAGATCAATGCTTCCAAAGGAGAAGATGCCTGACTCTTCTTGAAAATGGATAGGAGTCCCAGAATCCCTGTGGCACGTCGAAAGGGACACTGGGTCTCCCGCCTCACGTGGAGATGCCTCCCAATTGCCATGCCAAGACTCGAGGAGAATCCCGACTTGTCCCTCGCACCTAGACAGGAGGCCTGACGTCGCTGAACAAACACGTGTATGGAAGTGCCCGCCCCGTCGTAACTAGAGAATATACCCCAGGTTCCGGCCGCAACTCGAGAAAAACGATGAAATTTCCTCCTCGCCGCGTGTTGAGGCCCGATTCCCCTGCACTGCATGCAGAGCAATTCCGTGTTCCACATCAAACGTGAAAGGAGCCTTGATTTCCTTGATGGCACTCCAGAGAAAACCCAAGATCACTGTCTCAAGTCTAGAGGGATCCTGAGGTCACTGGAGCAACACGAAAGGGCTGCGTGGACCCAAAATGAACTCGAGATGAGAGCTTAGTCCCTGGCTTAGACTCAAGAGGAATACCAACTTTCCACAAGCACCTCAAGAGGAGGCTTCTCTCAGCTACAGGTATGTGAGAGGAACCCTGAGTTTTTGGCCTCAAGTGGAATGGACACCGAGATGCTCTGACTCGAAGTAAGCTCGGATATCCCTGCAGTGAATTGAATGCAGGCTCGTCTTGCATCTTCCAAGAAGAAGGGATGTCTGAATCCCCTGTGGAGACCACAGAGAAAGACCGAGTTCTCCGCCTCATCGCGACCGGAGGCCTCACATCCTTTGAAAACTCGAGAGCTCCGCGGAGATCAATGCTTCCAAAGGAGACGATGCCTGACTCCTCTTGAAAATGGATAGGAGTCCCAGGATCCCTGTGGCACGTGGAAAGGGACCCTGGGTCTCCCGCCTCACATGGAGACGCGTCCAAATAGCCATGCCAAGACTCGAGGAGATTCCCAAGGTGTCCCTCGCACCTAGGCAGGAGTCCTGATGTCGCTGAACAAACACGTGTCTGGAAGGGCCCTCCCCGTCGTAACTCGAAAATATACCCCAGGTTCCGGCCGCAACTCGAGAAAAACCTTGAGACTTCCCCCTCACCGCGAGATGAGGCCTGATTCCCCTGCACTGCATGCAGAGCAATTCCGTGTTCCACATCAAACGTGAAAGGAGCCTTGATTTCCTTTATGGCACTCCAGAGAAAACCCAAGTTCACTGTCTAAAGTCTAGAGGGATTCTGAGGTCACTGGAGCAACACGAAAGGGCTCCGTGGACCACAAGTCAACTCGAGATGAGAGCTTAGTCCCTGGCTTCGACTCAAGAGGAATACCAACTTTCCAAAAGCACCTCAAGAGGAGGCTTCTCTCAGCTACAGGTATGTGAGAGGGACCCTGAGTTTGTGGCCTCAAGTGGAATGGACACCGAGATGCTCTGACTCGAAGTAAGGCCGGATATCCCTGCAGTGAATAGAATGCAGGCTTGTCTTGCATCTTCCAAGACGAAGGGTTGTCTGAATCCCCTGTGGAGACCACAGAGAAAGACCTCGTTCTCCGCCTCATCGAGACCGGAGGCCTCACATCGTTTGAAAACTCGAGAGTTCCGCGGAGATCAATGCTTCCAAAGGAGACGATGCCTGACTCCTCTTGAAAATAGATAGGAGTCCCAGGATCCCTGTGTCACGTTAAAAACGACACTGGGTCTCCCGCCACACGTGGAGACGCGTCCCCATTGCCATGCCAAGACTCTAGGAGAAACTAGAGGTGTCCCTCACACCTAGGCAGGAGTCCTGACGTCGCTGAACAAACACGTGTCTGGAAGGGCCCTCCCCGTCGTAACTCGAGAATATACCCCAGGTTCCGGCCGCAACTCGAAAAAACCATGAGACTTCCCCCTCGCTGCAAGAAGAGGCCCGATTCCCCTGCACTGCGTGCAGAGCAATTCCGTGTTCCACATCAAACGTGAAAGGAGCCTTGATTTCCTTGATGGCACTCCAGAGAAAACCCAAGATCACTGTCTCAAGTCTATAGGTATCCAGAGGTCACTGGAGCAACACGAAAAGGCTCCGTGTACACCACATCAACTCGAGATGATATCTTAGTCCCTGGCTTCGACTCAAGAGGAATACCAACTTTCCACAAGCACCTCAAGAGGAGGCTTCTCTCATCTACAGGTATGTGAGAGGGACCCTGAGTTTGTGGCCTCAAGTGGAATGGACACCGAGATGCTCTGACTCGAAGTAAGGCTGGATATCCATGCAGTGAATTGAATGAAGGTTCGTCTTGCATCTACCAAGACGAAGGGATGTCTGAATCCCCTGTGGAGACCACAGAGAGCCCTAGACTTTCGCCTCAACGCGACCGGAGGCCTCACATCCTTTAAAAACTCGAGAGTTCCGCGGAGATCAATGCTTCCAAAGGAGACGATGCCTGACTCCTCTTGAAAATAGAGAGGAGTCCCAGGTTGCCTGTGGCACGTTGAAAGGGACCCTGGGTCTCCCGCCTCACGTGGAGACGCATCCCAATTGCCATGCCAAGACTCGAGGAGAATCCCGAGGTGTCCCTCGCACCTAGGCAGGAGTCCTGACGTCGCTGAACAAACACGTGTCTGGAAGGGCCCTCCCCGTCGTAACTCCAGAATATACCCCAGGTTCCGGCCGCAAATCGAGAAAAACCATGAGACTTCCCCCTCGCCGCGACATGAGGCCGGATTCCCCTGCACTGCGTGCAGAGCAATTCCGTGTTCCGCATCAAACGTGAAAGGAGCCTTGATTTCCTTGATGGCACTCTAGAGAAAACCCAAGATCACTGTCTCAAGTCTAGAGGGATCCTGAGGTCACTTTAGCAACACGAAAGGGCTCAGTGGACCCCAATTCAACACTAGATGAGAGCTGAGTCCCTGGCTTCGAGTCAAGAGGAATACCAACTTTCCACAAGCACGTCAAGAGGAGGCTTCTCTCAGCTACAGGTATGTGAGAGGGACCCTGAGTTTGTGGCCTCAAGTGGAATGGACACCGAGATGCTCTGACTCGAAGTAAGGCTGGATATCCCTGCAGTGAATTGAATGCAGGCTCATCTTGCATCTCCCAAGACGAAGGGATGTCTGAGTCCCATGTGGAGACGACAGAGAAAGACCTAGCCCTCCGCCTCATCGCGACCGGAGGCCTCACATCCTTTGAGAACTTGAGAGGTCTGCGGAGATCAATGCTTCGAAAGGAAACGATGGCTGACTCCTCTTGAAAACGGATTGGTGTTCCAGGATCCCTGTGGCACGTGGAAAGGGACCCTGGGTCTCCCGCCTCACGTGGAGACGCATCCCAATTGCCATGCCAAGACTCGAGGAGAATCCCGAGGATTCCCTCGCTCCTAGGCAGGAGTCCTGACGTCGCTGAACAAACCCGTGTCTGGAAGGGCCCTCCCCATCGTAACTCGAGAATATACCCCAGGTTCTGGCCGCAACTCGAGAAAAACCATGAGATTTCCCCCTCGCAGCGAGTTTAGGCCCGATTCCCCTGCACTGCATGCAGAGCAATTCCGTGTTCCACATCAAACGTGAAAGGAGCCTTGATTTCCTTGATGGCACTCCAGAGAAAACCCAAGATCACTGTGTCAAGTCTAGAGGGATTCTGAGGTCACTGGACCAACAGGAAAGGGCTCCGTGGACCCCAAATCACCTCGAGATGAGAGCTTAGTCCCTGGCTTCGAGTCAAGACGAATACCAACTTTCCACAAGCACCTCAAGAGGAGGCTTCTCTCAGGTACAGGTGTATTTGAGGGACCCCCAGTTTGTGGCCTCAAGTGGAATGGACACCGAGATGCTCTGACTCGAAGTAAGGCCGGATATCTCTGCAGTGAATTGAATGCAGGCTCGACTTGCATCTCCCAAGACGAAGGGATGTCTGAGTCCGCTGTGGAGACCACAGAGAAAGACCTAGTCCTCCGCCTCATCGCGACCGGAGGCCTCACATCCTTTGAAAATTCGAGAGGTATGCGGAGATCAATGCTTCCAAAGGAGACGATTCCTGACTCCTCTTGCAAATGGATAGGAGTCCCAGGATCCCTGTGGCACGTGGAAAGGGACCCTGGGTCTCCCGCGTGACGTGGAGACGCGTCCAAATTGCCATGCCAAGACTCGAGGAGAATCCCGAGGTATCCCTCGCACCTAGGCAGGAGTCCTGACGTCGCTAAACAAACACGTGTCTGGAAGGGCCCTCCCCTTCGTAACTGGAGAATATACCCCAGGTTCCGGCCGCAACTCGAGAAAAACCATGAGACTTCCCCCTCGCCGCGAGATGATGAGAGGGTAACAGGCAGGAAGGCCAGGGGTCTCCAAATGGAGGAAAGAGGCTGTAAGTGCCAGACATTTTTATCTCTCTTAAGCGGCAGGAAGAAATCTGTTTTTCCTTCTCTATACAAATTTAAAAGGAGGTTTGTCTTAACATTCTGTGTTGCCATGACACCTGGTCTCACCTAAAGCTAACTACTCTCAGACTTTGAGTTAACCAATACATTCCTTTTTCGTATGGAAATGTTGTCTTAAGCTATGTTAATGAACCCCAGACTCTACCTTCAAGTTGGTTCCGCCAAACGGCCTAACTTACTTACTCAGGTATTGTTCCCCTAATCTATGTAAATGGAACTATTTGTTGGTATTCTGCCCTTCTACAAGATTCCAGTCAATCGTTTTATGGCCTGGGATGGATTATCTGATGCCATTCTAAATTTTATGACATTCCTTTCATTTCATTAACAGACTGTGAGTGACTATATAACATACAGCTAAACACTAGGAGGGGGGTACTCTTTTGCCCCCTTCTAATGCCTATGTCAGAAGCTTTCTCTATACTTTAATAAAACTTTATTACACAAAAGCTCTGAGCAATCCAGCCTCGTCTCTGGCCCCGGATTGAATTCGTCTCCTCCGGAGGCCAAGAATCCCGCGTCTTATCGTTCAGCAGCAACCTTTCAATGAGGCCCGATTCCCCAGCACTGCGTGCAGAGCAATTCCGTGTTCCACATCAAGCGTGAAAGGAGCCTTGATTTCCTTGATGGCACTCCAGAGAAAACCCAAGATCGATGTCTCAAGTCTAGAGGGATCCTGAGGTCACTGGAGCCACACGAAAAGGCTCCGTGTACCCCAAATCAACTCGAGATGATATCTTAGTCCCTGGCTTCGACTCAAGAGGAATACCAACTTTCCACAAGCACCTCAAGAGGAGGCTTCTCTCATCTACAGGTATGTGAGAGGGACCCTGAGTTTGTGGCCTCAAGTGGAATGGACACCGAGATGCTCTGACTCGAAGTAAGGCTGGATATCCATGCACTGAATTAAATGAAGGCTCGTCTTGCATCTACCAAGACGAAGGGATGACTGAATCCCCTGTGGAGACCACAGAGAGACCTAGACTTCCGCCTCAACGCGACCGGAGGCCTCACATCCTTTAATAACTCGAGAGTTCCGCGGAGATCAATGCTTCCAAAGGAGACGATGCCTGACTCCTCTTGAAAATAGAGAGGAGTCCCAGGATGCCTGTGGCACGTTGAAAGGGACACTGGGTCTCCCGCCTCACGTGGAGACGAGTCCCAATTGCCATGCCAAGACTCGAGGAGAATCCCGAGGTGTCCATCGCTCCTAGGCAGGAGTCCTGACATCGCTGAACAAACACATGTCTGGAAGGGCCCTCCCCGTCGTAACTCGAGAATATACCCCAGGTTCCGGCCGCAACTCGAGAAAAACCATGAGACTTCCCCCTCGCCCCGACATGAGGCCCGATTTCCCTGGACTGCGTGCAGAGCAATTCCGTGTTCCACATCAAACGTGAAAGGAGACTTGATTTCCTTGATGGCACTCCAGAGAAAACCCAAGATCACTGTCTCAAGTCTAGAGGGATTCTGAGGTCACTGTAGCAACACGAAAGGACTCCGTGGACCTCAAATCACCTCGAGATGAGAGCTTAGTCCCTGGCTTCGATTCAAGAGGAATGCCAACTTTCCACAAGCACCTCAAGAGGAGGCTTCTCTCAGCTACAGGTATGTGAGAGGGACCCTGAGTTTGTGGCCTCAAGTGGAATGGACACCGAGATGCTCTGACTCGAAGTAAGGCCGGATATCCCTGCAGTGAATTGAATGCAGGCTCGATTTGCATCTCCCAAGACGAAAGGATGTCTGAGTCCGCTGTGGAGACCACAGAGAAAGACCTAGTCCTCCGCCTCATCGCGACCGGAGGCCTCACATCCTTTGAAAATTCGAGAGGTATGCGGAGATCAATGCTTCCAAAGGAGACGATTCCTGACTCCTCTTGCAAATGGATAGGAGTCCCAGGATCCCTGTGGCACGTGGAAAGGGACCCTGGGTCTCCCGCGTGACGTGGAGACGCGTCCAAATTGCCATGCCAAGACTCGAGGAGAATCCCGAGGTGTCCCTCGCACCTAGGCAGGAGTCCTGACGTCGCTAAACAAACACGTGTCTGGAAGGGCCCTCCCCTTCGTAACTGGAGAATATACCCCAGGTTCCGGCCGCAACTCGAGAAAAACCATGAGACTTCCCCCTCGCCGCGAGATGATGAGAGGGTAACAGGCAGGAAGGCCAGGGGTCTCCAAATGGAGGAAAGAGGCTGTAAGTGCCAGACATTTTTATCTCTCTTAAGCGGCAGGAAGAAATCTGTTTTTCCTTCTCTATACAAATTTAAAAGGAGGTTTGTCTTAACATTCTGTGTTGCCATGACACCTGGTCTCACCTAAAGCTAACTACTCTCAGACTTTGAGTTAACCAATACATTCCTTTTTCGTATGGAAATGTTGTCTTAAGCTATGTTAATGAACCCCAGACTCTACCTTCAAGTTGGTTCCGCCAAACGGCCTAACTTACTTACTCAGGTATTGTTCCCCTAATCTATGTAAATGGAACTATTTGTTGGTATTCTGCCCTTCTACAAGATTCCAGTCAATCGTTTTATGGCCTGGGATGGATTATCTGATGCCATTCTAAATTTTATGACATTCCTTTCATTTCATTAACAGACTGTGAGTGACTATATAACATACAGCTAAACACTAGGAGGGGGGTACTCTTTTGCCCCCTTCTAATGCCTATGTCAGAAGCTTTCTCTATACTTTAATAAAACTTTATTACACAAAAGCTCTGAGCGATCCAGCCTCGTCTCTGGCCCCGGATTGAATTCGTCTCCTCCGGAGGCCAAGAATCCCGCGTCTTATCGTTCAGCAGCAACCTTTCAATGAGGCCCGATTCCCCAGCACTGCGTGCAGAGCAATTCCGTGTTCCACATCAAGCGTGAAAGGAGCCTTGATTTCCTTGATGGCACTCCAGAGAAAACCCAAGATCACTGTCTCAAGTCTAGAGGGATCCTGAGGTCACTGAAGCAACACGAAAGGGCTCCGTGGACCCCAAATCAACTCGAGATGAGAGCTTAGTCCCTGTCGTCGACTCAAGAGGAATACCAACTTTCCACAAGCACCTCAAGAGGAGGCTTCTCTCAGCTACAGGTATGTGAGAGGACCCTGAGTTGGTGGCCTCAAGTGGAATGGACACCGAGATGCTCTGACTCGAAGTAAGGCCGGATATCCCTGCCGTGAATTGAATGCAGGCTCGTTTTGCAACTCCCAAGACGAAGGGATGTCTGTATCCCCTGTGGAGACGACAGAGAAAGACCTAGTCCTCCGCCTCATCGCGAGCGGAGGCCTCACATCCTTTGAAAACTCGAGAGGTCTGCGGAGGTCAATGCTTCCAAAGGAGACGATGCCTGACTCTTCTTGAAAATGGATAGGAGTCCCAGGATTCCTGTGGCACGGTAGAGGGACCCTGGGTCTCCCGCCTCAGGAGGAGACGCGTCCCAACTGCCATGCCAAGACTCGAGGAGAATCCCGAGGTGTCCCTCGCACCTAGGCAAGAGTCCTGACGTCGCTGAACAAACACGTGTCTGGAAGGGCCCTCCCCGTCGTAACTCGAGAATATACCCCAGGTTCCGGCCGCAACTCGTGAAAAACCATGAGAATTCCCCCTCGCCTCGAGATGAGGCCCGATTCCCCTGCACTGCGTGCAGACCAATTCTGAGTTCCACATCAAACGTGAAAGGAGCCTTGATTTCCTTGATGGCACTCCAGAGAAAACCCAAGATCACTGTCTCAAGTCTAGAGGGATCCTGAGGTCACTGGAGCAACACGAAAGGGCTCCGTGGACCCCAAATCAACTCGAGATGAGAGCTTAGTCCCTGGCTTCGACTCAAGAGGAATACCAACTTTCCACAAGCACCTCAAGAGGAGGCTTCTCTCAGCTACAGGTATGTGAGAGGGACCCTGAGTTTGTGGCCTCAAGTGGAATGGACACCGAGATGCTCTGACTCGAAGTAAGTCCGGATATCCCTGCAGTGAAGTGAATGCAGGCTCGTCTTGCATCTCCAAAGACGAAGGGATGTCTGAATCCCCTGTGGAGACCACAGAGAAAGACCTCATTCTCCGCCTCATCGCGACCGGAGGCCTCACATCCTTTGAAAACTCGAGAGGTCCGCGGAGATCAATGCTTCCAAAGGAGACGATGCCTGACTCCTCTTGAAAATGGATAGGAGTCCCAGGATCCCTGTGGCACGTGGAAAGGGACCCTGGGTCTCCCGCCTCACGTGGAGTCGCGTTCCAATTGCCATGCCAAGACTCGAGGAGAATCCCGAGGTGTCCCTCGCACCTAGGCAGGAGTCCTGACGTCGCTGAACAAACACGTGTCTGGAAGGGCCCTCCCCGTCGTAACTCGAGAATATACCCCAGGTTCCGGCCGCAACTCGAGAAAAACCATGAGACTTACCCCTCGCCGCGAGATGTGGCCTGATTCCCCTGGCCTGCGTGCAGAGCAATTCCGTATTCCACATCAAACATGAAAGGAGCCTTGATTTCCTTGATGGCACTCCCGAGAAAACCCAAGATCACTGTCTCAAGTCTAGAGGGATCCTGAGGTCACTGTAGCAACACGAAAGGGCTCCGTGGACTCCAAATCAACTCGAGATGAGAGCTTAGTCCCTGGCTTCGACTCAAGAGGAATACCAACTTTCCACAAGCACCTCAAGACGAGGCTTCTCTCAGCTACAGGTATGTGAGAGGGCCCCTGAGTTTGTGGCCTCAAGTGGAATGGACACCGAGATGCTCTGACTCGAAGTAAGGCCGGATATCCCTGCAGTGAATTGAATGCAGGCTCGTCTTCCATCTCCCAAGACGAAGGGATGTCTGAATCCCCTGTGGAGACGACAGAGAAAGACCGAGTTCTCCCCCTCATCGCGAGCGGAGGCCTCACATCCTTTGAAAATTCGAGAGGGCCGCGGAGATCAATGCTTCCAAAGGAGACGATGCCTGACTCCTCTTGAAAATGGATAGGAGTCCCAGGATCCCTGTGGCACGTGGAAAGGGACCCTGGGTCTCCCGCCTCACGTGGAGACGCATCCCAATTGCCATGCCAAGACTCTTGGAGAATCCCGAAGTGTCCCTCGCAGCTAGGAAGGAGTCCTGACGTCTCTGAACAAACACGTGTCTGGAAGGGCCCTCCCCGTCGTAACTCGAGAATATACCTCAGGTTCCGGCCGCAACTCGAGAAAAACCATAGGACTTCTCCCTCGCCGCGACCTGAGGCCGGATTCCCCTGCACTGCGTGCAGAGCAATTCCGTGTTCCACATCAAAAGTGAAAGGAGCCTTGATTTCCTTGATGGCACTCCAGAGAAAACCCAAGATCACTGTCTCAAGTCTAGAGGGATCCTGAGGTCATTGGAGCAACATGAAAGGGCTCCGTGGACCCCAAATCAACTCGAGATGAGAGCTTAGTCCCTGGCTTCGACTTAAGAGGAATACCAACTTTCCACAAGCACCTCAAGACGAGGCTTCTCTCAGCTACAGGTATGTGAGAGGGACCCTGAGTTTGTGGCCTCAAGTGGAATGGACACCGAGATGCTCTGACTCGAAGTAAGGCTGGATATCCCTGCAGTGAATTGAATGCAGGCTCGTCTTGCATCTCCCAAGATGAAGGGATGTCTGAATCCCCTGTGGAGACCACAGAGAAAGACCTAGTCCTCAGCCTCAACGCGACCGGAGGCCTCACATCCTTTGAAAACTCGAGAGGTCCGCGGAGATCAATGCTTCCAAAGGAGACGATGCCTGACGCCTCTTGAAAGTAGATAGGAGTCCCAGGATCCCTGTGGCATGTGGAAAGGTACCCTGGGTCTCCCGCCTCACGTGGAGACGCGTCCCAATTGCCATGCCAAGACTCGAGGAGAATCCCGAGGTGTCCTTCGCACCTAGGCAGGTGTCCTGACGTCGCTGAACAAACACGTGTCTGGAAAGGCCCTCCCCGTCGTAACTCGAGAATATACCCCAGGTTCCGGCCACAACTAGAGAAAAACCATAGGACTGCCCCCTCGCCGCAAGATGAGGTCCGATTCCCCTGCACTGCGTGCAGAGAAATTCCGTTTTCCACATCTAACGTGAAAGGAGCCTTGATTTCCTTGATGGCACTCCAGAGAAAACCCAAGATCACTGTCTCAAGTCTAGAGGGATCCTGAGGTCACTGGAGCAACATGAAAGGGCTTCGTGGACCCCAAATCAACTCGAGATGAGAGCTTAGTCCCTGTCTTCAACTCAAGTGGAATACCAACTTTCCACAAGCACCTCAAGAGGAGGCTTCTCTCAGCTACAGGTATGTGAGAGGGACCCTGAGTTTGTGGCCTCAAGTGGAATGGACACCGTGATGCTCTGACTCGAAGTAAGGCCGGATATCCCTGCAGTGAATTGAATGCAGGCTCGTCTTGCATCTCCCAAGACGAAGGGATGTCTGAATCCCCTGTGGAGACCACAGAGAAAGACCTAGTCCTCCGCCTCATCGCGACCGGAGGCCTCACATTCTTTGAAAACTCGAGAGGTCCGCGGAGATCAATGCTTCCAAAGGAGACGATGCCTGACTCCTCTTGAAAATGGATAGGAGTCCCAGGATCCCTGTGGCACGTGGAAAGGGACCCTGGGTTTTCCAATTCACGTGGAGACGCGTCCCAATTTCCATGCCAAGACTCGAGGAGAATCCCGAGGTGTCCCTCGCACCTAGGCAGGAGTCCTGACGTCGCTGAACAAACACGTGTCTGGAAGGGCCCTCCCCATCGTAACTCGAGAATATACCCAAGGGTCCGGCCGCAACTCGAGAAAAACCATGGGACTTCCCCGTCGCCGCGAGATGAGGCCCGATTCCCCTGCACTGCGTGCAGAGCTATTCCGTGTTCCACATCAAACGGGAAAGGAGCCTTGATTTCCTTGATGGCACTCCAGAGAAAACCCAAGATCACTGTCTCAAGTCTAGAGGGATCCTGAGGTCACTGGAGCAACACAAAAGGGCTCCGTGGACCCCAATCAACTCGAGATGAGAGCTTAGTCCCTGGCTTTAACTCAACTGGAATACCAACCTTCCACAAGCACCTCAAGAGGAGGCTTCTCTCAGCTACAGGTATGTGAGAGGGACCCTGAGTTTGTGGCCTCAAGTGGAATGGACACCGAGATGCTCTGACTCGAAGTCAGGCCGGATATCCCTGCAGTAAATTGAATGCAGGCTCGTCTTGCATCTCCCAAGACGAAGGGATGTCTGAATCCCCTGTGGAGACCACAGAGAAAGACCTAGTCCTCCGCCTCATCTCGACCGGAGGCCTCACATCCTTTGAAAACTCGAGAGTTCCATGGAGATCAATGCTTCAAAAGGAGACGATGCCTGATTCCTCTTGAAAATGGATAGGAGTCCCAGGATCCCTGTGGCACGTGGAAAGGGACCCTGGGTCTCCCGCCTCACGTGGAGACGCGTCCCAATTGCCATGGCAAGACTCTTGGAGAATCCCGAAGTGTCCCTCGCACCTAGGAAGGAGTCCTGACTTCTCTGAACAAACACGTGTCTGGAAGGGCCCTCCCCGTCGTAACTCGAGAATATACCCCAGGTTCCGGCCGCAACTCGAGAAAAACCATGAGAATTCCCCCTCGCCCCGACATGAGGCCCGATTCCACTGCACTGCATGCAGAGAAATTCCGTGTTCCACATCAAACGTGAAAGGAGCCTTGATTTCCTTGATGGCACTCCAGAGAAAACCCAAGATCTCTGTCTCAAGTCTAGAGGGATCCTGAGGTCACTGGAGCAACATGAAAGGGCCCCAAGGACCCCAAATCAACTCGAGATGAGAGCTTAGTCCCTGGCTTCGACTCAAGAGGAATACTAACTTCAAACAAGCACCTCAAGAGGAGGCTTCTCTCAGCTACAGGTATGTGAGAGGGACCCTGAGTTTGTGGCCTCAAGTGGAATGGACACCGAGATGCTCTGACTCGAAGTAAGGCCGGATATCCCTGCAGTGAAGTGAATGCAGGCTCGGCTTGCATCTCCCAAGACGAAGCGATGTCTGAATCCCCTGTGGAGACCACAGAGAAAGACCTAGTCCTCAGCCTCATCGCGACAGGAGGCCTCATATCCTTTGAAAACTCGAGAGGTCCATGGAGATCAATGCTTCCAAAGGAGACGATGCCTGACTCCTCTTGAAAATGGATAGGAGTCCCAGGATCCCTGTGGCACGTGGAAAGGGACACTGGGTCTCCCGCCTCACGTGGAGACGCGTCCCAATTGCCATGCCAAGACTCGAGGAGAATCCCGAGGTGTCCCTCGCACCTAGGCAGGAGTTCTGATGTCGCTGAACAAACACGTGTCTGGAAGGGCCCTCCCCGTCGTAACTCGAGAATATACCCGAGGTTCCGGCCGCAACTCGAGAAAAACCATGAGACTTCCCCCTCGCCGCGAGACGAGGCCCGATTCCCCTGCCCTGCGTGCAGAGCAATTCCGTTTTCCACATCAAACGTGAAAGGAGCCTTGATTTCCTTGATGGCACTCCAGAGAAAACCCAAGATCACTGGCTCAAGCGTACAGGGATCCTGAGGACTCTGGAAGAACACGAAACGGCTCCGTAGACCCCAAATCAACTCGAGATGAGAGCTTAGTCCCTGGCGTCGACTCAAGAGGAATACCAACTTTCCAAGAGCACCTCAAGAGGAGGCTTCTCTCAGCTACAGGTATGTGAGAGGGACCCTGAGTTTGTGGCCTCAAGTGGAATGGACACCGTGATGCTCTGACTCGAAGTAAGGCCGGATATCCCTGCAGTGAATTGAATGCAGGCTCGTCCTGCATCTCCCAAGACTAAGGGATGTCTGAATCCCCTGTGGAGACCACAGAGAAAGACCTAGTCCTCCGCCTCATCGCGACCGGAGGCCTCACATCCTTTGAAAACTCGAGAGGTCCGCGGAGATCAATGCTTCCAAAGGAGACGATGCCTGACTCCTCTTGAAAATGGATAGGAGTCCCAGGATCCCTGTTTCACGTGGAAAGGGACCCTGGGTCTCCCGCCTCACGTAGAGACGCGTCCCCATTGCCATGCCAAGACTCAAGGAGAATCCCGAGTTGTCCCTCGCCCCTAGGCAGGAGTCCTGACGTTGCTGAACAAACACGTGTCTGGAAGGGCCCTCCCCGTCGTAACTCGAGAATATACCCCAGGTTCCGGCCGCAACTCGAGAAAAACCATGAGACTTCCCCCTCGCCACGAGATGAGGCCCGATTCCCCTGCACTGCGTTCACAGCAATTCCGTGTTCCACATCAAACGTGAAAGGAGCCTTGATGGCACTCCAGAGAAAACCCAAGATCACTGTCTCAAGTCTAGAGGGATCCTGAGGTCACTGGAGCAACACGAAAGGGCTCCGTGGACCCCAAATCAACTCGAGATGAGAGCTTAGTCCCTGGCTTCGACTCAAGAGGAATACTAACTTTCCACAAGCACCTCAAGAGGAGGCTTCTCTCAGCTACAGGTATGTGAGAGGGACCCTGAGTTTGTGGCCTCAAGTGGAATGGACACCGAGATGCTCTGACTCGAAGTAAGGCCGGATATCCCTGCAGTGAATTGAATGCAGGCTCGTCTTGCATCTCCCAAGACGAAGGGATGTCTGAATCCCCTCTGGAGGCCACAGAGAAAGACCTAGTCCTCCGCCTCATCGCGAACGGAGGCCTCACATCCTTTGAAAATTCGAGAGGTCCGCGGAGATCAATGCTTCCAAAGGAGACGATGCCTGACTCCTCTTGAAAATGGATAGGAGTCCCAGGATCCCTGTGGCACGTGGAAAGGGACACTGGATCTTCCACTTCACGTGGAGACGCGTCCCAATTGCCATGCCAAGGCTCGAGGAGAATCCCGAGTTGTCCCTCGCACCTAGGCAGGAGTCCTCACATCGCTGAACAAACACGTGTCTGGAAGGGCCCTCCCTGTCATAACTCGAGAATATAACCCTGGTTCCGGCCGCAACTCGAGAAAAACCATGAGACTTCCCCCTCGCCGCGAGATGAGGCCCGATTCCACTGCACTGCGTGCAGAGCAATTCCGTGTTCCACATCAAACGTGAAAGGAGCTTTGTATCCTTGATGGCACTCCAGAGAAAACCCAAAGTAACTGTCTCAAGTCTAGAAGGATCCTGAGGCCACTGTAGCAGCACGAAAGGCTCCGTGGACCCCAAATCATCTCGAGATGAGAGCTGAGTCCCTTGCTTCGACTTAAGAGGAAAACCAAGTTTCCTCAAGCACCTCAAGAGGAGGCTTCTCTCAGCTACAGGTATTTGAGAGGGACCCGGAGTTTGTGGCCTCAAGTGGAATGGACACCGAGATGCTCTGACTCGAAGTAAGGCCGGATATCCCTGCAGTGAATTGAATGCAGGCTCGTCTTGCATCTCCCAAGACGAAGGGATGTCTGAATCCCCTGTGGAGACCACAGAGAAAGAACTAGTCCTCCGCCTCATTGCGACCGGAGGCCTCACATCCTTTGAAAACTCGAGAGGTCCGCGGAGATCAATGCTTCCAAAGGAGACGATGCCTGACTCCTCTTGAAAATGGTTAGGAGTCCCAGGATCCCTGTCCACATGGACGGGGACACTGGGTCTCCCGCCTCACGTGGAGACGCGTCCCAATTTCCATGCCAAGACTCGAGGAGAATCCCGAGGTGTCCCTCGCACCTAGGCAGGAGTCCTGACGTCGCTGAACAAACACGTGTCTGGAAGGGCCCTCCCCATCGTAACTCGAGAATATACCCCAGGTTCCGGCCGCAACTCGAGAAAAACCATGAGACTTCCCCCTCGCCGCGAGATGAGGCCCGATTCCCCTGGACTGCGTGCAGAGCAATTCCGTGTTCCACATCAAACTGGAAAGGAGCCTTGATTTCCTTGATGGCACTCCAGAGAAAACCCAAGATCACTGTCTCAAGTCTAGAGGGATCCTGAGGTCACAAGAGCAACACGAAAGGGCTCCGTGGACCCCAAATCAACTCGAGATGAGAGCTTAGTCCCTGGCTTCGACTCAAGAGGAATCCCAACTTTCCACAAGCACCTCAAGAGGAGGCTTCTCTCAGCTACAGGTATGTGAGAGGACCCTGAGTTTGTGGCCTCAAGTGGAATGGACACCGAGATGCTCTGACTCGAAGTAAGGCCGGATATCCCTGCAGTGAATTGAATGCAGGCTCGTCTTGCATCTCCCAAGACAAAGGGATGTCTGAATCCCCTGTGGAGAAAACAGAGAAAGACCTAGTCCTCAGCCTCATCGCGACCGGAGGCCTCACATCCTTTGAAAACTCGAGAGGTCCGCGGAGATCAATGCTTCCAAAGGAGACGATGCCTGACTCCTCTTGAAAATGGTTAGGAGTCCCAGGATCCCTGTCCACATGGACGGGGACCCTGGGTCTCCCGCGTCACGTGGAGACGCGTCCCAATTGCCATGCCAAGACTCGAGGAGAATCCCGAGGTGTCCCTCGCACCTAGGCAGGAGTCCTGACGTCGCTGAACAAACACGTGTCTGGAAGGGCCCTCCCCGACGTAACTCGAGAATATACCCCAGGTTCCGGCCGCAACTCGAGAAAAACCATGAGACTTCCCCCTCGCCACGAGATGAGGCCCGATTCCCCTGCACTGCGTGCAGAGCAATTCCGAGTTCCACATCAAACGTGAAAGGAGCCTTGATTTCCTTGATGGCACTCCAGAGAAAACCCAAGATCACTGTCTCAAGTCTAGAGGGATCCTGAGGTCACTGGAGCAACACGAAAGGGCTCCGTGGACCCCAAATCAACTCGAGATGAGAACTTCGTCCCTGGCTTCGACTCAAGAGGAATACTAACTTTCCACAAGCACCTCAAGAGGAGGCTTCTCTCAGCTACAGGTATGTGAGTGGGACCCTGAGTTTGTGGCCTCAAGTGGAATGGACACCGAGATGCTCTGACTCGAAGTAAGGCCGGATATCCCTGCAGTGAATTGAATGCAGGCTCGTCCTGCATCTCCCAAGACGAAGGGATGTCTGAATCCCCTGTGGAGACCACAGAGAAAGACCTAGTCATCCGCCTCATCGCGACCGGAGGCCTCACATCCTTCGAAAACTTGAGAGGTCCGCGGAGATCAATGCTTCCAAAGGAGACGATGCCTGACTCCTCTTGAAAATGGATAGGAGTCCCAGGATCCCTGTGGCACGTGTAAAGGGACCCTGGGTCTTCCACTTCACGTGGAGACGCGTCCCAAATGCCATGCGAAGACTCGAGGAAAATCCCGAGTTGTCCCTCGCACCTAGGCAGGAGTCCTGACGTCGCTGAACAAACACGTGTCTGGAAGGGCCCTCCCTGTCATAACTCGAGAATATACCCCAGGTTCCGGCCGCAACTCGAGAAAAACCATGAGACTTCCCCCTCGCCACGAGATGAGGTCCGATTCCCCTGCACTGCGTGCAGAGCAATTCCGTGTTCCACATCAAACGTGAAAGGAGCTTTGATTTCCTTGATGGCACTCCAGAGAAAAGCCAAAGTCACTGTCTCAAGTCTAGAAGGATCCTGAGGCCACTGCAGCAGCACGAAAGGGCTCCGTGGACCCCAAATCAACTCGAGATGAGAGCTGAGTCCCTGGCTTCGACTTAAGAGGAAAACCAAGTTTCCTCAAGCACCTCAAGAGGAGGCTTCTCTCAGCTACAGGTATGTGAGAGGGACCCTGAGTTTGTGGCCTCAAGTGGAATGGACACCGAGATGCTCTGACTCGAAATCAGGCCGGATATCCCTGCAGTGAATTGAATGCAGGCTCGTCTTGCATCTCCCAAGACGAAGGGATGTCTGAATCCCCTGTGGAGACCACAGAGAAAGAACTATTCCTCCGCCTCATTGCGACCGTAGGCCTCACATCCTTTGAAAACTCGCGAGGTCCGCGGAGATCAATGCTTCCAAAGGAGACGATGCCTGACTCCTCTTGAAAATGGTTAGAATTCCCAGGATCCCTGTCCACATGGACGGGGAACCTGGGTCTCCCGCCTCACGTGGAGACGCGTCCCAATTGCCATGCCAAGACTCGAGGAGAATCCCGAGGTGTGCCTCGCACCTAGGCAGGAGTCCTGAGGTCGCTGAACAAACTCGTGTCTGGAAGGGCCCTCCCCATCGTAACTCGAGAATATACCCCAGGTTCCGGCCGCAACTCCAGGAAAACCATGAGACTTCCCCCTCGCCGCGAGATGAGGCCCGATTCCCCTGGACTGCATGCAGAGCAATTCCGTGTTCCACATCAAACGGGAAAGGAGCCTTGATTTCCTTGATGGCACTCCAGAGAAAACCCAAGATCACTGTCTCAAGTCTAGAGGGATCCTGAGGTCACAAGAGCAACACGAAAGGGCTCCGTGGACCCCAAATCAACTCGAGATGAGAGCTTAGTCCCTGGCTTCGACTCAAGAGGAATACTAACTTTCCACAAGCACCTCAAGAGGAGGCTTCTCTCAGCTACAGGTATGTGAGAGGGACCCTGAGTTTGTGGCCTCAATTGGAATGGACACCGAGATGCTCTGACTCGAAGTAAGGCCGGATATCCCTGCAGTGAAGTGAATGCAGGCTCGTCCTGCATCTCCCAAGACGAAGGGATGTCTGAATCCCCTGTGGAGACCACAGAGAAAGAACTAGTCCTCCGCCTCATCGCGACCGGAGGCCTCACATCCTTTGAAAACTCGAGAGGTCCGCGGAGATCAATGCTTCCAAGGGAGACGATGCTTGACTCCTCTTGAAAATGGATAGGAGTCCCAGGATCCCTGTGGCACGTGGAAAGGGACTCTGGGTCTCCCGCCTCACGTGGAGACACGTCCCAATTGCCATGCCAAGACTCGAGGAGAATCCCAAGTTGTCCCTCGCACCTAGGCAGGAGTCCTGACGTCGCTGAACAAACACGTGTCTGGAAGGGCCCTCCCCGTCGTAACTCGAGAATATACCCCAGGTTCCGGCCGGAACTCGAGAAAAACCATGAGACTTCCCCCTTGCCGCGAGATGAGGCCCGATTCCCCTGCACTGCGTCAGAGCAATTCCTTATTCCACATCAAAAGTGAAAGGAGCCTTGATTTCCTTGATGGCACTCCAGAGAAAACCCAAGATCACTGTCTCTAGTCTAGAGGGATCCTGAGGTCACTGTAGCAACACGAAAGGGCTCCGTGGACGCCAAAATCAACTCGAGATGAGAGCTTCATCCCTGGCTTCGACTCAAGAGGAATACCAACTTTCCACAAGCACCTCAAGAGGAGGCTTCTCTCAGATACAAGTATGTGAGAGGGCCCCTGAGTTTGTTGCCTCAAGTGGAATGGACACCGAGATGCTCTGACTCGAAGTAAGGCCGGATATCCCTGCAGTGAATTGAATGCAGACTTGTCTTAGATCTCCCAAGAAGAAGGGATGTCTGAATCCCCTATGGAAATGACAGAGAACGACCGAGTTCTCCGCCTCATCGCGAGCGGAGGCCTCACATCCTTTGAAAACTCGAGAGGTCCGCGGAAATCAATGCTTCCAAAGGAGAAGATGCCTGACTACTCTTGAAAATGGATAGGAGTCCCAGGATCCCTGTGGCACGTGGAAAGGGACCCTGGGTCTCCCGCCTCACGTGGAGACGCGTCCCAATTGCCATGCCAAGACTCGAGGAGAATCCTGAGGTGTCCCTCGCACCTAGGCAGGAGTCCTGACGTCGCTGAACAAACACGTGTCTGGAAGGGCCCTCCCCGTCGTAACTCGAGAATATACCCCAGGTTCCGGCCGCAACTCTAGAAAAACCATGAGACTTCCCCCTCGCCGCGAGATGAGGCCTGATTCCCCTGCCCTGCGTGCAGACCAATTCCGTGTTCCACATCAAACGTGAAAGGAGCCGTGATTTCCTTGATGGCACTCCAGAGAAAACCCAAGATCACTGTCTCTAGTCTAGAGTGATCCTGTGGTCACTGTAGCAACACGAAAGGGCTCCGTGGACCCCAAATCTACTCGAGATGAGAGCTTAGTCCCTGGCTTCGAATCAAGAGGAATACCAACTTTCCACAAGCACCTCAAGAGGAGGATAGTCTCAGCTACAGGTATGTGAGAGGGACCCTGAGTTTGTGGCCTCAAGTGGAATGGACACCGAGATGCTCTGACTCAAAGTAAGGCCAGATATCCCTGCAGTGAATTGAATGCAGGCTCGTCTTGCATCTCCCAAGACGAAGGGATGTCTGAATCCCCTGTGGAGACGACAGAGAAAGACTTAGGCCTCCGCCTCTTCGCGACCGGAGCCTCACATCCTTTGAAAACTCGAGAGGTCTTTGGAGATCAATGCTTCCAAAGGAGACGATAGCTGGCTCTTCTTGAAAATGGATAGGAGTCCCAGGATGCCTGTGGCACGTGGAAAGGGACCCTGGGTCTCCCGCCTCACGTGGAGACGCGTCCCAATTGCCATGCCAAGACTCGAGGAGAATCCCGAGGTGTCCCTCGCACCTAGGCAGGAGTCCTGACGTCGCTGAACAAACACGTGTCTGGAAGGGCCCTCCCCGTCGTAACTCGAGAATATACCCCAGGTTCCGGCCGCAACTCGGGAAAAACCATGAGACTTCCCCCTCGCCGCGAGATGAGGCCCGATTCCCCTGCACTGCGTGCAGAGCAATTCCGTGTTCCACATCAAACGTGAAAGGAGCCTTGATTTCCTTGATGGCACTCCAGAGAAAACCCAAGATCACTGTCTCAAGTCTAGAGGGATCCTGAGGTTACTGGAGCAACACGAAAGGGCTCCGTGGACCCCAAATCTACTCGAGATGAGAGCTTAGACCCTGGCTTCGAATCAAGAGGAATACCAACTTTTCACAAGCACCTCAAGAGGAGGATTCTCTCAGCTACAGGTATGTGAGAGGGACCCTGAGTTTGTGGCCTCAAGTGGAATGGACACCGAGATTCTCTGACTCGAAGTAAGGCCGGATATCCCTGCAGTGAATTGAATGCAGGCTCGTCTTGCATCTCCCAAGACGAAGGGATGTCTGAATCCCCTGTGGAGACCACAGAGAAATACCTAATTCTCCGCCTCATCGCGACCGGAGGCTTCACATCCTTTGAAAACTCGAGAGGTCCGCGGAGATCAATGCTTCCAAAGGAGACGATGCCTGACTCCTCTTGAAAATGGAAAGGAGTCCCAAGATCCCTGTGGCACGTGGAAAGGGACCATGGGTCTCCCGCCACACGTGGAGATGCGTCCCTATTGCCATGCCAAGACTCCAGGAGAATCCCGAGGTGTCCCTCACACCTAGGCAGGAGTCCTGACGTTGCTGAACAAACACGTGTCTGGAAGGGCCCTCCCCGTCGTAAATCGAGAATATACCCCAGGTTCCGGCCGCTACTCGAGAAAAACCATGAGACTTCCCCCTCGCCGCGAGATGAGGCCCGATTCCCCTGCACTGTGTGCAGAGCAATTCCGTGTTCCACATCAAACGTGAAAGGAGGCTTGATTTCCATGATGGCACTCCAGAGAAAACCCAAGATCACTGTCTCAAGTCTAGAGGGATCCTGAGGTCACTGGAGCAACACGAAAGGGCTCCGTGGACCCCAAATCAACTCGAGAGGAGAGCTTAGTCCCTGGCTTCGACTCAAGAGGAATACCAACTTTTCACAAGCACCTCAAGAGGAGGCTTCTCTCAACTACAGGTAAGTGAGAGGGACCCTGAGTTTGTGGCCTCAAGTGGAATGGACACTGAGATGCTCTGACTCGAAGTAAGGTCGGATATCCCTGCAGTGAATTGAATGCAGGCTGGTCTTGCATCTCCCAAGACGAAGGGATGTCGGAATCCCCTGTGGAGACGACAGAGAAAGACCTAGTCCTCCGCCTCATCGCGACCGGAGGCCTCACATCCTTTGAAAACTCGAGAGGTCTGCGGAGATCAATGCTTCCAAAGAAGACGATGCCTGACTCTTCTTGAAAATGGATAGGAGTCCCAGGATACCTGTGGCACGAGCAAAGGGACCCTGGGGCTCCCGCCTCATGTGGAGACGCGTCCCAATTGCCATGCCAAGACTCGAGGAGAATCCCGAGGTGTCCCTCGCACCTAGGCAGGAGTCCTGACGTCGCTGAACAAACACGTGTCTGGAAGGGCCCTCCCTGTCGTAACTTGAGAATATAGCCCAGGTTCCGGCCGCAACTCGAGAAAAACCATGAGACTTCCCCCTCGCCGAGAGATGAGGCCCGATTCCCCTGCACTGCGTGCAGAGCAATTCCGTGTTCCACATCAAACGTGAAAGGAGCCTTGATTTCCTTGATGGCACTCCAGAGAAAACCCAAGTTCACTGTCTCAAGTCTAGAGGGATCCTGAGGTCACTGTAGCAACACGAAATTGCTCCGTGGATCCCAAATCATCTCGAGATGAGAGCTTAGTCCCTGGCTTCGACTGAAGAGGCATACCAACTTTAAAAGAGCACCTCAAGAGGAGGCTTCTCTCAGCTACAGGTATGTGAGAGGGACCCTGAGTTTGCGGCCTCAAGTGGAATGGACACCGAGATGCTCTGACTCGAAGTAAGGCCGGATATCCCTGCAGTGAATTTAATGCAGGCTCGTCTTGCATATCCCAAGACGAAGGGATGTCTGAATCCCCTGTGGAGACCACAGAGAAAGACCTAATTTTCCGCCTCATCGCGAGCGGAGGCCTCACATCCTTTGAAAACTCGAGAGGTCCGCGGAGATCAATGCTTCCAAAGGAGACGATGCCTGACTCCTCTTGAAAATGGATAGGAGTCCCAAGATCCCTGTGGCACGTGGAAAGGGACCATGGGTCTCCCGCCTCACGTGGAGACGCGTCCCTATTGCCATGCCAAGACTCCAGGAGAATCCCGAGGTGTCCCTCGCACCTAGGCAGGAGTCCTGACGTTCCTGAACAAACACGTGTCTGGAAGGGCCCTCCCCGTCGTAACTCGAGAATATACCCCAGGTTCCGGCCGCAACTCGAGAAAAACCATGAGACTTCCCCCTCGCCGCGAGATGAGGCCCGATTCCCTGCACTGCGTGCAGAGCAATTCCGTGTTCCACATCAAACGTGAAAGGAGGCTTGATTTCCTTGATGGCACTCCAGAGAAAACCCAAGATCACTGTCTCAAGTCTAGAGGGATCCTGAGGTCACTGGAGCAACACGAAAGGGCTCCATGGACCCCAAATCAACTCGAGATGAGAGCTTAGTCCCTGGCTTCGACTCAAGAGGAATACCAACTTTTCACAAGCACCTCAAGAGGAGGCTTCTCACAGCTACAGGTAAGTGAGAGGGACCCTGAGTTTGTGGCCTCAAGTGGAATGGACACTGAGATGCTCTGACTCGAAGTAAGGCCGGATATCCCTGCAGTGAATTGAATGCAGGCTGGTCTTGCATCTCCCAAGACGAAGGGATGTCTGAATCCCCTGTGGAGACGACAGAGAAAGACCTAGTACTCCGCCTCATTGCGAGCGGAGGCCTCACATCCTTTGAAAACTCGAGAGGTCTGCGGAGATCAATGCTTCCAAAGAAGACGATGCCTGACTCTTCTTGAAAATGGATAGGAGTCCCAGGATCCCTGTGGCACGTGGAAAGGGACCCTGGTGCTCCCGCCTCATGTGGAGACGCGTCCCAATTGCCATGCCAAGACTCGAGGAGAATCCCGAAGTTTCCCTCGCACCTAGGCAGGAGTCCTGACGTCGCTGAACAAACACGTGTCTGGAAGGGCCCTCCCCGTCGTAACTTGAGAATATAGCCCAGGTTCCGGCCGCAACTCGAGAAAAACCATGAGACTTCCCACTCGCCGAGAGATGAGGCCCGATTCCCCTGCACTGCGTGCAGAGCAATTCCGTATTCCACATCAAAAATGAAAGGAGCCTTGATTTCCTTGATGGCACTCCAGAGAAAACCCAAGTTCACTGTCTCAAGTCTAGAGGGATCCTGAGGTCACTGTAGCAACACGAAAGGGCTCCGTGGACCCCAAATCAACTCGAGATGAGAGCTTAGTCCCTGGCTTCGACTCAAGAGGCATACCAACTTTCCACAAGCACCTCAAGAGGAGGCTTCTCTCAGCTACAGGTATGTGAGAGGGCCCCTGAGTTTGTGGTCTCAAGTGGAATGGACACCGAGATGCTCTGACTCGAAGGAAGGCCTGATATCCCTGCAGTGAATTGAATGCAGGCTCGTCTTGCATCTCCCACGACGAAGGGATGTCTCAATCCCCTGTGGAGACCACAGAGAAAGACCTAGTTCTCCACCTCATCGCGACCGGAGGCCTCACGTCCTTTGAAAACTCGAGAGGTCCGCGGAGATCAATGCTTCCAAAGGAGACGATGCCTGACTCCTCTTGAAAATGGATAGGAGTCTCAGGATCCCTGTGGCACGTGGAAAGCGACCCTGGGTCTCCCGCCTCACCTGGAGACGCGTCCCAATGGCCAAGCCAAGACTCGAGGAGAATCCCGAGGTGTCCCTCGCACCTAGGCAGGAGTCCTGACGTCGCTGAACAAACACGTGTCTGGAAGGGCCCTCCCCGTCGTAACTCAGGAATATACCCCAGGTTCCAGCTGCAACTCGAGAAAAACCATGAGACTTCCCCCTCGCCACTGGATGAGGCCCGATTCCCCTGCACTGCGTGCAGAGCAATTCCGTGTTCCACATCAAACGTGAAAGGAGCCTTGATTTCCTTGATGGCACTCCAGAGAAAACCGAAGATCACTGTCTCAAGTCTAGAGGGATCCTGAGGTCACTGGAGCAGCGGGAAAGGGCTCCGTGGACCGCAAATCAACTTGAGATGAGAGCTTAGTCCCTGGCTTCGACTCAAGAGGAATACCAACTTTCCACAAGCACCTCAAGAGGAGGCTTCTCTCAGCTGCAAGTATGTGAGAGGGACCCTGAGTTTGTGGCCTCAAGTGGAATGGACACCGAGATGCTCTGACTCGAAATAAGGCGGGATATCTTTGCAGTGAATTGAATGCAGGCTCGCCTTGCATCTCCCAAGACGAAGGGATGTCTGAATCCCCAGTGGAGACCACAGAGAAAAACCTAGTCCTCCGCCTCAACGCGACCGGAGGCCTCACATCCTTTGAAAACTCGAGAGGTCCGCGGAGATCAATGCTTCCAAAGGAGACGATGCCTGACTCCTCTTGAAAATGGTTAGAAGTCCCAGGATCCCTGTGGCACGTGGAAAGGGACCCTGGGTCTCCCGCCTCACGTGGAGACGCGTCCCAATTGCCATGCCAAGACTCGAGGAGAATCCAGAGGTGTCCCTCGCACCTAGGCAGGAGTCCTGACGTCGCTGAACAAACATGTGTCTGGAAGGGCCCTCGCCGTCGTAACTCGAGAATATACCCCAGGTTCCGGCCGAAACTCGAGAAAAACCATGAGACTTCCCTCTCGCCGCGAGATGAGGCCCGATTCCCCTGAACTGCTTGCAGAGCAATTCCGTGTTCCACATCAAAAATGAAAGGAGCCTTTATTTCCTTGATGGGACTCCAGTGAAAACCCAAGATCTCTGTCTCAAGTCTAGAGGGATCCTGAGGTCACTGGAGCAACACGAAAGGGCTCCGTGGACACCAAATCAACTCGAGATGAGAGCTTAGTCCCTGGCTTCGACTCAAGAGGAATACCAACTTTTCACAAGCACCTCAAGAGGAGGCTTCTCTCAGCTACATGTAAGTGAGAGGGACCCTGAGTTTGTGGCCTCAAGTGGAATGGACACCGAGATGCTCTGACTCAAAGTAAGGCCGGATATTCCAACAGTGAAGTGAATGCAGGCTCGTCTTGGATCTGCCAAGACGAAGGGATGTCTGAATCCCCTGTGGAGACGACAGAGAAAGACCTAGTCCTCCGCCTCATCGCGACCGGAGGCCTCATATCCTTTGAAAACTCGAGAGGTCTGCGGAGATCAATGCTTCCAAAGAAGACGATGCCTGACTCTTCTTGAAAATGGATAGAAGACCCAGGATCACTGTGGCACATGCAAAGGGACCCTGGGTCTCCCGCCTCACGTGAAGACGCGTCCCAATTGCCATGCCAAGACTCGAGGAGAATCCAGAGGTGTCCCTCGCACCTAGGCAGGAGTCCTGACGTCGCTGAACAAACATGTGTCTGGAAGGGCCCTCCCCGTCGTAACTCGAGAATATACCCCAGGTTCCGGCCGAAACTCGAGAAAAACCATGAGACTTCCCCCTCGCCATGAGATGAGGCCCGATTCCCCTGCACTGCGTGCAGAGCAATTCCGTGTTCCACATCAAACGTGAAAGAAGCCTTGATTTCCTTGATGGCACTCCAGAGAAAACCCAAGATCACTGTCTCAAGTCTAGAGGGATCCTGAGGTCACTGGAGCAACACGAAAGGGCTCCGTGGACGCCAAATCAACTCGAGATGAGAGCTTAGTCCCTGGCTTCGACTCAAGAGGAATACCAACTTTCCACAAGTACCTCAAGAGGAGGCTACTCTCAGCTACAGGTATGTGAGAGGGCCCCTGAGTTTGTGGCCTCAAGTGGAATGGACACCGAGATGCTCTGACTCGAAGTAAGGCCGGATATCCCTGCAGTGAATTGAATGCAGGCTCGTCTTGCATCTCCCAAGACGAAGAGATGTCTGAATCCCCTGTGGAGACGACAGAGAAAGACCGAGTTCTCCGCGTCATCACGACCGGAGGCCTCACATCCTTTGAAAACTCGAGAGGTCCGCGGAGAACAATGCTTCCAAAGGAGACGATGCCTGACTCCTCCGAAAATGAATAGGAGTCCCAGGATCCCTGTGGCACGTGGAAAGGGACCCTGGGTCTCCCGCCTCACGTGGAGACGCATCCCAATTGCCAAGCCAAGACTCGAGGAGAATCCCGAAGTGTCCCTCGCACCTAGGCAGGAGTCCTGATGTCGCAGAACAAACACGTGTCTGGAAGGGCCCTCCCCGTCGTAACTCGAGAATATACCCCAGGTTCCGGCTACAACTCGAGAAAAACCATGAGACTTCCCCCTCGCCGCTGGATGAGGCCCGATTCCCCTGCACTGCGTCCAGAACAATTCCGTGTTCCACATCAAACGTGAAAGGAGCCTTGATTTCCTTGATGGCACTCCAGAGAAAACCCAAGATCACTGTCTCAAGTCTAGAGGGATCCTGAGGTCACTGGAGCAACACGAAAGGGTTCCGTGGACCCCAAATCAACTCGAGATGAGAGCTTAGTCCTTGGCTTCGACTCAATAGGAATACCAACTTTCCACAAGCACCTCAAGAGGAGGCTTCTCTCAGCTACAGGTATGTGAGAGGGACCCTGAGTTTGTGGCCTCAAGTGGAATGGACACCGAGATGCTCTGACTCGAAGTAAGGCCGGATATCCCTGCAGTGAATTGAATGCAGGCTCGTCTTGCATCTCCCAAGACGAAGGGATGTCTGAATCCCCTGTGGAGACCACAGAGAAAGACCGAGTTCTCCGCCTCATCGCGACCGGAGGCCTCACATCCTTTGAAAACTCGAGAGGTCCGCGGAGATCAATGCTTCCAAAGGAGACGATGCCTGACTCCTCTTGAAAATGGATAGAAGTCCCAGGATCCCTGTGGCATGTGGAAAGTGACACTGGGTCTTCCGCCTCACGTGGAGACGCATCCCAATTGCCATGCCAAGACTCGAGGAGAATCCCGAGGTGTCCCTCGCACCTAGGCAGGAGTCCTGACGTCGCTGAACAAACACGTGTCTGGAAGGGCCCTCCCCATGGTAACTCGAGAATATACCCCAGATTCCGGCCGCAACTCGAAAAAAACCATGAGACTTCCCCCTCGACGCGAGATGAGGCCCAATTCCCCTGCATTACATGCAGAGACATTCCGTGTTCCACATCAAACGTGAAAGGAGCCTTGATTTCCTTGATGGCACTCCAGAGAAATCCCAAGATCACTGTCTCAAGTCTAGAGGGATCCTGAGGTCACTGAAGCAACACGAAAGGGCTCTGTTGAGCCCAAATCAACTCGCGATGAGAGCTTAGTCCCTTTCTTCGACTCAAGAGGAATACCAAGTTTACACAGGCACGTCAAGAGGAGCCTTCTATCAGCTACAGTTATGTGAGAGGGACCCTGAGTTTGTGGCCTCAAGTGGAATGGACACCGAAATGCTCTGACTCGAAGTAAGCCCGGATATCCAAATAATGAATTGAATGCAGGCTCGTCTTGCATCTCCCAAGATGAAGGGATGTCTGAATCCCCTGTGGATACCACAGAGAAAGACCTAGTCCTTCGCCTCATCGAGACCGGAGGCATCACATCCTTTGAAAACTCGAGAGGTCTGCGGAGGTCAATGCTTCCAAAGGAGACGATGCCTGACTCTTCTTGAAAATGGATAGGAATCCCAGGATCCCTGTGGCACGTGGAAAGGGACCCTGGGTCTCCTGCCTCACGTGGAGACGCGTCCCAATTGCCATGCCAAGACTCGAGGAGAATCCCGAGGTGTCCCTCGCACCTAGGCAGGATTCCTGAAGTCGCTGAAGAAACACGTGTCTGGAAGGGCTCTCCCCGTCATAACTCGAAAATTTACCCCAGGTTCCGGCCGCAACTCGAGAAAAACCATGAGACTTACCCCTCGCCGCGAGATGTGGCCTGATTCCCCTGCCCTGCGTGCAGAGCAATTCCGTATTCCACAAAAAAAATGAAAGGAGCCTTGATTTCCTTGATGGCACTCCAGAGAAAACCGAAGATCACTGTCTCAAGTCTAGAGGGATCCTGAGGTCACTGGAGCAACACGAAAGGGCTCCATGGACCCCAAATCAACTCGAGATGAGAGCTTAGTAACTGGTTTCGACTCAAGTGGAATACCAACTTTCCACAAGCACCTCAAGTGGAGGCTCCTCTCAGCTACAGGTATGTGAGAGGGCCCCTGAGTTTGTGGCCTCAAGTGGAATGGAGACCGAGATGCTCTGACTCGAAGTAAGGCCGGATATCCCTGCAGTGAATTGAATGCAGGCTCGTCTTGCATCTCCCAAGACGAAGGGATGTCTGAATCCCCTGTGGAGACCACAGAGAAAGACCGAGTTCTCCGCCTCATCGCGACCAGAGGCCTCACATCCTTTGAAAACTCAAGAGGTCCGCGGAGAACAATGCTTCCAAAGGAGACGATGCCTGACTCCTCTTGAAAATGGATAGAAGTCCCAGGATCCCTGTGGCACGTGGAAAGTGACACTGGGTCTCCCGCCTCACGTGGAGACGCATCCCAATTGCCATGCCAAGACTCGAGGAGAATCCCGAGGTGTCCCTCGCACCTAGGCAGGAGTCCTGACGTCGCTGAACAAACACGTGTCTGGAAGGGTCCTCCCCGTCTTAATTCGAGAATATACCCCAGGTTCCGGCCGCAACTCGAAAAAAACCATGAGACTTCCCCCTCGACGCGAGATGAGGCCCAATTCCCCTGCACTGCGTGCAGAGCCATTCCGTGTTCCACATCAAACGTGAAAGGAGCCTTGAATTCCGTGATGGCACTCCAGAGAAAACCCAAGATCACTGTCTCAAGTCTAGAGGGATCCTAAGGTCACTGTAGCAACAGGAAAGAAATCCATGGACCCCAAATCAACTCAAGATGAGACCTTATTCCCTGACTTCGACTCAAGAGGAATACCGACTTTCCACAAGCACCTCAAGAGGAGGCTTCTCTCAGCTACACATATGTGAGAGGGCCCCTGAGTTTGTGGCCTCAAGTGGAATGGACACCGAGATGCTCTGACTCGAAGTAAGCCCGGATATCCAAATAGTGAATTGAATGCAGGCTCGTCTTGCATCTCCCAAGATGAAGGGATGTCTGAATCCCCTGTGGATACCACAGAGAAAGACCTAGTCCTCCGCCTCATCGAGACCGGAGGCATCACATCCTTTGAAAACTCGACAGGTCTGCGGAGGTCAATGCTTCCAAAGGAGACGATGCCTGACTCTTCTTGAAAATGGATAGGAATCCCAGGATCCCTGTGGCACGTGGAAAGGGACACTGGGTCTCCTGCCTCACGTGGAGACGCGTCCCAATTGCCATGCCAAGACTCGAGGAGAATCCCGAGGTGTCCCTCGCACCTAGGCAGGATTCCTGAAGTCGCTGAAGAAACACGTGTCTGGAAGGGCTCTCCCCGTCGTAACTCGAGAATTTACCCCAGGTTCCGGCCGCAACTCGAGAAAAACCATGAGACTTACCCCTCGCCGCGAGATGTGGCCTGATTCCCCTGCCCTGCGTGCAGAGCAATTCCGTATTCCACATGAAAAATGAAAGGAGCCTTGATTTCCTTGATGGCACTCCAGAGAAAACCGAAGATCACTGTCTCAAGTCTAGAGGGATCCTGAGGTCACTGGAGCAACACGAAAGGGCTCCGTGGACCCCAAATCAACTCGAGATGAGAGCTTAGTAACTGGTTTCGACTCAAGTGGAATACCAACTTTCCACAAGCACCTCAAGTGGAGGCTCCTCTCAGCTACAGGTATGTGAGAGGCCCCCTGAGTTTGTGACCTCAAGTGGAATGGACACCGAGATGCTCTGACTCGAAGTAAGGCCGGATATCCCTGCAGTGAATTGAATGCAGGCTCGTCTTGCATCTCCCAAGACGAAGGGATGTCTGAATCCCCTGTGGAGACCACAGAGAAAGACCGAGTTCTCCGCCTCATCGCGACCGGAGGCCTCACATCCTTTGAAAACTCGAGAGGTCCGCGGAGAACAATGCTTCCAAAGGAGACGATGCCTGACTCCTCTTGAAAATGGATAGAAGTCCCAGGATCCCTGTGGCACGTGGAAAGTGACACTGGGTCTCCCGCCTCACGTGGAGACGCATCCCAATTGCCATGCCAAGACTCGAGGAGAATCCCGAGGTTTCCCTCGCACCTAGGCAGGAGTCCTGACGTCGCTGAACAAACACGTGTCTGGAAGGGCCCTCCCCGTCGTAACTCGAGAATATACCCCAGATTCCGGCCGCAACTCGAAAAAAAACATGACACTTCCCCCTCGACGCGAGATGAGGCCCAATTCCCCTGCATTACATGCAGAGACATTCTGTGTTCCACATCAAACGTGAAAGGAGCCTTGATTTCCTTGATGGCACTCCAGAGAAATCCCAAGATCACTGTCTCAAGTCTAGAGGGATCCTGAGGTCACTGAAGCAACACGAAAGGGCTCTGTTGAGCCCAAATCAACTCGAGATGAGAGCTTAGTCCCTGGCTTCGACTCAAGAGGAATACCAAGTTTACACAAGCACCTCAAGAGGAGCCTTCTATCAGCTACAGTTATGTGAGAGGGACCCTGAGTTGTAGCCTCAAGTGGAATGGACACCGAGATGCTCTGACTCGAAGTAAGGCCAGATATCCCTGCAGTGATTTGAATGCAGGCTCGTCTTGCGTCTCCCAAGACGAAGGGATGTCTTAATCCCCTGTGGAGACCACAGAGAAAGACCTAGTTCTCCGCCTCATCGGGACCGGAGGCCTCACATCCTTTGAAAACTCGAGAGGTCCGCGGAGATCAATATTCCAAAGGAGACGATGCCTGACTCCTCTTGAAAATGGATAAGAGTCCCAGGATCCCTGTGGCACGTGGAAAGGGACCCTGGGTCTCCCGCCTCACGTGGAGACGCCTCCCAATTGCCATGCCAAGACTCGTGGAGAATCCCGAGGTGTCCCTCGCACCTAGGAAGGAGTCCTGACGTCGCTGAACAAACATGTGTCTGGAAGGGCCCTCCCCGTCGTAACTCGAGAATATACCCCAGGTTCCGGACGCAACTCGAGAAAAACCATGAGACTTCCCCCTCGCCGTGAGATGAGGCCCGATTCCCCTGCACTGCGTGCAGAGCAATTCCGTGTTCCACATCAAACGTGAAAGGAGCCTTGATTTTCTTGATGGCACTCCAGAGAAAACCCAAGATCACTGTCTCAAGTCTAGAGGGATCCTGAGGTCACTGGAGCAACACGAAAGGGCTCCGTGGACCCCAAATCAACTCGAGATGAGAGCTTAGTAACTGGTTTCGACTCAAGTGGAATACCAACTTTCCACAAGCACCTCAAGTGGAGGCTCCTCTCAGCTACAGGTATGTGAGAGGGCCCCTGAGTTTGTGGCGTCAAGTGGAATGGACACCGAGACGCTCTGAATCGAAGTAAGCCCGAATATTCCAACAGTGAATTGAATGCAGGCTCGTCTTGCATCTCCCAAGACGAAGGGATGACTGAATCCCCTGTGGAGACCACAGAGAAGGACCTAATTCTCCGCCTCATCGCGAGCGGAGGCCTCACATCCTTTGAAAATTCGAGAGGTCTGCGGAGATCAATGCTTCCAAAGGAGACGATGCCTGACTCCTCTTGAAAATGGATAGGAGTCCCAGGATCACTGTGGCACGTGGAAAGGGACACTGGGTTTCCCCCCTCACGTGGAGACGTGTCCCAATTGCCATGCCAAGACTCGAGGAGGATCCCGAGGTGTCCCTCGCACCGAGGCAGGAGTCCTGACGTCGCTGAACAAACACGTGTCTGGAAGGGCCCTCCCCGTCCTAACTCGAGAATATACCCCAGGTTCCGGCCGCAACTCGAGAAAAACCATGAGACTTCCCCCTCGCCGCGAGATGAGGCCCGATTCCCCTGCACTGCGTGCAGAGCAATTCCGTGTTCCACATCAAACGTGAAAGGAGCCTTGATTTCCTTGATGGCACTCCAGAGAAAACCCAAGTTCACTGTCTCAAGTCTAGAGGGATGCTGAGGTCACTGGAGCAAAACGAAAGTGCTCCGTGGACCCCAAATCAACTCGAGATGAGAGCTTAGTCCCTGGCTTCGACTCAAGAGGAATACCAACTTTCCACAAGCACCTCAAGAGGAGGCTTTTCTCAGCTACAGGTATATGAGAGGGCCCCTGATTTTGTGGCCTCAAGTGGAATGGACACTGAGATGCACTGACTCGAAGTAAGGCCGGATATCCCTGCAGTGAATTGAATGCAGGCTCGTCTTGCATCTCCCAAGACGAAGGGATGTCTGAATCAACTGTGGAGATGACAGAGAAAGACCGAGTTCTCCGCCTCATCGCGAGCGGAGGCCTCACATCCTTTGAAAACTCGAGAGGGCCGCGGAGATCAATGCTTCCAAAGGAGACGATGCCTGACTCCTCTTGAAAATGGATAGGAGTCCCAGGATCCCTGTGGCACGTGGAAAGGGACCCTGGGTCTCCCGCCTCACGTGGAGACGCATCCCAATTGCCATGCCAAGACTCGAGGAGAATCCCGAGGTGTCCCTCGCACCTAGGCAGGAGTCCTGACGTCGCTGAACAAACACGTGTCTGGAAGGGCCCTCCCCGTCGTAACTTGAGAATATAGCCCAGGTTTCGGCCGCAACTCGAGAAAAACCATGAGACTTCCCACTCGCCGCGAGATGAGGCCCGATTCCCCTGCCATGCGTGCAGAGCAATTCCGTATTCCACATCAAAAATGAAAGGAGCCTTGATTTCCTTGATGGCACTCCAGAGAAAACCCAAGATCACTGTCTCAAGTCTAGAGGGATCCTGAGGTCACTGTAGCAACACGAAAGGGCTCCGTGGACCCCATATCAACTCGAGATGAGAGCTTAGTCCCTGGCTTCGACTCAAGAGGAATATCAACTTTCCACAAGCACCTCAAGAGGAGGCTTCTCTCAGCTACAGGTATGTGAGAGGGACCCTGAGTTTGCGGCCTCAAGTGGAATAGACACCGAGATGCTCTGACTCGAAGTAAGGCCGGATATCCCTGCAGTGAATTTAATGCAGGCTCGTCTTGCATCTCCCAAGACGAAGGGATGTCTCAATCCCCTGTGGAGACCGCAGAGAAAGACCTAATTCTCCGCCTCATCGCGAGCGGAGGCCTCACATCCTTTGAAAACTCGAGAGGGCCGCGGAGATCAATGCTTCCAAAGGAGACGATGCCTGACTCCTCTTGAAAATGGAAAGGAGTCCCAAGATCCCTGTGGCACGTGGAAAGGGACCCTGGGTCTCCCGCCTCACGTGGAGACGCATCCCAATTGCCATGCCAAGACTCGAGGAGAATCCCGAGGTGTCCCTCGCCCCTAGGCAGGAGTCCTGATGTCGCAGAACAAACACGTGTCTGAAAGGGCCCTCCCCGTCGTAACTCGAGAATATACCCCAGGTTCTGGCTACAACTCGAGAAAAACCATGAGACTTCCCCCTCGCCGCTGGATAAGGCCCGATTCCCCTGCACTGCGTCCAGAACAATTCCGTGTTCCACATCAAACGTGAAAGGAGCCTTGATTTCCTTGATGGCACTCCAGAGAAAACCCAAGATCACTGTCTCAAGTCTAGAGGGATCCTGAGGTCACTGGAGCAACACGAAAGGGTTCCGTGGACCCCAAATCAACTCGAGATGAGAGCTTAGTCCCTGGCTTCGACTCAAGAGGAATACCAACTTTCCACAAGCACCTCAAGAGGAGTCTTCTCTCAGCTACAGGTATGTGAGAGGGACCCTGAGTTTGTGGCCTCAAGTGGAATGGACACCGAGATGCTCTGACTCGAAGTAAGGCCGGATATCCCTGCAGTGAATTGAATGCAGGCTCGTCTTGCATCTCCCAAGACGAAGGGATGTCTGAATCCCCTGTGGAGACCACAGAGAAAGACCGAGTTCTCCGCCTCATCGCGACCGGAGGCCTCACATTCTTTGAAAACTCGAGAGGTCCGCGGAGATCAATGCTTCCAAAGGAGACGATGCCTGACTCCTCTTGAAAATGGATAGAAGTCCCAGGATCCCTGTGGCATGTGGAAAGTGACACTGGGTCTCCCGCCTCACGTGGAGACGCATCCCAATTGCCATGCCAAGACTCGAGGAGAATCCCGAGGTGTCCCTCGCACCTAGGCAGGAGTCCTGACGTCGCTGAACAAACACGTGTCTGGAAGGGCCCTCCCCGTCGTAACTCGAGAATATACCCCAGATTCCGGCCGCAACTCGAAAAAAACATGAGACTTCCCCTTCGACGCGAGATGAGGCCCAATTCCCCTGCATTACATGCAGAGACATTCCGTGTTCCACATCAAACGTGAAAGGAGCCTTGATTTCCTTGATGGCACTCCAGAGAAATCCCAAGATCACTGTCTCAAGTCTAGAGGGATCCTGAGGTCACTGAAGCAACACGAAAGGGCTCTGTTGAGCCCAAATCAACTCGAGATGAGAGCTTAGTCCCTTTCTTCGACTCAAGAGGAATACCAAGTTTACACAAGCACCTCAAGAGGAGCCTTCTATCAGCTACAGTTATGTGAGAGGGACCCTGAGTTTGTGGCCTCAAGTGGAATGGACACCGAGATGCTCTGACTCGAAGTAAGGCCAGATATCCCTGCAGTGATTTGAATGCAGGCTCGTCTTGCATCTCCCAAGACGAAGGGATGTCTTAATCCCTTGTGGAGACCACAGAGAAAGACCTAGTTCTCCGCCTCATCGGGACCGGAGGCCTCACATCCTTTGAAAACTCGAGAGGTCCGCGGAGATCAATGCTTCCAAAGGAGACGATGCCTGACTCCTCTTGAAAATGGATAGGAGTCCCAGGATCCCTGTGGCACGTGGAAAGGGACCCTGGGTCTCCCGCCTCACGTGGAGACGCCTCCCAATTGCCATGCCAAGACTCGTGGAGAATCCCGAGGTGTCCCTCGCACCTAGGCAGGAGTCCTGACGTCGCTGAACAAACACGTATCTGGAAGGGCCCTCCCCGTCGTAACTCGAGAATATACCCCAGGTTCCGGACGCAACTCGAGAAAAACCATGAGACTTCCCCCTCGCCGTGAGATGAGGCCCGTTTCCCCTGTACTGCGTGCAGAGCAATTCCTTGTTCCACATCAAACGTGAAAGGAGCCTTGATTTCCTTGATGGCACTCCAGAGAAAACCCAAGATCACTGTCTCAAGTCTAGAGGGATCCTGAGGTCACTGGAGCAACATGAAAGGCCTCCGTGGACGCCAAATCAACTCGAGATGAGAGCTTGGTCCCTGGCTTCGACTCAAGAGGAATACCAACTTTCCACAAGCACCTCAAGAGGAGGCTTCTCTCAGCTACAGGTATGTGAGAGGGACCCTGAGTTTGTGGCCTCAAGTGGAATGGACACCGAGATTCTCTGATTCGAAGTAAGGCCGAATATCCCTGCAGTGAATTGAATGCAGGCTCGTCTTGCATCTCCCAAGACGAAGGGATGTCTGAATCCCCTGTGGAGACGACAGAGAAAAACCGAGTTCTCCGCCTCATCGCGACCGGAGGCCTCACATCCTTTGAAAACTCGAGAGGTCCGCGGAAAACAATGCTTCCAAAGGAGACGATGCCTGACTCCTCCGAAAATGAATAGGAGTCCCAGGATCCCTGTGGCACGTGGAAAGGGACCCTGGGTCTCCCGCCTCACGTGGAGACGCATCCCAATTGCCATGCCAAGACTCGAGGAGAATCCCGAGGTGTCCCTCGCACCTAGGCAGGAGTCCTGACGTCGCTGAACAAACACGTGTCTGGAAGGGCCCTCCCCGTCGTAACTCGAGAATATACCCCAGGTTCCGGCCGCAACTCGAAAAAAACCATGAGACTTGCCCCTCGACGCGAGATGAGGCCCAATTCCCCTGCACTGCGTGCAGAGCCATTCCGTGTTCCACATCAAACGTGAAAGGAGCCTTGATTTCCTTGATGGCACTCCAGAGAAAACCCATGATCACTGTCTCAAGTCTAGAGGGATCCTAAGGTCACTGTAGCAACAGGAAAGAAATCCATGGACCCCAAATCAACTCAAGATGAGACCTTATTCCCTGACTTCGACTCAAGAGGAATACCGACTTTCCACAAGCACCTCAAGAGGAGGCTTCTCTCAGCTACAGATATGTGAGAGGGCCCCTGAGTTTGTGGCCTCAAGTGGAATGGACACCGAGATGCTCTGACTCGAAGTAAGCCCGGATATCCAAATAGTGAATTGAATGCAGGCTCGTCTTGCATCTCCCAAGATGAAGGGATGTCTGAATCCCCTGTGGATACCACAGAGAAAGACCTAGTCCTCCGCCTCATCGAGACCGGAGGCATCACATCCTTTGAAAACTCGAGAGGTCTGCGGAGGTCAATGCTTCCAAAGGAGACGATGCCTGACTCTTCTTGAAAATGGATAGGAATCCCAGGATCCCTGTGGCACGTGGAAAGGGACCCTGGGTCTCCTGCCTCACGTGGAGACGCGTCCCAATTGCCATGGAAGACTCGAGGAGAATCCCGAGGTGTCCCTCGCACCTAGGCAGGATTCCTGAAGTCGCTGAAGAAACACGTGTCTGGAAGGGCTCTCCCCGTCGTAACTCGAGAATTTACCCCAGGTTCCGGCCGCAACTCGAGAAAAACCATGAGACTTACCCCTCGCCGCGAGATGTGGCCTGATTCCCCTGCCCTGCGTGCAGAGCAATTCCGTATTCCACATCAAAAATGAAAGGAGCCTTGATTTCCTTGATGGCACTCCAGAGAAAACCGAAGATCACTGTCTCAAGTCTAGAGGGATCCTGAGGTCACTGGAGCAACACGAAAGGGCTCCGTGGACCCCAAATCAACTCGAGATGAGAGCTTAGTAACTGGTTTCGACTCAAGTGGAATACCAACTTTCCACAAGCACCTCAAGTGGAGGCTCCTCTCAGCTACAGGTATGTGAGAGGGCCCCTGAGTTTGTGGCGTCAAGTGGAATGGACACCGAGACGCTCTGAATCGAAGTAAGCCCGAATATTCCAACAGTGAATTGAATGCAGGCTCGTCTTGCATCTCCCAAGACGAAGGGATGACTGAATCCCCTGTGGAGACCACAGAGAAGGACCTAATTCTCCGCCTCATCGCGAGCGGAGGCCTCACATCCTTTGAAAATTCGAGAGGTCTGCGGAGATCAATGCTTCCAAAGGAGACGATGCCTGACTCCTCTTGAAAATGGATAGGAGTCCCAGGATCACTGTGGCACGTGGAAAGGGACACTGGGTTTCCCCCCTCACGTGGAGACGTGTCCCAATTGCCATGCCAAGACTCGAGGAGGATCCCGAGGTGTCCCTCGCACCGAGGCAGGAGTCCTGACGTCGCTGAACAAACACGTGTCTGGAAGGGCCCTCCCCGTCCTAACTCGAGAATATACCCCAGGTTCCGGCCGCAACTCGAGAAAAACCATGAGACTTCCCCCTCGCCGCGAGATGAGGCCCGATTCCCCTGCACTGCGTGCAGAGCAATTCCGTGTTCCACATCAAACGTGAAAGGAGCCTTGATTTCCTTGATGGCACTCCAGAGAAAACCCAAGTTCACTGTCTCAAGTCTAGAGGGATGCTGAGGTCACTGGAGCAAAACGAAAGTGCTCCGTGGACCCCAAATCAACTCGAGATGAGAGCTTAGTCCCTGGCTTCGACTCAAGAGGAATACCAACTTTCCACAAGCACCTCAAGAGGAGGCTTTTCTCAGCTACAGGTATATGAGAGGGCCCCTGATTTTGTGGCCTCAAGTGGAATGGACACTGAGATGCACTGACTCGAAGTAAGGCCGGATATCCCTGCAGTGAATTGAATGCAGGCTCGTCTTGCATCTCCCAAGACGAAGGGATGTCTGAATCAACTGTGGAGATGACAGAGAAAGACCGAGTTCTCCGCCTCATCGCGAGCGGAGGCCTCACATCCTTTGAAAACTCGAGAGGGCCGCGGAGATCAATGCTTCCAAAGGAGACGATGCCTGACTCCTCTTGAAAATGGATAGGAGTCCCAGGATCCCTGTGGCACGTGGAAAGGGACCCTGGGTCTCCCGCCTCACGTGGAGACGCATCCCAATTGCCATGCCAAGACTCGAGGAGAATCCCGAGGTGTCCCTCGCACCTAGGCAGGAGTCCTGACGTCGCTGAACAAACACGTGTCTGGAAGGGCCCTCCCCGTCGTAACTTGAGAATATAGCCCAGGTTTCGGCCGCAACTCGAGAAAAACCATGAGACTTCCCACTCGCCGCGAGATGAGGCCCGATTCCCCTGCCATGCGTGCAGAGCAATTCCGTATTCCACATCAAAAATGAAAGGAGCCTTGATTTCCTTGATGGCACTCCAGAGAAAACCCAAGATCACTGTCTCAAGTCTAGAGGGATCCTGAGGTCACTGTAGCAACACGAAAGGGCTCCGTGGACCCCATATCAACTCGAGATGAGAGCTTAGTCCCTGGCTTCGACTCAAGAGGAATATCAACTTTCCACAAGCACCTCAAGAGGAGGCTTCTCTCAGCTACAGGTATGTGAGAGGGACCCTGAGTTTGCGGCCTCAAGTGGAATAGACACCGAGATGCTCTGACTCGAAGTAAGGCCGGATATCCCTGCAGTGAATTTAATGCAGGCTCGTCTTGCATCTCCCAAGACGAAGGGATGTCTCAATCCCCTGTGGAGACCGCAGAGAAAGACCTAATTCTCCGCCTCATCGCGAGCGGAGGCCTCACATCCTTTGAAAACTCGAGAGGGCCGCGGAGATCAATGCTTCCAAAGGAGACGATGCCTGACTCCTCTTGAAAATGGAAAGGAGTCCCAAGATCCCTGTGGCACGTGGAAAGGGACCCTGGGTCTCCCGCCTCACGTGGAGACGCATCCCAATTGCCATGCCAAGACTCGAGGAGAATCCCGAGGTGTCCCTCGCCCCTAGGCAGGAGTCCTGATGTCGCAGAACAAACACGTGTCTGAAAGGGCCCTCCCCGTCGTAACTCGAGAATATACCCCAGGTTCTGGCTACAACTCGAGAAAAACCATGAGACTTCCCCCTCGCCGCTGGATAAGGCCCGATTCCCCTGCACTGCGTCCAGAACAATTCCGTGTTCCACATCAAACGTGAAAGGAGCCTTGATTTCCTTGATGGCACTCCAGAGAAAACCCAAGATCACTGTCTCAAGTCTAGAGGGATCCTGAGGTCACTGGAGCAACACGAAAGGGTTCCGTGGACCCCAAATCAACTCGAGATGAGAGCTTAGTCCCTGGCTTCGACTCAAGAGGAATACCAACTTTCCACAAGCACCTCAAGAGGAGTCTTCTCTCAGCTACAGGTATGTGAGAGGGACCCTGAGTTTGTGGCCTCAAGTGGAATGGACACCGAGATGCTCTGACTCGAAGTAAGGCCGGATATCCCTGCAGTGAATTGAATGCAGGCTCGTCTTGCATCTCCCAAGACGAAGGGATGTCTGAATCCCCTGTGGAGACCACAGAGAAAGACCGAGTTCTCCGCCTCATCGCGACCGGAGGCCTCACATTCTTTGAAAACTCGAGAGGTCCGCGGAGATCAATGCTTCCAAAGGAGACGATGCCTGACTCCTCTTGAAAATGGATAGAAGTCCCAGGATCCCTGTGGCATGTGGAAAGTGACACTGGGTCTCCCGCCTCACGTGGAGACGCATCCCAATTGCCATGCCAAGACTCGAGGAGAATCCCGAGGTGTCCCTCGCACCTAGGCAGGAGTCCTGACGTCGCTGAACAAACACGTGTCTGGAAGGGCCCTCCCCGTCGTAACTCGAGAATATACCCCAGATTCCGGCCGCAACTCGAAAAAAACATGAGACTTCCCCTTCGACGCGAGATGAGGCCCAATTCCCCTGCATTACATGCAGAGACATTCCGTGTTCCACATCAAACGTGAAAGGAGCCTTGATTTCCTTGATGGCACTCCAGAGAAATCCCAAGATCACTGTCTCAAGTCTAGAGGGATCCTGAGGTCACTGAAGCAACACGAAAGGGCTCTGTTGAGCCCAAATCAACTCGAGATGAGAGCTTAGTCCCTTTCTTCGACTCAAGAGGAATACCAAGTTTACACAAGCACCTCAAGAGGAGCCTTCTATCAGCTACAGTTATGTGAGAGGGACCCTGAGTTTGTGGCCTCAAGTGGAATGGACACCGAGATGCTCTGACTCGAAGTAAGGCCAGATATCCCTGCAGTGATTTGAATGCAGGCTCGTCTTGCATCTCCCAAGACGAAGGGATGTCTTAATCCCTTGTGGAGACCACAGAGAAAGACCTAGTTCTCCGCCTCATCGGGACCGGAGGCCTCACATCCTTTGAAAACTCGAGAGGTCCGCGGAGATCAATGCTTCCAAAGGAGACGATGCCTGACTCCTCTTGAAAATGGATAGGAGTCCCAGGATCCCTGTGGCACGTGGAAAGGGACCCTGGGTCTCCCGCCTCACGTGGAGACGCCTCCCAATTGCCATGCCAAGACTCGTGGAGAATCCCGAGGTGTCCCTCGCACCTAGGCAGGAGTCCTGACGTCGCTGAACAAACACGTATCTGGAAGGGCCCTCCCCGTCGTAACTCGAGAATATACCCCAGGTTCCGGACGCAACTCGAGAAAAACCATGAGACTTCCCCCTCGCCGTGAGATGAGGCCCGTTTCCCCTGTACTGCGTGCAGAGCAATTCCTTGTTCCACATCAAACGTGAAAGGAGCCTTGATTTCCTTGATGGCACTCCAGAGAAAACCCAAGATCACTGTCTCAAGTCTAGAGGGATCCTGAGGTCACTGGAGCAACATGAAAGGCCTCCGTGGACGCCAAATCAACTCGAGATGAGAGCTTGGTCCCTGGCTTCGACTCAAGAGGAATACCAACTTTCCACAAGCACCTCAAGAGGAGGCTTCTCTCAGCTACAGGTATGTGAGAGGGACCCTGAGTTTGTGGCCTCAAGTGGAATGGACACCGAGATTCTCTGATTCGAAGTAAGGCCGAATATCCCTGCAGTGAATTGAATGCAGGCTCGTCTTGCATCTCCCAAGACGAAGGGATGTCTGAATCCCCTGTGGAGACGACAGAGAAAAACCGAGTTCTCCGCCTCATCGCGACCGGAGGCATCACATCCTTTGAAAACTCGAGAGGTCCGCGGAAAACAATGCTTCCAAAGGAGACGATGCCTGACTCCTCCGAAAATGAATAGGAGTCCCAGGATCCCTGTGGCACGTGGAAAGGGACCCTGGGTCTCCCGCCTCACGTGGAGACGCATCCCAATTGCCATGCCAAGACTCGAGGAGAATCCCGAGGTGTCCCTCGCACCTAGGCAGGAGTCCTGACGTCGCTGAACAAACACGTGTCTGGAAGGGCCCTCCCCGTCGTAACTCGAGAATATACCCCAGGTTCCGGCCGCAACTCGAAAAAAACCATGAGACTTGCCCCTCGACGCGAGATGAGGCCCAATTCCCCTGCACTGCGTGCAGAGCCATTCCGTGTTCCACATCAAACGTGAAAGGAGCCTTGATTTCCTTGATGGCACTCCAGAGAAAACCCATGATCACTGTCTCAAGTCTAGAGGGATCCTAAGGTCACTGTAGCAACAGGAAAGAAATCCATGGACCCCAAATCAACTCAAGATGAGACCTTATTCCCTGACTTCGACTCAAGAGGAATACCGACTTTCCACAAGCACCTCAAGAGGAGGCTTCTCTCAGCTACAGATATGTGAGAGGGCCCCTGAGTTTGTGGCCTCAAGTGGAATGGACACCGAGATGCTCTGACTCGAAGTAAGCCCGGATATCCAAATAGTGAATTGAATGCAGGCTCGTCTTGCATCTCCCAAGATGAAGGGATGTCTGAATCCCCTGTGGATACCACAGAGAAAGACCTAGTCCTCCGCCTCATCGAGACCGGAGGCATCACATCCTTTGAAAACTCGAGAGGTCTGCGGAGGTCAATGCTTCCAAAGGAGACGATGCCTGACTCTTCTTGAAAATGGATAGGAATCCCAGGATCCCTGTGGCACGTGGAAAGGGACCCTGGGTCTCCTGCCTCACGTGGAGACGCGTCCCAATTGCCATGGAAGACTCGAGGAGAATCCCGAGGTGTCCCTCGCACCTAGGCAGGATTCCTGAAGTCGCTGAAGAAACACGTGTCTGGAAGGGCTCTCCCCGTCGTAACTCGAGAATTTACCCCAGGTTCCGGCCGCAACTCGAGAAAAACCATGAGACTTACCCCTCGCCGCGAGATGTGGCCTGATTCCCCTGCCCTGCGTGCAGAGCAATTCCGTATTCCACATCAAAAATGAAAGGAGCCTTGATTTCCTTGATGGCACTCCAGAGAAAACCGAAGATCACTGTCTCAAGTCTAGAGGGATCCTGAGGTCACTGGAGCAACACGAAAGGGCTCCGTGGACCCCAAATCAACTCGAGATGAGAGCTTAGTAACTGGTTTCGACTCAAGTGGAATACCAACTTTCCACAAGCACCTCAAGTGGAGGCTCCTCTCAGCTACAGGTATGTGAGAGGGCCCCTGAGTTTGTGGCCTCAAGTGGAATGGACACCGAGATGCTCTGACTCGAAGTAAGGCCGGATATCCCTGCAGTGAATTGAATGCAGGCTCGTCTTGCATCTCCCAAGACGAAGGGATGTCTGAATCCCCTGTGGAGACCACAGAGAAAGACCGAGTTCTCCGCCTCATCGCGACCGGAGGCCTCACAACCTTTGAAAACTCGAGAGGTCCGCGGAGAACAATGCTTCCAAAGGAGACGATGCCTGACTCCTCTTGAAAATGGATAGAAGTCCCAGGATCCCTGTGGTACGTGAAAGTGACACTGGGTCTCCCGCCTCACGTGGAGACGCATCCCAATTGCCATGCCAAGACTCGAGGAGAATCCCGAGGTGTCCCTCGCACCTAGGCAGGAGTCCTGACGTCGCTGAACAAACACGTGTCTGGAAGGGCCCTCCCCGTCGTAACTCGAGAATATACCCCAGATTCCGGCCGCAACTCGAAAAAAAAACATGAGACTTCCCCCTCGACGCGAGATGAGGCCCAATTCCCCTGCATTACATGCAGAGACATTCCGTGTTCCACATCAAACGTGAAAGGAGCCTTGATTTCCTTGATGGCACTCCAGAAAAATCCCAAGATCACTGTCTCAAGTCTAGAGGGATCCTGAGGTCACTGAAGCAACACGAAAGGGCTCTGTTGAGCCCAAATCAACTCGAGATGAGAGCTTAGTCCCTGGCTTCGACTCAAGAGGAATACCAACTTTCCACAAGCACCTCAAGAGGAGGCTTCTCTCAGCTACAGGTTTGTGAGAGGGACCCTGAGTTTGTGGCCTCAAGTGCAATGGACACCGAGATGCTCTGACTCGAAGTAAGGCCGGATATCCCTGCAGTGAATTGAATGCAGGCTCGTCTTGCATCTCCCAAGACGAAGGGATGTCTGAATCCCCTGTGGAAACCACAGAGAAAGACCTAGTCCTCCACCTCATCGCGACCGGAGGCCTCACATCCTTTGAAAACTCGAGAGGTCCGCGGAGATCAATGCTTCCAAAGGAGACGATGCCTGACTCCTCTTGTAAATGGATGGGAGTCCCAGGATCCCCGTAGCACGTGGAAAGGGAACCTGGGTCTCCCGCCTCACGTGGAGACGCGTACCAATTGCAATGCAAAAACTCGAGGATAATCCCGAGGTGTCCCTCGCACCTAGGCAGGGGTCCTGACGTCGCTGAACAAACACGTGTCTGGAAGGGCCCTCCCCGTCGTAACTCGAGAATATACCCCAGGTTCCGGCCGCAACTCGAGAAAAACCATGAGACTTCCCCCTCGCCGCGAGATGAGGCTCGATTCCCCTGCACTGCATGCAGAGCAATTCCGAGTTCCACATCAAATGTGAAAGGAGCCTTGATTTCCTTGATGGCACTCCCGAGAAAACCCAAGATCACTGTCTCATGTCTAGAGGGATCCTGAGGTCACTGGAGCAACACGAAAGTTCTCCGTGGACCCCAAATCAACTCGAGATGAGAGCTTAGTCCCTGGCTTCAACTCAAGAGGAATACCAACTTTCCACAAGCACCTCAAGAGGAGGCTTCTCTCAGCTACAGGTATGTGAGAGGGACCCTGAGTTTGAGGCCTCAAGTGGAATGGACACCGAGATGCTCTGACTCGAAGTAAGGCCGGATATCCCTGCAGTGAATTGAATGCAGGCTCGTCTTGCCTCTCCCAAGACGAAGGGATGTCTGAATCCGCTGTGGAGACCACCGAGAAAGACCTAGTCCTCCGCCTAAACGCGAGCGGATGCCTCACATCCTTTGAAAACTCGAGAGGTCCGCGGAGATCAATGCTTCCAAAGGAGACGATGCCTGACTCCTCTTGAAAATGGATAGGAGTCCCAGGATCCCTGTGGCACGTGGAAAGGGACGCTGGGTCTCCCGCCTCACGTGGAGACGCGTCCCAATTGCCATGCCAAGACTCGAGGAGAATCCCGAGGTGTCCCTCGCACCTAGGCAGGAGTCCTGACGTCGCTGAACAAAAACGTGTCTGGAAGGGCCCTCCCCGTCGTAACTCGAGAATATACCCCAGGTTCCGGCCGCAACTCGAGAAAAACCATGAGACTTCCCCCTCGCCGCGAGATGAGGCCCAATTCCCCTGCACTGCGTGCACAGCAATTCCGTGTTCCACATGAAACGTGAAAGGAGCCTTGATTTCCTTCATGGCACTCCAGAGAAAACCCAAGTTCACTGTCTCAAGTCTAGAGGGATCCTGAGGTCACTGGAGCAACACGAAAGGGCTCCGTATAGCCCAAATCAACTCGAGATGAGAGCTTAGTCCCTAGCTTCGACTCATGAGGAATACCAACTTTCCACAACCACCTCAAGAGGAGGCTTCTCTCAGCTACAGGTATGTGAGTGGGACCCTGAGTTTGTGGCCTCAAGTGGAATGGACACCGAGATGCTCTGACTCGAGGTAAGGCCGGATATCCCTGCAGTGAATTGAATGCAGGCTCGTCTTGCATCTCCCAAGACGAAGGGATGTCTGAATCCGCTGTGGAGACCACAGAGAAAGACCGGGTTCTCTGCCTCAACGCGACCGGAGGTCTCACATCCTTTGAAAACTCGAGATGTCCGCGGAGATCAATGCTTCCAAAGGAGACGATGCCTGACTCCTCTTGAAAATGGATAGGAGTCCCAGGATCCCTGTGGCACGTGGAAAGGGACCCTGGGTCTCCCGCCTCACGTGGAGACGCGTCCCAATTGCCATGCCAAGACTCGAGGAGAATCCCGAGCTGTCCTTCGCACCTAGGCAGGAGTCCTGACGTCGCTGAACAATCACGTGTCTGGAAGGGCCCTCCCCGTCGTAACACGAGAATATACCCCAGGTTCCGGCCGCAACTCGAGAAAAACCATGAGACTTCCCCCTCGCCGCGAGATGACGCCCGATTCCCCTGCACTGCATGCAGAGCAATTCCGTTTTTCACATGAAACGTGAAAGGAGCCTTGATTTCCTTGATGGCACTCCAGTGAAAACCCAAGATCACTGTCTCAAGTCTAGAGGGATCCTGAGGTCACTGGAGCAACACGAAATGGCTCCGTGGACACCAAGTCAACTCGAGATGAGAGCTTAGTCCTTGGCTTCGACTCAAGAGGAACACCAAATTTCCACAAGCACCTCAAGAGGAGGCTTCTCTCAACTACAGGTATGTGAGAGGGACCCTGAGTTTGTTGCCTCAAGTGGAATGGACACCGAGATGCTCTGACTCGAACTAAGGATGGATATCCCTGCAGTGAATTGAATGCAGGTTCGTCTTGCATCTCCCAAGACGAAGGGATGTCTGAATCCCCTGTGGAGGCCAAGAGAAAGACCTAGTTCTCCGCCTCATTGCGACCGGAGGCCTCACGTCCTTTGAAAACTCGAGAGGTCCGCGGAGATCAATGCTTCCAAAGGAGACGATGACTGACTCCTCTTGAAAATGGATAGGAGTCCCAGGATCCCTGTGGCACGTGGAAAGGGACCCTGGGTCTCCCGCCTCACGTGGAGACGCGTCCCAATGGCCATGCCAAGACTCGAGGAGAATACCGAGGTGTCCCTTGCAACCAGGCAGGAGTCCTGACGTCGCTGAATAAACACGTGTCTGGAAGGGCCCTCCCCGTCGTAACTCGAGAATATACCCCAGGTTCCGGCTGCAGCTGGAGAAAAACCATGAGACTTCCCCCTCGCCGCGAGATGAGACCCGATTCCCCTGCACTTCGTGCAGAGCAATTCCGTGTTCCACATCAAACATGAAAGGAGCCTTGATTTCCTTGATGGCACTCCAGAGAACACCCAAGATCAATGTCTCATGTCTAGAGGGATACTGAGGTTACTGTAGCAACACGAAACGGCTCCGTGGACCCCAAATCAACTCGAGATGCGAGCTTCGTCCCTGGCTTCGACTCAAGAGGAATACCCACTTTCCACAAGCACCTCAAGAGGAGGCTTCTCTCAGCTACAGGTATGTGAGAGGGACCCTGAGTTTGTGGCCTCAAGTGGAATGGACACCGAGATGCTCTGACTCGAAGGAAGGCCGGATATCCCTGCAGTGAATTGAATGCAGGCCTCTTTTGCATCTCCCACGACGAAGGGATGTCTGAATCCAATTTGGAGACCAAGGAGAAAGACCTAGTTCTCCGCCTCATCGCGATCGGAGGCCTCACGTCCTTTGAAAACTCGAGAGGTCCGCGGAGATCAATGCTTCCAAAGGAGACGATGCCTGACTCCTCTTGAAAATGGATAGGAGTCCCAGGATCCCTGTGGCACGTGGAAAGGGACCCTGGGTCTCCCGCCTCACGTGGAGACGCGTCCCAATGGCCATGCCAAGACTCGAGGAGAATCTCGAGGTGTCCCTCGCACCTAGGCAGGAGTCCTGACGTCGCTGAACAAACACGTGTCTGGAAGGGCCCTCCCCGTCGTAACTCGGGAATATACCCTAGGTTCCAGCCGCAACTCGAGAAAAACCATGAGACTTCCCCCTCGCCGCAAGATGAGGCCCGATTCCCCTGCACTGCGTGCAGAGCAATTCCGTGTTCCAAATCAAACATGAAAGGAGCCTTGATTTCCTTGATGGCACTCCAGAGAACACCCAAGATCACTGTCTCATGTCTAGAGGGATCCTGAGGTCACTGTAGCAACAAGAAAGGGCTCCGTGGACCCCAAATCAACTCGAGATGTGAGCTTCGTCCCTGGCTTCGACTCAAGAGGAATACCCACTTTCCACAAGCACCTCAAGAGGAGGCTTCTCTCAGCTACAGGTATGTGAGAGGGACCCTGAGTTTGTGGCCTCAAGTGGAATGGACACCGAGATGCTCTGACTCGAAAAAAGGCCGGATATCCCTGCAGTGAATTGAATGCAGGCCTCTTTTGCATCTCCCACGACGAAGGGATGTCTGAATCCCCTGTGGAGACCACAGAGAAAGACCTAGTTCTCCGCCTCAACGCGATCGGAGGCCTCACGTCCTTTGAATACTCGAGAGGTCCGCAGAGATCAATGCTTCCAAAGGAGACGATGCCTGACTCCTCTTGAAAATGGATAGGAGTCCCAGGATCCCTGTGGCACGTGGAAAGCGAACATGGGTCTCCCGCCTCACGTGGAGACGCGTCCCAATGGCCATGCCAAGACTCGAGGAGAATCCCGAGTTGCCCCTCGCACCTAGGCAGGAGTCCTGACGTCGCTGAACAAACACGTGTCTGGAAGGGCCCTTCCGGTCGTAACTCGTGAGTGTACCCCAGGTTCCGGCCGCAACTCGAGAAAAACCATGAAACTTCCCCCTCGCCGCGAGATGAGGCCCGATTCCCCTGCACTGCGTGCAGAGCAACTCCGTGTTCCAAATCAAACGTGAAATGAGACTTGATTCCCTTGATGGCACTCCAGAGAACACCCAAGATCACTGTCTCAAGTCTAGAGGGATCCTGAGGTCACTGTAGCAACAAGAAAGGTCTCCGTGGACCCCAAATCAACTCGAGATGAGAGCTTCGTCCCTGGCTTCGACTCAAGAGGAATACCCACTTTCCACAAGCACCTCAAGAGGAGGCTTCTCTCAGCTACAGGTATGTGAGAGGGACCCTGAGTTTGTGGCCTCAAGTGGAAAGGACACCGAGATGCTCTGACTCGAAGGAAGGCCGGGTATCCCTGCAGTGAATTGAATGCAGGCTCGTCTTGCATCTCCCACAACAAAGGGATGTCTGAATCCCCTGTGGAGACCAAGGAGAAAGACCTAGTTCTCCGCCTCATGGCGACCGGAGGCCTCACGTCCTTTGAAAACTCGAGAGGTCCGCGGAGATCAATGCTTCCAAAGGAGACGATGCCTGACTCCTCTTGAAAATGGATAGGAGTCCCAGGATCCCTGTGGCATGTGGAAAGGGACCATGGGTCTCCCGCCTCACGTGGAGACGCGTCCCAATGGCCATGCCAAGACTCGAGGAGAATCCCGAGGTGTCCCTCGCACCCAGGCAGGAGTCCTGACATCGCTGAATAAACACGTGTCTGGAAAGGCCCTTCTGGTCGTAACTCGAGAATGTACCCCAGGTTCCGGCCGCAACTCGAGAAAAACCATGAGACTTCCTCCTCGCTGCGAGATGAGGCCCGATTCCACTGCACTGCGTGCAGAGCAATTCCGTGTTCCAAATCAAACATGAAAGGAGCCTTGATTTCCTTGATGGCACTCCAGAGAAAACCCAAGATCACTGTCTCAAGTCTAGAGGGATACTGAGGTCACTGTAGCAACACGAAAGGGCTCCGTGGACCCCAAATCAACTCGAGATGAGAGCTTCGTCCCTGGCTTCGACTCAAGAGGACTACCAACTTTCCACAAGCACCTCAAGAGGAGGCTTCTCTCAGCTACAGGTATGTGAGAGGGACCCTGAGTTTGTGGCCTCAAGTGGAATGGACACCGAGATGCTCTGACTAGAAGGAAGGCCGGATATCCCTGCAGTGAATTGAATGCAGGCCTCTTTTGCATCTCCCACGACGAAAGGATGTCTGAATCCCCTGTGCAGACCACAGAGAAAGACCTAGTTCTCTGCCTCATCGCGATCGGAGGCCTCACGTCCTTTGAAAACTCGAGGGGTCTGCGGAGATCAATGCTTCCAAAGCAGACGATACCTGACTCCTCTTGAAAATGGATAGGAGTCCCAGGATCCCTGTGGCACGTGGAAAGGGACCCTGGGTCTCCCGCCTCACGTGGAGACGCGTCCAAATGGCCATGCCAAGACTCGAGGAGAATCCCGAGGTGTCCCTCGCACCTAGGCAGGAGTCCTGACGTCGCTGAAGAAACATGTGTCTGGAAGGGCCCTCCCCGACGTAATTCGAGAATATACCCCAGGTTCCGGCCGCAAGTCGAGAAAAACCATGAGACTTCCCCTTCACCGCGAGATGAGGCCCGATTCCCCTGCACTGCGTGCAGAGAAATTCCGTGTTCCACATCAAACATGAAAGGAGCCTTGATTTCCTTGATGGCACTCCAGAGAACACCCAAGATCACTGTCTCAAGTCTAGAGGGATCCTGAGGTCACTGTAGCAACACAAAAGGGCTCCGTGGACCCCAAATCAACTCGAGATGCGAGCTTCGTCCCTGGCTTCGACTCAAGAGGAATACCCACTTTCCACAAGCACCTCAAGAGGAGGCTTTTCTCAGCTACAGGTATGTGAGAGGGACCCTGAGTTTGTGGCCTCAAGTGGAATGGACACCGAGATGCTCTGACTCGAAGTAAGGCCGGATATCCCTGCAGTGAATTGAATGCAGGCCTCTTTTGCATCTCCCACGACGAAGGGATGTCTGAATCCCATGTGGAGACCACAGAGAAAGACCTTGTTCTCTGCCTCATCACGACTGGAGGTCTCCCGTCCGTTGAAAACTCGAGAGGTCCGCGGAGAACAAGGCTTCCAAAGGAGACGATGCCTGACTCCTCTTGAAAATGGATAGAAGTCCCAGGATCCCTGTGGCACGTGGAAAGGGACGCTGGGTCTCCCGCCTCACGTGGAGACGCGTCCCAGTGGCCATGCCAAGACTCGAGGAGAATCCCGAAGTGTCCCTCGCCCCTAGGGAGGAGTCCTGACGTCGCTGAACAAACACGTGTCTGGAAGGGCCCTCCCTGTCGTAACTCGAGAATATACCCCAGGTTCCGGGCGCAACTCGAGAAAAACCATGAAATTTCCCCCTCGCCGCGAGATGACGCCCGATTCCCCTGCACTGCGTGCAGAGCAACTCCGTGTTCCACATCAAACATGAAAGGAGCCTTGATTTCCTTGATGGCACTCCAGAGAACACCCAAGATCACTGTCTCATGTCTAGAGGGATACTGAGGTCACTGTAGCCACACGAAAGGGCTCCATGGACCCCAAATCAACTCGAGATGAGAGCTTCGTCCCTGGCTTCGACTCAAGAGGAATACCAACTTTCCACAAGCACCTCAAGAGGAGGCTTCTCTCAGCTACAGGTATGTGAGAGGGACCCTGAGTTTGTGGCCTCAAGTGGAATGGACACCGAGATGCTCTGACTCGAAGGAAGGCCGGATATCCCTGCAGTGAATTGAATGCAGGCTCGTCTTGCATCTCCCACGACGAAGGGATGTCTGAATCCCCTGTGGAGACCAAGGAGAAAGACCTAATTCTCCGCCTCATCGCGACCGGAGGCCTCACGTCCTTTGAAAACTCGAGAGGTCCGCGGAGATCAATGCTTCCAAAGGAGACGATGCCTGACTCCTCTTGAAAATGGATAGGAGTCCCAGGATCCCTGTGGCATGTGGAAAGGGACCCTGGGTCTCCCGCCTCACGTGGAGACGCGTCCCAATGGCCATGCCAAGACTCGAGGAGAATCCAGAGGGGTCCCTCGCACCCAGGCAGGAGTCCTGACGTCGCTGAATAAACACGTGTCTGGAAAGGCCCTTCCGGTCGAAACTCGAGAATGTACCCCAGGTTCCGGCCGCAACTCGAGAAAAAAAATATGACTTCCCCCTCGCCGCGAGATGAGGCCCGGTTCCCCTGCACTGCGTGCAGAGCAATTCCGTGTTCCAAACCAAACATGAAAGGAGCCTTGATTTCCTTAATGGCACTCCAGAGAAAACCCAAGATCACTGTCTCAAGTCTAGAGGGATACTGAGGTCACTGTAGCAACCCGAAATGGCTCCGTGGACCCCAAATCAACTCGAGATGAGAGCTTCATCCCTGGCTTCGACTCAAGAGGAATACCCACTTTCCACAAGCACCTCAAGAGGAGGCTTCTCTCAGCTACAGGTATGTGAGAGGGACCCTGAGTTTGTGACCTCAAGTGGAATGGACACCGAGATGCACTGACTCGAAGGAAGGCCGGATATCCCTGCAGTGAATTGAATGCAGGCCTATTTTGCCTCTCCCACGACGAAGGGATGTCTGAATCCCCTGTGGAGACCAAGGAGAAAGACCTAGTTCTCCGCCTCATCGCGACCGGAGGCCTCACGTCCTTTGAAAACTCGAGAGGTCCGCGGAGATCAATGCTTCCAAAGGAGACGATGCCTGACTCCTCTTGAATATGGATAGTAGTCCCAGGATCCCTGTAGCACGTGGAAAGGGACCCTGGGTCTCCCGCCTCACGTGGAGACGCGTCCCAATGGCCATGCCAAGACTCGAGGCGAATCCCGAGGGGTCCCTCGCACCCAGGCAGGAGTCCTGACGTAGCTGAATAAACACGTGTCTGGAAAGGCCCTTCCGGTCGAAACTCGAGAATGTACCCCAGGTTCCGGCCGCAACTCGAGAAAAACAATGAGACTTCCCCCTCGCCGCGAGATGAGGCCCGATTCCCCTGCACTGCGTGCACAGCAATTCCGTGTTCCAAATCAAACATGAAAGGAGCCTTGATTTCCTTGATGGCACTCCAGAGAACCCCCAAGATCACTGTCTCAAGTCTAAGGGATACTGAAGTCACTGTAGCAACACGAAAGGGCTCCGTGGACCCCAAATCAACTCGAGATGCGAGCTTCGTCCCTGGCTTCGACTCAAGAGGAATACCCACTTTCCACAAGCACCTCAAGAGGAGGCTTCTCTCAGCTACAGGTATGTGAGAGGGACCCTGAGTTTGTGTCCTCAAGTGGAATGGACACCGAGATGCTCTGACTCGAAGGAAGGCCGGATATCCCTGCAGTGAATTGAATGCAGGCCTCTTTTGCATCTCCCACGACGAAAGGATGTCTGAATCCCATGTGGAGACCACAGAGAAAGACCTTGTTCTCTGCCTCATCACGACTGGACGTCTCCCGTCCGTTGAAAACTCGAGAGGTCCGCGGAGAACAAGGCTTCCAAAGGAGACGATACCTGACTCCTCTTGAAAATGGATAGAAGTCCCAGGATCCCTGTGGCACGTGGAAAGGGACCCTGGGTCTCCCGCCTCACGTGGAGACGCGTCCCAGTGGCCATGCCAAGACTCGAGGAGAATCCCGAAGTGTCCCTCGCACCTAGGGAGGAGTCCTGACGTCGCTGAACAAACACGTGTCAGGAAGGGCCCTCCCCGTCGTAACTCGAGAATATACCCCAGGTTCCGGGCGCAACTCGAGAAAAACCATGAAATTTCCCCCTCGCCGCGAGATGAGGCCCGATTCCCCTGCACTGCGTGCAGAGCAACTCCGTGTTCCACATCAAACATGAAAGGAGCCTTGATTTCCTTGATGGCACTCCAGAGAACACCCAAGATCACTGTCTCATGTCTAGAGGGATACTGAGGTCACTGTAGCAACACGAAAGGGCTCCGTGGACCCCAAATCAACTCGAGATGAGAGCTTCGTCCCTGGCTTCGACTCAAGAGGAATACCCACTTTCCACAAGCACCTCAAGAGGAGGCTTCTCTCAGCTACAGGTATGTGAGAGGGACCCTGAGATTGTGGCCTCAAGTGGAATGGACACCGAGATGCTCTGACTCGAAGGAAGGCCGGATATCCCTGCAGTGAATTGAATGCAGGCTCGTCTTGCATCTCCCACGACGAAGGGATGTCTGAATCCCCTGTGGAGACCAAGGAGAAAGACCTAGTTCTCCGCCTCATCGCGACCGGAGGCCTCACGTCCTTTGAAAACTCGAGAGGTCCGCGGAGATCAATGCTTCCAAAGGAGACGATGCCTGACTCCTCTTGAAAATGGATAGGAGTCCCAGGATCCCTGTGGCATGTGGAAAGGGACCCTGGGTCTCCCGCCTCACGTGGAGACGCGTCCCAATGGCCATGCCAAGACTCGAGGAGAATCCAGAGGGGTCCCTCGCACCCAGGCAGGAGTCCTGACGTCGCTGAATAAACACGTGTCTGGAAAGGCCCTTCCGTTCGAAACTCGAGAATGTACCCCAGGTTCCGGCCGCAACTCGAGAAAAACAATATGACTTCCCCCTCGCCGCGAGATGAGGCCCGGTTCCCCTGCACTGCGTGCAGAGCAATTCCGTGTTCCAAATCAAACATGAAAGGAGCCTTGATTTCCTTGATGGCACTCCAGAGAAAACCCAAGATCACTGTCTCAAGTCTAGAGGGATACTGAGGTCACTGTAGCAACACGAAAGGGCTCCGTGGACCCCAAATCAACTCGAGATGAGAGCTTCATCCCTGGCTTCGACTCAAGCGGAATACCCACTTTCCACAAGCACCTCAAGAGGAGGCTTCTCTCAGCTACAGGTATGTGAGAGGGACCCTGAGTTTGTGGCCTCAAGTGGAATGGACACCGAGATGCTCTGACTCGAAGGAAGGCCGGATATTCCTGCAGTGAACTGAATGCAGGCCTCTTTTGCATCTCCCACGACGAAGGGATGTCTGAATCCCCTGTTGAGACCACTGAGAAAGACCTAGTTCTCCGCCTCATCGCGATCGGAGACCTCACGTCCTTTGAAAACTCGAGAGGTCCGTGGAGATCAATGCTTCCAAAGGAGATGATGCCTGACTCCCCTTGAAAATGGATAGGAGTCCCAGGATCCCTGTGGCACGTGGAAAGGGACCGTGGGTCTCCCGCCTCACGTGGAGACGCGTCCCAATGGCCATGCCAAGACTCGAGGAGAATCCCGAGGTGTCCCTCGCACCTAGGCAGGAGTCCTGACGTCACTGAACAAACACGTGTCTGGAAGGGCCCTCCCCGTCGTAACTCGAGAATATACCCCAGGTTCCGGCCACAACTCAAGAAAAACCATGAGACTTCCCCCTCGCCGCGAGATGAGGCCCGATTCGCCTGCACTGCGTGCAGAGCAATTCCGTGTTCCACATCAAACATGAAAGGAGCCTTGATTTCCTTGATGGCACTCCAGAGAACACCCAAGATCACTGTCTCATGTCTAGAGGGATACTGAGGTCACTGTAGCAACACGAAAGGGCTCCATGGACCCCAAATCAACTCGAGATGTGAGCTTCTATCCTGGCTTCGACTCAAGAGGAATTCCCACTTTCCACAAGCACCTCAAGAGGAGGCTTCTCTCAGCTACAGGTATGTGAGAGGGACCCTGAGTTTGTGGCCTCAAGTAGAATGGACACCGAGATGCTCTGACTCGAAAGAAGGACGGATATCCCTGCAGTGAATTGAATGCAGGCCTCTTTTGCATCTCCCACGACGAAGGGATGTCTGAATCCCCTGTGGAGACCACAGAGAAAGACCTAGTTCTCCGCCTCAAAGCGATCGGAGGCCTCACGTCCTTTGAAAACTCGAGAGGTCCGCGGAGATCAATGCTTCCAAAGGAGACGATGCCTGACTCCTCTTGAAAATGGATAGGAGTCCCAGGATCCCTGTGGCACGTGGAAAGCGAACATGGGTCTCCCGCCTCACGTGGAGACGCGTCCCAATGGCCATGCCAAGACTCGAGGAGAATCCCGAGTTGCCCCTCGCACCTAGGCAGGAGTCCTGACGTCGCTGAACAAACACGTGTCTGGAAGGGCCCTTCCGGTCGTAACTCGTGAGTGTACCCCAGGTTCCGGCCGCAACTCGAGAAAAACCATGAAACTTCCCCCTCGCCGCGAGATGAGGCCCGATTCCCCTGCACTGCGTGCAGAGCAACTCCGTGTTCCAAATCAAACGTGAAATGAGACTTGATTTCCTTGATGGCACTCCAGAGAACACCCAAGATCACTGTCTCAAGTCTAGAGGGATCCTGAGGTCACTGTAGCAACAAGAAAGGTCTCCGTGGACCCCAAATCAACTCGAGATGAGAGCTTCGTCCCTGGCTTCGACTCAAGAGGAATACCCACTTTCCACAAGCACCTCAAGAGGAGGCTTCTCTCAGCTACAGGTATGTGAGAGGGACCCTGAGTTTGTGGCCTCAAGTGGAAAGGACACCGAGATGCTCTGACTCGAAGGAAGGCCGGGTATCCCTGCAGTGAATTGAATGCAGGCTCGTCTTGCATCTCCCACGACAAAGGGATGTCTGAATCCCCTGTGGAGACCAAGGAGAAAGACCTAGTTCTCCGCCTCATGGCGACCGGAGGCCTCACGTCCTTTGAAAACTCGAGAGGTCCGCGGAGATCAATGCTTCCAAAGGAGACGATGCCTGACTCCTCTTGAAAATGGATAGGAGTCCCAGGATCCCTGTGGCACGTGGAAAGGGACCATGGGTCTCCCGCCTCACGTGGAGACGCGTCCCAATGGCCATGCCAAGACTCGAGGAGAATCCCGAGGTGTCCCTCGCACCCAGGCAGGAGTCCTGACATCGCTGAATAAACACGTGTCTGGAAAGGCCCTTCTGGTCGTAACTCGAGAATGTACCCCAGGTTCCGGCCGCAACTCGAGAAAAAAAATATGACTTCCCCCTCGCCGCGAGATGAGGCCCGGTTCCCCTGCACTGCGTGCAGAGCAATTCCGTGTTCCAAACCAAACATGAAAGGAGCCTTGATTTCCTTAATGGCACTCCAGAGAAAACCCAAGATCACTGTCTCAAGTCTAGAGGGATACTGAGGTCACTGTAGCAACCCGAAATGGCTCCGTGGACCCCAAATCAACTCGAGATGAGAGCTTCATCCCTGGCTTCGACTCAAGAGGAATACCCACTTTCCACAAGCACCTCAAGAGGAGGCTTCTCTCAGCTACAGGTATGTGAGAGGGACCCTGAGTTTGTGACCTCAAGTGGAATGGACACCGAGATGCACTGACTCGAAGGAAGGCCGGATATCCCTGCAGTGAATTGAATGCAGGCCTCTTTTGCCTCTCCCACGACGAAGGGATGTCTGAATCCCCTGTGGAGACCAAGGAGAAAGACCTAGTTCTCCGCCTCATCGCGACCGGAGGCCTCACGTCCTTTGAAAACTCGAGAGGTCCGCGGAGATCAATGCTTCCAAAGGAGACGATGCCTGACTCCTCTTGAATATGGATAGTAGTCTCAGGATCCCTGTAGCACGTGGAAAGGGACCCTGGGTCTCCCGCCTCACGTGGAGACGCGTCCCAATGGCCATGCCAAGACTCGAGGCGAATCCCGAGGGGTCCCTCGCACCCAGGCAGGAGTCCTGACGTAGCTGAATAAACACGTGTCTGGAAAGGCCCTTCCGGTCGAAACTCGAGAATGTACCCCAGGTTCCGGCCGCAACTCGAGAAAAACAATGAGACTTCCCCCTCGCCGCGAGATGAGGCCCGATTCCCCTGCACTGCGTGCACAGCAATTCCGTGTTCCAAATCAAACATGAAAGGAGCCTTGATTTCCTTGATGGCACTCCAGAGAACCCCCAAGATCACTGTCTCAAGTCTAAGGGATACTGAAGTCACTGTAGCAACACGAAAGGGCTCCGTGGACCCCAAATCAACTCGAGATGCGAGCTTCGTCCCTGGCTTCGACTCAAGAGGAATACCCACTTTCCACAAGCACCTCAAGAGGAGGCTTCTCTCAGCTACAGGTATGTGAGAGGGACCCTGAGTTTGTGTCCTCAAGTGGAATGGACACCGATATGCTCTGACTCGAAGGAAGGCCGGATATCCCTGCAGGGAATTGAATGCAGGCCTCTTTTGCATCTGCCACGACGAAAGGATGTCTGAATCCCATGTGGAGACCACAGAAAAAGACCTTGTTCTCTGCCTCATCACGACTGGACGTCTCCCGTCCGTTGAAAACTCGAGAGGTCCGCGGAGAACAAGGCTTCCAAAGGAGACGATACCTGACTCCTCTTGAAAATGGATAGAAGTCCCAGGATCCCTGTGGCACGTGGAAAGGGACCCTGGGTCTCCCGCCTCACGTGGAGACGCGTCCCAGTGGCCATGCCAAGACTCGAGGAGAATCCCGAAGTGTCCCTCGCACCTAGGGAGGAGTCCTGACGTCGCTGAACAAACACGTGTCTGGAAGGGCCCTCCCCGTCGTAACTCGAGAATATACCCCAGGTTCCGGGCGCAACTCGAGAAAAACCATGAAATTTCCCCCTCGCCGCGAGATGACGCCCGATTCCCCTGCACTGCGTGCAGAGCAACTCCGTGTTCCACATCAAACATGAAAGGAGCCTTGATTTCCTTGATGGCACTCCAGAGAACACCCAAGATCACTGTCTCATGTCTAGAGGGATACTGAGGTCACTGTAGCAACAAGAAAGGGCTCCGTGGACCCCAAATCAACTCGAGATGAGAGCTTCGTCCCTGGCTTCGACTCAAGAGGAATACCCACTTTCCACAAGCACCTCAAGAGGAGGCTTCTCTCAGCTACAGGTATGTGAGAGGGACCCTGAGTTTGTGGCCTCAAGTGGAATGGACACCGAGATGCTCTGACTCGAAGGAAGGCCGGATATCCCTGCAGTGAATTGAATGCAGGCTCGTCTTGCATCTCCCACGACGAAGGGATGTCTGAATCCCCTGTGGAGCCCAAGGAGAAAGACCTAGTTCTCCGCCTCATCGCGACCGGAGGCCTCACGTCCTTTGAAAACTCGAGAGGTCCGCGGAGATCAATGCTTCCAAAGGAGACGATGCCTGACTCCTCTTGAAAATGGATAGGAGTCCCAGGATCCCTGTGGCATGTGGAAAGGGACCCTGGGTCTCCCGCCTCACGTGGAGACGCGTCCCAATGGCCATGCCAAGACTCGAGGAGAATCCAGAGGGGTCCCTCGCACCCAGGCAGGAGTCCTGACGTCGCTGAATAAACACGTGTCTGGAAAGGCCCTTCCGGTCGAAACTCGAGAATGTACCCCAGGTTCCGGCCGCAACACGAGAAAAACAATATGACTTCCCCCTCGCCGCGAGATGAGGCCCGGTTCCCCTGCACTGCGTGCAGAGCAATTCCGTGTTCCAAATCAAACATGAAAGGAGCCTTGATTTCCTTGATGGCACTCCACAGAAAACCCAAGATCACTGTCTCAAGTCTAGAGGGATACTGAGGTCACTGTAGCAACACGAAAGGGCTCCGTGGACCCCAAATCAACTCGAGATGAGAGCTTCATCCCTGGCTTCGACTCAAGAGGAATACCCACTTTCCACAAGCACCTCAAGAGGAGGCTTCTCTCAGCTACAGGTATGTGAGAGGGACCCTGAGTTTGTGGCCTCAAGTGGAATGGACACCGAGATGCTCTGACTCGAAGGAAGGCCGGATATTCCTGCAGTGAACTGAATGCAGGCCTCTTTTGCATCTCCCACGACGAAGGGATGTCTGAATCCCCTGTTGAGACCACAGAGAAAGACCTAGTTCTCCGCCTCATCGCGATCGGAGACCTCACGTCCTTTGAAAACTCGAGAGGTCCGCGGAGATCAATGCTTCCAAAGGAGACGATGCCTGACTCCTCTTGAATATGGATAGTAGTCCCAGGATCCCTGTAGCACGTGGAAAGGGACCCTGGGTCTCCCGCCTCACGTGGAGACGCGTCCCAGTGGCCATGCCAAGACTCGAGGAGAATCCCGAAGTGTCCCTCGCACCTAGGGAGGAGTCCTGACGTCGCTGAACAAACACGTGTCTGGAAGGGCCCTCCCCGTCGTAACTCGAGAATATACCCCAGGTTCCGGGCGCAACTCGAGAAAAACCATGAAATTTCCCCCTCGCCGCGAGATGACGCCCGATTCCCCTGCACTGCGTGCAGAGCAACTCCGTGTTCCACATCAAACATGAAAGGAGCCTTGATTTCCTTGATGGCACTCCAGAGAACACCCAAGATCACTGTCTCATGTCTAGAGGGATACTGAGGTCACTGTAGCAACACGAAAGGGCTCCGTGGACCCCAAATCAACTCGAGATGAGAGCTTCGTCCCTGGCTTCGACTCAAGAGGAATACCCACTTTCCACAAGCACCTCAAGAGGAGGCTTCTCTCAGCTACAGGTATGTGAGAGGGACCCTGAGTTTGTGGCCTCAAGTGGAATGGACACCGAGATTCTCTGACTCGAAGGAAGGCCGGATATCCCTGCCGTGAATTGAATGCAGGCCTCTTTTGCATCTCCCACGACGAAGGGATGTCTGAATCCCCTGTGGAGACCACAGAGAAAGACCGAGTTCTCTGCCTCATCGCGATCGGAGGCCTCACGTCCTTTGAAAACTCGAGAGGTCCGCGGAAATCAATGCTTCCAAAGGAGACGATGCCTGACTCCCCTTGAAAATGGATAGGAGTTCGAGGATCCCTGTGGCACGTGGAAAGGTACCGTGGGTCTCCCGCCTCACGTGGAGAAGCGTCCCAATGGCCATGCCAAGACTCGAGGAGAATCCCGAGGTGTCCCTCGCACCTAGGCAGGAGTCCTGACGTCACTGAACAAACACGTGTCTGGAAGGGCCCTCCCCGTCGTAACTCGAAAATATACCCCAGGTTCCGGCCTCAACTCGAGAAAAACCATGAGACTTCCCCCTCGCCGCGAGATGAGGCCCGATTCCCCTGCACTGCGTGCAGAGCAATTCCGTGTTCCAAATCAAACATGAAAGGAGCCTTGATTTCCTTGATGGCACTCCAGAGAAAACCCAAGATCACTGTCTCAAGTCTAGAGGGATCCTGAGGTCACTGTAGCAACACGAAAGGGCTCCGTGGACCCCAAATCAACTCGAGATGAGAGCTTCGTCCCTGGCTTCGACTCAAGAGGAATACCCACTTTCCACAAGCACCTCAAGAGGAGGCTTCTCTCAGCTACAGGTATGTGAGAGGGACCCTGAGTTTGTGGCCTCAAGTGGAATGGACACCGAGATGCTCTGACTCGAAGGAAGGCCGGATATCCCTGCAGTGAATTGAATGCAGGCCTCTTTTGCATCTCCCACGATGAAGGGATGTCTGAATACCCTGTGGAGACCACAGAGAAAGACCTAGTTCTCTGCCTCATCGCGTTCGGAGGCCTCACGTCTTTGAAAACTCGAGAGGTCCGCGGAGATCAATGCTTCCAAAGGAGACGAAGCCTGACTACTCTTGAAAATGGATAGGATTCCCAGGATCCCTGTGGCACGTGGAAAGGGACCCTGGGTCTCCCTTCTCACGTGGAGGCGCGTCCCAATGGCCATGCCAAGACTCGAGGAGAATCCCGAGGTGTCCCTCGCACCTAGGCAGGAGTCCTAACGTCGCTGAAGTAACATGTGTCTGGAAGGGCCCTCCCCGTCGTAATTCGAGAATATACCCCAGGTTGCGGCCGCAAGTCGAGAAAAACCATGAGACTTCCCTTTCGCCGCGAGATGAGGCCCGATTCCCCTGCACTGCGTGCAGAGCAATTCCGTGTTCCACATCAAACATGAAAGGAGCCTTGATTTCCTTGATGGCAGTCCAGAGAACACCCAAGATCACTGTCTCAAGTCTAGAGGGATCCTGAGGTCTCTGTAGCAACACAAAAAGGCTCCGTGGACCCCAAATCAACTCGAGATGAGAGCTTCGTCCCTGGCTTCGACTCAAGAGGAATACCCACTTTCCACAAGCACCTCAAGAGGAGGCTTTTCTCAGCTACAGGTATGTGAGAGGGACCCTGAGTTTGTGGCCTCAAGTGGAATGGACACCGAGATGCTCTGACTCGAAGGAAGGCCGGATATCCCTGCCGTGAATTGAATGCAGGCTCGTCTTGCATCTCCCACGACGAAGGGATGTCTGAATCCCCTGTGGAGACCAAGGAGAAAGACCTAGTTCTCCGCTTCATCGCGACCGGAGGCCTCACGTCCTTTGAAAACTCGAGAGGTCCGCAGAGATCAATGCTTCCAAAGGAGACGATGCCTGACTCCTCTTGAAAATGGATAGGAGTCCCAGGATCCCTGTGGCACGTGGAAAGGGACCCTGGGTCTCCCGCCTCATGTGGAGACGCGTCCAAATGGCCATGCCAAGACTCGAGGAGAATCCCGAGTTGCCCCTCGCACCCAGGCAGGAGTCCTGGCGTCGCTGAACAAACATGTGTCTGGAAGGGCCCTTCCGGTCGTAACTCGTGAGTGTACCCCAGGTTCCGGCCGCAACTCGAGAAAAACCATGAGACTTCCCCCTCGCTGCGAGATGAGGCCCGATTCCCCTGCTCTGCATGCAGAGCAATTCCGTGTTCCAAATCAAACATGAAAGGAGCCTTGATTTCCTTGATGGCACTCCAGAGAAAACCCAAGATCACTGTGTCAAGTCTAGAGGGATACTGAGGTCACTGTAGCAACAGGAAAGGGCTCCGTGGACCCCAAATCAACTCGAGATGAGAGCTTCGTCCCTGGCTTCGACTCAAGAGGAATACCCACTTTCCACAAGCACCTCAAGAGGAGGCTTCTCTCAGCTACAGGTATGTGAGAGGGACCCTGAGTTTGTGGCCTCAAGTGGAATGGACACCGTGATGCTCTGACTCGAAGGAAGGCCGGATATCCCAGCAGTGAATTGAATGCAGGCCTCTTTTGCATCTCCCACGACGAAGGGATGTCTGAATCCCCAGTGGAGACTACAGAGAAAGACCTAGTTCTCCGCCTCATCGCGATCGGAGGCCTCAGGTCCTTTGAAAACTCGAGAGGTCCGCGGAGATCAATGCTTCCAAAGGAGACGATGCCTGACTCCTCTTGAAAATCGATAGGAGTCCCAGGATCCTTGGGGCACGTGGAAAGGGACCCTGGGTCTCCTGCCTCACGTGGAGACGCGTCCAAATGGCCATGCCAAGACTCGAGGAGAATCCAGAGTTGCCCCTCGCACCTAGGCAGGAGTCCTGACGTCACTGAACAAACACGTGTCTGGAAGGGCCCTTCCGGTCGTAACTCGTGAGTGTACCCCAGGTTCTGGCCGCAACTCGAGAAAAACCATGAGACTTCCCCCTCGCCGCGAGATGAGGCCCGATTCCCTTGCACTGCGTGCAGAGCAATTCCGTGTTCCAAATCAAACATGAAAGGAGCCTTGATTTCCTTGATGGCACTCCACAGAAAACCCAAGATCACTGTCTCAAGTCTAGAGGGATCCTGACGTCACTGTAGCAACACGAAAGGGCTCCTTGGACCCCAAATCAACTCGGGATGAGAGCTTCGTCCCTGGCTTCGACTCAAGAGGAATACCACTTTCCACAAGCACCTCAAGAGGAGGCTTCTCTCAGCTACAGGTATGTGAGAGGGACCCTGAGTTTGTGGCCTCAAGTGGAATGGTCACCGAGATGCTCTGACTCGAAGGAAGGCCGGATATCCCTGCAGTGAATTGAATGCAGGCCTCTTTTGCATTTCCCACGACGAAGGGATGTCTGAATCCCCTGTGGAGACCACAGAGAAAGACCTAGTTCTCCGCCTCAACGCGACCGGAGGCCTCACGTCCTTTGAAAACTCGAGAGGTCCCCCGAGATCAATGCTTCGAAAGGAGATGATGCCTGACTCCTCTTGAAAATGGATAGGAGTCCCAGGATCCCTGTGGCAGGTGGAAAGGGATCCTAGGTCTCCCGCCTCACGTGGAGACGCGTCCCAATGGCCATGCCAAGACTCGAGGAGTATCCCGAGGGGTCCCTCGCACCCAGGCAGGAGTCCTGACGTCGCTGAACAAACACGTGTCTGGAAGGGCCCTTCCGGTCATAACTCGTTAGTGTACCCCAGGTTCCGGCCGCAACTCGAGAAAAATCATGAGACTTCCCCCTCGCCGCGAGATGAGGCCCGATTCCCCTGCACTGCGTGCAGAGAAATTCCATGTTCCAAATCAAACGTGATATGAGACTTGATTTCCTTGATGGCACTCCAGAGAACACCCAAGATCACTGTCTCAAGTCTAGAGGGATCCTGAGGTCACTGTAGCAATACGAAAGGGCTCCATGGACCCCAAGTCAACTCGAGATGAGAGCTTCGTCCCTGGGTTCGACTCAAGAGGAATACCCACTTTCCACAAGCACCTCAAGAGGAGGCTTCTCTCAGCTACAGGTATGTGAGAGGGACCCTGAGTTTGTGGCCTCAGGTGGAAAGGACACCGAGATGCTCTGACTCGAAGGAAGGCCGGATATCCCTGCAGTGAATTGAATGCAGGCTCGTCTTGCATCTCCCACGACGAAGGGATGTCTGAATCCCCTGTGGAGCCCACAGAGAAAGACATAGTTCTCCGCCTCATCGCGACCGGAGGCCTCACATCCTTTGAAAAATCGAGACTTCCGCGGAGATCAATGCTTCCAAAGGAGACGATGCCTGACTCCTCTTGAAAATGGATAGGAGTCCCAGGATCCCTGTGGCACGTGGAAAGGGACCCTGGGTCTCCCGCCTCACGTGGAGACGCGTCCCAATTGCCATGCCAAGACTCGAGGAGAATCCCGAGGTGTCCCTCGCACCTAGGCAGGAGTCCTGAAGTCGCTGAATAAACACGTGTCTGGAAGAGCCCTCCCCGTCGTAACTCGAGAATATAACCCAGGTTCCGGCGACAACTCGAGAAAAACCATGAGACTTCCCCCTCGCCGCGAGATGAGGCCCGATTCCCCTGCACTGCGTGCAGAGCAATTCCGTGTTCCACATCAAATGTGAAAGGAGCCTTGATTTCCTTGATGGCGCTTCAGAGAAAACCCAAGATCACTGTCTCAAGTCTAGAGGAATCCTGAGGTCACTGGAGAAACAGGAAAGGGCTCCGTGGACCCCAAATCAACTCGAGATGAGAGTTTATTCCCTGGCTTCGACTCAAGAGGAATACCAACTTTCCACAAGCACCTCAAGAGGAAGCTTCTCTCAGCTACAGGTATATGAGAGGGACCCTGAGTTTGTGGCCTCAAGTGGATGGACACCGAAATGCTCTGACTCAAAGTAAGGCAGGATATCCCTGCAGTGAATTGAATGCAGGCTCGTCTTGCATCTCCCAAGACTAAGGGATGTCTGAATCCCCTGTGGACACCACAGAGAAAGTCCTAGTTCTCCGCCTCATCGCGACCGGAGGCCTCACATCCTTTGAAAACTCGAGAGGTCCGCGGAGATCAATGCTTGCAAAGATGACGATGCCTGATTCCACTTGAAAATGGATAGGAGTCCCAGGATCCCTGTGGCACGTGGAAAGGGACCCTGGGTCTCCCGCCTCACGTGGAGACGCGTCCCAATTGCCATGCCAAGACTCGAGGAGAATCCCGAGGTGTCCCTCGCACCTAGGCAGGAGTCCTGACGTCGCTGAACAAACACGTGTCTGGAAGGGCCCTCCCCGTCGTAATTCGAGAATATACCCCAGGTTCCGGCCGCAACTCGAGAAAAACCATGAGACTTCACCCTCGCCGTGAGATGAGGCCCGATTCCCCTGCACTGCATGCAGAGCAATTCCGTGTTCCACATCAAACGTGAAAGGAGACTTGATTTCCTTGATGGCACTCCAGAGAAAACCCAAGATCACTGTCTCAAGTCTAGGAGGATCCTGAGGTCACTGGAGGAACAGGAAAGGGCTCCGTGGACCCCAAATCAACTCGAGATGAGAGCTTAGTCCCTGGCTTCGACTCAAGAGGAATACCAACTTTCCACAAGCACTTCAAGAGGAGGCTTCTCTCAGCTACAGGTATGTGAGAGGGACCCTGAGTTTGTGGCCTCAAGTGGATGGACACCGAGATGCTCTGACTCAAAGTAAGGCAGGATATCCCTGCAGTGAATTGAATGCAGGCTCGTCTTGCATCTCCCAAGACGAAGGGATGTCTGAAACCCCTGTGGACACTACAGAGAAAGTCCTAGTTCTCCGCCTCATCGCGACCAAAGGCCTCACATCCTTTGAAAACTCGAGAGGTCCGCGGAGATCAATGCTTCCAAAGATGACGATGCCTGACTCTTCTTGAAAATGGATAGGAGTCCCAGGATCCCTGTGGCACGTGGAAAGGGACACTGGGTCTCCCGCCTCACGTGGAGACGCGTCCCAATTGCCATGCCAAGACTCGAGGAGAATCCCGAGGTGTCCCTCGCACCTAGGCAGGAATCCTGACGTCGCTGAACAAACACGTGTCTGGAAGGGCCCTCCCCGTCGTAACTCGAGAATATACCCCAGGGCCCGGCCGAATTCGAATAAAACCATGAGACTTCCCCCTCGCCGCGAGATGAGGCCCGATTCCCCTGCACTGCATGCAGAGCAATTCCGTGCTTCACATCAAACGTGAAAGGAGCCTTGATTTCCTTGATGGCACCCTAGAGAAAACCCAAGATCACTGTCTCAAGTCTAGAGGGATCCTGAGGTCACTGGAGCAACACGAAAGGGCTCCGTGGATCCCAAATCAACTCGAGATGAGAGCTTAGTCCCTGGATTCGAATCAAGAGGAATACCAACTTTCCACAAGCACCTCAAGAGGAGGCTTCTCTCAGCTACAGGTATGTGAGAGGGACCCTGAGTTTGTGGCCTCAAGTGGAATGGACACCGAGATGCTCTGACTCGAAGGAAGGCCGGATATCCCTGCAGTGAATTGAATGCAGGCTCGTCTTGCCTCTCCCAAAACGAAGGGATGTCTGAATCCCCTGTGGAGACCACAGAGAAAGACCTAGTTCTCCGCCTCATCGCGACCGGAGGCCTCACATCCTTTGAAAACTCGAGAGGTCCGCGGAGATCAATGCTTCCAAAGGAGGCGATGCCTGACTCCTCTTGAAAATGGATAGGAGTCCCAGGATCCCTGTGGCACGTGGAAAGGGACACTGGGTCTCCCGCCTCACGTGGAGACGCGTCCCAATTGCCATGCCAAGACTCGAGGAGAATCCCGAGGTGTCCCTCGCACCTAGGCAGGAGTTCTGATGTCGCTGAACAAACTCGTGTCTGGAAGGGCCCTCCCCGTCGTAACTCGAGAATATACCCCAGGTTCCGGCCGCAACTCGAGAGAAACCTTGAGACTTCCCCCTCGCCGCGAGATGAGGCCCGATTCCCCTGCCCTGCGTGCAGAACAATTCCGTTTTCCACATCAAACGTGAAAGGAGCCTTGATTTCCTTGATGGAACTCCAGAGAAAACCCAAGATCACTGTCTCAAGCGTAGAGGGATCCTGAGGTCACTGGAAGAAGAAGAAACGGCTCCGTAGACCCCAAATCAACTCGAGATGAGAGCTTAGTCCCTGGCGTCGACTCAAGTGGAATACCAACTTTCCACAAGCACCTCAAGAGGAGGCTTCTCCCAGCGATAGGTATGTGAGAGGGACCCTGAGTTTGTGGCCTCAAGTGGAATGGACACCGAGATGCTCTGACTCGAAGTAAGGCCGGATATCCCTGCAGTGAATTGAATGCAGGCTCGTCTTGCATCTCCCAAGACGAAGGGATGTGTGAATCCCCTGTGGAGACGACAGAGAAAGACCTAGTCCTCCGCCTCATCGCGACAGGAGGCCTCATATCCTTTGAAAACTCGAGAGGTCTCCGGAGATCAATGCTTCCAAAGGAGACGATGCCTGACTCCTCTTGAAAATGGATAGGAGTCCCAGGATCCCTGTGGCACGTGGAAAGGGACTCTGGGTCTCCCGCCTCACGTGGAGACGCATCCCAATTGCCATGCCAAGACTCGAGGAGAATCGCGAGGTGTCCCTCGCACCTAGGCAGGAGTCCTGACGTCGCTGAACAAACACGTGTCTGGAAGGGCCCTCCCCGTCGTAACACAAGAATATACCACAGGTTGCCCCGCAACTCGAGAAAAACCATGAGACTTCCCCCTCGCCGAGAGATGAGGCCCGATTCCCCTGCACTGCCTGCAGAGCAATTCCGTGTTCCACATCAAACGTGAAAGGAGCCTTGATTTCCTTGATGGCACTCCAGAGAAAACCCAAGATCACTGTCTCAAGTCTAGAGGGATCCTGAGATCACTGTAGCAACACAAAAGGGCTCCGTGGACCATAAATCAACTCGAGATGGGAGCTTAGTCCCTGGCTTCTACTCAAGAGGAATACCAACATTCCACAAGCACCTCAAGAGGAGGCTTCTCTCAGCTACAGGTATGTGAGAGGATCCCTGAATTTGTGGCCTCAAGTGGAATGGACACCGAGATTCTCTGACTCGAAGTAAGATCGGATATCCCTGCAGTGAATTGAATGCAGGCTCGTCTTGCATCTCCCAAGCAAAGGAATGTCTGAATCCAATGTGGAGACCACAGAGAAAGACCTAGTTCTCCGCCTCATCACGACCGGAGGCCTCACATCCCTTGAAAACTCGAGAGGTCTGCGGAGATCAATGCTTCCAAAGGAGACGATGCCTGGCTCCTCTTGAGAATGGATAGGAGTCCCAGGATCCCTGTGGCACATGGAAAGGGACCCTGGGTTTCGAGCCTCACGTGGAGACGCGTCCCAAATGCCATGCAAGACTCGAGGAGAATCCGAGGTGTCCCTCGCACCTAGGCAGGAGTCCTGACGTCGCTGAACAAACTCGTGTCTGGAAGGGCCCTCCCAGTCGTAACTCGAGAATATACCCCAGGTTCCGGCCGCAACTCGAGAATAACCATGAGACTTCCCCCTCGCCGCGAGATGAGGCCCGATTCCCCTGCACTGCGTGCAGAGCAATTCCGTGTTCCACATCAAACCTGAAAGGAGCATTGATTTCCTTGATGGCACTCCAGAGAAAACCCAAGATCAGTGCCTCAAGTCTAGAGGGATCCTGAGGTCACTGTAGCAACATGAAAGGGCTCCGTGGACCCCAAATCAACTCGAGATGAGAGCTTAGTCCCTGGCTTCGACTCAAGAGGAATACCAACTTTCCACAAGCACCCCAAGAGGAGACTTCTCTCAGCTACAGGTATGTGAGAGGGACCCTGAGTTTGTGGCCTCAAGTGGAATGGACACCGAGATGCTCTGACTCGAAGTAAGGCCGGATATCCCTGCAGTGAATTGAATGCAGGCTCGTCTTGCATCTCCCAAGACGAAGGTATGTCTGAATCCCCTGTGGAGACCACAGAGAAAGACCTAGTCCTCCGCCTCATCACGAACGGAGGCCTCACATCCTTTGAAAATTCGAGAGGTATGCGGAGATCAATGCTTCCAAAGGAGACGATGCCTGACTCCTCTTGAAAATGGATAGGAATCCCAGGATCCCTCTGGCACGTGGAAAGGGACCCTGGGTCTCCCGCCTCAGGTGGAGAAGCGTCCAAATTGCTATGCCAAGACTCGAGGAGAATCCCGAGGTGTCCCTTGCACGTAGGCAGGAGTCCTGACGTCGCTGAACAAACACGTGTCTGGAAGGGCCCTCCCCGTCGTAACTCGAGAATATACCCCAGGTTCCGGCCGCAACTCGAGAAAAACCATGAGACTTCCCCCTCGCCGCGAGATGAGGCCCGATTCCCCTGCACTGCATGCAGAGCAATTCCGTGTACCACATCAAACGTGAAAGGAGCCTTGATTTCCTCGATGGCACTCCAGAGAAAACCCAAGATCACTGTCTCAAGTCTAGAGGGATCCTGAGGTCACTGTAGCAACACGAAAGGGCTCCGTGGACCCCAAATCAACTCGAGATGAGAGCTTAGTCCCTGGCTTCGACTCAAGAGGAATACCAACTTTCCACAAGCACCTCAAGAGGAGGCTTCTCTCAGCTGCAGGTATGTGAGAGGGCCCCTGAATTTGTGGCCTCAAGTGGAATGGACACCGAGATGCTCTGACTCGAAGTAAGGACGGATATCCCCGCAGTGAATTGAATGCAGGCTCGTCTTGCATCTCCCAAGACGAAGGGATGTCTGAATCCCCTGTGGAGACCACAGAGAAAGACCTAATTCTCCGCCTCATTTCGAGCGGAGGCCTCACATCCTTTGAAAACTCGAGAGGTATGCGGAGATCAATGCTTCCAAAGGAGACGATGGCTGACTCCTCCTGAAAATGGATAGGAATCCCCGGATCCCTGTGGCACCTGGAAAGGGACCCTGGGAGTCCCGCCTCATGTGGAGATGCGTCCCAATTGCCATGCCAAGACTCGAGGAGAATCCCGAGGTGTCCCTCGCACCTAGGCAGGAGTCCTGACGTAGCTGAACAAACACGTGTCTGGAAGGGCCCTCCCCGTCGTAACTCGAGAATATACCCCAGGATCCGGCCGCAACTCGAGAAAAACCATAGGACGTCACCCTCGCCGCGAGATGAGGCCAGATTCCCCTGCACTGCGTGCAGAGCAATTCCGTGTTCCACATCAAACGTGAAAGGAGCCTTGATTTCCTTGATGGCACTCCAGAGAAAACCCAAGATCACTGTCTCAAGTCTGGAGGGATCCTGAGTTCACTGGAGCAACATCAAAGGGCTCCATGGACCCCAAATCAACTCGAGATGAGAGCTTCGGCCCTGGCTTCGACTAAAGAGGAATACCAACTTTCCACAAGCACCTCAAGAGGAGCCTTCTCTCAGCTACAGGTATGTGAGAGGGACCCGGAGATTGTGGCCTCAAGTGGAATGGACACCGAGATGCTCTGACTCGAAGTAAGGCCGGATATCCCTGCAGTGAATTGATTGCAGGCTCGTCTTGCATCTCCCAAGACGAAGGGATGTTTAATCCCCAGTGGAGACGACAGAGAAAGACCTACTCGTCCGCCCCGTCGCGACCGGAGGCCTCACATCCTTTGAAAACTCGAGAGGTCCGCGGAGATCAATGCTTCTAAAGGAGACGATGCCTGACTCCTCTTGAAAATGGATAAGAGTCCCAGGATCCCTGTTGCACGTGGAAAGGGACCCTGGGTCTCCCGCCTCATGTGGAGACGCGTCCCAATTGCCATGCCAAGACTCGAGGAGAATCCCGAGGTGTCCCTCGCACCTAGGCAGGAGTCCTGATGTCGCTGAACAAACACGTGTCTGGAAGGGTCCTCCCCGTTGTAACTCGAGAATATACCCCAGGTTCCGGCCGCAACTCGAGAAAAACCATGAGAATTCCCCTTCGCCGCGAGATAATGCCTGATTCCCCTGCACTGCATGCAGAGCAATTCCGTGATCCACATCAAACGTGAAAGGAGCCTTGATTTCCTTGATGGCACTCCAGAGAAAACCCAAGATCACTGTCTCAAGTCTAGAGGGATCCTGAGGTCACTGGAGCAACACGAAAGGGCTCCGTGGACCCCAAATCAACTCGAGATGAGAGCTTAGTCCCTGGCTTTGACTCAAGAGGAATACCCACTTTTCACAAGCACCTCAAGAGGAGGCTTCTCTCAGCTATAGGTATGTGAGAGGGACCCTGAGTTTGTGGCCTCAAGTGGAATGGACACCGAGATGCTCTGACTCGAAGTAAGGCCGGATATCCCTGCATTGAATTGAATGCAGGCTCGTCTTGCATCTCCCAAAACGAAGGGATATCTGAATCCCCTGTGGAGACGACAGAGAAACACCTAGTCCTCTGCCTCAACGCGACCGGAGGCCTCACATACTTTGAAAACTTGAGAGGACGGCGGAGATCAGTGCTTCCAAAGGAGAAGATGCCTGACTCCTCTTGAAAATGGATAGGAGTCTCAGGATCCCTGTGGCACGTGGAAAGGGACCCTGGGTCTCCCGCCTCACGTGGAGACGCGTCCCAATTGCCATGCGAAGACTCGAGGAGAATCCGAGGTGTCCCTCGCACCTAGGCAGGAGTCCTGACGTAGCTGAACAAACACATGTCTGGAAGGGCCCTCCCGTCGTAACTCGAGAATATACCCCAGGTTCCGGCCGCAACTCGAGAAAAACTATGAGACTTCCCCCTCGCCGCAAGATGAGCCTCGATTCCCCTGTACTGCATGCAGAGCAATTCCGTGTTCCACATCAAACGGGAAAGGAGCCTTGATTTCCTTGATGGCACTCCAGAGAAAATCCAAGATCACTGTCTCAAGTCTAGAGGGATCCTGAGGTCACTGGAGCAACACGAAAGGGCTCCGTGGACCCCAAATCAACTCGAGATGAGAGCTTAGTCCCTGGCTTCGACTCAAGAGGAGTACCAACTTTTCACAAGCACCTCAAAAGGAGGCTTCTCTCAGCTACAGGTATGTGAGAGAGACCCTGAGTTTGTGGCCTCAAGTGGAATGGACACCGAGATGCTCTGACTCGACGTAAGGCCGGATATCCCAACAGTGAATTGAATGCAGGCTCATCTTGCATCTCCCAAGACAAAGGGATGTCTGAATCCTCTGTGGAGATGACAGAGAAAGACCTAGTCGTCCGCCTCATCGCGAGCGGAGGCCTCACATCCTCTGAAAACTCGAGAGGTCTGCGGAGGTCAATGCTTCCAAAGGAGACGATGCCTGACTCTTCTTGAAAATGGATAGGACTCCCAGGATCCCTGTGGCACGTGCAAAGGGACCCTGGATCTCCGGCCTCACGTGGAGATGCGTCCCAATTGCCATGCCAAGACTCGAGGAGAATCCCGAGGTGTCCCTCGCACCTAGGCAGGAGTCCTGACGTAGCTGAACAAACATGTGTCTCGAAGGGCCCTCCCCGTCGTAACTCGAGAATATACCCCAGGTTCCGGCCGCACCTCGAGAAAAACCATGAGACTTCCCCCTCGCCGCGAGATGAGGCCCGATTCCCCTGCACTGCGTGCAGAGCAATTCCGTGTTCCACATCAAACGTGAAAGGAACCTTGATTTCCTTGATGGCACTCCAGAGAAAACCCAAGATCACTGTCTCTAGTCTAGAGGGATCCTGAGGTCACTGTAGCAACACGAAAGGGCTCCGTGGACCCCAAATCAACTCGAGATGAGAGCTTAGTCCCTGGCTTCGACTCAAGAGGAATACCAACTTTCCACAAGCACCTCAAGAGGAGGCTTCTCTCAACTACAGGTATGTGAGAGGACACGGAGTTTGTGGCCTCAAGTGGAATGGACACCGAGATGCTCTGACTCGAAGTAAGGCCGGATATCCCTGCAGTGAATTGAATGCAGGCTCGTCTTGCATCTCCCAAGACGAAGGGTTGTCTGAATCCCCTGTGGACACCACAGAGAAAGTCCTAGTTCTCCGCCTCATCGCGACCGGAGGCCTCACATCCTTTGAAAACTCGAGAGGTCCGCGGAGATCAATGCTTCCAAAGGAGACGATGCCTGACTCCTCTTGAAAATAAATAGAAGTCCCAGGATCCCTGTGGTACGTGGAAAGGGACCCTGGGTCTCCCGCCTAATGTGGAGACGCGTCCCAATTGCCATGCCAAGGCTCGAGGAGAATCCCGAGTTGTCCCTCGCACCTAGGCAGGAGTCCTGACATCGCTGAACAAACACGTGTCTGGAAGGGCCCTCCCTGTCATAACTCGAGAATATACCCCTGGTTCCGGCCGCAACTCGAGAAAAACCATGAGACTTCCCCCTCGCCGCGAGATGAGGCCCGATTCCCCTGCACTGCGGGCAGAGCAATTCCGTGTTCGACATCAAACGTGAAAGGAGCCTTGATTGCCTTGATGGCACTGCAGAGAAAACCCAAGATCACTGTCTCAAGTCTAGAGGGATCCTGAGGTCACTGGAGCAACACGAAAGGGCTCCGTGGACCCCAAATCAATTCGAGATGAGAGCTTAGTCCCTGGCTTCGACTTAAGAGGAAAACCAACTTTCCACAAGCACCTCAAGAGGAGGCTTCTCTCAGCTACAGGTATGTGAGAGGGACCCTGAGTTTGTGGCCTCAAGTGGAATGGACACCGAGATGCTCTGACTCGAAGTAAGGCCGGATATCCCTGCAGTGAATTGAATGCAAGCTCGTCTTGCATCTCCCAAGACGAAGGGATGTCTGAATCCCCTGTGGAGACCACAGAGAAAGACCTAGTTCCCCGCCTCATCGAGACCGGAGGCCTCACATCCTTTGAAAACTCGAGAGGTCCGCAGAGATCAATGCTTCCAAAGGAGACGATACCTGACGCCTCTTGAAAATAGATAGGAGTCCCAGGATCCCTGTGGCACGTGGAAAGGGACCCTGGGTCTCCCGCCTCACGTTGAGACGCGTCCCAATTGCCATGCCAAGACTCGAGGAGAATCCCGAGGTGTCCTTCGCACCTAGGAAGGATTCCTGACGTCGCTGAACAAACACGTGTCTGGAAGGGCCCTCCCCGTCGTAACTCGAGAATATACCCCAGGTTCCGGCCGCAACTCGAGAAAAACTATAGGACTTCACCCTCGCCGCGAGATGAGGCCCGATTCCCCTGCACTGAGTGCAGAGCAATTCCGTGTTCCACATGAAACGTGAAAGGAGCCTTGATTTCCTTGATGGCACTCCAGAGAAAACCCAAGATCACTGTCTCAAGTCTAGAGGGATCCTGAGGTCACTGGAGCAAAATGAAAGGGCTCCGTGGACTCCAAATCAACTCGAGATGAGAGCTTAGTCTTGGCTTCGACTCAAGAGGAATACCAACTTTCCACAAGCACCTCAAGAGGAGGCTTCTCTCAGCTACAGGTATGTGAGAGGGACCCTGAGTTTGTGGCCTTAAGTGGAATGGACACCGAGATGCTCTGACTCGATGTAAGGCCGGATATCCCTGCAGTGAATTGAATGCCGCCTCGTCTTGCATCTCCCAAGACGAAGAGATGTCTGAATCCCCTGTGGAGGCCACAGAGTAAGACCTAGTCCTCCGCCTCATTGCGACCGGAGGCCTCACATCCTTTGAAAACTCGAGAGGTCCGCGGAGATCAATGCTTCCAAAGGAGACGATGCCTGACTCCTCTTGAAAATGGATAGGAGTCCCAGGATCCCTGTGGCACGTGCAAAGGGACCCTGGGTCTCCCGCCTCACGTGGAGACGCGTGCCAATTGCCATGCCAAGACTCGAGGAGAATCCCGAGGTGTCCCTCGCACCTAGGCAGGAGTCCTGACGTCGCTGAACAAACACGTGTCTGGAAGGGCCCCTCCCGTCGTAACTCGAGAATATACCCCAGGTTCCGGCCGCAACTCGAGAAAAACCATAGGACTTCCCCCTCGCCGCGAGATGAGGCCCGATTCCCCTGCACTGCGTGCAGAGCAATTCCGTGTTCCACATCAAACGTGAAAGGAGCCTTGATTGCCTTGATGGCACTGCAGAGAAAACCCAAGATCACTGTCTCAAGTCTAGAGGGATCCTGAGGTCACTGGAGCAACACGAAAGGGCTCCGTGGACCCCAAATAAACTCGAGATGAGAGCTTAGTCCTTGGCTTCGACTCAAGAGGAATACCAACTTTCCACAAGCACCTCAAGAGGAGGCTTCTCTCAGCTACAGGTATGTGAGAGGGACCCTGAGTTTGTGGCCTCAAGTGGAATGGACACCAAAATGCTCTGACTCAAAGTCAGGCCGGATATCCCTGCAGTGAATTGAATGCAGGCTCGTCTTGCATCTCCCAAGACGAAGGGATGTCTGAATCCCCTGTGGAGACCACAGAGAAAGACCTAGTCCTCAGCCTTATCACGACCGGAGGCCTCACATTCTTTGAAAACTCGAGAGGTCCGCGGAGATCAATGCTTCCAAAGGAGACGATGCCTGACTCCTCTTGAAAATGGATAGGAGTCCCAGGATCCCTGTGGCACGTGGAAAGGGACCCTGGGTTTTCCAATTCACGTGGAGACGCGTCCCAATTTCCATGCCAAGACTCGAGGAGAATCCCGAGGTGTCCCTCGCACCTAGGCAGGAGTCCTGACGTCGCTGAACAAACACGTGTCTGGAAGGGCCCTCCCCATCGTAACTCGAGAATATACCCAAGGGTCCGGCCGCAACTCGAGAAAAACCATGGGACTTCCCCGTCGCCGCGAGATGAGGCCCGATTCCCCTGCACTGCGTGCAGAGCTATTCCGTGTTCCACATCAAACGGGAAAGGAGCCTTGATTTCCTTGATGGCACTCCAGAGAAAACCCAAGATCACTGTCTCAAGTCTAGAGGGATCCTGAGGTCACTGGAGCAACACAAAAAAGCTCCGTGGACCCCAATCAACTCGAGATGAGAGCTTAGTCCCTGGCTTTGACTCAACTGGAATACCAACCTTCCACAAGCACCTCAAGAGGAGGCTTCTCTCAGCTACAGGTATGTGAGAGGGACCCTGAGTTTGTGGCCTCAAGTGGAATGGACACCGAGATGCTCTGACTCGAAGTCAGGCCGGATATCCCTGCAGTAAATTGAATGCAGGCTCGTCTTGCATCTCCCAAGACGAAAGGATGTCTGAATCCCCTGTGGAGACCACAGAGAAAGACCTAGTCCTCCGCCTCATCTCGACCGGAGGCCTCACATCCTTTGAAAACTCGAGAGTTCCATGGAGATCAATGCTTCAAAAGGAGACGATGCCTGATTCCTCTTGAAAATGGATAGGAGTCCCAGGATCCCTGTGGCACGTGGAAAGGGACCCTGGGTCTCCCGCCTCACGTGGAGACGCGTCCCAATTGCCATGGCAAGACTCTTGGAGAATCCCGAAGTGTCCCTCGCACCTAGGAAGGAGTCCTGACTTCTCTGAACAAACACGTGTCTGGAAGGGCCCTCCCCGTCGTAACTCGAGAATATACCCCAGGTTCCGGCCGCAACTCGAGAAAAACCATGAGAATTCCCCCTCGCCCCGACATGAGGCCCGATTCCACTGCACTGCATGCAGAGAAATTCCGTGTTCCACATCAAACGTGAAAGGAGCCTTGATTTCCTTAATGGCACTCCAGAGAAAACCCAAGATCTCTGTCTCAAGTCTAGAGGGATCCTGAGGTCACTGGAGCAACATGAAAGGGCCCCAAGGACCCCAAATCAACTCGAGATGAGAGCTTAGTCCCTGGCTTCGACTCAAGAGGAATACTAACTTCAAACAAGCACCTCAAGAGGAGGCTTCTCTCAGCTACAGGTATGTGAGAGGGACCCTGAGTTTGTGGCCTCAAGTGGAATGGACACCGAGATGCTCTGACTCGAAGTAAGGCCGGATATCCCTGCAGTGAAGTGAATGCAGGCTCGGCTTGCATCTCCCAAGACGAAGCGATGTCTGAATCCCCTGTGGAGACCACAGAGAAAGACCTAGTCCTCAGCCTCATCGCGACCGGAGGCCTCACATCCTTTAAAAACTCGAGAGGTCCGGGGAGATCAATGCTTCCAAAGGAGACGATGCCTGACTCTCTTGAAAATGGATAGGAGTCCCAGGATCCCTGTGGCACGTGGAAAGGGACCCTGGGTCTCCCGCCTCACGTGGAGACGCGTCCCAATTGCCATGCCAAGACTCGAGGAGAATCCCGAGGTGTCCCTCGCACCTAGGCAGGAGTCCTGACGTCGCTGAACAAACACGTGTCTGGAAGGGCCCTCCCCATCGTAACTCGAGAATATACCCAAGGGTCCGGCCGCAACTCGAGAAAAACCATGGGACTTCCCCGTCGCCGCGAGATGAGGCCCGATTCCCCTGCACTGCGTGCAGAGCTATTCCGTGTTCCACATCAAACGGGAAAGGAGCCTTGATTTCCTTGATGGCACTCCAGAGAAAACCCAAGATCACTGTCTCAAGTCTAGAGGGATCCTGAGGTCACTGGAGCAACACAAAAGGGCTCCGTGGACCCCAATCAACTCGAGATGAGAGCTTAGTCCCTGGCTTTGACTCAACTGGAATACCAACCTTCCACAAGCACCTCAAGAGGAGGCTTCTCTCAGCTACAGGTATGTGAGAGGGACCCTGAGTTTGTGGCCTCAAGTGGAATGGACACCGAGATGCTCTGACTCGAAGTCAGGCCGGATATCCCTGCAGTGAATTGAATGCAGGCTCGTCTTGCATCTCCCAAGACGAAGGGATGTCTGAATCCCCTGTGGAGACCACAGAGAAAGACCTAGTCCTCCGCCTCATCTCGACCGGAGGCCTCACATCCTTTGAAAACTCGAGAGGTCCATGGAGATCAATGCTTCAAAAGGAGACGATGCCTGATTCCTCTTGAAAATGGATAGGAGTCCCAGGATCCCTGTGGCACGTGGAAAGGGACCCTGGGTCTCCCGCCTCACGTGGAGACGCGTCCCAATTGCCATGGCAAGACTCTTGGAGAATCCCGAAGTGTCCCTCGCACCTAGGAAGGAGTCCTGACTTCTCTGAACAAACACGTGTCTGGAAGGGCCCTCCGCGTCGTAACTCGAGAATATACCCCAGGTTCCGGCCGCAACTCGAGAAAAACCATGAGAATTCCCCCTCGCCCCGACATGAGGCCCGATTCCACTGCACTGCATGCAGAGAAATTCCGTGTTCCACATCAAACGTTAAAGGAGCCTTGATTTCCTTGATGGCACTCCAGAGAAAACCCAAGATCTCTGTCTCAAGTCTAGAGGGATCCTGAGGTCACTGGAGCAACATGAAAGGGCCCCAAGGACCCCAAATCAACTCGAGATGAGAGCTTAGTCCGTGGCTTCGACTCAAGAGGAATACTAACTTCAAACAAGCACCTCAAGAGGAGGCTTCTCTCAGCTACAGGTATGTGAGAGGGACCCTGAGTTTGTGGCCTCAAGTGGAATGGACACCGAGATGCTCTGACTCGAAGTAAGGCCGGATATCCCTGCAGTGAATTGAATGCAGGCTCGTCTTGCATCTCCCAAGACGGAGGGATGTGTGAATCCCCTGTGGAGACGACAGAGAAAGACCTAGTCCTCCGCCTCATCGCGACAGGAGGCCTCATATCCTTTGAAAACTCGAGAGGTCTCCGGAGATCAATGCTTCCAAAGGAGACGATGCCTGACTCTTCTTGAAAATGGATAGGAGTCCCAGGATCCCTGTGGCACGTGGAAAGGGACCCTGGGTCTCCCGCCTCACGTGGAGACGCATCCCAATTGCCATGCCAAGACTCGAGGAGAATCCCGAGGTGTCCCTCGCACCTAGGCAGGAGTCCTGACGTCGCTGAACAAACACGTGTCTGGAACGGCCCTCCCCGTCGTAACTCGAGAATATACCCCAGGTTGGTCCGCAACTCGAGAAAAACCATGAGACTTCCCCCTCGCCTCGAGATGAGGCCCGATTCCCCTGCACTGCGTGCAGAGCAATTCCGAGTTGCACATCAAACGTGAAAGGAGCCTTGATTTCCTTGATGGCACTCCAGAGAAAACCCAAGATCACTGTCTCAAGTCTAGAGGGATCCTGAGGTCACTGGAACAACACGAAAGGGCTCCGTGGACCCCAAATCAACTCGAGATGAGAGCTTAGTCCCTGGCTTCGACTCAAGAGGAATACCAACTTTCCACAAGCACCTCAAGAGGAGGCTTCTCTCAGCTACAGGTATGTGAGAGGGACCCTGAGTTTGTGGCCTCACGTGGATGGACACCGAGATGCTCTGACTCAAAGTAAGGCAGGATATCCCTGCAGTGAATTGAATGCAGGCTCGTCTTGCATCTCCCAAGACGAAGGGATGTCTGAAACCCCTGTGGAAACTACAGAGAAAGTCCTAGTTCTCCGCCTCATCGCGACCGGAGGCCTCACATCCTTTGAAAACTCGAGAGGTCTGCGGAGATCAATGCTTCCAAAGATGACGATGCCTGACTCCTCTTGAAAATGGATAGGAGTCCCAGGATCCCTGTGGCAGGTGGACAGGGACCCTGGGTCTCCCGCCTCACGTGGAGACGCGTCCCAATTGCCATGCCAAGACTCGAGGAGAATCCCGAGGTGTCCCTCGCACCTAGGCAGGAGTCCTGACGTCGCTGAACAAACACGTGTCTGGAAGGGCCCTCCCCGTCGTAACTCGAGAATATACCCCAGGGCCTGGCCGAATTCGAATAAAACCATGAGACTTCCCCCTCGCCGCGAGATGAGGCCCGATTCCCCTGCACTGCGTGCAGAGCAATACCGTGCTTCACATCAAACGTGAAAGGGGCCTTGATTTCCTTGATGGCACCCTAGAGAAAACCCAAGATCACTGTCTCAAGTCTAGAGGGATCCTGAGGTCACTGGAGCAACACGAAAGGGCTCCGTGGATCCCAAATCAACTTGAGATGAGAGCTTAGTCCCTGGCTTCGAATCAAGAGGAATACCAACTTTCCACAAGCACCTCAAGAGGAGGCTTCTCTCAGCTACAGGTATGTGAGAGGGACCCTGAGTTTGTGGCCTCAAGTAGAATGGACACCGAGATGCTCTGACTCGAAGTAAGGCCGGATATGCCTGCAGTGAATTGAATGCAGGCTCGTCTTGCCTCTCCCAAGACGAAGGGATGTCTGAATCCCCTGTGGAGACCACAGAGAAAGACCTAGTTCTCCGCCTCATCGCTACTGGAGGCCTCACATCCTTTCAAAACTCGAGAGGTCCGCGGAGATCAATGCTTCCAAAGTAGACGATGCCTGACTCCTCTTGAAAATGGATAGGAGTCCCAGGATCCCTGTGGCACGTGGAAAGGGACACTGGGTCTCCCGCCTCACGTGGAGACGCGTCCCAATTGCCATGCCAAGACTCGAGGAGAATCCCGAGGTGTCCCTCGCACCTAGGCAGGAGTTCTGATGTCGCTGAACAAACACGTGTCTGGAAGGGCCCTCCCCGTCGTAACTCGAGAATATACCCGAGGTTCCGGCCGCAACTCGAGAAAAACCATGAGACTTCCCCCTCGCCGCGAGACGAGGCCCGATTCCCCTGCCCTGCGAGCAGAGCAATTCCGTTTTCCACATCAAACGTGAAAGGAGCCTTGATTTCCTTGATGGCACTCCAGAGAAAACCCAAGATCACTGGCTCAAGCGTAGAGGGATCCTGAGGACACTGGAAGAACACGAAACGGCTCCGTAGACCCCAAATCAACTCGAGATGAGAGCTTAGTCCCTGGCGTCGACTCAAGAGGAATACCAACTTTCCACAAGCCCCTGAAGAGGAGGCTTCTCGCAGCGACAGGTATGTGAGAGGGACCCTGAGTTTGTGGCCTCAAGTGGAATGGACACCGAGATGCTCTGACTCGAAGTATGGCCGGATATCCCTGCAGTGAATTGAATGCAGGCTCGTCTTGCATCTCCCAAGACGAAGGGATGTGTGAATCCCCTGTGGAGACCACAGAGAAAGACCTAGTCCTCTGCCTCATCGCGACAGGAGGCCTCATATCCTTTGAAAACTCGAGAGGTCTCCAGAGATCAATGCTTCCAAAGGAGACGATGCCTGACTCTTCTTGAAAATGGATAGGAGTCCCAGGATCCCTGTGGCACGTGGAAAGGGACCCTGGGTCTCCCGCCTCACGTGGAGACGCATCCCAATTGCCATGCCAAGACTCGAGGAGAATCCCGAGGTGTCCCTCGCCCCTAGGCAGGAGTCCTGACGTCGCTGAACAAACACGTGTCTGGAAGGGCCCTCCCCGTCGTAACTCGAGAATATACCCCAGGTTGGTCCGCAACTCGAGAAAAACCATGAGACTTCCCCCTCGCCTCGAGATGAGGCCCGATTCCCCTGCACTGCGTGCAGAGCAATTCCGTGTTCCAAATCAAACGTGAAAGGAGCCTTGATTTCCTTGATGGCACTCCAGAGAAAACCCAAGATCACTGTCTTAAGTCTAGATGGATCCTGAGGTCACTGGAACAACACGAAAGGGCTCCGTGGACCCCAAATCAACTCGAGATGAGAGCTTAGTCCCTGGCTTCGACTCAAGAGGAATACCAACTTTCCACAAGCACCTCACGAGGAGGCTTCTCGCAGCGACAGGTATGTGAGAGGACCCTGAGTTTGTGGCCTCAAGTGGAATGGACACCGAGATGCTCTGACTCGAAGTAAGGCCGGATATCCCTGCAGTGAATTGAATACAAGCTCGTCTTGCATCTCCCAAGACGAAGGGATGTCTGAATCCCCTGTGGAGACCACAGAGAAAGACCTAGTTCTCCGCCTCATCGTGACCGGAGGCCTCACATCATTTGAAAACTCGAGAGGTCCGCGGAGATCAATGCTTCCAAAGGAGACGATGCCTGACTCCTCTTGAAAATGGTTAGGAGTCCCAGGATGCCTGTCCACATGGACGGGGACCCTGGGTCTCCCGCTTCACGTGGAGACGCGTCCCAATTGCCATGCCAAGACTCGAGGAGAATCCCGAGGTGTCCCTCGCACCTAGGCAGGAGTCCTGACGTCGCTGAACAAACACGTGTCTGGAAGGGCCCTCCCCATCATAACTCGAGAATATACCCCAGGTTCCGGCCGCAACTCGAGAAAAACCATGAGACTTCCCCCTCGCCACGAGATGAGGCCCGTTTCCCCTGCACTGCGTGCAGAGCAATTCCGTGTTCCACATCAAACGTGAAAGGAGCCTTGATTTCCTTGATGGCACTCCAGAGAAAACCCAAGATCACTGTCTCAAGTCTAGAGGGATCCTGAGGTCACTGGAGCAACACGAAAGGGCTCCGTGGACCCCAAATCAACTCGAGATGAGAGCTTAGTCCCTGGCTTCGACTCAAGAGGAATACAAACTTTCCACAATCACCTCAAGAGGAGACTTCTCTCAGCTACAGGTATGTGAGAGGGACCCTGAGTTTGTGGCCTCAAGTAGAATGGACACCGAGATGCTCTGACTCGAAGTAAGGCCGGATATGCCTGCAGTGAATTGAATGCAGGCTCGTCTTGCCTCTCCCAAGACGAAGGGATGTCTGAATCCCCTGTGGAGACCACAGAGAAAGACCTAGTTCTCCGCCTCATCGCTACTGGAGGCCTCACATCCTTTCAAAACTCGAGAGGTCCGCGGAGATCAATGCTTCCAAAGTAGACGATGCCTGACTCCTCTTGAAAATGGATAGGAGTCCCAGGATCCCTGTGGCACGTGGAAAGGGACACTGGGTCTCCCGCCTCACGTGGAGACGCGTCCCAATTGCCATGCCAAGACTCGAGGAGAATCCCGAGGTGTCCCTCGCACCTAGGCAGGAGTTCTGATGTCGCTGAACAAACACGTGTCTGGAAGGGCCCTCCCCGTCGTAACTCGAGAATATACCCGAGGTTCCGGCCGCAACTCGAGAAAAACCATGAGACTTCCCCCTCGCCGCGAGACGAGGCCCGATTCCCCTGCCCTGCGAGCAGAGCAATTCCGTTTTCCACATCAAACGTGAAAGGAGCCTTGATTTCCTTGATGGCACTCCAGAGAAAACCCAAGATCACTGGCTCAAGCGTAGAGGGATCCTGAGGACACTGGAAGAACACGAAACGGCTCCGTAGACCCCAAATCAACTCGAGATGAGAGCTTAGTCCCTGGCGTCGACTCAAGAGGAATACCAACTTTCCACAAGCCCCTGAAGAGGAGGCTTCTCGCAGCGACAGGTATGTGAGAGGGACCCTGAGTTTGTGGCCTCAAGTGGAATGGACACCGAGATGCTCTGACTCGAAGTATGGCCGGATATCCCTGCAGTGAATTGAATGCAGGCTCGTCTTGCATCTCCCAAGACGAAGGGATGTGTGAATCCCCTGTGGAGACCACAGAGAAAGACCTAGTCCTCCGCCTCATCGCGACAGGAGGCCTCATATCCTTTGAAAACTCGAGAGGTCTCCAGAGATCAATGCTTCCAAAGGAGACGATGCCTGACTCTTCTTGAAAATGGATAGGAGTCCCAGGATCCCTGTGGCACGTGGAAAGGGACCCTGGGTCTCCCGCCTCACGTGGAGACGCATCCCAATTGCCATGCCAAGACTCGAGGAGAATCCCGAGGTGTCCCTCGCCCCTAGGCAGGAGTCCTGACGTCGCTGAACAAACACGTGTCTGGAAGGGCCCTCCCCGTCTTAACTCGAGAATATACCCCAGGTTGGTCCGCAACTCGAGAAAAACCATGAGACTTCCCCCTCGCCTCGAGATGAGGCCCGATTCCCCTGCACTGCGTGCAGAGCAATTCCGAGTTGCACATCAAACGTGAAAGGAGCCTTGATTTCCTTGATGGCACTCCAGAGAAAACCCAAGATCACTGTCTTAAGTCTAGATGGATCCTGAGGTCACTGGAACAACACGAAAGGGCTCCGTGGACCCCAAATCAACTCGAGATGAGAACTTAGTCCCTGGCTTCGACTCAAGAGGAATACCAACTTTCCACAAGCACCTCACGAGGAGGCTTCTCGCAGCGACAGGTATGTGAGAGGACCCTGAGTTTGTGGCCTCAAGTGGAATGGACACCGAGATGCTCTGACTCGAAGTAAGGCCGGATATCCCTGCAGTGAATTGAATACAAGCTCGTCTTGCATCTCCCAAGACGAAGGGATGTCTGAATCCCCTGTGGAGACCACAGAGAAAGACCTAGTTCTCCGCCTCATCGTGACCGGAGGCCTCACATCATTTGAAAACTCGAGAGGTCCGCGGAGATCAATGCTTCCAAAGGAGACGATGCCTGACTCCTCTTGAAAATGGTTAGGAGTCCCAGGATGCCTGTCCACATGGACGGGGACCCTGGGTCTCCCGCTTCACGTGGAGACGCGTCCCAATTGCCATGCCAAGACTCGAGGAGAATCCCGAGGTGTCCCTCGCACCTAGGCAGGAGTCCTGACGTCGCTGAACAAACACGTGTCTGGAAGGGCCCTCCCCGTCATAACTCGAGAATATACCCCAGGTTCCGGCCGCAACTCGAGAAAAACCATGAGACTTCCCCCTCGCCACGAGATGAGGCCCGTTTCCCCTGCACTGCGTGCAGAGCAATTCCGTGTTCCACATCAAACGTGAAAGGAGCCTTGATTTCCTTGATGGCACTCCAGAGAAAACCCAAGATCACTGTCTCAAGTCTAGAGGGATCCTGAGGTCACTGGAGCAACACGAAAGGGCTCCGTGGACCCCAAATCAACTCGAGATGAGAGCTTAGTCCCTGGCTTCGACTCAAGAGGAATACAAACTTTCCACAATCACCTCAAGAGGAGACTTCTCTCAGCTACAGGTATGTGAGAGGGACCCTGAGTTTGTGGCCTCAAGTGGAATGGACACCGTGATGCTCTGACTCGAAGTAAGGCCGGATATCCCTGCAGTGAATTGAATGCAGGCTCGTCCTGCATCTCCCAAGACTAAGGGATGTCTGAATCCCCTGTGGAGACCACAGAGAAAGACCTAGTCCTCCGCCTCATCGCGACCGGAGGCCTCACATCCTTTGAAAACTCGAGAGGTCCGCGGAGATCAATGCTTCCAAAGGAGACGATGCCTGACTCCTCTTGAAAATGGATAGGAGTCCCAGGATCCCTGTGGCACGTGGAAAGGGACCCTGGGTCTCCCGCCTCACGTAGAGACGCGTCCCCATTGCCATGCCAAGACTCAAGGAGAATCCCGAGGTGTCCCTCGCACCTAGGCAGGAGTCCTGACGTTGCTGAACAAACAAGTGTCTGGAAGGGCCCTCCCCGTCGTAACTCGAGAATATACCCCAGGTTCCGGCCGCAACTCGAGAAAAACCATGAGACTTCCCCCTCGCCACGAGATGAGGCCCGATTCCCCTGCACTGCGTTCACAGCAATTCCGTGTTCCACATCAAACGTGAAAGGAGCCTTGATTTCCCTGATGGCACTCCAGAGAAAACCCAAGATCACTGTCTCAAGTCTAGAGGGATCCTGAGGTCACTGGAGCAACACGAAAGGGCTCCGTGGACCCCAAATCAACTCGAGATGAGAACTTAGTCCCTGGCTTCGACTCAAGAGGAATACTAACTTTCCACAAGCACCTCAAGAGGAGGCTTCTCTCAGCTACAGGTATGTGAGAGGGACCCTGAGTTTGTGGCCTCAAGTGGAATGAACACCGAGATGCTCTGACTCGAACTAAGGCCGGATATCCCTGCAGTGAATTGAATGCAGGCTCGTCTTGCATCTCCCAAGACGAAGGGATGTCTGAATCCCCTGTGGAGGCCACAGAGAAAGACCTAGTCCTCCGCCTCATCGCGAACGGAGGCCTCACATCCTTTGAAAATTCGAGAGGTCCGCGGAGATCAATGCTTCCAAAGGAGACGATGCCTGACTCCTCTTGAAAATGGATAGGAGTCCCAGGATCCCTGTGGCACGTGGAAAGGGACACTGGATCTTCCACTTCACGTGGAGACGCGTCCCAATTGCCATGCCAAGGCTCGAGGAGAATCCCGAGTTGTCCCTCGCACCTAGGCAGGAGTCCTCACATCGCTGAACAAACACGTGTCTGGAAGGGCCCTCCCTGTCATAACTCGAGAATATACCCCTGGTTCCGGCCGCAACTCGAGAAAAACCATGAGACTTCCCCCTCGCCGCGAGATGAGGCCCGATTCCCCTGCACTGCGTGCAGAGCAATTCCGTGTTCCACATCAAACGTGAAAGGAGCTTTGTATCCTTGATGGCACTCCAGAGAAAACCCAAAGTAACTGTCTCAAGTCTAGAAGGATCCTGAGGCCACTGTAGCAGCACGGAAGGCTCCGTGGACCCCAAATCATCTCGAGATGAGAGCTGAGTCTCTGGCTTCGACTTAAGAGGAAAACCAAGTTTCCTCAAGCACCTCAAGAGGAGGCTTCTCTCAGCTACAGGTATTTGAGAGGGACCCGGAGTTTGTGGCCTCAAGTGGAATGGACACCGAGATGCTCTGACTCGAAGTAAGGCCGGATATCCCTGCAGTGAATTGAATGCAGGCTCGTCTTGCATCTCCCAAGACGAAGGGATGTCTGAATCCCCTGTGGAGACCACAGAGAAAGAACTAGTCCTCCGCCTCATTGCGACCGGAGGCCTCACATCCTTTGAAAACTCGAGAGGTCCGCGGAGATCAATGCTTCCAAAGGAGACGATGCCTGACTCCTCTTGAAAATGGTTAGAATTCCCAGAATCCCTGTCCACATGGACGGGGACCCTGGGTCTCCCGCGTCACGTGGAGACGCGTCCCAATTGCCATGCCAAGACTCGAGGAGAATCCCGAGGTGTCCCTCGCACCTAGGCAGGAGTCCTGACGTCGCTGAACAAACACGTGTCTGGAAGGGCCCTCCCCGACGTAACTCGAGAATATACCCCAGGTTCCGGCCGCAACTCGAGGAAAACCATGAGACTTCCCCCTCGCCACGAGATGAGGCCCGATTCCCCTGCACTGCGTGGAGAGCAATTCCGAGTTTCACATCAAACGTGAAAGGAGCCTTGATTTCCTTGATGGCACTCCAGAGAAAACCCCAGATCACTGTCTCAAGTCTAGAGGGATCCTGAGGTCACTGGAGCAACACGAAAGGGCTCCGTGGACCCCAAATCAACTCGAGATGAGAGCTGAGTCCCTGGCTTCGACTTAAGAGGAAAACCAAGTTTCCTCAAGCACCTCAAGAGGAGGCTTCTCTCAGCTACAGGTATGTGAGAGGGACCCTGAGTTTGTGGCCTCTAGTGGAATGGACACCGAGATGCTCTGACTCGAAATCAGGCCGGATATCCCTGCAGTGAATTGAATGCAGGCTCGTCTTGCATCTCCCAAGACGAAGGGATGTCTGAATCCCCTGTGGAGACCACAGAGAAAGAACTAGTTCTCCGCCTCATCGCGATCGGAGGCCTCACGTTCTTTGAAAACTCCAGAGGTCCGCGGAGATCAATGCTTCCAAAGGAGACGATGCCTGACTCCTCTTGAAAATGGATAGGAGTCCCAGGATCCCTGTGGCACGTGGAAAGGGACCCTGGGTCTCCCGCCTCACGTGGAGATGCGTCCCAATGGCCATGCCAAGACTCGAGGAGAATCCCGAGGTGTCCCCACGCACCCAGGCAGGAGTCCTGACATCGCTGAATAAACACGTGTCTGGAAAGGCCCTTCTGGTCGTAACTCGAGAATGTACCCCAGGTTCCGGCCGCAACTCGAGAAAAACAATGAGACTTCCCCCTCGCCGCGAGATGAGGCCCGATTCCCCTGCACTGTGTGCAGAGCAATTCCGTGTTCCACATCAAACAGGAAAGGAGCCTTGATTTCCTTGATGGCACTCCAGAGAACACCCAATCACTGTCTCATGTCTAGAGGGATACTGAGGTCACTCTAACAACACGAAAGGGCTCTGTGGACACCAAATCAACTCGAGATGAGAGCTTCTTCCCTGGCTTCGACTCAAGAGGAATACCCACTTTCCACAAGCACCTCAAGAGGAGGCTTCTCTCAGCTACAGGTATGTGAGAGGGACCCTGAGTTTGTGGCCTCAAGTGGAATGGACACCGAGATGCTCTGACTCGAAGGAAGGCCGGATATCCCTGCAATGAATTGAATGCAGGCCTCTTTTGCATCTCACACGAAGAAGGGATGTCTGAATCCCCTGTGGAGACTAGAGAGAAAAACCTAGTTCTCCGCCTCTTCGCGATCGGAGGCCTCACGTCCTTTGAAAACTCGCGAGGTCCGCGGAAATCAATGCTTCCAAAGGAGACGATGCCTGACTCCTCTTTAAAATGGATAGGAGTCCCAGGATCCCTGTGGCACGTGGAACGGGACCCTGGGTCTCCCGCCTCACGTGGAGATGCATCCCAATGGCCATGCCAAGACTCGAGGAGAATCCCGAGGTGTCCCCACGCACCCAGGCAGGAGTCCTGACATCGCTGAATAAACACATGTCTGGAAAGGCCCTTCTGGTCGTAACTCGAGAATGTACCCCAGGTTCCGGCCGCAACTCGAGAAAAACAATGAGACTTCCCCCTCGCCGCGAGATGAGGCCCGATTCCCCTGCACTGCGTGCAGAGCAATTCCGTGTTCCACATCAAACATGAAAGGAGCCTTGATTTCCTTGATGGCACTCCAGAGAACACCCAAGATCACTGTCTCATGTCTAGAGGGATACTGAGGTCACTGTAGCAACACGAAAGGGCTCCGTGGACCCCAAATCAACTCGAGATGAGAGCTTCTTCCCTGGCTTCGACTCAAGAGGAATACCACTTTCCACAAGCACCTCAAGAGGAGGCTTCTCTCAGCTACAGGTATGTGAGAGGGACCCTGAGTTTGTGGCCTCAAGTGGAATGGACACCGAGATGCTCTGACTCGAAGGAAGGCCGGATATCCCTGCAGTGAATTGAATGCAGGCCTCTTTTGCATCTCCCACGACGAAGGGATGTCTGAATCCCCTGTGGAGACCACAGAGAAAGACCTAGGTCTCCGCCTCATCGCGATCGGAGAACTCACGTCCATTGAAAACTCGAGAGGTCCGCGGAGATCAATGCTTCCAAAAGAGACGATGCCTGACTCCTCTTGAAAATGGATAGGAGTCCCAGGATCCCTGGGGCACGTGAAAACGCATCCTGGGTCTCCCGCCTCACGTGGAGACGCGTCCAATGGCCATGCCAAGACTCGAGGAGAATCCCGAGTTGCCCCTCGCACCTTGGCAGGAGTTCTGACGTCGCTGAACAAACACGTGTCTGGAAGGGCCCTTCCGGTCGTAACTCGAGAGTGTACCGCAGGTTCCGGCCGCAACTCGAGAAAAACAATGAGACTTCCCCCTCGCCGCGAGATGAGGCTCGATTCCCCTGCACTGCGTGCAGAGCAACTCCGTGTTCCAAATCACACATGAAAGGAGCCTTGATTTCCTTGATGGCACTCCAGAGAACACCCAAGATCACTGTCTCAAGTCTAGAGGGATTCTGAGGTCACTGTAGCAACACGAAAGGGCTCCGTGGACCCCAAATCAACTCGAGATGAGAGCTTCTTCCCTGGCTTCGACTCAAGAGGAATACCCACTTTCCACAAGCACCTCAAGAGGAGGCTTCTCTCAGCTACAGGTATGTGAGAGGGACCCTGAGTTTGTGGCCTCAAGTGGAATGGACACCGATATGCTCTGACTCGAAGGAAGTCCGGATATCCCTGCAGTGAATTGAATGCAGGCTCGTCTTGCATCTCCCACGACGAAGGGATGTCTGAATCCCCTGTGGAGACCACAGAGAAAGACCTTGTTCTCCGCCTCATCGCGACTGGAGGTCTCCCGTCCTTTGAAAACTCGAGAGGTCCGCGGAGAACAAGGCTTCCAAAGGAGACGATGCCTGACTCCTTTTGAAAATGGATAGGAGTCCCAGGATCCCTGTGGCACGTGGAAAGGGACCCTGGGTCTCCCGCCTCACGTGGAGATGCGTCCCAATGGCCATGCCAAGACTCGAGGAGAATCCCGAAGTGTCCCTCGCACCTAGGCAGGAGTCCTGACGTCGCTGAACAAACACGTGTCTGGAAGGGCCCTCCCCGTCGTAACTTGAGGATATACCCCAGGTTCCGGCCGCAACTCGAGAAAAACCATGAGACTTCCCCCTCGCCGCGAGATGAGGCCCGATTCCCCTGCACTGCGTGCAGAGCAATTCCGTGTTCCAAATCAAACATGAAAGGAGTCTTGATTTCTTTGATGGCACTCCAGAGAAAACCCAAGATCACTGTCTCAAGTCTAGAGGGATACTGAGGTCACTGTAGCAACACGAAAGGGCTCCGTGGACCCCAAATCAACTCGAGATGAGAGCTTCGGCCCTGGCTTCGACTCAAGAGGAATACCCACTTTCCACAAGCACCTCAAGAGGAGGCTTCTCTCAGCTACAGGTATGTGAGAGGGACCCTGAGTTTGTGGCCTCAAGTGGAATGGACACGGAGATGCTCTGACTCGAAGGAAGGCCGGATATCCCTGCAGTGAATTGAATGCAGGCTCGTCTTGCAATCCCCACGACGAAGGGATGTCTGAATCCCCTCTGGAGACAACAGAGAAAGACCTAGTTCTCCGCCTCATCGCGACCGGAGGCCTCACGTCCTTTGAAAACTCGATAGGTCCGCGGAGATCAATGCTTCCAAAGGAGACGATGCCTGACTCCTCTTGAAAATGGATAGGAGTCCCAGGATCCCTGTGGCACGTGGAAATGGACCCTGGGTCTCCCGCCTCACGTGGAGATGCGTCCCAATGGCCATGCCAAGACTCGAGGAGAATCCCGAAGTGTCCCTCGCACCTAGGCAGGAATCCTGACGTCGCTGAAAAACACGTGTCTGGAAGGGCCCTCCCCGTCGTAACTCTAGAATATACCCCAGGTTCCGGCCGGAACTCGAGAAAAACCATGAGAATTCCCCCTCGCCGCGAGATGAGGCCCGATTCCCCTGCACTGTATGCAGAGCAATTCCGTGTTCCACATCAAACAGGAAAGGAGCCTTGATTTCCTTGATGGCACTCCAGAGAACACCCAAGATCACTGTCTCATGTCTAGAGGGATACTGAGGTCACTGTAGCAACACGAAAGGTCTCCGTGGACCCCAAATCAACTCGAGATGCGAGCTTCGTCCCTGGCTTCGACTCAAGAGGAATACCCACTTTCCACAAGCACCTCAAGAGGAGGCTTCTCTCAGCTACAGGTATGTGAGAGGGACCCTGAGTTTGTGGCCTCAAGTGGAATGGACACCGATATGCTCTGACTCGAAGGAAGTCCGGATATCCCTGCAGTGAATTGAATGCAGGCTCGTCTTGCATCTCCCACGACGAAGGGATGTCTGAATCCCCTGTGGAGACCACAGAGAAAGACCTTGTTCTCCGCCTCATCGCGACTGGAGGTCTCCCGTCCTTTGAAAATTCGAGAGGTCCGCGGAGAACAAGGCTTCCAAAGGAGACGATGCCTGACTCCTCTTGAAAATGGATAGGAGTCCCAGGATCCCTGTGGCACGTGGAAATGGACCCTGGGTCTCCCGCCTCACGTGGAGACGCGTCCCAATGGCCATGCCAAGACTCGAGGAGAATCCCGAGGTGTCCCTCGCACCTAGGCAGGAGTCCTGACGTCGCTGAACAAACACGTGTCTGGAAGGGCCCTCCCCGTCGTAACTTGAGGATATACCCCAGGTTCCGGCCGCAACTCGAGAAAAACCATGAGACTTCCCCCTCGCCGCGAGATGAGGCCCGATTCCCCTGCACTGCGTGCAGAGCAATTCCGTGTTCCAAATCAAACATGAAAGGAGTCTTGATTTCTTTGATGGCACTCCAGGGAAAACCCAAGATCACTGTCTCAAGTCTAGAGGGATACTGAGGTCACTGTAGCAACACGAAAGGGCTCCGTGGACCCCAAATCACCTCGAGATGAGAGCTTCGTACCTGGCTTCCACTCAAGAGGAATACCCACTTTCCACAAGCACCTCAAGAGGAGGCTTCTCTCAGCTACAGGTATGTGAGAGGGACCCTGAGTTTGTGGCCTCAAGTGGAATGGACACCGAGATGCTCTGAATCGAAGGAAGGCCGGATATCCCTGCAGTGAATTGAATGCAGGCTCGTCTTGCAATCCCCACGACGAAGGGATGTCTGAATCCCCTGTGGAGACCACAGAGAAAGACCTAGTTCTCCGCCTCTTCGTGATCGGACGCCTCACGTCCTTTGAAAACTCGATAGGTCCGCGGAGATCAATGCTTCCAAAGGAGACGATGCCTGACTCCTCTTGAAAATGGATAGGAGTCCCAGGATCCCTGTGGCACGTGGAAATGGACCCTGGGTCTCCCGCCTCACGTGGAGATGCGTCCCAATGGCCATGCCAAGACTCGAGGAGAATCCCGAAGTGTCCCTCGCACCTAGGCAGGAATCCTGACGTCGCTGAAAAACACGTGTCTGGAAGGGCCCTCCCCGTCGTAACTCCAGAATATACCCCAGGTTCCGGCCGGAACTCGAGAAAAACCATGAGAATTCCCCCTCGCCGCGAGATGAGGCCCGATTCCCCTGCACTGTATGCAGAGCAATTCCGTGTTCCACATCAAACAGGAAAGGAGCCTTGATTTCCTTGATGGCACTCCAGAGAACACCCAAGATCACTGTTTCATGTCTAGAGGGATACTGAGGTCACTGTAGCAACACGAAAGGTCTCCGTGGACCCCAAATCAACTCGAGATGCGAGCTTCGTCCCTGGCTTCGACTCAAGAGGAATACCCACTTTCCACAAGCACCTCAAGAGGAGGCTTCTCTCAGCTACAGGTATGTGAGAGGGACCCTGAGTTTGTGGCCTCAAGTGGAATGGACACCGATATGCTCTGACTCGAAGGAAGTCCGGATATCCCTGCAGTGAATTGAATGCAGGCTCGTCTTGCATCTCCCACGACGAAGGGATGTCTGAATCCCCTGTGGAGACCACAGAGAAAGACCTTGTTCTCCGCCTCATCGCGACTGGAGGTCTCCCGTCCTTTGAAAATTCGAGAGGTCCGCGGAGAACAAGGCTTCCAAAGGAGACGATGCCTGACTCCTCTTGAAAATGGATAGGAGTCCCAGGATCCCTGTGGCACGTGGAAATGGACCCTGGGTCTCCCGCCTCACGTGGAGACGCGTCCCAATGGCCATGCCAAGACTCGAGGAGAATCCCGAGGTGTCCCTCGCACCTAGGCAGGAGTCCTGACGTCGCTGAAAAACACGTGTCTGGAAGGGCCCTCCCCGTCGTAACTTGAGGATATACCCCAGGTTCCGGCCGCAACTCGAGAAAAACCATGAGACTTCCCCCTCGCCGCGAGATGAGGCCCGATTCCCCTGCACTGCGTGCAGAGCAATTCCGTGTTCCAAATCAAACATGAAAGGAGTCTTGATTTCTTTGATGGCACTCCAGGGAAAACCCAAGATCACTGTCTCAAGTCTAGAGGGATACTGAGGTCACTGTAGCAACACGAAAGGGCTCCGTGGACCCCAAATCACCTCGAGATGAGAGCTTCGTACCTGGCTTCCACTCAAGAGGAATACCCACTTTCCACAAGCACCTCAAGAGGAGGCTTCTCTCAGCTACAGGTATGTGAGAGGGACCCTGAGTTTGTGGCCTCAAGTAGAATGGACACCGAGATGCTCTGAATCGAAGGAAGGCCGGATATCCCTGCAGTGAATTGAATGCAGGCTCGTCTTGCATCTCCCTCGACGAAGGGATGTCTGAATCCCCTGTGGAGACCAAGGAGAAAGACCTAGTTCTCCGCCTCATCGCGACCGGAGGCCTCACGTCCTTTGAAAACTCGAGAGGTCCAAGGAGATCAATGCTTCCAAAGGAGACGATGCCTGACTCCTCTTGAAAATGGATAGGAGTCCCAGGATCCCTGTGGCACGTGGAAATGGACCCTGGGTCTCCCGCCTCACGTGGAGACGCGTCCCAATGGCCATGCCAAGACTCGAGGAGAATCCCGAGGTGTCCCTCGCACCTAGGCAGGAGTCCTGACGTCGCTGAAAAACACGTGTCTGGAAGGGCCCTCCCCGTCGTAACTCGAGAATATACCCCAGGTTCCGGCCGCAACTCGAGAAAAACCATGAGACTTCCCCCTCGCCGTGAGATGAGGCTCGATTCCCCTGCACTGTGTGCAGAGCAATTTCGTGTTCCACATCAAACAGGAAAGGAGCCTTGATTTCCTTGATGGCACTCCAGAGGACACCCAAGATCACTGTCTCATGTCTAGAGGGATACTGAGGTCACTCTAACAACACGAAAGGGCTCCGTGGACACCAAATCAACTCGAGATGAGAGCTTCTTCCCTGGCTTCGACTCAAGAGGAATACCCACTTTCCACAAGCACCTCAAGAGGAGGCTTCTCTCAGCTACAGGTATGTGAGAGGGACCCTGAGTTTGTGGCCTCAAGTGGAATTGACACCGAGATGCTCTGACTCGAAGGAAGGCCGGATATCCCTGCAGTGAATTGAATGCAGGCCTCTTTTGCATCTCCCACGAAGAAGGGATGTCTGAATCCCCTGTGGAGACCACAGAGAAAGACCTAGTTCTCCGCCTCTTCGCGATCGGACGCCTCACGTCCTTTGAAAACTCGCGAGGTCCGCGGAGATCAATGCTTCCAAAGGAGACGATGCCTGACTCCTCTTGAAAATGGATAGGAGTCCCAGGATCCCTGTGGCACGTGGAAAGGGACCCTGGGTCTCCCGCCTCACGTGGAGATGCGTCCCAATGGCCATGCCAAGACTCGAGGAGAATCCCAAGGTGTCCCCACGCACCCAGGCAGGAGTCCTGACATCGCTGAATAAACACGTGTCTGGAAAGGCCCTTCTGGTCGTAACTCGAGAATGTACCCCAGGTTCCGGCCGCAACTCGAGAAAAACAATGAGACTTCCCCCTCGCCGCGAGATGAGGCCCGATTCGCCTGCACTGCGTGCAGAGCAATTCCGTGTTCCACATCAAACATGAAAGGAGCCTTGATTTACTTGATGGTACTCCAGAGAACACCCAAGATCACTGTCTCATGTCTAGAGGGATACTGAGGTCACTGTAGCAACACGAAAGGGCTCCGTGGACCCCAAATCAACTCGAGATGAGAGCTTCTTCCCTGGCTTGGACTCAAGAGGAATACCACTTTCCACAAGCACCTCAAGAGGAGGCTTCTCTCAGCTACAGGTATGTGAGAGGGACCCTGAGTTTGTGGCCTCAAGTGGAATGGACACCGAGATGCTCTGACTCGAAGGAAGGCCGGATATCCCTGCAGTGAATTGAATGCAGGCCTCTTTTGCATCTCCCACGACGAAGGGATGTCTGAATCCCCTGTGGAGACCACAGAGAAAGACCTAGTTATCCGCCTCATCGCGATCGGAGGACTCACGTCCATTGAAAACTCGAGAGGTCCGAGGAGATCAATGCTTCCAAAAGAGACGATGCCTGACTCCTCTTGAAAATGGATAGGAGTCCCAGGATCCCTGGGGCACGTGAAAACGCACCCTGGGTCTCCCGCCTCACGTGGAGACGCGTCCAAATGGCCATACCAAGACTCGAGGAGAATCCCGAGTTGCCCCTCGCACCTAGGCAGGAGTCCTGACGTCGCTGAACAAACACGTGTCTGGAAGGGCCCTTCCGGTCGTAACTCGAGAGTGTACCCCAGGTTCCGGCCGCAACTCGAGAAAAACAATGAGACTTCCCCCTCGCCGCGAGATGAGGCCCGATTCCCCTGCACTGTGTGCAGAGCAATTCCGTGTTCCACATCAAACAGGAAAGGAGCCTTGAATTCCTTGATGGCACTCCAGAGAACACCCAAGATCACTGTCTCATGTCTAGAGGGATACTGAGGTCACTCTAACAACACGAAAGGGCTCCGTGGACCCCAAATCAACTCGAGATGAGAGCTTCTTCCCTGGCTTCGACTCAAGAGGAATACCCACTTTCCACAAGCACCTCAAGAGGAGGCTTCTCTCAGCTACAGGTATGTGAGAGGGACCCTGAGTTTGTGGCCTCAAGTGGAATGGACACCGAGATGCTCTGACTCGAAGGAAGGCCGGATATCCCTGCAATGAATTGAATGCAGGCCTTTTTGCATCTCCCACGAAGAAGGGATGTCTGAATCCCCTGTGGAGACCACAGAGAAAGACCTAGTTCTCCGCCTCTTCGCGATCGGAGGCCTCACGTCCTTTGAAAACTCGCGAGGTCCGCGGAGATCAATGCTTCCAAAGGAGACGATGACTGACTCCTCTTGAAAATGGATAGGAGTCCCAGGATCCCTGTGGCACGTGGAACGGGACCCTGGGTCTCCCGCCTCACGTGGAGATGCGTCCCAATGGCCATGCCAAGACTCGAGGAGAATCCCGAAGTGTCCCTCGCACCTAGGCAGGAGTCCTGACGTCGCTGAACAAACACGTGTCTGGAAGGGCCCTCCCCGTCGAAACTCGAGAGTGTACCCCAGGTTCCGGCCGCAACTCGAGAAAAACAATGAGACTTCCCCCTCGCCGCGAGATGAGGCTCGATTCCCCTGCACTTCGTGCAGAGCAACTCCGTGTTCCAAATCACACATGAAAGGAGCCTTGATTTCCTTGATGGCAATCCAGAGAACACCCAAGATCACTGTCTCAAGTCTAGAGGGATCCTGAGGTCACTGTAGCAACACGAAAGGGCTCCGTGGACCCCAAATCAACTCGAGATGAGAGCTTCGTCCCTGGCTTCGACTCAAGAGGAATACCCACTTTCCACAAGCACCTCAAGAGGAGGCTTCTCTCAGCTACAGGTATGTGAGAGGGACCCTGAGTTTGTGGCCTCAAGTGGAATGGACACCGATATGCTCTGACTCGAAGGAAGTCCGGATATCCCTGCAGTGAATTGAATGCAGGCTCGTCTTGCATCTCCCACGACGAAGGGATGTCTGAATCCCCTGTGGAGACCACAGAGAAAGACCTTGTTCTCCAGCTCATCGCGACTGGAGTTCTCCCGTCCTTTGAAAACTCGAGAGGTCCGCGGAGAACAAGGCTTCCAAAGGAGACGATGCCTGACTCCTCTTGAAAATGGATAGGCGTCCCAGGATCCCTGTGGCACGTGGAAAGGGACCCTGGGTCTCCCGCCTCACGTGGAGATGCGTCCCAATGGCCATGCCAAGACTCGAGGAGAATCCCGAAGTGTCCCTCGCACCTAGGCAGGAGTCCTGACGTCGCTGAACAAACACGTGTCTGGAAGGGCCTTCCCCGTCGTAACTTGAGGATATACCCCAGGTTCCGGCCGCAACTCGAGAAAAACCATGAGACTTCCCCCTCGCCGCGAGATGAGGCTCGATTCCCCTGCACTGCGTGCAGAGCAATTCCGTGTTCCAAATCAAACATGAAAGGAGTCTTGATTTCTTTGATGGCACTCCAGGGAAAACCCAAGATCACTGTCTCAAGTCTAGAGGGATACTGAGGTCACTGTAGCAACTCGAAAGGGCTCCGTGGACCCCAAATCACCTCGAGATGAGAGCTTCGTACCTGGCTTCCACTCAAGAGGAATACCCACTTTCCACAAGCACCTCAAGAGGAGGCTTCTCTCAGCTACAGGTATGTGAGAGGGACCCTGAGTTTGTGGCCTCAAGTAGAATGGACACCGAGATGCTCTGAATCGAAGGAAGGCCGGATATCCCTGCAGTGAATTGAATTTAGGCTCGTCTTGCATCTCCCAAGACGAAGTGATGTCTGAATCCCCTGTGGAGACCAAGGAGAAAGACCTAGTTCTCCGCCTCATCGCGACCGGAGGCCTCACGTCCTTTGAAAACTCGAGAGGTCCGCGGAGATCAATGCTTCCAAAGGAGACGATGCCTGACTCCTCTTGAAAATGGATAGGAGTTCCAGGATCCCTGTGGCACGTGGAAATGGACCCTCGGTCTCCCGCCTCACGGGGAGACGCGTCCCAATGGCCATGCCAAGACTCGAGGAGAATCCCGAGGTGTCCCTCGCACCTAGGCAGGAGTCCTGACGTCGCTGAAAAACACGTGTCTGGAAGGGCCCTCCCCGTCGTAACTCGAGAATATACCCCAGGTTCCGGCCGCAACTCGAGAAAAACCATGAGACTTCCCCCTCGCCTCGAGATGAGCCCCGATTCCCCTGCACTGTGTGCAGAGCAATTTCGTGTTCCACATCAAACAGGAAAGGAGCCTTGATTTCCTTGATGGCACTCCAGAGGACACCCAAGATCACTGTCTCATGTCTAGAGGGATACTGAGGTCACTCTAACAACAAGAAAGGGCTCTGTGGACACCAAATCAACTCGAGATGAGAGCTTCTTCCCTGGCTTCGACTCAAGAGGAATACCCACTTTCCACAAGCACCTCAAGAGGAGGCTTCTCTCAGCTACAGGTATGTGAGAGGGACCCTGAGTTTGTGGCCTCAAGTGGAATTGACACCGAGATGCTCTGACTCGAAGGAAGGCCGGATATCCCTGCAGTGAATTGAATGCAAGCCTCTTTTGCATCTCCCACGAAGAAGGGATGTCTGAATCCCCTGTGGAGACCACAGAGAAAGACCTAGTTCTCCGCCTCTTCGTGATCGGACGCCTCACGTCCTTTGAAAACTCGCGAGGTCCGCTGAGATCAATGCTTCCAAAGGAGACGATGCCTGACTCCTCTTGAAAATGGATAGGAGTCCCAGGATCCCTGTGGCACGTGGAAAGGGACCCTGGGTCTCCCGCCTCACGTGGAGATGCGTCCCAATGGCCATGCCAAGACTCGAGGAGAATCCCGAGGTGTCCCCACGCACCCAGGCAGGAGTCCTGACATCGCTGAATAAACACGTGTCTGGAAAGGCCCTTCTGGTCGTAACTCGAGAATGTACCCCAGGTTCCGGCCGCAACTCGAGAAAAACAATGAGACTTCCCCCTCGCCGCGAGATGAGGCCCGATTCGCCTGCACTGCGTGCAGAGCAATTCCGTGTTCCACATCAAACATGAAAGGAGCCTTGATTTACTTGATGGTACTCCAGAGAACACCCAAGATCACTGTCTCATGACTAGAGGGATACTGAGGTCACTGTAGCAACACGAAAGGGCTCCGTGGACCCCAAATCAACTCGAGATGAGAGCTTCTTCCCTGGCTTCGACTCAAGAGGAATACCACTTTCCACAAGCACCTCAAGAGGAGGCTTCTCTCAGCTACAGGTATGTGAGAGGGACCCTGAGTTTGTGGCCTCAAGTGGAATGGACACCGAGATGCTCTGACTCGAAGGAAGGCCGGATATCCCTGCAGTGAATTGAATGCAGGCCTCTTTTGCATCTCCCACGACGAAGGGATGTCTGAATCCCCTGTGGAGACCACAGAGAAAGACCTAGTTATCCGCCTCATCGCGATCGGAGGACTCACGTCCATTGAAACTCGAGAGGTCCGAGGAGATCAATGCTCCCAAAAGAGACGATGCCTGACTCCTCTTGAAAATGGATAGGAGTCCCAGGATCCCTGTGGCACGTGAAAACGCACCCTGGGTCTCCCGCCTCACGTGGAGACGAGTCCAAATGGCCATGCCAAGACTCGAGGAGAATCCCGAGTTGCCCCTCGCACCTAGGCAGGAGTCCTGACGTCGCTGAACAAACACGTGTCTGGAAGGGCCCTTCCGGTCGTAACTCGAGAGTGTACCCCAGGTTCCGGCCGCAACTCGAGAAAAACAATGAGACTTCCCCCTCGCCGCGAGATGAGGCCCGATTCCCCTGCACTGCATGCAGAGCAATTCCGTGTTCCACATCAAACAGGAAAGGAGCCTTGAATTCCTTGATGGCACTCCAGAGAACACCCAAGATCACTGTCTCATGTCTAGAGGGATACTGAGGTCACTCTAACAACACGAAAGGGCTCCGTGGACACCAAATCAACTCGAGATGAGAGCTTCTTCCCTGGCTTCGACTCAAGAGGAATACCCACTTTCCACAAGCACCTCAAGAGGAGGCTTCTCTCAGCTACAGGTATGTGAGAGGGACCCTGAGTTTGTGGCCTCAAGTGGAATGGACACCGAGATGCTCTGACTCGAAGGAAGGCCGGATATCCCTGCAATGAATTGAATGCAGGCCTCTTTTGCATCTCCCACGAAGAAGGGATGTCTGAATCCCCTGTGGAGACCACAGAGAAAGACCTAGTTCTCCGCCTCTTCGCGATCGGAGGCCTCACGTCCTTTGAAAACTCGCGAGGTCCGCGGAGATCAATGCTTCCAAAGGAGACGATGCCTGACTCCTCTTGAAAATGGATAGGAGTCCCAGGATCCCTGTGGCACGTGGAACGGGACCCTGGGTCTCCCGCCTCACGTGGAGATGCGTCCCAATGGCCATGCCAAGACTCGAGGAGATTCCCGAGGTGTCCCCACGCACCCAGGCAGGAGTCCTGACATCGCTGAATAAACACGTGTCTGGAAAGGCCCTTCTGGTCGTAACTCGAGAATGTACCCCAGGTTCCGGCCGCAACTCGAGAAAAACAATGAGACTTCCCCCTCGCCGCGAGATGAGGCCCGATTCCCCTGCACTGCGTGCAGAGCAATTCCGTGTTCCACATCAAACATGAAAGGAGCCTTGATTTCCTTGATGGCACTCCAGAGAACACCCAAGATCACTGTCTCATGTCTAGAGGGATACTGAGGTCACTGTAGCAACACGAAAGGGCTCCGTGGACCCCAAATCAACTCGAGATGAGAGCTTCTTCCCTGGCTTCGACTCAAGAGGAATACCACCTTCCACAAGCACCTCAAGAGGAGGCTTCTCTCAGCTACAGGTATGTGAGAGGGACCCTGAGTTTGTGGCCTCAAGTGGAATGGACACCGAGATGCTCTGACTCGAAGGAAGGCCGGATATCCCTGCAGTGAATTGAATGCAGGCCTCTTTTGCATCTCCCACGACGAAGGGATGTCTGAATCCCCTGTGGAGACCACAGAGAAAGACCTAGTTCTCCGCCTCATCGCGATCGGAGAACTCACGTCCATTGAAAACTCGATAGGTCCGCGGAGATCAATGCTTACAAAGGAGACGATGCCTGACTCCTCTTGAAAATGGATAGGAGTCCCAGGATCCCTGTGGCACGTGGAAAGGGATCCTGGGTCTCCCGCCTCACCTGGAGATGCGTCCTAATGGCCATGCCAAGACTCGAGGAGAATCCCGAGGTGTCCCTCGCACCTAGGCAGGAGTCCTGACGTCGTGAAAAACACGTGTCTGGAAGGGCCCTCCCCGTCGTACTCGAGAATATACCCCAGGTTCCGGCCACAACTCGAGAAAAACCATGAGACTTCCCCCTCGCCGCGAGATGAGGCCCGATTCCCCTGCACTGTGTGCAGAGCAATTGGGTGTTCCACATCAAACAGGAAAGGAGCCTTGATTTCCTTGATGGCACTCCAGAGGACACCCAAGATCACTGTCTCATGTCTAGAGGGATACTGAGGTCACTGTAGCAACACGAAAGGTCTCCGTGGACCCCAAATCAACTCGAGATGCGAGCTTCGTCCCTGGCTTTGACTCAAGAGGAATACCCACTTTCCACAAGCACCTCAAGAGGAGGCTTCTCTCAGCTACAGGTATGTGAGAGGGACCCTGAGTTTGTGGCCTCAAGTGGAATGGACACCGAGATGCTCTGACTCGAAGGAAGGCCGGATAACCCTGCAGTGAATTGAATGCAGGCTCTTCTTGCATCTCCCACGACGAAGGGATATCTGAATCCCCTGTGGAGACCACTGAGAGAGACCTAGTTCTCCGCCTCATCGCGACCGGAGGCCTCACGTTCTTTGAAAACTCGAGAGGTCCGCGGAGATCAATGCTTCCAAAGGAGACGATGCCTGACTCCTCTTGAAAATGGATAGGAGTCCCAGGATCCCTGTGTCACGTGGAAAGGGACCCTGGGTCTCCCGCCTCACGTGGAGACGCGTCCCAATGTCCATGCCAAGACTCGAGGAGGATCCCGAGGTGTCCCTCGCACCTATGCAGGAGTCCTGACGTCGCTGAACAAACACGTGTCTGGAAGGTCCCTCCCCGTCGTAACTCGAGAATATACCCCAGGTTCCGGACGCAGCTCGAGAAAAACCATGAGACTTCCCCCTCGCCGCGAGATGAGGCCCGATTCCCCTGCACTGCGTGCACAGCAATTCCGTGTTCCACATCAAACATGAAAGGAGCCTTGATTTCCTTGATGGCACTCCAGAGGACACCCAAGATCACTGTCTCATGTCTAGAGGGATACTGAGGTCACTGTAGCAACACGAAAGGGCTCCGTGGACCCCAAATCAACTCGAGATGAGAGCTTCTTCCCTGGCTTCGACTCAAGAGGAATACCCACTTTCCACAAGCACCTCAAGAGGAGGCTTCTCTCAGCTACAGGTATGTGAGAGGGACCCTGAGTTTGTGGCCTCAAGTGGAATGGACACCGAGATGCTCTGACTCGAAGGAAGGCCGGATATTTCTGCAGTGAATTGAATGCAGGCCTCTTTTGCATCTCCCACGAAGAAGGGATGTCTGAATCCCCTGTGGAGACCACAGAGAAAGACCTAGTTCTCTGCCTCTTCGCGATCGCAGGCCTCATGTCCTTTGAAAACTCGCGAGGTCCGCGGAGATCAATGCTTCCAAAGGAGACGATGCCTGACTCCTCTTGAAAATGGATAGGAGTCCCAGGATCCCTGTGGCACGTGGAAAGGGACCCTGGGTCTCCCGCCTCACGTGGAGATGCGTCCCAATGGCCATGCCAAGACTCGATGAGAATCCCGAGGTGTCCCCACGCACCCAGCCAGGAGTCCTGACATCGCTGAATAAACACGTGTCTGGAAAGGCCCTTCTGGTCGTAACTCGAGAATGTACCCCAGGTTCCGGCCGCAACTCGGGAAAAACAATGAGACTTCCCCCTCGCCGCGAAATGAGGCCCGATTCCCCTGCACTGCGTGCAGAGCAATTCCGTGTTCCACATCAAACATGAAAGGAGCCTTGATTTCCTTGATGGCACTCCAGAGAACACCCAAGATCACTGTCTCATGTCTAGAGGGATACTGAGGTCACTGTAGCAACACGAAAGGGCTCCGTGGAGCCCAAATCAACTCGAGATGAGAGCTTCTTCCCTGGCTTCGACTCAAGAGGAATACCAGTTTCCACAAGCACCTCAAGAGGAGGCTTCTCTCAGCTACAGGTATGTGAGAGGGACCCTGAGTTTGTGGCCTCAAGTGGAATGGACACCGAGATGCTCTGACTCGAAGGAAGGCCGGATAACCCTGCAGTGAATTGAATGCAGGCTCTTCTTGCATCTCCCACGACGAAGGGATGTCTGAATCCCCTGTGGAGACCACTGAGAGAGACCTAGTTCTCCGCCTCATCGCGACCGGAGGCCTCACGTCCTTTGAAAACTCGAGAGGTCCACGGAGATCAATGCTTCCAAAGGAGACGATGCCTGACTCCTCTTGAAAATGGATAGGAGTCCCAGGATCCCTGTGGCACGTGGAAAGGGACCCTGGGTCTCCCGCCTCACGTGGAGACGTGTCCCAATCGCCATGCCAAGACTCGTGGAGAATCCCGAGGTGTCCCTCGCACCTAGGCAGGAGTCCTGACGTCACTGAACAAACACGTGTCTGGAAGGGCCCTCCCCGTCGTAACTCGAGAATATACCCCAGGTTCCGGCCGCAACTCGAGAAAAACCATGAGACTTCCCCCTCGCCGCGAGATGAGGCCCGATTCCCCTGCACTGCTTGCAGAGCAATTCCGTGTTCCACATCAAACATAAAAGGAGCCTTGATTTCCTTGATGGCACTCCAGAGAACCCCCAAGATCACTGTCTCATGTCTAGAGGGATACTGAGGTCACTCTAGCAACACGAAAGGGCTCCGTGGACCCCAAATCAACTCGAGATGAGAGCTTCGTACCTGGCTTCCACTCAAGAGGAATACCCCCTTTTCACAAGCACCTCAAGAGGAGGCTTCTCTCAGCTACACGTATGTGAGAGGGACCCTGAGTTTGTGGCCTCAAGTGGAATGGACACCGAGATGCTCTGACTCGAAGGAAGGCCGGATATCCCTGCAGTGAATTGAATGCAGGCCTCTTTTGCATCTCCCACGAAGAAGGGATGTCTGAATCCCCTGTGGAGACCACAGAGAAAGACCTAGTTCTCTGCCTCTTCGCGATCGCAGGCCTCATGTCCTTTGAAAACTCGCGAGGTCCGCGGAGATGAATGCTTCCAAAGGAGACGATGCCTGACTCCTCTTGAAAATGGATAGGAGTCCCAGGATCCCTGTGGCACGTGGAAAGGGACCCTGGGTCTCCCGCCTCACGTGGAGACACGTCCCAATGGCCATGACAAGACACGAGGAGAATCCCGAGGTGTCCCTCGCCCCTGGCAGGAGTCCTGACGTCGCTGAACCAACACGTGTCTGGAAGGGCCCTCCCCGTCCTAACTCCAGAATATACCCCAGGTTCAGGCCGGAACTCGAGAAAAACCATGAGACTTCCCCCTCGCCGCGAGATGAGGCCCCATTCCCCTGCACTGCGTGAGAGCAATTCCGTGTTCCACATCAAACATGAAAGGAGCCTTGATTTCCTTGATGGCACTCCAGAGAACACCCAAGATCACTGTCTGAAGTCTAGACGGATCCTGAGGTCACGGTAGCAACACGAAAGGGCTCCCTGGACCCCAAATCAACTCGAGATGAGAGCTTCGTCCCTGGCTTCGACTCAAGAGGAATACCCACTTTCCACAAGCACCTCAAGAGGAGGCTTCTCTCAGCTACAGGTATGTAAGAGGGACCCTGAGTTTGTGGCTTCAAGTGGAATGGACACCGAGATGCTCTGACTCGAAGGAAGGCCGGATATCCCGGCAGTGAATTGAATGCAAGCTCGTCTTGCATCTCCCACGACGAAGGGATGTCTAAATCCCCTTTGGAGATCACAGAGAAAGACCTAGTTCTCCGCCTCATCGCGACCGTTGGCCTCACGTCCTTTGAAAACTCGAGAGTTCCGCGGAGATCAATGCTTCCAAAGGAGACGATGCCTGACTCCTCTAGAAAATGGATAGGAGTCCCAGGACACCTGTGGCACGTGGAAAGGGACCCTGGGTCTCCCGCCTCACGTGGAGACGCGTCCCAATGGCCATGCCAAGACTCGAGGAGAATCCCGAGGTGTCCCTCGCACCTCGACAGGAGTCCTGACGTCGCTGAACCAACACGTGTCTGGAAGGGCCCTCCCCGTCGTAACTCGAGAATATATCCCAGGTTCCGGCCGCAACTCGAGAAAAACCATGAGACTTCCCCCTCGCCGCGAGATGAGGCCCGATTCCCCTGCACTGCATGCAGAGCAATTCCATGTTCCACATCAAACATGAAAGGAGCCTTGATTTCCTTGATGGCACTCCAGAGAACACTCAAGATCACTGTCTGAAGTCTATAGGGATCCTGAGGTCACTGTAGCAACACGAAAGGGCTCCATGGACCCCAAATCAACTCGAGATGAGAGCTTCGTCCTTGGCTTCGACTCAAGAGGAATACCCACGTTCCAGAATCACCTCAAGAGGAGGCTACTCTCAGCTACAGGTATGTGAGAGGGACCCTGAGTTTGTGGCCTGAAGTGGAAAAGACACCGAGATACTCTGACTCGGATGAAGGCCGGATATCCCTGCAGTGAATTGAATGCAGGCTCGTCTTGCATCTCCCACGACGAAGGGATGTCTGAATCCCCTGTGGAGACCACAGAGAAGGACCTAGTTCTCCGCCTCATCGCGACCGGAGGCCTCACATCCTTTGAAAACTCGAGAGGTCCGCGGAGAACAATGCTTCCAAAGGAGACGATGCCTGACTACTCTTGAAAATGGACAGGAGTCCCAGGATCCCTGTGGCACGTGGAAAGGAACCCTGGGTCTCCCACCTCACGTGGAGACGCGTCCCAATTGCCATGCCAAGACTCGAGGAGAATCCCGAGGTGTCCCTCGCACCTAGGCAGGAGTCCTGACGTCGCTGAACAAACACGTGTCTGGAAGGGCCCTCCCCGTCGTAACTCGAGAATATACCGCAGGTTCCGCCCGAAACGCGAGAAAAACCATGAGACTTCCCCCTCGCCACGAGATGAGGCCCGATTCCCCTGCACTGCGTGCAGAGCAATTCCGTGATCCACATCATACACGTAAGGAGCCTTGATTTCCTTGATGGCACTCCAGAGAACACCCAAGATCACTGTCTCAAGTCTAGAGGGATGCTGAGGTCACTGCAGCAACACGAAAGGGCTCCGTGGACCCCAAATCAACTCGAGATGTGAGCTTCGTCCCTGGCTTCGACTCAAGAGGAATACCCACTTTCCACAGCACCTCAAGAGGAGGCTTCTCTCAACTACAGTTATGTGAGAGGGACCCTGAGTTTGTGGCCTCAAGTGCAATGGACACCGAGGTGCTCTGACTCGAAGGAAGGCCGGATATCCCTGCAGTGAATTGAATGCAGGCTTGTCTTTCATCTCCCACGATGAAGGGATGTCTGAATCCCCTGTGGGGACCACAGAGAAAGACCTAGTGCTCCGCCTCACCGCGACCGGAGGTCTCACGTCCTTTGAAAACTCGAGAGGTCCGCGGAGATCAATGCTTCCAAAGGAGAGAATGCCTGACTCCTCTTGAAAATGGATAGGAGTCCCAGGATCCCTGTGGAACGTGGAAAGGGACCCTGGGTCTCCCGCCTCACGTGGAGACGTGTCCCAATGGCCATGCCAAGACTCGAGGAGAATCCCGAGGTGTCCCTCGCACATAGGCAGGAGTCCTCATGTCGCTGAAAAAACACGTGTCTGGAAGGGCCCTCCCCGTCGTAACTCGAGAATATACCCCAGGTTCCGGCCGCAACTCGAGAAAAACCATGAGACTTCCACCTCGCCACGAGATGAGGCCCGATTCCCCTGCACTGCGTGCAGAGCAATTCCGTGTTCCACGTCAAACATGAAAGGAGCCTTGATTTCCTTGATGGCACTCCAGAGAACACCCAAGATCACTGTCTCATGTCTAGAGGGATACTGAGGTCACTGTAGCAACACGAAAGGTCTCCGTGGACCCCAAATCAACTCGAGATGCGAGCTTCGTCCCTGGCTTCGACTCAAGAGGAATACCCACTTTCCACAAGCACCTCAAGAGGAGGCTTCTCTCAGCTACAGGTATGTGAGAGGGACCCTGAGTTTGTGGCCTCAAGTGGAATGGACACCGAGATGCTCTGACTCGAAGGAAGGCCGGATATCCCTGCAGTGAATTGAATGCAGGCCTCTTTTGCATCTCCCACGACGAAGGGATGTCTGAATCCCCTGCGGAGACTACAGAGAAAGACCTAGTTCTCCGCCTCATCGCGATCGGAGGACTCACGTCCTTTGAAAACTCGAGAGGTCCGCGGAGATCAATGCTTCCAAAAGAGACGATGCCTGACTCCTCTTGAAAATGGATAGGAGTCCCAGGATTCCTGGGGCACGTGAAAACGGAACCTGGGTCTCCCGCCTCACGTGGAGACGCGTCCAAATGGCCATGCCAAGACTCGAGGAGAATCCCGAGTTGCCTCTCGCACCTAGGCAGGAGTCCTGACATCGCTGAACAAACACGTGTCTGGAAGGGCCCTTCCGGTCGTAACTCGAGAGTGTACCCCAGGTTCCGGCCGCAACTCGAGAAAAACCATGAGACTTCCCCCTCGCCGCGAGATGAGGCTCGATTCCCCTGCACTGCGTGCAGAGCAACTCCGTGTTCCAAATCACACATGAAAGGAGCCTTGATTTCCTTGATGGCACCCCACAGAAAACCCAAGATCACTGTCTCAAGTCTAGAGGGATCCTGAGGTCACTGTAGCAACACGAAAGGGCTCCGTGGACCCCAAATCAACTCGAGATGAGAGCTTCGTCCCTGGCTTCGACTCAAGAGGAATACCCACTTTCCACAAGCACCTCAAGAGGAGGCTTCTCTCAGATACAGGTATGTGAGAGGGACCCTGAGTTTGTGGCCTCAAGTGGAATGGACACCGAGATGCTCTGACTCGAAGGAAGGCCAGATATCCCTGCAGTGAATTGAATGCAGGCCTCTTTTGCATCTCCCACGACGAAGGGATGTCTGAATCCACTGTGGAGGCCACAGAGAAAGATCTAGTTCTCCGCCTCTTCGCGATCGGAGGCCTCACTTCCTTTGAAAACTCGAGAGGTCCGCGGAGATCAATGCTTCCAAAGGAGACGATGCCTGACTTCTCTTGAAAATGGATAGGAGTCCCAGGATCCCTGTGGCACGTGGAAAGGGACCCTGGGTCTCCCGCCTCACGTGGAGACGCGTCCCAATGGACATGCCAAGACTCGAGGAGAATCCCGAGGTGTCCCTCGCACCTAGGCAGGAGTCCTGACGTCGCTGAACAAACACGTGTCTGGAAGGGCCCTCCCCGTCGTAACTCGAGAATATACCCCAGGTTCCGGCCGCAACTCGAGAAAAACCATGAGACTTCCCCCTCGCCACGAGATGAGGCCCGATTCCACTGCACTGCGTGCAGAGCAATTCCGTGTTCCACATCAAACATGAAAGGAGCCTTGATTTCCTTGATGGCCCTCCAGAGAACACCCAAGATCACTGTCTCATGTCTAGAGGGATACTGAGGTCACTCTAGCAACACGAAAGGGCTCCGTGGACACCAAATCAACTCGAGATGAGAGCTTCTTCCCTGGCTTCGACTCAAGAGGAATACCCACTTTCCTCAAGCACCTCAAGAGGAGGCTTCTCTCAGATACAGGTATGTGAGAGGGACCCTGAGTTTGTGGCCTCAAGTGGAATGGACACCGAGATGCTCTGACTCGAAGGAAGGCCGGATATCCCTGCAGTGAATTGAATGCAGGCCTCTTTTGCATCTCCCACGAAGAAGGGATGTCTGAATCCCCTGTGGAGACCACAGAGAAAGACCTAGTTCTCCGCCTCTTCGCGATCGGAGGCCTCACGTCCTTTGAAAACTCCAGAGGTCCGCGGAGATCAATGCTTCCAACGGAGACGATGCCTGACTCCTCTTGAAAATGGATAGGAGTCCCAGGATCCCTGTGGCACGTGGAAAGGGACCCTGGGTCTCCCGCCTCACGTGGAGATGCGTCCCAATGGCCATGCCAAGACTCGAGGAGAATCCCGAGGTGTCCCCACGCACCCAGGCAGGAGTCCTGACATCGCTGAATAAACACGTGTCTGGAAAGGCCCTTCTGGTCGTAACTCGAGAATGTACCCCAGGTTCCGGCCGAAACTCGAGAAAAACAATGAGACTTCCCCCTCGCCGCGAGATGAGGCCCGATTCCCCTGCACTGCGTGCAGAGCAATTCCGTGTTCCACATCAAACATGAAAGGAGCCTTGATTTCCTTGATGGCACTCCAGAGAACACCCAAGATCACTGTCTCATGTCTAGAGGGATACTGAGGTCACTGTAGCAACACGAAAGGGCTCCGTGGACCCCAAATCAACTCGAGATGAGAGCTTCTTCCCTGGCTTCGACTCAAGAGGAATACCACTTTCCACAAGCACCTCAAGAGGAGGCTTCTCTCAGCTACAGGTATGTGAGAGGGACCCTGAGTTTGTGGCCTCAAGTGGAATGGACACCGAGATGCTCTGACTCGAAGGAAGGCCGGATATCCCTGCAGTGAATTGAATGCAATCTCGTCTTGCATCTCCAATGACGAAGGGATGACTGAATACCCTGTGAAGACCAAGGAGAAAGACCTAGTTCTCCGCCTCATCGCGACCGGAGGCCTCATGATCTTTGAAAACTCCAGAGGTCCGCGGAGATCAATGCTTCCAAAGGAGACGATGCCTGACTCCTCTTGAAAATGGATAGGAGTCCCAGGATCCCTGTGGCACGTGTAAAGGGACCCTGGGTCTCCCGCCTCACGTGGAGACGCGTCCCAATGGCCATGCCAAGACTCGAGGAGAATCCCGAGGTGTCCCTCGCACCTAGGCAGGAGTCCTGACGTCGCTGAACAAACACGTGTCTGGAAGGGCCCTCCCCGTGGTAACTCGAGAATATACCCCAGGTTCCGGCCGAAACTCGAGAAAAACCATGAGACTTCCCCCTCGCCGCGAGATGAGGCCCGATTCCCCTGCACTGCGTGCAGAGCAATTCCGTGTTCCAAATCAAACATGAAAGGAGCCTTGATTTCCCTGATGGCACTCCAGAGAAAACCCAAGATCACTGTCTTAAGTCTAGAGGGATACTGAGGTCACTGGAGCAACACGAAAGGGCTCCGTGGACCCCAAATCAACTCGAGATGAGAGGTTAGTCCCTGGCTTCGACTCAAGAGGAATACCCACTTTCCACAAGCACCTCAAGAGGAGGCTTCTCTCAGATACAGGTATGTGAGAGGGACCCTGAGTTTGTGGCCTCAAGTGGAATGGACACCGAGATGCTCTGACTCGAAGGAAGGCCGGATATCCCTGCAGTGAATTGAATGCAGGCCTCTTTTGCATCTCCCACGAAGAAGGGATGTCTGAATCCCCTGTGGAGACCACAGAGAAAGACCTAGTTCTCCGCCTCTTCGCGATCGGAGGCCTCACGTCCTTTGAAAACTCGAGAGGTCCGCGGAGATCAATGCTTCCAACGGAGACGATGCCTGACTCCTCTTGAAAATGGATAGGAGTCCCAGGATCCCTGTGGCACGTGGAAAGGGACCCTGGGTCTCCCGCCTCACGTGGAGATGCGTCCCAATGGCCATGCCAAGACTCGAGGAGAATCCCGAGGTGTCCCCACGCACCCAGGCAGGAGTCCTGACATCGCTGAATAAACACGTGTCTGGAAAGGCCCTTCTGGTCGTAACTCGAGAATGTACCCCAGGTTCCGGCCGCAACTCGAGAAAAACAATGAGACTTCCCCCTCGCCGCGAGATGAGGCCCGATTCCCCTGCACTGCGTGCAGAGCAATTCCGTGTTCCACATCAAACATGAAAGGAGCCTTGATTTCCTTGATGGCACTCCAGAGAACACCCAAGATCACTGTCTCATGTCTAGAGGGATACTGAGGTCACTGTAGCAACACGAAAGGGCTCCGTGGACCCCAAATCAACTCGAGATGAGAGCTTCTTCCCTGGCTTCGACTCAAGAGGAATACCACTTTCCACAAGCACCTCAAGAGGAGGCTTCTCTCAGCTACAGGTATGTGAGAGGGACCCTGAGTTTGTGGCCTCAAGTGGAATGGACACCGAGATGCTCTGACTCGAAGGAAGGCCGGATATCCCTGCAGTGAATTGAATGCAGTCTCGTCTTGCATCTCCAATGACGAAGGGATGACTGAATACCCTGTGAAGACCAAGGAGAAAGACCTAGTTCTCCGCCTCATCGCGACCGGAGGCCTCATGATCTTTGAAAACTCCAGAGGTCCGCGGAGATCAATGCTTCCAAAGGAGACGATGCCTGACTCCTCTTGAAAATGGATAGGAGTCCCAGGATCCCTGTGGCACGTGGAAAGGGACCCTGGGTCTCCCGCCTCACGTGGAGACGCGTCCCAATGGCCATGCCAAGACTCGAGGAGAATCCCGAGGTGTCCCTCGCACCTAGGCAGGAGTCCTGACGTCGCTGAACAAACACATGTCTGGAAGGGCCCTCCCCGTGGTAACTCGAGAATATACCCCAGGTTCCGGCCGAAACTCGAGAAAAACCATGAGACTTCCCCCTCGCCGCGAGATGAGGCCCGATTCCCCTGCACTGCGTGCAGAGCAATTCCGTGTTCCAAATCAAACATGAAAGGAGCCTTGATTTCCCTGATGGCACTCCAGAGAAAACCCAAGATCACTGTCTTAAGTCTAGAGGGATACTGAGGTCACTGGAGCAACACGAAAGGGCTCCGTGGACCCCAAATCAACTCGAGATGAGAGGTTAGTCCCTGGCTTCGACTCAAGAGGAATACCCACTTTCCACAAGCACCTCAAGAGGAGGCTTCTCTCAGATACAGGTATGTGAGAGGGACCCTGAGTTTGTGGCCTCAAGTGGAATGGACACCGAGATGCTCTGACTCGAAGGAAGGCCAGATATCCCTGCAGTGAATTGAATGCAGGCCTCTTTTGCATCTCCCACGACGAAGGGATGTCTGAATCCACTGTGGAGGCCACAGAGAAAGACCTAGTTCTCCGCCTCTTCGCCATCGGAGGCCTCACTTCCTTTGAAAACTCGAGAGGTCCGCGGAGATCAATGCTTCCAAAGGAGACGGTGCCTGACTCCTCTTGAAAATGGATAGGAGTCCCAGGATCCCTGTGGCACGTGGAAAGGGACCCTGGGTCTCCCGCCTCACGTGGAGATGCGTCCTAATGGCTATGCCAAGACTCGAGGAGAATCCCGAGGTGTCCCCACGCACCCAGGCAGGAGTCCTGACATCGCTGAATAAACACGTGTCTGGAAAGGCCCTTCTGGTCGTAACTCGAGAATGTACCCCAGGTTCCGGCCGCAACTCGAGAAAAACAATGAGACTTCCCCCTCGCCGCGAGATGAGGCCCGATTCCCCTGCACTGCGTGCAGAGCAATTCCGTGTTCCACATCAAACATGAAAGGAGCCTTGATTTCCTTGATGGCACTCCAGAGAACACCCAAGATCACTGTCTCATGTCTAGAGGGATACTGAGGTCACTGTAGCAACACGAAAGGGCTCCGTGGACCCCAAATCAACTCGAGATGAGAGCTTCTTCCCTGGCTTCGACTCAAGAGGAATACCACTTTCCACAAGCACCTCAAGAGGAGGCTTCTCTCAGCTACAGGTATGTGAGAGGGACCCTGAGTTTGTGGCCTCAAGTGGAATGGACACCGAGATGCTCTGACTCGAAGGAAGGCCGGATATCCCTGCAGTGAATTGAATGCAGTCTCGTCTTGCATCTCCCACGACGAAGGGATGACTGAATACCCTGTGAAGACCAAGGAGAAAGACCTAGTTCTCCGCCTCATCGCGACCGGAGGCCTCATGATCTTTGAAAACTCCAGAGGTCCGCGGAGATCAATGCTTCCAAAGGAGACGATGCCTGACTCCTCTTGAAAATGGATAGGAGTCCCAGGATCCCTGTGGCACGTGGAAAGGGACCCTGGGTCTCCCGCCTCACGTGGAGACGCGTCCCAATGGCCATGCCAAGACTCGAGGAGAATCCCGAGGTGTCCCTCGCACCTAGGCAGGAGTCCTGACGTCGCTGAACAAACACGTGTCTGGAAGGGCCCTCCCCGTGGTAACTCGAGAATATACCCCAGGTTCCGGCCGCAACTCGAGAAAAACCATGAGACTTCCCCCTCGCCGCAGGATGAGGCCCGATTCCCCTGCACTGCGTGCAGAGCAATTCCGTGTTCCAAATCAAACATGAAAGGAGCCTTGATTTCTTTGATGGCCCTCCAGAGAAAACCCAAGATCACTGTCTTAAGTCTGGAGGGATACTGAGGTCACTGGAGCAACACGAAAGGGCTCCGTGGACACCAAATCAACTCGAGATGAGAGCTTCTTCCCTGGCTTCGACTCAAGAGGAATACCCACTTTCCACAAGCACCTCAAGAGGAGGCTTCTCTCAGCTACAGGTATGTGAGAGGGACCCTGAGTTTGTGGCCTCAAGTGGAATGGACACCGAGATGCTCTGACTCGAAGGAAGGCCGGATATCCCTGCAGTGAATTGAATGCAGGCCTCTTTTGCATCTCCCACGAAGAAGGGATGTCTGAATCCCCTGTGGAGACCACAGAGAAAGACCTAGTTCTCCGCCTCTTCGCGATCGGAGGCCTCACGTCCTTTGAAAACTCGAGAGGTCTGCGGAGATCAATGCTTCCAACGGAGACGATGCCTGACTCCTCTTGAAAATGGATAGGAGTCCCAGGATCCCTGTGGCACGTGGAAAGGGACCCTGGGTCTCCCGCCTCACGTGGAGATGCGTCCCAATGGCCATGCCAAGACTCGAGGAGAATCCCGAGGTGTCCCCACGCACCCAGGCAGGAGTCCTGACATCGCTGAATAAACACGTGTCTGGAAAGGCCCTTCTGGTCGTAACTCGAGAATGTACCCCAGGTTCCGGCCGCAACTCGAGAAAAACAATGAGACTTCCCCCTCGCCGCGAGATGAGGCCCGATTCCCCTGCACTGCGTGCAGAGCAATTCCGTGTTCCACATCAAACATGAAAGGAGCCTTGATTTCCTTGATGGCACTCCAGAGAACACCCAAGATCACTGTCTCATGTCTAGAGGGATACTGAGGTCACTGTAGCAACAAGAAAGGGCTCCGTGGACCCCAAATCAACTCGAGATGAGAGCTTCTTCCCTGGCTTCGACTCAAGAGGAATACCACTTTCCACAAGCACCTCAAGAGGAGGCTTCTCTCAGCTACAGGTATGTGAGAGGGACCCTGAGTTTGTGGCCTCAAGTGGAATGGACACCGAGATGCTCTGACTCGAAGGAAGGCCGGATATCCCTGCAGTGAATTGAATGCAGTCTCGTCTTGCATCTCCCACGACGAAGGGATGACTGAATACCCTGTGAAGACCAAGGAGAAAGACCTAGTTCTCCGCCTCATCGCGACCGGAGGCCTCATGATCTTTGAAAACTCCAGAGGTCCGCGGAGATCAATGCTTCCAAAGGAGACGATGCCTGACTCCTCTTGAAAATGGATAGAAGTCCCAGGATCCCTGTGGCACGTGGAAAGGGACCCTGGGTCTCCCGCCTCACGTGGAGACGCGTCCCAATGGCCATGCCAAAACTCGAGGAGAATCCCGAGGTGTCCCTCGCACCTAGGCAGGAGTCCTGACGTCGCTGAACAAACACGTGTCTGGAAGGGCCCTCCCTGTGGTAACTCGAGAATATACCCCAGGTTCCGGCCGAAACTCGAGAAAAACCATGAGACTTCCCCCTCGCCGCGAGATGAGGCCCGATTCCCCTGCACTGCGTGCAGAGCAATTCCGTTTTCCACATCATACACGTAAGGAGCCTTGATTTCCTTGATGGCACTCCAGAGAACACCCAAGATCACTGTCTCAAGTCTAGAGGGATGCTGAGGTCACTGCAGCAACACGAAAGGGCTCCGTGGACCCCAAATCAACTCGAGATGTGAGCTTCGTCCCTGGCTTCGACTCAAGAGGAATACCCACTTTCCACAGCACCTCAAGAGGAGGCTTCTCTCAGCTACAGTTATGTGAGAGGGACCCTGAGTTTGTGGCCTCAAGTGCAATGGACACCGAGATGCTCTGACTCGAAGGAAGGCCGGATATCCCTGCAGTGAATTGAATGCAGTCTCGTCTTGCATCTCCCATGACGAAGGGATTACTGAATACCCTGTGAAGACCAAGGAGAAAGACCTAGTTCTCCGCCTCATCGCGACCGGAGGCCTCATGATCTTTGAAAACTCCAGAGGTCCGCGGAGATCAATGCTTCCAAAGGAGACGATGCCTGACTCCTCTTGAAAATGGATAGGAGTCCCAGGATCCCTGTGGCACGTGGAAAGGGACCCTGGGTCTCCCGCCTCACGTGGAGACGCGTCCAAATTGCCATGCCAAGACTCGAGGAGAATCCCGAGTTGTCCCTCGCACCTAGGCAGGAGTCCTGACGTCGCTGAACAAACACGTGTCTGGAAGGGCCCTCCCCGTCGTAACTCGAGAATATACCCCAGGTTCCGGCCGCAACTCGAGAAAAACCATGAGACTTCCCCCTCGCCGCGAGATGAGGCCCGATTCCCCTGCACTGCGTGCAGAGCAATTCCGTGTTCCACATCAAACGTGAAAGGATCCTTGATTTCCTTGATGGCACTCCAGAGAAAACCCAAGATCACTGTCTTAAGTCTGGAGGGATCCTGAGGTCACTGGAGCAACACGAAAAGGCTCCGTGGACCCCAAATCAACTCGAGATGAGAGCTTAGTCCCTGACTTCGACTCAAGAGGAGTACCAACTTTCCACAAGCACCTCAAGAGGAGGCTTCTCTCAGCTGCAGGTATGTGAGAGGGACCCTGAGTTTGTGGCCTCAAGTGGAATGGACACCGAGATGCTATGACTCGAAGTAAGGCCGGATATCCCTGCAGTGAATTGAATGCAGGCTCGTCTTGCATCTCCCAAGACGAAGGGATGTCTGAATCCCCTGTGGAAACGACAGAGAAAGACCTAGTCCTCTGTCTCATCGCGACCGGAGGCCTCACATCCTTTGAAATCTCGAGAGGTCCGCGGAGATCAATGCTTCCAAAGGAGACGATGCCTGACTCCTCTTGAAAATGGATAGGAGTCCCAGGATCCCTGTGGCACGTGGAAAGGGACCCTGGGTCTCCCGCCCCACGTGGAGACGCGTCCAAATTGCCATGCCAAGACTCGAGGAGAATCCCGAGGTGTACCTCGCACCTAGGCAGGAGTCCTGACGTCGCTGAACAAACACGTGTCTGGAAGGGCCCTCCCCGTCGTAACTCGAGAATATACCACAGGTTCCGGCCGCAACTCGAGAAAAACCATGAGACTTCCCCCTCGCCGCGAGATGAGACCCGATTCGCCTGCATTGCGTGCAGAATAATTCCGTATTCCACATCAAACGAGAAAGGAGCCTTGATTTCCTTGATGGGACTCCAGAGAAAACCCAAGATCACTGTCTCAAGTCTAGAGGGATCCTGAGGTCACTGGAGCAACACGAAAGGGCTCCGTGGACCCCAAATCAACTCGAGATGAGAGCTTAGTCCCTGGCTTCGACTCAAGAGGAATCCCAACTTTCCACAAGCACCTCAAGAGGAGGCTTCTCTCAGCTACATGTATGTGAGAGGGACCCTGAGTTTGTGGCCTCAAGTGGAATGGACACCGAGATGCTCTGACTCGAAGTAAGGGCGGATATCCCTGCAGTGAATTGAATGCAGGCTCGTCTTGCATCTCCCAAAACGAAGGGATGTCTGAATCCCCTGTGGAGACCACAGAGAAAGACCTAGTCCTCTGCCTCCTAGCGACCGGAGGCCTCACATCCTTTGAAAACTCGAGAGGTCCGCGGAGATCAATGCTTCCAAAGGAGACGATGCCTGACTCCTGTTGAAAATGGATAGGAGTCCCAGGATCCCTGTGGCACGTGGAAAGGGACCCTGGGTCTCCCGCCTCACGTGGAGACGCATCCCAATTGCCATGCCAAGACTCGAGGAGAATCCCGAGGTGTCCCTCGCTCCTAGGCAGGAGTCCTGACGTCGCTGAACAAACACGTGTCTGGAAGGGCCCTCCCCGTCGTAACTCGAGAATATACCCCAGGTTCCGGCCGCAACTCGAGAAAAACCATGAGACTTCCCCCTCGCCGCGACATGAGGCCCGATTCCCCTGCACTGCGTGCAGAGCAATTCCGTGTTCCACATCAAACGTGAAAGGAGCCTTGATTTCCTTGATGGCACTCCAGAGAAAACCCAAGATCACTGTCTCAAGTCTAGAGGGATCCTGAGGTCACTGGAGCAACACGAAAGGGCTCCGTGGACACCAAACCAACTCGAGATGAGAGCTTAGTCCCTGGCTTCGACTCAAGAGGAATACCAACTTTCCACAAGCACCTCAAGAGGAGGCTTCTCTCAGCTATAGGTATGTGAGAGGGACCCTGAGTTTGTGGCCTCAAGTGGAATGGACACCGAGATGCTCTGACTCGAAGTAAGGCTGGATATCCCTGCAGTGAATTGAATGCAGGCTCATCCTGCATCTCCCAAGACGAAGTGATGACTGAATCCCCTGTGGAGACCACAGAGAAAGACCTAGTTCTCCGCCTCATCGCGACCGGAGGCCTCACATTCTTTGAAAATTCGAGAGGTCCGTGGAGATCAATGCTTCCAAAGAATACGATGCCTGACTCTTCTTGAAAATGGATAGGAGTCCCAGGATCCCTTTGGCACGTGGAATGAGACACTGGGTCTTCCGCCTCACCTGGAGACCCGTCCCAATTGCCATGCCAAGACTCGAGGAGTATACTGAGGTGTCCCTTGCACCTAGGCAGGAGTCCTGACGTCGCTGAACAAACAGGTGTCTGGAAGGGCCCTCCCCGTAGTAACTTGAGAATGTACCACAGGTTCCGGCCGCAACTCGAGAAAAACCATGAGACTGCCCCCTCGCCGCGAGATGAGGCCCGATTCCCCTGCACAGCGTGCAGAGCAATTCCGTGTTCCACATCAAACATGAAAGGAGCCTTGATTTCCTTGATGGCACTCCAGAGAAAACCCAAGATCACTGTCTAGAGTCTAGAGGGATCCTGACGTCACTGGAGCAACAGGAAAGGGCTCCATGGACCCCAAATCTACTCGAGATGAGAGCTTAGTCCCTGGCTTTGACTCAAGGGGAATACCAACTTTCCTCAAGCACCTCAAGAGGAGGCTTCTCTCAGCTACAGGTATGTGAGAGGGACCCTGAGTGTGTGGCCTCAAGTGCAATGGACACCGAGAGGTTCTGACTCGAAGTAAGGCCGGATATCCCTGCAGTGAATTGAATGGAGGCTCGTCTTGCATCTCCCAATACGAAGGGATGTCTGAATCCCCTGTGGAGACCACAGAGAAAGACCTAGTTCTCCGCCTCATCGCGACCGGAGGCCTCACATCCTTTGAAAACTCGAAAGGTCCGCGGAGATCAATGCTTCCAAAGGAGACGATGCCTGACTGCTCTTGAAAATGGATAGGAGTTCCAGTTCTCCTGTGCAACTTGGAAAGGGACACTGGGTCTCCCGCCTCACGTGGAGACGCGTCCCAATTGCCATGCCAAGACTCGAGGAGAATCCCGAGGTGTCCCTCGTAACCTAGGCAGGAGTCCTGACGTCGCTGAACAAACACGTGTCTGGAAGGGCCCTCCCCGTCGTAACTCGAAAATATACCCCAGGTTCTGGCCGCAACTCGAGAAAAACCATGAGACTTCCCCCTCGCCGCGAGATGAGGCCCGATTCCCCTGCACTAAGTGCAGAGCAATTCCGTGTTCCACATCAAACTTGAAAGGAGGCTTGATTTCCTTGATGGCACTCCAGAGAGTTTCCAAGATCACTGTCTCAAGTCTAGAGGGATCCTGAGGTCACTGTAGCAACACGAAAGGGCTCCGTGGACACCAAATCAACTCGAGATGAGAGCTTAGTCCCTGGCTTCGACTCAAGAGGAATACCAACTTTCCACAAGCACCTCAAGAGGAGGCTTCTCTCAGCTACAGGTATGTGGGAGGGATCCTGATTTGGTGGACTCAAGTGGAATGGACACCGAGATGATCTGGCTCGAAGTAAGGCAGGATATCCCTGCAGTGAATTGAATGCAGGCTCGTCTTGCATCTCCCAAGACGAAGGGATGTCTGAATCCCCTGTGGAGACCACAGAGAAAGACCTAGTTCTCCGCCTCATCGCGACCGGAGGCCTCACATCCTTTCAAAACTGCAGAGGTCCGCGGAGATCAATGCTTCCAAAGGAGACGATGCCTGACTCCTCTTGAAAATGGTTAGGAGTCCCAGGATCCCTGTGGCACGTGGAAAGGGACCCTCTGTCTCCCGCCTCACGTGGAGACGCGTCCCAATTGCCATGCCAAGACTCGAGGAGAATCCAGAGGTGTCCCTCGCACCTAGGCAGGAGTCCTGACGTCGCTGAACAAACACGTGTCTGGAAGGGCCCTCCCCGTCGTAACTCGAGAATATACGCCAGGTTCCGGCCGCAACTCGAAAAAAACCATGAGACTTCCCCCTCGCAGCGAGATGAGGCCAGATTCCCCAGCACTGCGTGCAGAGCAATTCCGTGTTCCACATCAAACGTGAAAGGAGCCTTGATTTCCTTGATGGCACTCCAGAGAAAACCCAAGATCACTGTCTCACGTCTAGAGGGAACCTTAGGCCACTGGAGCAACAAGAATGGGCTCCGTGGACCCCAAATCAACTCGATATGAGAGCTTAGTCCCTGGCTTCAACTCAAGAGGAATACCAAATTTCCACAAGCACCTCAAGAGGAGGCTTCTCTCAGCTACAGGTATGTGAGAGGGACCCTGAGTTTGTGGCCTCAAGTGGAATGGACACCGAGATGCTCTGACTCGAAGTAAGGCCGGATATCCATGCAGTGAATTGAATGCAGGCTCTTCTTGCATCTCCCAAGACGAAGTGATGACTGAATCCCCTGTGGAGACCACAGAGAAAGACCTAGTTCTCCGCCTCATCGCGACCGGAGGCCTCACATCCTTTGAAAACTCGAGAGGTCCGTGGAGATCAATGCTTCCAAAGAATACGATGCCTGACTCTTCTTGAAAATGGATAGGAGTCCCAGGATCCCTTTGGCACGTGGAAAGAGACACTGGGTCTTCCGCCTCACGTGGAGACCCGTCCCAATTGCCATGCCAAGACTCGAGGAGTATACCGAGGTGTCCCTAGCACCTAGGCAGGAGTCCTGACGTCGCTGAACAAACACGTGTCTGGAAGGGCCCTCCCCGTAGTAACTTGAGAATGTCCCCCAGGTTCCGGCCGCAACTCGAGAAAAACCATGAGACTTCCCCCTCGCCGCGAGATGAGGCCCGATTCCCCTGCACAGCGTGTAGAGCAATTCCGTGTTCCACATCAAACATGAAAGGAGCCTTGATTTCCTTGATGGCACTCCAGAGAAAACCCAAGATCACTGTCTCAAGTCTAGAGGGATCTTGAGGTCACTGGAGCAACACGAAAGGGCTCCATGGACCCCAAATCAACTCGAGATGAGAGCTTAGTCCCTGGCTTTGACTCAAGGGGAATACCAACTTTCCTCAAGCACCTCAAGAGGAGGCTTCTCTCAGCTACAGGTATGTGAGAGGGACCCTGAGTGTGTGGCCTCAAGTGCAATGGACACCGAGAGGTTCTGACTCGAAGTAAGGCCGGATATCCCTGCAGTGAATTGAATGCAGGCTCGTCTTGCATCTCCCACGACGAAGGGATGTCTGAATCCCCTGTGGAGACCACAGAGAAAGTCCTAGTCCTCCGCCTCATCGCGACCGGAGGCCTCACATCCTTTGAAAATTCAAGAGGTCCGCGGAGATCAATGCTTCCAAAGGAGACGATGCCTGACTCCTCTTGAAAATGGATAGGAGTCCCAGGATCCCTGTGGCACGTGGAAAGGGACCCTGGGTCTCCCGACTCATGTGGAGACGCATCCCCATTGCCATGCCAAGACTCGAGGAGAATCCCGAGGTGTCCCTCGCACCTAGGCAGGATTCCTGACGTCGCTGAACAAACACGTGTCTGGAAGGGCCCTCCCCGTCGTAACTCAGGAATATACCCCAGGTTCCAGCTGCAACTCGAGAAAAACCATGAGACTTCCCCCTCGCCGCTGGATGAGGCCCGATTACCCTGCACTGCGTGCAGAGCAATTCCGTGTTCCACATCAAACGTGAAAGGAGCCTTGATTTCCTTGATGGCACTCCAGAGAAAACCGAAGATCACTGTCTCAAGTCTAGAGGGATCCTGAGGTCACTGTAGCAGCGGGAAAGGGCTCCGTGGACCACAAATCAACTTGAGATGAGAGCTTAGTCCCTGGCTTCGACTCAAGAGGAATACCAACTTTCCACAAGCACCTCAAGAGGAGGCTTCTCTCAGCTGCAGGTATGTGAGAGGGACCCTGAGTTTGTGGCCTCAAGTGGAATGGACACCGAGATGATCTGACTCGAAATAAGGCGGGATATCTTTGCAGTGAATTGAATGCAGGCTCGCCTTGCATCTCCCAAGACGAAGGGATGTCTGAATCCCCAGTGGAGACCACAGAGAAAAACCTAGTCCTCCGCCTCAACGCGACCGGAGGCCTCACATCCTTTGAAAACTCGAGAGGTCCGCGGAGATCAATGCTTCCAAAGGAGACGATGCCTGACTCCTCTTGAAAATGGATAGGAGTCCCAGGATCCCTGTGGCACGTGGAAAGGGACCCTGGGTCTCCCGCCTCACGTGGAGACGCGTCCCAATTGCCATGCCAAGACTCGAGGAGAATCCAGAGGTGTCCCTCGCACCTAGGCAGGAGTCCTGACGTCGCTGAAGAAACACGTGTCTGGAAGGGCCCTCCCCGTCGTAACTCGAGAATATACCCCAGGTTCCGGCCGAAACTCGAGAAAAATCATGAGACTTCCCCCTCGCCGCGAGATGAGGCCCGATTCCCCTGAACTGCTTGCAGAGCAATTCCGTGTTCCACATCAAAAATGAAAGGAGCCTTTATTTCCTTGATGGGACTCCAGTGAAAACCCAAGATCACTGTCTCAAGTCTAGAGGGATCCTGAGGTCACTGGAGCAACACGAAAGGGCTCCGTGGACCCCAAATCAACTCGAGATGAGAGCTTAGTCCCTGGCTTCGACTCAAGAGGAATACCAAGTTTTCACAAGCACCTCAAGAGGAGGCTTCTCTCAGCTACAGGTAAGTGAGAGGGACCCTGAGTTTGTGGCCTCAAGTGGAATGGACACCGAGATGCTCTGACTCAAAGTAAGGCCGGATATTCCAACAGTGAAGTGAATGCAGGCTCGTCTTGGATCTCCCAAGACGAAGGGATGTCTGAATCCCCTGTGGAGACCACAGAGAAAGACCGAGTTCTCCGCCTCATCGCGACCGGAGGCCTCACATTCTTTGAAAACTCGAGAGGTCCGCGGAGATCAATGCTTCCAAAGGAGACGATGCCTGACTCCTCTTGAAAATGGATAGGAGTCCCAGGATCCCTGTGGTATGTGGAAAGTGACACTGGGTCTCCCGCCTCACGTGGAGACGCATCCCAATTGCCATGCCAAGACTCGAGGAGAATCCCGAGGTGTCCCTCGCACCTAGGCAGGAGTCCTGTCGTCGCTGAACAAACACGTGTCTGGAAGGGCCCTCCCCGTCGTAACTCGAGAATATACCCCAGATTCCGGCCGCAACTCGAAAAAAAACATGAGACTTCCCCCTCGACGCGAGATGAGGCCCAATTCCCCTGCATTACATGCAGAGACATTCCGTGTTCCACATCAAACGTGAAAGGAGCCTTGATTTCCTTGATGGCACTCCAGAGAAATCCCAAGATCACTGTCTCAAGTCTAGAGGGATCCTGAGGTCACTGAAGCAACACGAAAGGGCTCTGTTGAGCCCAAATCAACTCGAGATGAGAGCTTAGTCCCTTTCTTCGACTCAAGAGGAATACCAAGTTTACACAAGCACCTCAAGAGGAGCCTTCTATCAGCTACAGTTATGTGAGAGGGACCCTGAGTTTGTGGCCTCAAGTGGAATGGACACCGAGATGCTCTGACTCGAAGTAAGGCCAGATATCCCTGCAGTGATTTGAATGCAGGCTCGTCTTGCATCTCCCAAGACGAAGGGATGTCTTAATCCCTTGTGGAGACCACAGAGAAAGTCCTAGTTCTCCGTCTCATCGGGACCGGAGGCCTCACATCCTTTGAAAACTCGAGAGGTCCGCGGAGATCAATGCTTCCAAAGGAGACGATGCCTGACTCCTCTTGAAAATGGATAGGAGTCCCAGGATCCCTGTGGCACGTGGAAAGGGACCCTGGGTCTCCCGCCTCACGTGGAGACGCCTCCCAATTGCCATGCCAAGACTCGTGGAGAATCCCGAGGTGTCCCTCGCACCTAGGCAGGAGTCCTGACGTCGCTGAACAAACACGTGTCTGGAAGGGCCCTCCCCGTCGTAACTCGAGAATATACCCCAGGTTCCGGACGCAACTCGAGAAAAACCATGAGACTTCCCCCTCGCCGTGAGATGAGGCCCGTTTCCCCTGCACTGCGTGCAGAGCAATTCCTTGTTCCACATCAAACGTGAAAGGAGCCTTGATTTCCTTGATGGCACTCCAGAGAAAACCCAAGATCACTGTCTCAAGTCTAGAGGGATCCTGAGGTCACTGGAGCAACATGAAAGGCCTCCGTGGACGCCAAATCAACTCGAGATGAGAGCTTGGTCCCTGGCTTCGACTCAAGAGGAATACCAACTTTCCACAAGCACCTCAAGAGGAGGCTTCTCTCAGCTACAGGTATGTGAGAGGGCCCCTGAGTTTGTGGCCTCAAGTGGAATGGACACCGAGATTCTCTGACTCGAAGTAAGGCCGAATATCCCTGCAGTGAATTGAATGCAGGCTCGTCTTGCATCTCCCAAGACGAAGGGATGTCTGAATCCCCTGTGGAGACGACAGAGAAAAACCGAGTTCTCCGCCTCATCGCGACCGGAGGCATCACATCCTTTGAAAACTCGAGAGGTCCGCGGAAAACAATGCTTCCAAAGGAGACGATGCCTGACTCCTCCGAAAATGAATAGGAGTCGCAGGATCCCTGTGGCACGTGGAAAGGGACCCTGGGTCTCCCGCCTCACGTGGAGACGCATCCCAATTGCCATGCCAAGACTCGAGGAGAATCCCGAGGTGTCCCTCGCACCTAGGCAGGAATCCTGACGTCGCTGAACAAACACGTGTCTGGAAGGGCCCTCCCCGTCGTAACTCGAGAATATACCCCAGGTTCCGGCCGCAACTCGAAAAAAACCATGAGACTTCCCCCTCGACGCGAGATGAGGCCCAATTCCCCTGCACTGCGTGCAGAGCCATTCCGTGTTCCACATCAAACGTGAAAGGAGCCTTGATTTCCTTGATGGCACTCCAGAGAAAACCCAAGATCACTGTCTGAAGTCTAGAGGGATCCTAAGGTCACTGTAGCAACAGGAAAGAAATCCATGGACCCCAAATCAACTCAAGATGAGACCTTATTCCCTGACTTCGACTCAAGAGGAATACCGACTTTCCACAAGCACCTCAAGAGGAGGCTTCTCTCAGCTACAGATATGTGAGAGGGACCCTGAGTTTGTGGCCTCAAGTGGAATGGACACCGAGATGCTCTGACTCGAAGTAAGCCCGGATATCCAAATAGTGAATTGAATGCAGGCTCGTCTTGCATCTCCCAAGATGAAGGGATGTCTGAATCCCCTGTGGATACCACAGAGAAAGACCTAGTCCTCCGCCTCATCGAGACCGGAGGCATCACATCCTTTGAAAACTCGAGAGGTCTGCGGAGGTCAATGCTTCCAAAGGAGACGATGCCTGACTCTTCTTGAAAATGGATAGGAATCCCAGGATCCCTGTGGCACGTGGAAAGGGACCCTGGGTCTCCTGCCTCACGTGGAGACGCGTCCCAATTGCCATGCCAAGACTCGAGGAGAATCCCGAGGTGTCCCTCGCACCTAGGCAGGATTCCTGAAGTCGCTGAAGAAACACGTGTCTGGAAGGGCTCTCCCCGTCGTAACTCGAGAATTTACCCCAGGTTCCGGCCGCAACTCGAGAAAAACCATGAGACTTACCCCTCGCCGCGAGATGTGGCCTGATTCCCCTGCCCTGCGTGCAGAGCAATTCCGTATTCCACATCAAAAATGAAAGGAGCCTTGATTTCCTTGATGGCACTCCAGAGAATACCGAAGATCACTGTCTCAAGTCTAGAGGGATCCTGAGGTCACTGGAGCAACACGAAAGGGCTCCGTGGACCCCAAATCAACTCGAGATGAGAGCTTAGTAACTGGTTTCGACTCAAGTGGAATACCAACTTTCCACAAGCACCTCAAGTGGAGGCTCCTCTCAGCTACAGGTATGTGAGAGGGCCCCTCAGTTTGTGGCCTCAAGTGGAATGGACACCGAGATGCTCTGACTCGAAGTAAGGCCGGATATCCCTGCAGTGAATTGAATGCAGGATCGTCTTGCATCTCCCAAGACGAAGGGATGTCTGAATCCCCTGTGGAGACCTCAGAGAAAGACCGAGTTCTCCGCCTCATCGCGACCGGAGGCCTCACATGCTTTGAAAACTCGAGAGGTCCACGGAGAACAATGCTTCCAAAGGAGACGATGCCTGACTCCTCTTGAAAATGGATAGAAGTCCCAGGATCCCTGTGGCACGTGGAAAGTGACACTGGGTCTCCCGCCTCACGTGGAGACGCATCCCAATTGCCATGCCAAGACTCGAGGAGAATCCCGAGGTGTCCCTCGCACCTAGGCAGGAGTCCTGACGTCGCTGAACAAACACGTGTCTGGAAGGGCCCTCCCCGTCGTAACTCGAGAATATACCCCAGATTCCGGCCGCAACTCGAAAAAAAAACATGAGACTTCCCCCTCGACGCGAGATGAGGCCCAATTCCCCTGCATTACATGCAGAGACATTCCGTGTTCCACATCAAACGTGAAAGGAGCCTTGATTTCCTGGATGGCACTCCAGAGAAATCCCAAGATCACTGTCTCAAGTCTAGAGGGATCCTGAGGTCACTGAAGCAACACGAAAGGGCTCTGTTGAGCCCAAATCAACTCGAGATGAGAGCTTAGTCCCTGGCTTCGACTCAAGAGGAATACCAACTTTCCACAAGCACCTCAAGAGGAGCCTTCTATCAGCTACAGGTATGTGAGAGGGCCCCTGAGTTTGTGGCCTCAAGTGGAATGGACACCGAGATTCTCTGACTCGAAGTAAGGCCGAATATCCCTGCAGTGAATTGAATGCAAGCTCGTCTTGCATCTCCCAAGAAGAAGGGATGTCTGAATCCCCTGTGGAGACGACAGAGAAAAACCGAGTTCTCCGCCTCATCGCGACCGGAGGCATCACATCCTTTGAAAACTCGAGAGGTCCGCGGAAAACAATGCTTCCAAAGGAGACGATGCCTGACTCCTCCGAAAATGAATAGGAGTCCCAGGATCCTTGTGGCACGTGGAAAGGGACCCTGGGTCTCCCGCCTCACGTGGAGACGCATCCCAATTGCCATGCCAAGACTCGAGGAGAATCCCGAGGTGTCCCTCACACCTAGGCAGGAGTCCTGACGTCGCTGAACAAACACGTGTCTGGAAGGGCCCTCCCCGTCGTAACTCGAGAATATACCCCAGGTTCCGGCCGCAACTCGAAAAAAACCATGAGACTTCCCCCTCGACGCGAGATGAGGCCCAATTCCCCTGCACTGCGTGCAGAGCCATTCCGTGTTCCACATCAAACGTGAAAGGAGCCTTGATTTCCTTGATGGCACTCCAGAGAAAACCCATGATCACTGTCTCAAGTCTAGACGGATCCTAAGGTCACTGTAGCAACAGGAAAGAAATCCATGGACCCCAAATCAACTCAAGATGAGACCTTATTCCCTGACTTCGACTCAAGAGGAATACCGACTTTCCACAAGCACCTCAAGAGGAGGCTTCTCTCAGCTACAGATATGTGAGAGGGACCCTGAGTTTGTGGCCTCAATTGGAATGGACACCGAGATGCTCTGACTCGAAGTAAGCCCGGATATCCAAATAGTGAATTGAATGCAGGCTCGTCTTGCATCTCCCAAGATGAAGGGATGTCTGAATCCCCTGTGGATACCACAGAGAAAGACCTAGTCCTCCGCCTCATCGAGACCGGAGGCATCACATCCTTTGAAAACTCGAGAGGTCTGCGGAGGTCAATGCTTCCAAAGGAGACGATGCCTGACTCTTCTTGAAAATGGATAGGAATCCCAGGATCCCTGTGGCACGTGGAAAGGGACCCTGGGTCTCCTGCCTCACGTGGAGACGCGTCCCAATTGCCATGGAAGACTCGAGGAGAATCCCGAGGTGTCCCTCGCACCTAGGCAGGATTCCTGAAGTCGCTGAAGAAACACGTGTCTGGAAGGGCTCTCCCCGTCGTAACTCGAGAATTTACCCCAGGTTCCGGCCGCAACTCGAGAAAAACCATGAGACTTACCCCTCGCCGCGAGATGTGGCCTGATTCCCCTGCCCTGCGTGCACAGCAATTCCGTATTCCACATCAAAAATGAAAGGAGCCTTGATTTCCTTGATGGCACTCCAGAGAAACCCGAAGATCACTGTCTCAAGTATAGAGGGATCCTGAGGTCACTGGAGCAACACGAAAGGGCTCCGTGGACCCCAAATCAACTCGAGATGAGAGCTTAGTAACTGGTTTCGACTCAAGTGGAATACCAACTTTCCACAAGCACCTCAAGTGGAGGCTCCTCTCAGCTACAGGTATGTGAGAGGGCCCCTGAGTTTGTGGCCTCAAGTGGAATGGACACCGAGATGCTCTGACTCGAAGTAAGACCAGATATCCCTGCAGTGATTTGAATGCAGGCTCGTCTTGCATCTCCCAAGACGAAGGGATGTCTTAATCCCCTGTGGAGACCACAGAGAAAGACCTAGTTCTCTGCCTCATCGGGACCGGAGGCCTCACATCCTTTGAAAACTCGAGAGGTCCGCGGAGATCAATACTTCCAAAGGAGACGATGCCTGACTCCTCTTGAAAATGGATAGGAGTCCCAGGATCCCTGTGGCACGTGGAAAGGGACCCTGGGTCTCCCGCCTCACGTGGAGACGCCTCCCAATTGCCATGCCAAGAATCGTGGAGAATCCCGAGGTGTCCCTCGCACCTAGGCAGGAGTCCTGACGTCGCTGAACAAACACGTGTCTGGAAGGGCCCTCCCCGTCGTAACTCGAGAATATACCCCAGGTCCCGGACGCAACTCGAGAAAAACCATGAGACTTCCCCCTCGCCGTGAGATGAGGCCCGATTCCCCTGCACTGCGTGCAGAGCAATTCCGTGTTCCACATCAAACGTGAAAGGAGCCTTGATTTCCTTGATGGCACTCCAGAGAAAACCCAAGATCACTGTCTCAAGTCTAGAGGGATCCTGAGGTCACTGGAGCAACATGAAAGGGCTCCGTGGACGCCAAATCAACTCGAGATGAGAGCTTGGTCCCTGGCTTCGACTCAAGAGGAATACCGACTTTCCACAAGCACCTCAAGAGGAGGCTTCTCTCAGCTACAGGTATGTGAGAGGGACCCTGAGTTTGTGGCCTCAAGTGGAATGGACACCGAGATGCTCTGACTCGAAGTAAGCCCGGATATCCCAATAGTGAATTGAATGCAGGCTCGTCTTGCATCTCCCAAGACGAAGGGATGTCTGAATCCCCTGTGGAGACCACAGAGAAAGACCTAGTCCTCCGCCTCATCGAGACCGGAGGCATCACATCCTTTGAAAACTCGAGAGGTCTGCGGAGGTCAATGCTTCCAAAGGAGACAATGCCTGACTCCTCTTGGAAATGGATAGGAGTCCCAGGATCCCTGTGGCACGTGGAAAGGGACCCTGGGTCTACTGCCTCACGTGGAGACGCGTCCCATTGCCATGCCAAGACTCGAGGAGAATCCCGAGGTGTCCCTCGCACCTAGGCAGGAGTCCTGCCGTCGCTGAACAAACACGTGTCTGGAAGGGCCCTCCCCGTCATAACTCGAGAATATACCCCAGGTTCCGGCCGCAACTCGAGAAAAACCATGAGACTTACCCCTCGCCGCGAGATGTGGCCTGATTCCCCTGCCCTGCGTGCAGAGCAATTCCGTATTCCACATCAAACATGAAAGGAGCCTTGATTTCCTTGATGGCACTCCCGAGAAAACCCAAGATCACTGTCTCAAGTCTAGAGGGATCCTGAGGTCACTGTAGCAACACGAAAGGGCTCCGTGGACTCCAAATCAACTCGAGATGAGAGCTTAGTCCCTGGCTTCGACTCAAGAGGAATACCAACTTTCCACAAGCACCTCAAGACGAGGCTTCTCTCAGCTACAGGTATGTGAGAGGGCCCCTGAGTTTGTGGCCTCAAGTGGAATGGACACCGAGATGCTCTGACTCGAAGTAAGGCCGGATATCCCTGCAGTGAATTGAATGCAGGCTCGTCTTGCATCTCCCAAGACGAAGGGATGTCTGAATCCCCTGTGGAGACGACAGAGAAAGACCGAGTTCTCCCCCTCATCGCGAGCGGAGGCCTCACATCCTTTGAAAATTCGAGAGGGCCGCGGAGATCAATGCTTCCAAAGGAGACGATGCCTGACTCCTCTTGAAAATGGATAGGAGTCCCAGGATACCTGTGGCACGTGGAAAGGGACCCTGGGTCTCCCGCCTCACGTGGAGACGCATCCCAATTGCCATGCCAAGACTCGAGGAGAATCCCGAGGGGTCCCTCGCACCTAGGCAGGAGTCCTGACGTTGCTGAACAAACACGTGTCTGGAAGGGCCCTCCCCGTCGTAACTGGAGAATATACCCCAGGTTCCGGCCGCAACTCGAAAAAAACCATGAGACTTCCCCCTCGCCGCGAGATGAGGCCCGATTCCGCTGCACTGCGTGCAGAGCAATTCCGCGTTCCACATCAAACGTGAAAGGAGCCTTGATTTCCTTGATGGCACTCCAGAGAAAACCCAAGATCACTGTCTCTAATCTAGAGGGATCCTGAGGTCACTGGAGCAACACGAAAGGGTTCCGTGGACCCCAAATCAACTCGAGATGAGAACTTATTCCCTCGCTTCGACTCAAGAGGAATACCAACTTTCCACAAGCACCTCAAGAGGAGGCTACTCTCAGCTAAAGGTATGTGAGAGGGACCCTGAGTTTGTGGCCTCGAGTGGAATGGACACCGAGATGCTCTGACTCGAAGTAAGGCCAATATCCCTGCAGTGATTTGAATGCAGGCTTGTCTTGCATCTCCCAAGACGAAGGGATGTCTGAATCCCCTGTGGAGACCACAGACAAAGACCGAGTTCTCCGCCTCATCGCGACCGGTGGCCTCACATCCTTTGAAAACTCGAGAGGTCCGCGGAGATCAATGCTTCCAAAGGAGACGATGCCTGACTCCTCTTGAAAATGGATAGGAGTCCCAGGATCCCTGTGGCACGTGGAAAGGGACCCTGGGTCTCCCGCCTCACGTGGAGACGCCTCCCAATTGCCATGTCGAGACTCGAGGAGAATCCTGAGGTGTCCCTCGCACCTAGGCAGGAGTCCTGACGTCGCTGAACAAACACGTGTCTGGAAGGGCCCTCCCCGTCGTAACTCGAGAATATTCCCCAGGTTCCGGCCGCAACTCGAGAAAAACCATGAGATTTCCCCCTCACCGCGAGTTGAGGCCCGATTCCCCTGCACTGCATGCAGAGCAATTCTGTGTTCCACATCAAACGTGAAAGGAGCCTTGATTTCCTTGATGGCACTCCAGAGAAAACCCAAGATCACTCTCTCAAGTCTAGAGAGATCCTGAGGTCACTGGAGCAACACGAAAGGGCTCCGTGGACCCCAAATCAACTCGAGATGAGAGCTTAGTCCCTGGCTTCGACTCAAGAGGAATACCAACTTTCCACAAGCACCTCAAGAGGAGGCTTCTCTCAGCTACAGGTTTGTGAGAGGGACCCTGAGTTTGTGGCCTCAAGTGCAATGGACACCGAGATGCTCTGACTCGAAGTAAGGCCGGATATCCCTGCAGTGAATTGAATGCAGGCTCGTCTTGCATCTCCCAAGACGAAGGGATGTCTGAATCCCCTGTGGAAACCACAGAGAAAGACCTAGTCCTCCACCTCATCGCGACCGGAGGCCTCACATCCTTTGAAAACTCGAGAGGTCCGCGGAGATCAATGCTTCCAAAGGAGACGATGCCTGACTCCTCTTGTAAATGGATGGGAGTCCCAGGATCCCCGTAGCACGTGGAAAGGGAACCTGGGTCTCCCGCCTCACGTGGAGACGCGTCCCAATTGCAATGCAAAAACTCGAGGATAATCCCGAGGTGTCCCTCGCACCTAGGCAGGGGTCCTGACGTCGCTGAACAAACACGTGTCTGGAAGGGCCCTCCCCGTCGTAACTCGAGATTATACCCCAGGTTCCGGCCGTAACTCGAGAAAAACCATGAGACTTCCCCCTCGCCGCGAGATGAGGCCCGATTCCCCTGCACTGCATGCAGAGCAATTCCGAGTTCCACATCAAATGTGAAAGGAGCCTTGATTTCCTTGATGGCACTCCCGAGAAAACCCAAGATCACTGTCTCATGTCTAGAGGGATACTGAGGTCACTGGAGCAACACGAAAGTTCTCCGTGGACCCCAAATCAACTCGAGATGAGAGCTTAGTCCCTGGCTTCAACTCAAGAGGAATACCAACTTTCCACAAGCACCTCAAGAGGAGGCTTCTCTCAGCTACAGGTATGTGAGAGGGACCCTGAGTTTGAGGCCTCAAGTGGAATGGACACCGAGATGCTCTGACTCGAAGTAAGGCCGGATATCCCTGCAGTGAATTGAATGCAGGCTCGTCTTGCATCTCCCAAGACGAAGGGATGTCTGAATCCGCTGTGGAGACCACCGAGAAAGACCTAGTCCTCCGCCTAAACGCGAGCGGATGCCTCACATCCTTTGAAAACTCGAGAGGTCCGCGGAGATCAATGCTTCCAAAGGAGACGATGCCTGACTCCTCTTGAAAATGGATAGGAGTCCCAGGATCCCTGTGGCACGTGGAAAGGGACCCAAGGTCTCCCGCCTCACGTGGAGACGCGTCCCAGTTGCCATGCCAAGACTCGAGGAGAATCCCGAGGTGTCCCTCGCACCTAGGCAGGAGTCCTGACGTCGCTGAACAAACACGTGTCTGGAAGGGCCCTCCCCGTCGTAACTCGAGAATATACCCCAGGTTCCGGCCGCAACTCGAGAAAAACCATGAGACTTCCCCCTCGCCGCGAGATGAGGCCCGATTCCCCTGCACTGCGTGCAGAGCAATTCCGTGTTCCACATCAAACGTGAAAGGAGCCTTGATTTCCTTGATGGCACTCCAGAGAAAACCCAAGATCACTGTCTCAAGTCTAGAGGGATCCTGAGGTCACTGGAGCAACACGAAATGGCTCCGTGGACCCCAAGTCAACTCGAGATGAGAGCTTAGTCCTTGGCTTCGACTCAAGAGGAACACCAAATTTCCACAAGCACCTCAAGAGGAGGCTTCTCTCAACTACAGGTATGTGAGAGGGACCCTGAGTTTGTGGCCTCAAGTGGAATGGACACCGAGATGCTCTGACTCGAACCAAGGATGGATATCCCTGCAGTGAATTGAATGCAGGTTCGTCTTGCATGTCCCAAGACGAAGGGATGTCTGAATCCCCTGTGGAGACCTCAGAGAAAGACCTAGTCCTCCGCCTCATCGTGACCGGAGGCCTCACATCCTTTGAAAACTCGAGAGGTCTGCAGAGATCAATGCTTCCAAAGGAGACGATGCCTGACTCCTCTTGAAAATGGATAGGAGTCCCAGGATCCCTGTGGCACGTGGAAAGGGACGCTGGGTCTCCCGCCTCACGTGGAGACGCGTCCCAATTGCCATGCCAAGACTCGAGGAGAATCCCGAGGTGTCCCTCGCACCTAGGCAGGAGTCCTGACGTCGCTGAACAAACACGTGTTTGGAAGGGCCCTCCCCGTCGTAACTCGAGAATATACCCCAGGTTCCGGCCGCAACTCGAAAAAAACCATGAGACTTCCCCCTCGACGCGAGATGAGGCCCAATTCCCCTGCACTGCGTGCAGAGCCATTCCGTGTTCCACATCAAACGTGAAAGGAGCCTTGATTTCCTTGATGGCACTCCAGAGAAAACCCATGATCACTGTCTCAAGTCTAGACGGATCCTAAGGTCACTGTAGCAACAGGAAAGAAATCCATGGACCCCAAATCAACTCAAGATGAGACCTTATTCCCTGACTTCGACTCAAGAGGAATACCGACTTTCCACAAGCACCTCAAGAGGAGGCTTCTCTCAGCTACAGATATGTGAGAGGGACCCTGAGTTTGTGGCCTCAAGTGGAATGGACACCGAGATGCTCTGACTCGAAGTAAGCCCGGATATCCAAATAGTGAATTGAATGCAGGCTCGTCTTGCATCTCCCAAGATGAAGGGATGTCTGAATCCCCTGTGGATACCACAGAGAAAGACCTAGTCCTCCGCCTCATCGAGACCGGAGGCATCACATCCTTTGAAAACTCGAGAGGTCTGCGGAGGTCAATGCTTCCAAAGGAGACGATGCCTGACTCTTCTTGAAAATGGATAGGAATCCCAGGATCCCTGTGGCACGTGGAAAGGGACCCTGGGTCTCCTGCCTCACGTGGAGACGCGTCCCAATTGCCATGGAAGACTCGAGGAGAATCCCGAGGTGTCCCTCGCACCTAGGCAGGATTCCTGAAGTCGCTGAAGAAACACGTGTCTGGAAGGGCTCTCCCCGTCGTAACTCGAGAATTTACCCCAGGTTCCGGCCGCAACTCGAGAAAAACCATGAGACTTACCCCTCGCCGCGAGATGAGGCCCAATTCCCCTGCATTACATGCAGAGACATTCCGTGTTCCACATCAAACGTGAAAGGAGCCTTGATTTCCTTGATGGCACTCCAGAAAAATCCCAAGATCACTGTCTCAAGTCTAGAGGGATCCTGAGGTCACTGAAGCAACACGAAAGGGCTCTGTTGAGCCCAAATCAACTCGAGATGAGAGCTTAGTCCCTGGCTTCGACTCAAGAGGAATACCAAGTTTACACAAGCACCTCAAGAGGAGCCTTCTATCAGCTACAGTTATGTGAGAGGGACCCTGAGTTGTGGCCTCAAGTGGAATGGACACCGAGATGCTCTGACTCGAAGTAAGACCAGATATCCCTGCAGTGATTTGAATGCAGGCTCGTCTTGCATCTCCCAAGACGAAGGGATGTCTTAATCCCCTGTGGAGACCACAGAGAAAGACCTAGTTCTCCGCCTCATCAGGACCGGAGGCCTCACATCCTTTGAAAACTCGAGAGGTCCGCGGAGATCAATACTTCCAAAGGAGACGATGCCTGACTCCTCTTGAAAATGGATAGGAGTCCCAGGATCCCTGTGGCACGTGGAAAGGGACCCTGGGTCTCCCGCCTCACGTGGAGACGCCTCCCAATTGCCATGCCAAGACTCGTGGAGAATCCCGAGGTGTCCCTCGCACCTAGGCAGGAGTCCTGACGTCGCTGAACAAACACGTGTCTGGAAGGGCCCTCCCCGTCGTAACTCGAGAATATACCCCAGGTTCCGGCCGCAACTCGAGAAAAACCATGAGACTTCCCCCTCGCCGCGAGATGAGGCCCGATTCCCCTGCACTGCGTGCAGAGCAATTCCGTGTTCCACATCAAACATGAAAGGAGCCTTGATTTCCTTGATGGCACTCCAGAGAACACCCAAGATCACTGTCTCAAGTCTAGAGGGATACTGAGGTCATGTAGCAACACGAAAGGGCTCCGTGGACCCCAAATCAACTCGAGATGCGACCTTCGTCCCTGGCTTCGACTCAAGAGAAATACCCACTTTCCACAAGCACCTCAAGAGGAGGCTTCTCTCAGCTACAGGTATGTGAGAGGGACCCTGAGTTTGTGGCCTCAAGTGGAATGGACACCGAGATGCACTGACTCGAACGAAGGCCGGATATCCCTGCAGTGAATTGAATGCAGGCCTCTTTTGCATCTCCCACGACGAAGGGATGTCTGAATCCCCTGTGGAGACCAAAGAGAAAGACCTAGTTCTCCGCCTCATCGCGATCGGAGGCCTCACGTCCTTTGAAAACTCGAGAGGTCCGCGGAGATCAATGCTTCCAAAGGAGACGATGCCTGACTCCTCTTGAAAATGGATAGGAGTCCCAGGATCCCTGTGGCACGTGGAAAGGGACCCTGGGTCTCCCGCCTCACGTGGAGACGCGTCCCAATGGCCATGCCAAGACTCGAGGAGAATCTCGAGGGGTCCCTCGCACCTAGGCAGGAGTCCTGAAGTCGCTGAACAAACACGTGTCTGGAAGGGCCCTCCCCGTCGTAACTCGAGAATATACCCCAGATTCCAGCCGCAACTCGAGAAAAACCATGAGACTTCCCCCTCGCCGCAAGATGAGGCCCGATTCCCCTGCACTGCGTGCAGAGCAACTCCGTGTTCCACATCAAACGTGAAATGAGACTTGATTTCCTTGATGGCACTCCAGAGAACACCCAAGATCACTGTCTCAAGTCTAGAGGGATCCTGAGGTCACTGTAGCAACACGAAAGGGCTCCGTGGACCCCAAATCAACTCGAGATGAGAGCTTCGTCCCTGGCCTCGACTCAAGGGGAATACCCACTTTCCACAAGCACCTCAAGAGGAGGCTTCTCTCAGCTACAGGTATGTGAGAGGGACCCTGAGTTTGTGTCCTCAAGTGGAAAGGACACCGAGATGCTCTGACTCGAAGGAAGGCCGGATATCCCTGCAGTGAATTGAATGCAGGCTCGTCTTGCATCTCCCACTACAAAGGGATGTCTGAATCCCCTGTGGAGGCCAAGAGAAAGAACTAGTTCTCCGCCTCATTGCGACCGGAGGCCTCACGTCCTTTGAAAACTCGAGAGGTCCGCGGAGATCAATGCTTCCAAAGGAGACGATGACTGACTCCTCTTGAAAATGGATAGGAGTCCCAGGATCCCTGTGGCACGTGGAAAGGGACCCTGGGTCTTCCGCCTCACGTGGAGACGCGTCCCAATGGCCATGCCAAGACTCGAGGCGAATCCCGAGGGGTCCCTCGCACCCAGGCAGGAGTCCTGACGTAGCTGAATAAACACGTGTCTGGAAAGGCCCTTCCGGTCGAAACTCGAGAATGTACCCCAGGTTCCGGCCGCAACTCGAGAAAAACAATGAGACTTCCCCCTCGCCGCGAGATGAGGCCCGATTCCCCTGCACTGCGTGCACAGCAATTCCGTGTTCCAAATCAAACATGAAAGGAGCCTTGATTTCCTTGATGGCACTCCAGAGAACCCCCAAGATCACTGTCTCAAGTCTAAGGGATACTGAAGTCACTGTAGCAACACGAAAGGGCTCCGTGGACCCCAAATCAACTCGAGATGCGAGCTTCGTCCCTGGCTTCGACTCAAGAGGAATACCCACTTTCCACAAGCACCTCAAGAGGAGGCTTCTCTCAGCTACAGGTATGTGAGAGGGACCCTGAGTTTGTGGCCTCAAGTGGAATGGACACCGAGATGCTCTGACTCGAAGGAAGGCCGGATATTCCTGCAGTGAATTGAATGCAGGCCTCTTTTGCATCTCCCACGACGAAGGGATGTCTGAATCCCCTGTTGAGACCACAGAGAAAGACCTAGTTCTCCGCCTCATCGCGATCGGAGACCTCACGTCCTTTGAAAACTCGAGAGGTCCGCGGAGATCAATGCTTCCAAAGGAGATGATGCCTGACTCCCCTTGAAAATGGATAGGAGTCCCAGGATCCCTGTGGCACGTGGAAAGGGACCGTGGGTCTCCCGCCTCACGTGGAGACGCGTCCCAATGGCCATGCCAAGACTCGAGGAGAATCCCGAGGTGTCCCTCGCACCTAGGCAGGAGTCCTGACGTCACTGAACAAACACCTGTCTGGAAGGGCCCTCCCCGTCGTAACTCGAGAATATACCCCAGGTTCCGGCCACAACTCGAGAAAAACCATGAGACTTCCCCCTCGCCGCGAGATGAGGCCCGATTCGCCTGCACTGCGTGCAGAGCAATTCCGTGTTCCACATCAAACATGAAAGGAGCCTTGATTTCCTTGATGGCAGTCCAGAGAACACCCAAGATCACTGTCTCAAGTCTAGAGGGATCCTGAGGTCTCTGTAGCAACACGAAAGGGCTCCATGGACCCCAAATCAACTCGAGATGTGAGCTTCTTCCCTGGCTTCGACTCAAGAGGAATTCCCACTTTCCACAAGCACCTCAAGAGGAGGCTTCTCTCAGCTACAGGTATGTGAGAGGGACCCTGAGTTTGTGGCCTCAAGTAGAATGGACACCGAGATGCTCTGACTCGAAAGAAGGCCGGATATCCCTGCAGTGAATTGAATGCAGGCCTCTTTTGCATCTCCCACGACGAAGGGATGTCTGAATCCCCTGTGGGGACCACAGAGAAAGACCTAGTGCTCCGCCTCACCGCGACCGGAGGTCTCACGTCCTTTGAAAACTCGAGAGGTCCGCGGAGATCAATGCTTCCAAAGGAGAGAATGCCTGACTCCTCTTGAAAATGGATAGGAGTCCCAGGATCCCTGTGGAACGTGGAAAGGGACCCTGGGTCTCCCGCCTCACGTGGAGACGTGTCCCAATGGCCATGCCAAGACTCGAGGAGAATCCCGAGGTGTCCCTCGCACATAGGCAGGAGTCCTCATGTCGCTGAAAAAACACGTGTCTGGAAGGGACCTCCCCGTCGTAACTCGAGAATATACCCCAGGTTCCGGCCGCAACTCGAGAAAAACCATGAGACTTCCACCTCGCCACGAGATGAGGCCCGATTCCCCTGCACTGCGTGCAGAGCAATTCCGTGTTCCACGTCAAACATGAAAGGAGCCTTGATTTCCTTGATGGCACTCCAGAGAACACCCAAGATCACTGTCTCATGTCTAGAGGGATACTGAGGTCACTGTAGCAACACGAAAGGTCTCCGTGGACCCCAAATCAACTCGAGATGCGAGCTTCGTCCCTGGCTTCGACTCAAGAGGAATACCCACTTTCCACAAGCACCTCAAGAGGAGGCTTCTCTCAGCTACAGGTATGTGAGAGGGACCCTGAGTTTGTGGCCTCAAGTGGAATGGACACCGAGATGCTCTGACTCGAAGGAAGGCCGGATATCCCTGCAGTGAATTGAATGCAGGCCTCTTTTGCATCTCCCACGACGAAGGGATGTCTGAATCCCCTGCGGAGACTACAGAGAAAGACCTAGTTCTCCGCCTCATCGCGATCGGAGGACTCACGTCCTTTGAAAACTCGAGAGGTCCGCGGAGATCAATGCTTCCAAAAGAGACGATGCCTGACTCCTCTTGAAAATGGATAGGAGTCCCAGGATTCCTGGGGCACGTGAAAACGGAACCTGGGTCTCCCGCCTCACGTGGAGACGCGTCCAAATGGCCATGCCAAGACTCGAGGAGAATCCCGAGTTGCCTCTCGCACCTAGGCAGGAGTCCTGACATCGCTGAACAAACACGTGTCTGGAAGGGCCCTTCCGGTCGTAACTCGAGAGTGTACCCCAGGTTCCGGCCGCAACTCGAGAAAAACCATGAGACTTCCCCCTCGCCGCGAGATGAGGCTCGATTCCCCTGCACTGCGTGCAGAGCAACTCCGTGTTCCAAATCACACATGAAAGGAGCCTTGATTTCCTTGATGGCACTCCACAGAAAACCCAAGATCACTGTCTCAAGTCTAGAGGGATCCTGAGGTCACTGTAGCAACACGAAAGGGCTCCGTGGACCCCAAATCAACTCGAGATGAGAGCTTCGTCCCTGGCTTCGACTCAAGAGGAATACCCACTTTCCACAAGCACCTCAAGAGGAGGCTTCTCTCAGATACAGGTATGTGAGAGGGACCCTGAGTTTGTGGCCTCAAGTGGAATGGACACCGAGATGCTCTGACTCGAAGGAAGGCCAGATATCCCTGCAGTGAATTGAATGCAGGCCTCTTTTGCATCTCCCACGACGAAGGGATGTCTGAATCCACTGTGGAGGCCACAGAGAAAGACCTAGTTCTCCGCCTCTTCGCGATCGGAGGCCTCACTTCCTTTGAAAACTCGAGAGGTCCGCGGAGATCAATGCTTCCAAAGGAGACGATGCCTGACTTCTCTTGAAAATGGATAGGAGTCCCAGGATCCCTGTGGCACGTGGAAAGGGACCCTGGGTCTCCCGCCTCACGTGGAGACGCGTCCCAATGGACATGCCAAGACTCGAGGAGAATCCCGAGGTGTCCCTCGCACCTAGGCAGGAGTCCTGACGTCGCTGAACAAACACGTGTCTGGAAGGGCCCTCCCCGTCGTAACTCGAGAATATACCCCAGGTTCCGGCCGCAACTCGAGAAAAACCATGAGACTTCCCCCTCGCCGCGAGATGAGGCCCGATTCCCCTGCACTGCGTGCAGAGCAATTCCGTGTTCCAAATCAAACATGAAAGGAGCCTTGATTTCCTTGATGGCACTCCAGAGAAAACCCAAGATCACTGTCTCAAGTCTAGAGGGATACTGAGGTCACTGTAGCAACACGAAAGGGCTCCTTGGACCCCAAATCAACTCGAGATGAGAGCTTCGTCCCTGGCTTCGACTCAAGAGGAATACCCACTTTCCACAACCACCTCAAGAGGAGGCTTCTCTCAGCTATAGGTATGTGAGAGGGACCCTGAGTTTGTGGCCTCAAGTGGAATGGACACCGAGATGCTCTGACTCGAAGGAAGGCCAGATATCCCTGCAGTGAATTGAATGCAGGCCTCTTTTGCATCTCCCTCGACGAAGGGATGTCTGAATCCCCTGTGGAGACCAAGGAGAAAGACCTAGTTCTCCGCCTCTTCGCGATCGGAGGCCTCACGTCCTTTGAAAACTCGAGAGGTCCGCGGAGATCAATGCTTCCAACGGAGACGATGCCTGACTCCTCTTGAAAATGGATAGGAGTCCCAGGATCCCTGTGGCACGTGGAAAGGGACCCTGGGTCTCCCGCCTCACGTGGAGATGCGTCCCAATGGCCATGCCAAGACTCGAGGAGAATCCCGAGGTGTCCCTCGCACCCAGGCAGGAGTCCTGACATCGCTGAATAAACACGTGTCTGGAAAGGCCCTTCTGGTCGTAACTCGAGAATGTACCCCAGGTTCCGGCCGCAACTCGAGAAAAACAATGAGACTTCCCCCTCGCCGCGAGATGAGGCCCGATTCCCCTGCACTGCGTGCAGAGCAATTCCGTGTTCCACATCAAACATGAAAGGAGCCTTGATTTCCTTGATGGCACTCCAGAGAACACCCAAGATCACTGTCTCATGTCTAGAGGGATACTGAGGTCACTGTAGCAACACGAAAGGGCTCCGTGGACCCCAAATCAACTCGAGATGAGAGCTTCTTCCCTGGCTTCGACTCAAGAGGAATACCACTTTCCACAAGCACCTCAAGAGGAGGCTTCTCTCAGCTACAGGTATGTGAGAGGGACCCTGAGTTTGTGGCCTCAAGTGGAATGGACACCGAGATGCTCTGACTCGAAGGAAGGCCGGATATCCCTGCAGTGAATTGAATGCAGTCTCGTCTTGCATCTCCCACGACGAAGGGATGACTGAATACCCTGTGAAGACCAAGGAGAAAGACCTAGTTCTCCGCCTCATCGCAACCGGAGGCCTCATGATCTTTGAAAACTCCAGAGGTCCGCGGAGATCAATGCTTCCAAAGGAGACGATGCCTGACTCCTCTTGAAAATGGATAGGAGTCCCAGGATCCCTGTGGCACGTGGAAAGGGACCCTGGGTCTCCCGCCTCACGTGGAGACGCGTCCCAATGGCCATGCCAAAACTCGAGGAGAATCCCGAGGTGTCCCTCGCACCTAGGCAGGAGTCCTGACGTCGCTGAACAAACACGTGTCTGGAAGGGCCCTCCCTGTGGTAACTCGAGAATATACCCCAGGTTCCGGCCGAAACTCGAGAAAAACCATGAGACTTCCCCCTCGCCGCGAGATGAGGCCCGATTCCCCTGCACTGCGTGCAGAGCAATTCCGTTTTCCACATCATACACGTAAGGAGCCTTGATTTCCTTGATGGCACTCCAGAGAACACCCAAGATCACTGTCTCAAGTCTAGAGGGATGCTGAGGTCACTGCAGCAACACGAAAGGGCTCCGTGGACCCCAAATCAACTCGAGATGTGAGCTTCGTCCCTGGCTTCGACTCAAGAGGAATACCCACTTTCCACAGCACCTCAAGAGGAGGCTTCTCTCAGCTACAGTTATGTGAGAGGGACCCTGAGTTTGTGGCCTCAAGTGCAATGGACACCGAGATGCTCTGACTCGAAGGAAGGCCGGATATCCCTGCAGTGAATTGAATGCAGGCTCGTCTTGCATCTCCCATGACGAAGGGATTACTGAATACCCTGTGAAGACCAAGGAGAAAGACCTAGTTCTCCGCCTCATCGCGACCGGAGGCCTCATGATCTTTGAAAACTCCAGAGGTCCGCGGAGATCAATGCTTCCAATGGAGACGATGCCTGACTCCTCTTGAAAATGGATAGGAGTCCCAGGATCCCTGTGGCACGTGGAAAGGGACCCTGGGTCTCCCGACTCACGTGGAGACGCGTCCCAATGGCCATGCCAAGACTCGAGGAGAATCCCGAGGTGTCCCTCGCACCTAGGCAGGAGTCCTGACGTCGCTGAACAAACACGTGTCTGGAAGGGCCCTCCCCGTGGTAACTCGAGAATATACCCCAGGTTCCGGCCGAAACTCGAGAAAAACCATGAGACTTCCCCCTCGCTGCGAGATGAGGCCCGATTCCCCTGCACTGCGTGCAGAGCAATTCCGTGTTCCAAATCAAACATGAAAGGAGCCTTGATTTCTTTGATGGCACTCCAGAGAAAACCCAAGATCACTGTCTTAAGTCTAGAGGGATACTGAGGTCACTGGAGCAACACGAAAGGGCTCCGTGGACCCCAAATCAACTCGAGATGAGAGGTTAGTCCCTGGCTTCGACTCAAGAGGAATACCCACTTTCCACAAGCACCTCAAGAGGAGGCTTCTCTCAGATACAGGTATGTGAGAGGGACCCTGAGTTTGTGGCCTCAAGTGGAATGGACACCGAGATGCTCTGACTCGAAGGAAGGCCAGATATCCCTGCAGTGAATTGAATGCAGGCCTCTTTTGCATCTCCCACGACGAAGGGATGTCTGAATCCACTGTGGAGGCCACAGAGAAAGACCTAGTTCTCCGCCTCTTCGCGATCGGAGGCCTCACTTCCTTTGAAAACTCGAGAGGTCCGCGGAGATCAATGCTTCCAAAGGAGACGATGCCTGACTCCTCTTGAAAATGGATAGGAGTCCCAGGATCCCTGTGGCACGTGGAAAGGGACCCTGGGTCTCCCGCCTCACGTGGAGATGCGTCCTAATGGCCATGCCAAGACTCGAGGAGAATCCCGAGGTGTCCCCACGCACCCAGGCAGGAGTCCTGACATCGCTGAATAAACACGTGTCTGGAAAGGCCCTTCTGGTCGTAACTCGAGAATGTACCCCAGGTTCCGGGCGCAACTCGAGAAAAACAATGAGACTTCCCCCTCGCCGCGAGATGAGGCCCGATTCCCCTGCACTGCGTGCAGAGCAATTCCGTGTTCCACATCAAACATGAAAGGAGCCTTGATTTCCTTGATGGCACTCCAGAGAACACCCAAGATCACTGTCTCATGTCTAGAGGGATACTGAGGTCACTGTAGCAACACGAAAGGGCTCCGTGGACCCCAAATCAACTCGAGATGAGAGCTTCTTCCCTGGCTTCGACTCAAGAGGAATACCACTTTCCACAAGCACCTCAAGAGGAGGCTTCTCTCAGCTACAGGTATGTGAGAGGGACCCTGAGTTTGTGGCCTCAAGTGGAATGGACACCGAGATGCTCTGACTCAGAGTAAGGTGGATATCCCTGCAGTGAATTGAATGCAGGCACGTCTTGCATCTCCCAAGACGAAGGGATGTCTGAATCCCCTGTGGAGACCACAGAGAAAGACCTAGTTCTCCGCCTCATCGCGACCGGAGGCCTCACATCCTTTGAAAAATCGAGAGGTCCGCGGAGATCAATGCTTCCATAGGAGACGATGCCTGACTCCTCTTGAAAATGGATAGGAGTCCCAGGATCCCTGTGGCACGTGGAAAGGGACCCTGGGTCTCCCGCCTCACGTGGAGACACGTCCCAATTGCCATGCCAAGACTCGAGGAGAATCCCGAGGTGTCCCTCGCACCTAGGCAGGAGTCCTGACGTCGCTGAACAAACACGTGTCTGGAAGGGCCCTCCCCGTCGTAACTGGAGAATATACCCCAGGTTCCGGCCGCAACTCGAGAAAAACCATGAGACTTTCCCCTCGCCGCAAGATGAGGCCCGATTCCCCTGCACTGTGTGAAGAGCAATTCCGTGTTCCACATCAAACATGAAAGGAGGATTGATTTCCTTGATGGCACTCCAAAGAAAAAGCAAGATCACTGTCTCAAGTCTAGAGGGATCCTGAGGTCACTGTAGAAACATGAAAGGGCTCCGTGGACCCCAAATCAACTCGAGATGAGAGCTTAGTCCCTGGCTTCGACTCAAGAGGAATACCAACTTTCCACAGGCACCTCAAGAGGAGGCTTCTCTCAGTTACAGGTATGTGAGAGGGACCCTGAGTTTGTGGCCTCAAGTGGAATGGACACCGAGATGCTCTGACTCGATGTAAGGCCGGATATCCCTGCAGTGAATTGAATGCAGGCTCGTCTTGCATCTCCCAAGACGAAGGGCTGTCTGAATCCCCTGTGGAGACCACAGAGAAAGACCTAGTTCTCCACCTCATTGCGACCGGAGCCCTCACATCCTTTGAAAACTCGAGAGGTCCGCGGAGATCAATGCTTCCAAAGGAGACGATGGCTGACTCCTCTTGCAAATGGATAGTAGTCCCAGGATCCCTGTGGCACGTGCAAAGGGACACGGGGTCTCCCGCCTCACGTGGACATGCATCCAAATTGCCATGCCAAGACTCGAGGAGAATCCCGAGGTGTCCCTCGCACCTAGGCAGGAGTCCTGACATCGCTGAACAAACACTTGTCCGGACGGGCCCTCCCCGTCATAACTCAAGAATATACCCCAGGGTCCGACCGCAACTCGAGAAAAACCATGAGACTTCCCCCTCGCCGTGAGATGAGGCCCGATTCCCCTGCACTCCGTGCAGAGCAATTCCGTGTTCCACATCAAACAAGAAAGGAGCCTTGATTTCCGTGATGGCACTCCAGAGAAAACCCAAGATCACCGTCTAAAGTCTAGAGGGATCCTGAGGTCACTGGAGCAACATGAAAGGGCTCCGTGGACCCCAAATCAACTGGAGATGAGAGCTTAGTCCCTGGCTTCGACTCAAGTGGAATACCAACTTTCCACAAGCACCTCAAGAGGAGGCTTCTCTCAGCTACAGGTATGTGAGAGGGACCCTGAGTTTGTGGCCTCAAGTGGAATGGACACCGAGATGCTCTGACTCGAAGTAAGGCCGGATATCCCTGCAGTGAATTGAATGCAGGCTCGTCCTGCATCTCCCAAGACAAAGGGATGTCTGAATCCCCTGTGGAGACCACAGAGAAAGACCTAGTCCTCCGCCTCATTGCGACCGGAGGCCTCATATCTTTTGAAAATTCGAGAGGTCCGCGGAGATCAATGCTTCCAAAGGAGACGATGCCTGACTCCTCTTGAAAATGGATAGGAGTCCCAGGATCCCTGTGGCACGTGGAAAGGGACCCTGGGTCTCCCGCCTCACGTTGAGACCCGTCCAAATTGCCATGCCAAGACTCGAGGAGAATCCCGAGTTGTCCCTCGCAACTAGGCAGGAGTCCTGACGTCGCTGAACAAACACGTGTCTGGAAGGGCCCTCCCCGTCGTAACTCGAGAATATACCCCAGGTTCCGGCCGCAACTCGAGAAAAACCATGAGACTTCCCCCTCGCCGCGAGATGAGGCCCGATTCCCCTGCACTGCGTGCAGAGCAATTCCGTGTTCCACATCAAACGTGAAAGGATCCTTGATTTCCTTGATGGCACTCCAGAGAAAACCCAAGATCACTGTCTCAAGTCTAGAGGGATCCTGAGGTCACTGGAGCAACACGAAAAGGCTCCGTGGACCCCAAATCAACTCGAGATGAGAGCTTAGTCCCTGACTTCGACTCAAGAGGAGTACCAACTTTCCACAAGCACCTCAAGAGGAGGCTTCTCTCAGCTGCAGGTATGTGAGAGGGACCCTGAGTTTGTGGCCTCAATTGGAATGGACACCGAGATGCTCTGACTCGAAGTAAGGCCGGATATCCCTGCAGTGAATTGAATGCAGGCTCGTCTTGCATCTCCCAAGACGAAGGGATGTCTGAATCCCCTGTGGAAACGACAGAGAAAGACCTAGTCCTCTGTCTCATCGCGACCGGAGGCCTCACATCCTTTGAAATCTCGAGAGGTCCGCGGAGATCAATGCTTCCAAAGGAGACGATGCCTGACTCCTCTTGAAAATGGATAGGAGTCCCAGGATCCCTGTGGCACGTGGAAAGGGACCCTGGGTCTCCCGCCCCACGTGGAGACGCGTCCAAATTGCCATGCCAAGACTCGAGGAGAATCCCGAGGTGTACCTCGCACCTAGGCAGGAGTCCTGACGTCGCTGAACAAACACGTGTCTGGAAGGGCCCTCCCCGTCGTAACTCGAGAATATACCACAGGTTCCGGCCGCAACTCGAGAAAAACCATGAGACTTCCCCCTCGCCGCGAGATGAGACCCGATTCGCCTGCATTGCGTGCAGAATAATTCCGTATTCCACATCAAACGTGAAAGGAGCCTTGATTTCCTTGATGGCACTCCAGAGAAAACCCAAGATCACTGTCTCAAGTCTAGAGGGATCCTGAGGTCACTGGAGCAACACGAAAGGGCTCCGTGGACCCCAAATCAACTCGAGATGAGAGCTTAGTCCCTGGCTTCGACTCAAGAGGAATCCCAACTTTCCACAAGCACCTCAAGAGGAGGCTTCTCTCAGCTACATGTATGTGAGAGGGACCCTGAGTTTGTGGCCTCAAGTGGAATGGACACCGAGATGCTCTGACTCGAAGTAAGGGCGGATATCCCTGCAGTGAATTGAATGCAGGCTCGTCTTGCATCTCCCAAAACGAAGGGATGTCTGAATCCCCTGTGGAGACCACAGAGAAAGACCTAGTCCTCCTCCTCTTAGCGACCGGATGCCTCACATCCTTTGAAAACTCGAGAGGTCCACGGAGATCAATGCTTCCAAAGGAGACAATGCCTGACTCCTCTTGAAAATGGATAGGAGTCCCAGGATCCCTGTGGCACGTGGAAAGGGACCCGGGGTCTCCCGCCTCACGTGGAGACGCCTCCCAATTGCCATGCCAAGACTCGAGGAGAATCCCGAGGTGGCCCTCGCACCTAGGCAGGAATCCTGACATCGCTGAACAAACACGTGTCTGGAATGGCCCTCCCCGTCGTAACTCGAGAATATACCCCAGGTTCCGGCCGCAACTCGAGAAAAACCATGAGACTTCCCCCTCGCCGCGAGATGAGGCCCGATTCCCCTGCACTGCGTGCAGAGCAACTCCGTGTTCCACATCAAACGTGAAAGGAGCCTTGATTTCCTTGATGGCACTCCAGAGAAAACCCAAGATCACTGTCTCAAGTCTAGAGGGATCCTGAGGTCACTGGAGCAACACGAAAGGGCTCCGTGGACCCCAAATGATCTCGAGATGAGAGCTTAGTCCCTGACTTCGACTCAAGAGGAATACCAACTTTCCACAAGCACCTCAAGAGGAGGCTTCTCTCAGCTACAGGTATGTGAGAATGACCCTGAGTTTGTGGCCTCAAGTGGAATGGACACCGAGATGCTCTGATTCGAAGTAAGGCCGGATATCCCTGCAGTGAATTGAATGCAGGCTCGTCTTGCATCTCCCAAGACGAAGGGATGTCTGAATCAACTGTGGTGACCAAAGAGAAAGACCTAGTTCTCCGCCTCATCGCGACCGGAGGCCTCACATCCTTTGAAAACTCGAGAGGTCCGCGAAGATCAATGCTTCCAAAGGAGACGAGGCCTGACTCCTCTTGAAAATGGATAGGAGTCCCAGGATCCCTGTGGCTCGTGGGAAGGGACCCTGGGTCTCCCGCCTCACGTGGAGACGCGTCCCAATTGCCATGCCAAGACTCGAGTAGAATCCCGAGGTTTTCCTCGCACCTAGGGAGGAGTCCTGACGTTGCTGAACAAACACGTGTCTGGAAGGGCCCTCCCCGTCGTAACTCGAGAATATACCCCAGGTTCCGGCCGCAACTCGAGAAGAACCATGAGACTTCCCCCTCTCCGTGAGATGAAGCCCGATTCCCCTGCACTGCGTGCAGAGCAATTCCATTTTCCACATCAAACGTTAAAGGAGCCTTGATTTCCTTGATTGCACTCCAGAGAAAACCCAAGTTCACTGTCTCAAGTCTAGAGGGATCCTGAGGTCACTGGAGCAAAATGAAAGGGCTCCGTGGACCACAAATCAACTCGAGATGAGAGCTTAGTCCCTGGCTTCGACTCAAGAGGAATACCAACTTTCCACAAGCACTTCAAGAGGAGGCTTCTCTCAGCTACAGGTATGTGAGAGGGCCCCTGAGTTTGTGGCCTCAAGTGGAATGGACACCGAAATGCTCTGACTCGAAATAAGGCCGGATATCCCTGCAGTGAATTGAATGCAGGCTCGTCTTGCATCTCCCAAAACGAAGGGATGTCTGAATCCCCGGTGGAGACGACAGAGAAAGACCTAGTCCTCTGCCTCCTAGCGACCGGAGGCCTCACATCCTTTGAAAACTCGAGAGGTCCGCGGAGATCAATGCTTCCAAAGGAGACGATACCTGACTCCTGTTGAAAATGGATAGGAGTCCCAGGATCCCTGTGGCACGTGGAAAGGGACCCTGGGTCTCCCGCCTCACGTGGAGACGCATCCCAATTGCCATGCCAAGACTCGAGGAGAATCCCGAGGTGTCCCTCGCTCCTAGGCAGGAGTCCTGACGTCGCTGAACAAACACGTGTCTGGAAGGGCCCTCCCCGTCGTAACTCGAGAATATACCCCAGGTTCCGGCCGCAACTCGAGAAAAACCATGAGACTTCCCCCTCGCCGCGACATGAGGCCCGATTCCCCTGCACTGCGTGCAGAGCAATTCCGTGTTCCACATCAAACGTGAAAGGAGCCTTGATTTCCTTGATGGCACTCCAGAGAAAACCCAAGATCACTGTCTCAAGTCTAGAGGGATCCTGAGGTCACTGGAGCAACACGAAAGGGCTCCGTGGACACCAAATCAACTCGAGATGAGAGCTTAGTCCCTGGCTTCGACTCAAGAGGAATACCAACTTTCCACAAGCACCTCAAGAGGAGGCTTCTCTCAGCTATAGGTATGTGAGAGGGACCCTGAGTTTGTGGCCTCAAGTGGAATGGACACCGAGATGCTCTGACTCGAAGTAAGGCTGGATATCCCTGCAGTGAATTGAATGCAGGCTCATCCTGCATCTCCCAAGACGAAGTGATGACTGAATCCCCTGTGGAGACCACAGAGAAAGACCTAGTTCTCCGCCTCATCGCGACCGGAGGCCTCACATTCTTTGAAAATTCGAGAGGTCCGTGGAGATCAATGCTTCCAAAGAATACGATGCCTGACTCTTCTTGAAAATGGATAGGAGTCCCAGGATCCCTTTGGCACGTGGAATGAGACACTGGGTCTTCCGCCTCACGTGGAGACCCGTCCCAATTGCCATGCCAAGACTCGAGGAGTATACTGAGGTGTCCCTTGCACCTAGGCAGGAGTCCTGACGTCGCTGAACAAACAGGTGTCTGGAAGGGCCCTCCCCGTAGTAACTTGAGAATGTACCACAGGTTCCGGCCGCAACTCGAGAAAAACCATGAGACTGCCCCCTCGCCGCGAGATGAGGCCCGATTCCCCTGCACAGCGTGCAGAGCAATTCCGTGTTCCACATCAAACATGAAAGGAGCCTTGATTTCCTTGATGGCACTCCAGAGAAAACCCAAGATCACTGTCTAGAGTCTAGAGGGATCCTGACGTCACTGGAGCAACAGGAAAGGGCTCCATGGACCCCAAATCTACTCGAGATGAGAGCTTAGTCCCTGGCTTTGACTCAAGGGGAATACCAACTTTCCTCAAGCACCTCAAGAGGAGGCTTCTCTCAGCTACAGGTATGTGAGAGGGACCCTGAGTGTGTGGCCTCAAGTGCAATGGACACCGAGAGGTTCTGACTCGAAGTAAGGCCGGATATCCCTGCAGTGAATTGAATGGAGGCTCGTCTTGCATCTCCCAATACGAAGGGATGTCTGAATCCCCTGTGGAGACCACAGAGAAAGACCTAGTTCTCCGCCTCATCGCGACCGGAGGCCTCACATCCTTTGAAAACTCGAAAGGTCCGCGGAGATCAATGCTTCCAAAGGAGACGATGCCTGACTGCTCTTGAAAATGGATAGGAGTTCCAGTTCTCCTGTGCAACTTGGAAAGGGACACTGGGTCTCCCGCCTCACGTGGAGACGCGTCCCAATTGCCATGCCAAGAATCGAGGAGAATCCCGAGGTGTCCCTCGTAACCTAGGCAGGAGTCCTGACGTCGCTGAACAAACACGTGTCTGGAAGGGCCCTCCCCGTCGTAACTCGAAAATATACCACAGGTTCTGGCCGCAACTCGAGAAAAACCATGAGACTTCCCCCTCGCCGCGAGATGAGGCCCGATTCCCCTGCACTAAGTGCAGAGCAATTCCGTGTTCCACATCAAACTTGAAAGGAGGCTTGATTTCCTTGATGGCACTCCAGAGAGTTTCCAAGATCACTGTCTCAAGTCTAGAGGGATCCTGAGGTCACTGTAGCAACACGAAAGGGCTCCGTGGACACCAAATCAACTCGAGATGAGAGCTTAGTCCCTGGCTTCGACTCAAGAGGAATACCAACTTTCCACAAGCACCTCAAGAGGAGGCTTCTCTCAGCTACAGGTATGTGAGAGGGATCCTGATTTGGTGGACTCAAGTGGAATGGACACCGAGATGATCTGGCTCGAAGTAAGGCAGGATATCCCTGCAGTGAATTGAATGCAGGCTCGTCTTGCATCTCCCAAGACGAAGGGATGTCTGAATCCCCTGTGGAGACCACAGAGAAAGACCTAGTTCTCCGCCTCATCGCGACCGGAGGCCTCACATCCTTTCAAAACTGCAGAGGTCCGCGGAGATCAATGCTTCCAAAGGAGACGATGCCTGACTCCTCTTGAAAATGGTTAGGAGTCCCAGGATCCCTGTGGCACGTGGAAAGGGACCCTCTGTCTCCCGCCTCACGTGGAGACGCGTCCCAATTGCCATGCCAAGACTCGAGGAGAATCCAGAGGTGTCCCTCGCACCTAGGCAGGAGTCCTGACGTCGCTGAACAAACACGTGTCTGGAAGGGCCCTCCCCGTCGTAACTCGAGAATATACGCCAGGTTCCGGCCGCAACTCGAAAAAAACCATGAGACTTCCCCCTCGCAGCGAGATGAGGCCAGATTCCCCAGCACTGCGTGCAGAGCAATTCCGTGTTCCACATCAAACGTGAAAGGAGCCTTGATTTCCTTGATGGCACTCCAGAGAAAACCCAAGATCACTGTCTCACGTCTAGAGGGAACCTTAGGCCACTGGAGCAACAAGAATGGGCTCCGTGGACCCCAAATCAACTCGATATGAGAGCTTAGTCCCTGGCTTCAACTCAAGAGGAATATCAAATTTCCACAAGCACCTCAAGAGGAGGCTTCTCTCAGCTACAGGTATGTGAGAGGGACCCTGAGTTTGTGGCCTCAAGTGGAATGGACACCGAGATGCTCTGACTCGAAGTAAGGCCGGATATCCATGCAGTGAATTGAATGCAGGCTCTTCTTGCATCTCCCAAGACGAAGTGATGACTGAATCCCCTGTGGAGACCACAGAGAAAGACCTAGTTCTCCGCCTCATCGCGACCGGAGGCCTCACATCCTTTGAAAACTCGAGAGGTCCGTGGAGATCAATGCTTCCAAAGAATACGATGCCTGACTCTTCTTGAAAATGGATAGGAGTCCCAGGATCCCTTTGGCACGTGGAAAGAGACACTGGGTCTTCCGCCTCACGTGGAGACCCGTCCCAATTGCCATGCCAAGACTCGAGGAGTATACCGAGGTGTCCCTCGCACCTAGGCAGGAGTCCTGACGTCGCTGAACAAACACGTGTCTGGAAGGGCCCTCCCCGTAGTAACTTGAGAATGTCCCCCAGGTTCTGGCCGCAACTCGAGAAAAACCATGAGACTTCCCCCTCTCCGTGAGATGAAGCCCGATTCCCCTGCACAGCGTGTAGAGCAATTCCGTGTTCCACATCAAACATGAAAGGAGCCTTGATTTCCTTGATGGCACTCCAGAGAAAACCCAAGATCACTGTCTCAAGTCTAGAGGGATCTTGAGGTCACTGGAACAACACGAAAGGGCTCCATGGACCCCAAATCAACTCGAGATGAGAGCTTAGTCCCTGGCTTTGACTCAAGGGGAATACCAACTTTCCTCAAGCACCTCAAGAGGAGGCTTCTCTCAGCTACAGGTATGTGAGAGGGACCCTGAGTGTGTGGCCTCAAGTGCAATGGACACCGAGAGGTTCTGACTCGAAGTAAGGCCGGATATCCCTGCAGTGAATTGAATGGAGGCTCGTCTTGCATCTCCCAAGACGAAGGGATGTCTGAATCCCCTGTGGAGACCACAGAGAAAGACCTAATTCTCCGCCTCATTGCGACCGGAGGCCTCACATCCTTTGAAAACTCGAGAGGTCCGCGGAGATCAATGCTTCCAAAGGAGACGATGCCTGACTCCTGTTGAAAATGGATAGGAGTCCCAGGATCCCTGTGTCACGTGGAAAGGGACCCTGGGTCTCCCGCCTCACGTGGAGACGCATCCCAATTGCCATGCCAAGACTCGAGGAGAATCCCGAGGTGTCCCTAGCACCTAGGCAGGAGTCCTGATGTCGCTGAACAAACACGTGTCTGGAAGGGCCCTCCCCGTCCTAACTCGAGAATATACCCCAGGTTCCGGCCGCAACTCGAGAAAAACCATGAGACTTCCCCCTCGCCGCGAGATGAGGCCCGATTCCCCTGCACTGCGTGCAGAGCAATTCCGTGTTCCACATCAAACGTGAAAGGAGCCTTGATTTCCTTGATGGCACTCCAGAGAAAACCCAAGATCACTGTTTCAAGTCTAGAGGGATCCTGAGGTCACTGGAGCAACACGAAAGGGCTCCGTGGACCCCAAATCAACTCGAGATGAGAGCTTAGTCCCTGGCTTCGACTCAAGAGGAATACCAACTTTCCACAAGCCCCTCAAGAGGAGGCTTCTCTCAGCTACAGGTATGTCAGAGAGGCCCTGAGTTTGTGGCATCAAGTGGAATGGACACTGAAATGCTCTGACTCGAAGTAAGGCCGGATATCCCTGCAGTGAATTGAATGCAGGCTCGTCTTGCATCTCCCAAGACGAAGGGATGTCTGAATCCCCTGTGGAGACCACAGAGAAAGTCCTAGTCCTCCGCCTCATCGCGACCATAGGCCTCACATCCTTTAAAAACTCGAGAGGTCTGCGGAGATCAATGCTTCCAAAGGAGACGATGCCTGACTCCTCTTGAAAATGGATAGGAGTCCCAGGATCCCTGTGGCACGTGGAAAGGGACCCTGGGTCTCCCCCCTCACATGGAGACGCGTCCCAATTGCCATGCCAAGTCTCGAGGAGAATCCCGAGGTGTCCCTCACACCTAGGGAGGAATCCTGAGGTCGCTGAACAAAGACGTGTCTGGAAGGGCCCTCCCGTCGTAACTAGAGAATATACCCCAGGTTCCATCCGCCACTCGAGAAAATCATGAGACTTCCCCCTCGACGCGAGATGAGGCCCAATTCCCCTGCACTGCGTGCAGAGCAATTCCATGTTTCACATCAAAAGTGAAAGGAGCCTTGATTTCCTTGATGGCACTCCAGAGAAAACCCAAGATCACTGTCTCAAGTCTAGAGGGATCCTGAGGTCACTGGGGCAACACGAAAGGGCTCCGTGGATCCCAAATCAACTCGAGATGAGAGCTTTGTCCCTGGCTTCGACTCAAGAGGAATACCAAGTTTCCACAAGCACCTCAAGAGGAGCCTTCCTTCAGCTACAGGTATGTGAGAGGGACCCTGAGTTTGTGGCCTCAAGTGGAATGGACACCTAGATGCTCTGACTCGAAGTAAGGCCTCATATCCCTGCATTGAATTGAATGCAGGCTCGTCTTGCGTATCCCAAGACGAAGGGATGTCTGAAGCCCCTGTGGAAACCACAGATAAACACCTAGTTCTCCGCCTCATCGCGAACGGAGGCCTCACATCCTTTGAAAACTCGAGAGGTCCGCGGAGATCAATGCTTCCAAAGGAGACAATGCCTGACTCCTCTTGAAAATGGATAGGAGTCCCAGGATCCCTGTGGCACGTGGAAAGGTTCCCTGGGTCTCCCGTCTCACGTGGAGACGCGTCCCAATTGCCATGCCAAGACTCGAGGAGAATCCCGAGGTGTCCCTCGCACCTAGGCAGGAGTGTTGACGTTGCTGAACAAACACGTGTCTGGAAGGGCCCTCCCCGTCGTAACTCGAGAATATACCCCAGGTTCCGGCCGCAACTCGAGGAAAACCATGAGACTTCCCCCTCGCCGCGAGATGAGGCCCAATTCCCCTGTACTGCGTGCAGAGCAATTCCGTGTTCCACATCAAACGTGAAAGGAGCCTTGATTTCCTTGATGGCACTCCAGAGAAAACCCAAGATCACTGTCTCAATTCTAGAGGGATCCTGAGGTCACTGGAGCAACACGAAAGGGCTCTGTGGACCCCAAATCAACTCGAGATGAGAGCTTAGTCTCTGGCTTCGACTCAAGAGGAATACCAAGTTTTCACAAGCACCTCAAGAGGAGCCTTCTCTCAGCTACAGGTATGAGAGAGGGACCCTGAGTTTTTGCCCTCAAGTGGAATGGACACCGAGAGGCTCTGACTCGAAGTTAGGCTGGATATCCCTGCATTGAATTGAATGTAGGCTCGTCTTGCATCTCCCAAGACGAAGGGATGTCTGAATCCCCTGTGGAGACCACAGATAAAGACCTAGTTCTCCCCGTCATCGCCACCGGAGGCCTCACATCCTTTGAAAACTCGAGAGTTCCGCGGAGATAAATGCTTCCAAAGGAGGCGATGCCTGACTCCTCTTGAAAATGGATAGGAGTCCCAGGATCCCTGTGGCACGTGGAAAGGGACACTGGGTCTCCCGCCTCATGTGAAGACGCGTCCCAATTGCCATGCCAAGACTCGAGGAGAATCCCGAGGTGTCCCTCGCACCTAGGCAGGAGTCCTGAAGTCGCTGAACAAACACGTGTCTTGAAGGGCCCTCCCCGTCGTAACTCGGGAATATACCCCAGGATCCGGGCGCAACTCGAAGAAAACCATGAGACTTCCCCCTCGCCGCGAGATGAACCCGATTCCCCTGCACTGCGTGCAAAGCAATTCCGTGTTCCACATCAAACGTGAAAGGAGCCTTGATTTCCTTGATGGCACTCCAGAGAAAACCCGAGATAACTGTCTCTAGTCTAGAGGGATCCTGAGGTCACTGGCGCAACACGAAAGGGTTCCGTGTACCTCAAATCAACTCGAGATGAGAACTTATTCCCTGGCTTCGACTCAAGAGGAATACGAACTTTCCACAAGCACCTCAAGAGGAGGCTACTCTCAGCTGCAGGTATGTGAGAGGGCCCCTGAGTTTGTGGCCTCAAGTGGAATGGACACCGAGATGCTCTGACTCGAAGTAAGGCCAGATATCCCTGCAGTGAATTGAATGCAGGCTCGTCTTGCATCTCCCAAGACGAAGGGTTGTCTGAATCCCCTGTGGAGACCCAGAGAAAGACCTAGTCCTCCGCCTCATCGCGACCGGAGGCCTCACATCCTTTGAAAACTCGAGAGGTCCGCGGAGATCAATGCTTCCAAAGGAGACGATGCCTGACTCCTCTTGAAAATGGATAGGAGACCCAGGATCCCTGTGGCACGTGGAAAGGGACCCTGGGTCTCCCGCCTCACGTGGAGACGCGTCCCAATTGCCATGCCAAGACTCGAGGAGAATCCCGAGGTGTCCCTCGCACCTAGGCAGGAGTGCTGACGTCGCTGAACAAACACGTGTCTGGAAGGGCCCTCCCCGTCGTAACTCGAGAATATACCCCAGGTTCCGGCCGAAACTCGAGAAAACCCATGAGACTTCCCCCTCGCCGCTGGATGAGGCCCGATTCCCCTGCAATGCATGCAGAGCAATTCCGTGTTCCACATCACACGTGAACAGAGCCTTGATTTCCTTGATGGCACTCCAGAGAAAACCCAAGATCACTGTCTCAAGTCTAGAGGGATCCTGAGGGCACTGGAGCAACACGAAAGGGCTCCGTGGACCCCAAATCAACTCGTGATGAGAGCTTAGTCCCTGGCTTCGACTCAAGAGGAATACCAACTTTCCACAAGCACCTCAAGAGGAGGCTTCTCTCAGCAACAGGTATGTGAGAGGGACCCTGAGTTTGTGGCCTCAAGTGGAATGGACACCGAGATGCTCTGACTCGAAGTAAGGCCAGATATCCCTGCAGTGAATTGAATGCAGGCTCGTCGTGCATCTCCCAAGAAGAAGGGATGTCTGATTCCCCTGTGGAGACCACAGAGAAAGACCTAGTTCTCCGCCTCATCGCGACCGGAGGCCTCACATCCTTTGAAAACTCGAGAGTTCCGCAGAGATCAATGCTTCCAAAGGAGACGATGCCTGACTCCTCTTGAAAATGGATAGGAGTCTCAGGATCCCTGTGGCACGTGGAAAGGGACCCTGGGTCTCCCGCCTCACGTGGAGACGCGTCCCAATTGCCATGCCAAGACTCGAGGAGAATCCCGAGGTGTCCCTCGCACCTAGGCAGGAGTCCTGACGTCGCTGAACAAACACGTGTCTGGAAGGGCCCTCCCCGTCGTAACTCGAGAATATACCCCAGGTTCCGGCCGCAACTCGAAAAAAACCATGAGACTTCCCCCTCGCCGCGAGATGAGGCCCGATTCCCCTGCTATGCATGCAGAGCAATTCCGTGTTCCACATCAAACGTGAACGGAGGCTTGATTTCCTTGATGGCACTCCAGAGAAAACCCAAGATCTCTGTCTCAAGTCTAGAGGGATCCTGAGGTCACTGGAGCAACAAGAAAGGGCTCCGTGGACCCCAAATCAACTCGTGATGAGAGCTTAGTCCCTGGCTTCGACTCAAGAGGAATACCAACTTTCCACAAGCACCTCAAGAGGAGGCTTCTCTCAGCTACAGGTATGTGAGAGGGACCCTGAGTTTGTGGCCTCAATTGGAATGGACACCGAGATTCTCTGACTCGAAGTAAGGCCGGGTATCCCTGCAGTGAATTGAATGCAGGCTCGTCTTGCATCTCCCACGACGAAGGGATGTCTGAATCCCCTGTGGAGACCACAGAGAAAGACCTAATTTTCCGCCTCATCGCGACCGGAGGCCTCACATCCTTTGAAAATTCAAGAGGTCCGCGGAGATCAATGCTTCCAAAGGAGACGATGCCTGACTCCTCTTGAAAATGGATAGGAGTCCCAGGATCCCTGTGGCACGTGGAAAGGGACCCTGGGTCTCCCGCCTCACGTGGAGACGCATCCCCATTGCCATGCCAAGACTCGAGGAGAATCCCGAGGTGTCCCTCGCACCTAGGCAGGATTCCTGACGTCGCTGAACAAACACGTGTCTGGAAGGGCCCTCCCCGTCGTAACTCAGGAATATACCCCAGGTTCCAGCTGCAACTCGAGAAAAACCATGAGACTTCCCCCTCGCCGCTGGATGAGGCCCGATTACCCTGCACTGCGTGCAGAGCAATTCCGTGTTCCACATCAAACATGAAAGGAGCCTTGATTTCCTTGATGGCACTCCAGAGAAAACCGAAGATCACTGTCTCAAGTCTAGAGGGATCCTGAGGTCACTGTAGCAGCGGGAAAGGGCTCCGTGGACCACAAATCAACTTGAGATGAGAGCTTAGTCCCTGGCTTCGACTCAAGAGGAATACCAACTTTCCACAAGCACCTCAAGAGGAGGCTTCTCTCAGCTGCAGGTATGTGAGAGGGACCCTGAGTTTGTGGCCTCAAGTGGAATGGACACCGAGATGATCTGACTCGAAATAAGGCGGGATATCTTTGCAGTGAATTGAATGCAGGCTCGCCTTGCATCTCCCAAGACGAAGGGATGTCTGAATCCCCAGTGGAGACCACAGAGAAAAACCTAGTCCTCCGCCTCAACGCGACCGGAGGCCTCACATCCTTTGAAAACTCGAGAGGTCCGCGGAGATCAATGCTTCCAAAGGAGACGATGCCTGACTCCTCTTGAAAATGGTTAGAAGTCCCAGGATCCCTGTGGCACGTGGAAAGGGACCCTGGGTCTCCCGCCTCACGTGGAGACGCGTCCCAATTGCCATGCCAAGACTCGAGGAGAATCCAGAGGTGTCCCTCGCACCTAGGCAGGAGTCCTGACGTCGCTGAACAAACATGTGTCTGGAAGGGCCCTCCCCGTCGTAACTCGAGAATATACCCCAGGTTCCGGCCGAAACTCGAGAAAAACCATGAGACTTCCCCCTCGCCGCGAGATGAGGCCCGATTCCCCTGAACTGCTTGCAGAGCAATTCCGTGTTCCACATCAAAAATGAAAGGAGCCTTTATTTCCTTGATGGGACTCCAGTGAAAACCCAAGATCACTGTCTCAAGTCTAGAGGGATCCTGAGGTCACTGGAGCAACACGAAAGGGCTCCGTGGACCCCAAATCAACTCGAGATGAGAGCTTAGTCCCTGGCTTCGACTCAAGAGGAATACCAAGTTTTCACAAGCACCTCAAGAGGAGGCTTCTCTCAGCTACAGGTAAGTGAGAGGGACCCTGAGTTTGTGGCCTCAAGTGGAATGGACACCGAGATGCTCTGACTCAAAGTAAGGCCGGATATTCCAACAGTGAAGTGAATGCAGGCTCGTCTTGGATCTCCCAAGACGAAGGGATGTCTGAATCCCCTGTGGAGACCAAGGAGAAAGACCTAGTCCTCCGCCTCATCGCGACCGGAGGCCTCACATCCTTTGAAAACTCGAGAGGTCTGCGGAGATCAATGCTTCCAAAGAAGACGATGCCTGACTCTTCTTGAAAATGGATAGAAGTCCCAGGATCACTGTGGCACATGCAAAGGGACCATGGGTCTCCCGCCTCACGTGGAGACGCGTCCCAATTGCCATGCCAAGACTCGATTAGAATCCCTAGCTGTCCCTCGCTCCTAGGCAGGAGTCCTGACGTCGCTGAACAAACACGTGTCTGGAAGGGCCCTCCCCGTCGTAACTCGAGAATATACGACAGGTTCCGGCCGCAACTCGAGAAAAACCATGAGACTTCCCCCTCGCCATGAGATGAGGCCCGATTCCACTGCACTGCGTGCAGAGCAATTCCGTGTTCCACATCAAACGTGAAAGAAGCCTTGATTTCCTTGATGGCACTCCAGAGAAAACCCAAGATCACTGTCTCAAGTCTAGAGGGATCCTGAGGTCACTGGAGCAACACGAAAGGGCTCCGTGGACGCCAAATCAACTCGAGATGAGAGCTTAGTCCCTGGCTTCGACTCAAGAGGAATACCAACTTTCCACAAGTACCTCAAGAGGAGGCTTCTCTCAGCTACAGGTATGTGAGAGGGCCCCTGAGTTTGTGGCCTCAAGTGGAATGGACACCGAGATGCTCTGACTCGAAGTAAGGCCGGATATCCCTGCAGTGAATTGAATGCAGGCTCGTCTTGCATCTCCCAAGACGAAGGGATGTCTGAATCCCCTGTGGAGATGACAGAGAAAGACCGAGTTCTCGGCCTCATCGAGACCGGAGGCATCACATCCTTTGAAAACTCGAGAGGTCTGCGGAGAACAATGCTTCCAAAGGAGACGATGCCTGACTCCTCTGAAAATGAATAGGAGTCCCAGGATCCCTGTGGCACGTGGAAAGGGACCCTGGGTCTCCCGCCTCACGTGGAGACGCATCCCAATTGCCATGCCAAGACTCGAGGAGAATCCCGAGGTGTCCCTCGCACCTAGGCAGGAGTCCTGATGTCGCAGAACAAACACGTGTCTGGAAGGGCCCTCCCCGTCGTAACTCGAGAATATACCCCAGGTTCTGGCTACAACTCGAGAAAAACCATGAGACTTCCCCCTCGCCGCTGGATGAGGCCCGATTCCCCTGCACTGCGTCCAGAACAATTCCGTGTTCCACATCAAACGTGAAAGGAGCCTTGATTTCCTTGATGGCACTCCAGAGAAAACCCAAGATCACTGTCTCAAGTCTAGAGGGATCCTGAGGTCACTGGAGCAACACGAAAGGTTCCGTGGACCCCAAATCAACTCGAGATGAGAGCTTAGTCCCTGGCTTCGACTCAAGAGGAATACCAACTTTCCACAAGCACCTCAAGAGGAGGCTTCTCTCAGCTACAGGTATGTGAGAGGGACCCTGAGTTTGTGGCCTCAAGTGGAATGGACACCGAGATGCTCTGACTCGAAGTAAGGCTGGATATCCCTGCAGTGAATTGAATGCAGGCTCGTCTTGCATCTCCCAAGACGAAGGGATGTCTGAATCCCCTGTGGAGACCACAGAGAAAGACCGAGTTCTCCGCCTCATCGCGACCGGAGGCCTCACATTCTTTGAAAACTCGAGAGGTCCGCGGAGATCAATGCTTCCAAAGGAGACGATGCCTGACTCCTCTTGAAAATGGATAGAAGTCCCAGGATCCCTGTGGCATGTGGAAAGTGACACTGGGTCTCCCGCCTCACGTGGAGACGCATCCCAATTGCCATGCCAAGACTCGAGGAGAATCCCGAGGTGTCCCTCGCACCTAGGCAGGAGTCCTGACGTCGCTGAACAAACACGTGTCTGGAAGGGCCCTCCCCGTCGTAACTCGAGAATATACCCCAGATTCGGCCGCAACTCGAAAAAAAACATGAGACTTCCCCCTCGACGCGAGATGAGGCCCAATTCCCCTGCATTACATGCAGAGACATTCCGTGTTCCACATCAAACGTGAAAGGAGCCTTGATTTCCTTGATGGCACTCCAGAGAAATCCCAAGATCACTGTCTCAAGTCTAGAGGGATCCTGAGGTCACTGAAGCAACACGAAAGGGCTCTGTTGAGCCCAAATCAACTCGAGATGAGAGCTTAGTCCCTTTCTTCGACTCAAGAGGAATACCAAGTTTACACAAGCACCTCAAGAGGAGCCTTCTATCAGCTACAGTTATGTGAGAGGGACCCTGAGTTTGTGGCCTCAAGTGGAATGGACACCGAGATGCTCTGACTCGAAGTAAGGCCAGATATCCCTGCAGTGATTTGAATGCAGGCTCGTCTTGCATCTCCCAAGACGAAGGGATGTCTTAATCCCTTGTGGAGACCACAGAGAAAGACCTAGTTCTCCGCCTCATCGGGACCGGAGGCCTCACATCCTTTGAAAACTCGAGAGGTCCGCGGAGATCAATGCTTCCAAAGGAGACGATGCCTGACTCCTCTTGAAAATGGATAGGAGTCCCAGGATCCCTGTGGCACGTGGAAAGGGACCCTGGGTCTCCCGCCTCACGTGGAGACGCCTCCCAATTGCCATGCCAAGACTCGTGGAGAATCCCGAGGTGTCCCTCGCACCTAGGCAGGAGTCCTGACGTCGCTGAACAAACACGTGTCTGGAAGGGCCCTCCCCGTCGTAACTCGAGAATATACCCCAGGTTCCGGACGCAACTCGAGAAAAACCATGAGACTTCCCCCTCGCCGTGAGATGAGGCCCGTTTCCCCTGCACTGCGTGCAGAGCAATTCCTTGTTCCACATCAAACGTGAAAGGAGCCTTGATTTCCTTGATGGCACTCCAGAGAAAACCCAAGATCACTGTCTCAAGTCTAGAGGGATCCTGAGGTCACTGGAGCAACATGAAAGGCCTCCGTGGACGCCAAATCAACTCGAGATGAGAGCTTGGTCCCTGGCTTCGACTCAAGAGGAATACCAACTTTCCACAAGCACCTCAAGAGGAGGCTTCTCTCAGCTACAGGTATGTGAGAGGGCCCCTGAGTTTGTGGCCTCAAGTGGAATGGACACCGAGATTCTCTGACTCGAAGTAAGGCCGAATATCCCTGCAGTGAATTGAATGCAGGATCGTCTTGCATCTCCCAAGACGAAGGGATGTCTGAATCCCCTGTGGAGACCTCAGAGAAAGACCGAGTTCTCCGCCTCATCGCGACCGGAGGATTCACATGCTTTGAAAACTCGAGAGGTCCACGGAGAACAATGCTTCCAAAGGAGACGATGCCTGACTCCTCTTGAAAATGGATAGAAGTCCCAGGATCCCTGTGGCACGTGGAAAGTGACACTGGGTCTCCCGCCTCACGTGGAGACGCATCCCAATTGCCATGCCAAGACTCGAGGAGAATCCCGAGGTGTCCCTCGCACCTAGGCAGGAGTCCTGACGTCGCTGAACAAACACGTGTCTGGAAGGGCCCTCCCCGTCGTAACTCGAGAATATACCCCAGATTCCGGCCGCAACTCGAAAAAAAAACATGAGACTTCCCCCTCGACGCGAGATGAGGCCCAATTCCCCTGCATTACATGCAGAGACATTCCGTGTTCCACATCAAACGTGAAAGGAGCCTTGATTTCCTTGATGGCACTCCAGAGAAAACCCAAGATCACTGTCTCAAGTCTAGAGGGATCCTGAGGTCACTGAAGCAACACGAAAGGGCTCTGTTGAGCCCAAATCAACTCGAGATGAGAGCTTAGTCCCTGGCTTCGACTCAAGAGGAATACCAACTTTCCACAAGCACCTCAAGAGGAGCCTTCTATCAGCTACAGGTATATGAGAGGGCCCCTGAGTTTGTGGCCTCAAGTGGAATGGACACCGAGATTCTCTGACTCGAAGTAAGGCCGAATATCCCTGCAGTGAAATGAATGCAGGCTCGTCTTGCATCTCCCAAGAAGAAGGGATGTCTGAATCCCCTGTGGAGACGACAGAGAAAAACCGAGTTCTCCGCCTCATCGCGACCGGAGGCATCACATCCTTTGAAAACTCGAGAGGTCCGCGGAAAACAATGCTTCCAAAGGAGACGATGCCTGACTCCTCCGAAAATGAATAGGAGTCCCAGGATCCTTGTGGCACGTGGAAAGGGACCCTGGGTCTCCCGCCTCACGTGGAGACGCATCCCAATTGCCATGCCAAGACTCGAGGAGAATCCCGAGGTGTCCCTCGCACCTAGGCAGGAGTCCTGACGTCGCTGAACAAACACGTGTCTGGAAGGGCCCTCCCCGTCGTAACTCGAGAATATACCCCAGGTTCCGGCCGCAACTCGAAAAAAACCATGAGACTTCCCCCTCGACGCGAGATGAGGCCCAATTCCCCTGCACTGCGTGCAGAGCCATTCCGTGTTCCACATCAAACGTGAAAGGAGCCTTGATTTCCTTGATGGCACTCCAGAGAAAACCCAAGATCACTGTCTGAAGTCTAGACGGATCCTAAGGTCACTGTAGCAACAGGAAAGAAATCCATGGACCCCAAATCAACTCAAGATGAGACCTTATTCCCTGACTTCGACTCAAGAGGAATACCGACTTTCCACAAGCACCTCAAGAGGAGGCTTCTCTCAGCTACAGATATGTGAGAGGGACCCTGAGTTTGTGGCCTCAAGTGGAATGGACACCGAGATGCTCTGACTCGAAGTAAGCCCGGATATCCAAATAGTGAATTGAATGCAGGCTCGTCTTGCATCTCCCAAGATGAAGGGATGTCTGAATCCCCTGTGGATACCACAGAGAAAGACCTAGTCCTCCGCCTCATCGAGACCGGAGGCATCACATCCTTTGAAAACTCGAGAGGTCTGCGGAGGTCAATGCTTCCAAAGGAGACGATGCCTGACTCTTCTTGAAAATGGATAGGAATCCCAGGATCCCTGTGGCACGTGGAAAGGGACCCTGGGTCTCCTGCCTCACGTGGAGACGCGTCCCAATTGCCATGGAAGACTCGAGGAGAATCCCGAGGTGTCCCTCGCACCTAGGCAGGATTCCTGAAGTCGCTGAAGAAACACGTGTCTGGAAGGGCTCTCCCCGTCGTAACTCGAGAATTTACCCCAGGTTCCGGCCGCAACTCGAGAAAAACCATGAGACTTACCCCTCGCCGCGAGATGTGGCCTGATTCCCCTGCCCTGCGTGCAGAGCAATTCCGTATTCCACATCAAAAATGAAAGGAGCCTTGATTTCCTTGATGGCACTCCAGAGAAAACCGAAGATCACTGTCTCAAGTCTAGAGGGATCCTGAGGTCACTGGAGCAACACGAAAGGGCTCCGTGGACCCCAAATCAACTCGAGATGAGAGCTTAGTAACTGGTTTCGACTCAAGTGGAATACCAACTTTCCACAAGCACCTCAAGTGGAGGCTTCTCTCAGCTACAGGTATGTGAGAGGGCCCCTGAGTTTGTGGCCTCAAGTGGAATGGACACCGAGATGCTCTGACTCGAAGTAAGGCCGGATATCCCGGCAGTGAATTGAATGCAGGCTCGTCTTGCATCTCCCAAGACGAAGGGATGTCTGAATCCCCTGTGGAGACCACAGAGAAAGACCGAGTTCTCCGCCTCATCGCGACCGGAGGCCTCACAACCTTTGAAAACTCGAGAGGTCCGCGGAGAACAATGCTTCCAAAGGAGACGATGCCTGACTCCTCTTGAAAATGGATAGAAGTCCCAGGATCCCTGTGGTACGTGGAAAGTGACACTGGGTCTCCCGCCTCACGTGGAGACGCATCCCAATTGCCATGCCAAGACTCGAGGAGAATCCCGAGGTGTCCCTCGCACCTAGGCAGGAGTCCTGACGTCGCTGAACAAACACGTGTCTGGAAGGGCCCTCCCCGTCGTAACTCGAGAATATACCCCAGATTCCGGCCGCAACTCGAAAAAAAAACATGAGACTTCCCCCTCGACGCGAGATGAGGCCCAATTCCCCTGCATTACATGCAGAGACATTCCGTGTTCCACATCAAACGTGAAAGGAGCCTTGATTTCCTTGATGGCACTCCAGAAAAATCCCAAGATCACTGTCTCAAGTCTAGAGGGATCCTGAGGTCACTGAAGCAACACGAAAGGGCTCTGTTGAGCCCAAATCAACTCGAGATGAGAGCTTAGTCCCTGGCTTCGACTCAAGAGGAATACCAAGTTTACACAAGCACCTCAAGAGGAGCCTTCTATCAGCTACAGTTATGTGAGAGGGACCCTGAGTTGTGGCCTCAAGTGGAATGGACACCGAGATGCTCTGACTCGAAGTAAGACCAGATATCCCTGCAGTGATTTGAATGCAGGCTCGTCTTGCATCTCCCAAGACGAAGGGATGTCTTAATCCCCTGTGGAGACCACAGAGAAAGACCTAGTTCTCCGCCTCATCGGGACCGGAGGCCTCACATCCTTTGAAAACTCGAGAGGTCCGCGGAGATCAATACTTCCAAAGGAGACGATGCCTGACTCCTCTTGAAAATGGATAGGAGTCCCAGGATCCCTGTGGCACGTGGAAAGGGACCCTGGGTCTCCCGCCTCATGTGGAGACGCCTCCCAATTGCCATGCCAAGACTCGTGGAGAATCCCGAGGTGTCCCTCGCACCTAGGCAGGAGTCCTGACGTCGCTGAACAAACACGTGTCTGGAAGGGCCCTCCCCGTCGTAACTCGAGAATATACCCCAGGTCCCGGACGCAACTCGAGAAAAACCATGAGACTTCCCCCTCGCCGTGAGATGAGGCCCGATTCCCCTGCACTGCGTGCAGAGCAATTCCGTGTTCCACATCAAACGTGAAAGGAGCCTTGATTTCCTTGATGGCACTCCAGAGAAAACCCAAGATCACTGTCTCAAGTCTAGAGGGATCCTGAGGTCACTGGAGCAACACGAAAGGGCTCCGTGGACGCCAAATCAACTCGAGATGAGAGCTTGGTCCCTGGCTTCGACTCAAGAGGTATACCGACTTTCCACAAGCACCTCAAGAGGAGGCTTCTCTCAGCTACAGGTATGTGAGAGGGACCCTGAGTTTGTGGCCTCAAGTGGAATGGACACCGAGATGCTCTGACTCGAAGTAAGCCCGGATATCCCAATAGTGAATTGAATGCAGGCTCGTCTTGCATCTCCCAAGACGAAGGGATGTCTGAATCCCCTGTGGAGACCACAGAGAAAGACCTAGTCCTCCGCCTCATCGAGACCGGAGGCATCACATCCTTTGAAAACTCGAGAGGTCTGCGGAGGTCAATGCTTCCAAAGGAGACAATGCCTGACTCCTCTTGGAAATGGATAGGAGTCCCAGGATCCCTGTGGCACGTGGAAAGGGACCCTGGGTCTACTGCCTCACGTGGAGACGCGTCCCATTGCCATGCCAAGACTCGAGGAGAATCCCGAGGTGTCCCTCGCACCTAGGCAGGAGTCCTGCCGTCGCTGAACAAACACGTGTCTGGAAGGGCCCTCCCCGTCATAACTCGAGAATATACCCCAGGTTCCGGCCGCAACTCGAGAAAAACCATGAGACTTACCCCTCGCCGCGACATGTGGCCTGATTCCCCTGCCCTGCGTGCAGAGCAATTCCGTATTCCACATCAAACATGAAAGGAGCCTTGATTTCCTTGATGGCACTCCCGAGAAAACCCAAGATCACTGTCTCAAGTCTAGAGGGATCCTGAGGTCACTGTAGCAACACGAAAGGGCTCCGTGGACTCCAAATCAACTCGAGATGAGAGCTTAGTCCCTGGCTTCGACTCAAGAGGAATACCAACTTTCCACAAGCACCTCAAGACGAGGCTTCTCTCAGCTACAGGTATGTGAGAGGGCCCCTGAGTTTGTGGCCTCAAGTGGAATGGACACCGAGATGCTCTGACTCGAAGTAAGGCCGGATATCCCTGCAGTGAATTGAATGCAGGCTCGTCTTGCATCTCCCAAGACGAAGGGATGTCTGAATCCCCTGTGGAGACGACAGAGAAAGACCGAGTTCTCCCCCTCTTCGCGAGCGGAGGCCTCACATCCTTTGAAAATTCGAGAGGGCCGCGGAGATCAATGCTTCCAAAGGAGACGATGCCTGACTCCTCTTGAAAATGGATAGGAGTCCCAGGATACCTGTGGCACGTGGAAAGGGACCCTGGGTCTCCCGCCTCACGTGGAGACGCATCCCAATTGCCATGCCAAGACTCGAGGAGAATCCCGAGGGGTCCCTCGCACCTAGGCAGGAGTCCTGACGTTGCTGAACAAACACGTGTCTGGAAGGGCCCTCCCCGTCGTAACTCGAGAATATACCCCAGGTTCCGGCCGCAACTCGAAAAAAACCATGACACTTCCCCCTCGCCGCGTGATGAGGCCCGATTCCGCTGCACTGCGTGCAGAGCAATTCCGCGTTCCACATCAAACGTGAAAGGAGCCTTGATTTCCTGGATGGCACTCCAGAGAAAACCCAAGATCACTGTCTCTAATCTAGAGGGATCCTGAGGTCACTGGAGCAACACGAAAGGGTTCCGTGGACCCCAAATCAACTCGAGATGAGAACTTATTCCCTCGCTTCGACTCAAGAGGAATACCAACTTTCCACAAGCACCTCAAGAGGAGGCTACTCTCAGCTAAAGGTATGTGAGAGGGACCCTGAGTTTGTGGCCTCGAGTGGAATGGACACCGAGATGCTCTGACTCGAAGTAAGGCCAATATCCCTGCAGTGATTTGAATGCAGGCTTGTCTTGCATCTCCCAAGACGAAGGGATGTCTGAATCCCCTGTGGAGACCACAGACAAAGACCGAGTTCTCCGCCTCATCGCGACCGGTGGCCTCACATCCTTTGAAAACTCGAGAGGTCCGCGGAGATCAATGCTTCCAAAGGAGACGATGCCTGACTCCTCTTGAAAATGGATAGGAGTCCCAGGATACCTGTGGCACGTGGAAAGGGACCCTGGGTCTCCCGCCTCACGTGGAGACGCCTCCCAATTGCCATGTCGAGACTCGAGGAGAATCCTGAGGTGTCCCTCGCACCTAGGCAGGAGTCCTGACGTCGCTGAACAAACACGTGTCTGGAAGGGCCCTCCCCGTCGTAACTCGAGAATATTCCCCAGGTTCCGGCCGCAACTCGAGAAAAACCATGAGATTTCCCCCTCACCGCGAGTTGAGGCCCGATTCCCCTGCACTGCATGCAGAGCAATTCTGTGTTCCACATCAAACGTGAAAGGAGCCTTGATTTCCTTGATGGCACTCCTGAGAAAACCCAAGATCACTCTCTCAAGTCTAGAGAGATCCTGAGGTCACTGGAGCAACACGAAAGGGCTCCGTGGACCCCAAATCAACTCGAGATGAGAGCTTAGTCCCTGGCTTCGACTCAAGAGGAATACCAACTTTCCACAAGCACCTCAAGAGGAGGCTTCTCTCAGCTACAGGTTTGTGAGAGGGACCCTGAGTTTGTGGCCTCAAGTGCAATGGACACCGAGATGCTCTGACTCGAAGTAAGGCCGGATATCCCTGCAGTGAATTGAATGCAGGCTCGTCTTGCATCTCCCAAGACGAAGGGATGTCTGAAACCCTGTGGAAACCACAGAGAAAGACCTAGTCCTCCACCTCATCGCGACCGGAGGCCTCACATCCTTTGAAAACTCGAGAGGTCCGCGGAGATCAATGCTTCCAAAGGAGACGATGCCTGACTCCTCTTGTAAATGGATGGGAGTCCCAGGATCCCCGTAGCACGTGGAAAGGGAACCTGGGTCTCCCGCCTCACGTGGAGACGCGTCCCAATTGCAATGCAAAAACTCGAGGATAATCCCGAGGTGTCCCTCGCACCTAGGCAGGGGTCCTGACGTCGCTGAACAAACACGTGTCTGGAAGGGCCCTCCCCGTCGTAACTCGAGAATATACCCCAGGTTCCGGCCGCAACTCGAGAAAAACCATGAGACTTCCCCCTCGCCGCGAGATGAGGCCCGATTCCCCTGCACTGCATGCAGAGCAATTCCGAGTTCCACATCAAATGTGAAAGGAGCCTTGATTTCCTTGATGGCACTCCCGAGAAAACCCAAGATCACTGTCTCATGTCTAGAGGGATCCTGAGGTCACTGGAGCAACACGAAAGTTCTCCGTGGACCCCAAATTAACTCGAGATGAGAGCTTAGTCCCTGGCTTCAACTCAAGAGGAATACCAAATTTCCACAAGCACCTCAAGAGGAGGCTTCTCTCAGCTACAGGTATGTGAGAGGGACCCTGAGTTTGAGGCCTCAAGTGGAATGGACACCGAGATGCTCTGACTCGAAGTAAGGCCGGATATCCCTGCAGTGAATTGAATGCAGGCTCGTCTTGCATCTCCCAAGACGAAGGGATGTCTGAATCCGCTGTGGAGACCACCGAGAAAGACCTAGTCCTCCGCCTAAACGCGAGCGGATGCCTCACATCCTTTGAAAACTCGAGAGGTCCGCGGAGATCAATGCTTCCAAAGGAGACGATGCCTGACTCCTCTTGAAAATGGATAGGAGTCCCAGGATCCCTGTGGCACGTGGAAAGGGACCCAAGGTCTCCCGCCTCACGTGGAGACGCGTCCCAGTTGCCATGCCAAGACTCGAGGAGAATCCCGAGGTGTCCCTCGCACCTAGGCAGGAGTCCTGACGTCGCTGAACAAACACGTGTCTGGAAGGGCCCTCCCCGTCGTAACTCGAGAATATACCCCAGGTTCCGGCCGCAACTCGAGAAAAACCATGAGACTTCCCCCTCGCCGCGAGATGAGGCCCGATTCCCCTGCACTGCGTGCAGAGCAATTCCGTGTTCCACATCAAACGTGAAAGGAGCCTTGATTTCCTTGATGGCACTCCAGAGAAAACCCAAGATCACTGTCTCAAGTCTAGAGGGATCCTGAGGTCACTGGAGCAACACGAAATGGCTCCGTGGACCCCAAGTCAACTCGAGATGAGAGCTTAGTCCTTGGCTTCGACTCAAGAGGAACACCAAATTTCCACAAGCACCTCAAGAGGAGGCTTCTCTCAACTACAGGTATGTGAGAGGGACCCTGAGTTTGTGGCCTCAAATGGAATGGACACCGAGATGCTCTGACTCGAACCAAGGATGGATATCCCTGCAGTGAATTGAATGCAGGTTCGTCTTGCATGTCCCAAGACGAAGGGATGTCTGAATCCCCTGTGGAGACCTCAGAGAAAGACCTAGTCCTCCGCCTCATTGTGACCGGAGGCCTCACATCCTTTGAAAACTCGAGAGGTCTGCAGAGATCAATGCTTCCAAAGGAGACGATGCCTGACTCCTCTTGAAAATGGATAGGAGTCCCAGGATCCCTGTGGCACGTGGAAAGGGACGCTGGGTCTCCCGCCTCACGTGGAGACGCGTCCCAATTGCCATGCCAAGACTCGAGGAGAATCCCGAGGTGTCCCTCGCACCTAGGCAGGAGTCCTGACGTCGCTGAACAAACACGTGTCTGGAAGGGCCCTCCCCGTCGTAACTCGAGAATATACCCCAGGTTCCGGCCGCAACTCGAGAAAAACCATGAGACTTCCCCCTCGCCGCGAGATGAGGCCCAATTCCCCTGCACTGCGTGCACAGCAATTCCGTGTTCCACATCAAACGTGAATGGTGCCTTGATTTCCTTCATGGCACTCCAGAGAAAACCCAAGTTCACTGTCTCAAGTCTAGAGGGATCCTGAGGTCACTGGAGCAACACGAAAGGGCTCCGTATAGCCCAAATCAACTCGAGATAAGAGCTTAGTCCCTAGCTTCGACTCATGAGGAATACCAACTTTCCACAACCACCTCAAGAGGAGGCTTCTCTCAGCTACAGGTATGTGAGTGGGACCCTGAGTTTGTGGCCTCAAGTGGAATGGACACCGAGATGCTCTGACTCGAAGTAAGGCCGGATATCCCTGCAGTGAATTGAATGCAGGCTCGTCTTGCATCTCCCAAGACGAAGGGATGTCTGAATCCGCTGTGGAGACCACAGAGAAAGACCGGGTTCTCCGCCTCAACGCGACCGGAGGTCTCACATCCTTTGAAAACTCGAGATGTCCGCGGAGATCAATGCTTCCAAAGGAGACGATGCCTGACTCCTCTTGAAAATGGATAGGAGTCCCAGGATCCCTGTGGCACGTGGAAAGGGACCCTGGGTCTCCCGCCTCACGTGGAGACGCGTCCCAATTGCCATGCCAAGACTCGAGGAGAATCCCGAGCTGTCCTTCGCACCTAGGCAGGAGTCCTGACGTCGCTGAACAATCACGTGTCTGGAAGGACCCTCCCCGTCGTAACACGAGAATATACCCCAGGTTCCGGCCGCAACTCGAGAAAAACCATGAGACTTCCCCCTCGCCCCGAGATGACGCCCGATTCCCCTGCACTGCATGCAGAGCAATTCCGTTTTTCACATGAAACGTGAAAGGAGCCTTGATTTCCTTGATGGCACTCCAGTGAAAACCCAAGATCACTGTCTCAAGTCTAGAGGGATCCTGAGGTCACTGGAGCAACACGAAATGGCTCCGTGGACCCCAAGTTAACTCGAGATGAGAGCTTAGTCCTTGGCTTCGACTCAAGAGGAACACCAAATTTCCACAAGCACCTCAAGAGGAGGCTTCTCTCAACTACAGGTATGTGAGAGGGACCCTGAATTTGTTGCCTCAAGTGGAATGGACACCGAGATGCTCTGACTCGAACTAAGGATGGATATCCCTGCAGTGAATTGAATGCAGGTTCGTCTTGCATCTCCCAAGACGAAGGGATGTCTGAATCCCCTGGGAAGACCACAGAGAAAGACCTAGTCCTCCGCTTCATCGGGACCGGAGGCCTCACATCCTTTGAAAACTCGAGAGGTCCGCGGAGATCAATGCTTCCAAAGGAGACGATGCCTGATTCCTCTTGAAAATGGATAATAGTCCCAGGATCCCTGTGGCACGTGGAAAGGGACCCTGGGTCCCCCGCCTCACGTACAGACGCGTCCCAATTGCCATGCCAAGACTCGAGGAGAATCCCGAGGTGTCCCTCGCACATAGGCAGGAGTCCTGACGTCGCTGAACAAACACGTGTCTGGAAGGGCCCTCCCCGTCGTACCTCGAGAATATACCCCATGTTCCGGCCGCAACTCGAGAAAAACCATGAGATTTCACCCTGGCCGCGAGTTGAGGCCCGATTCCCCTGCACTGCATGCAGAGCAATTTCGTGTTCCACATCAAACGTGAAAGGAGCCTTGATTTCCTTAATGGCACTCCAGAGAAAACCCAAGATCACTGTCTCAAGTCTAGAGGGATCCTGAGGTCACTGGAGCAACACGAAAGGGATCCGTGGACCCCAAATCAAATCGAGATGAGAGCTTAGTCCCTGGCTTCGACTCAAGAGGAATACCAACTTTCCACAAGCACCTCAAGAGGAGGCTTCACTCAGCTACAGGTATGTGAGAGGGACCCTGAGTTTGTGGCCTCAAGTGGAATGGACACCAAGATGCTCTGACTCGAAGGAAGGCCGGACATCCCTGCAGTGAATTGAATGCAGGCCCGTCTTGCATCTGCCAAGACGAAGGGAGGTCTGAATCCCTTGTGGAGACCACAGAGAAAGACCTAGTTCTCCGCCTCATCGCGACCGGAGGCCTCACATCCTTTGAAAACTCGAGAGGTCCGCGGAGATCAATGCTTCCAAAGGAGACGATGCCTGACTCCTCTTGAAAATGGATAGGAGTCCCAGGATCGCTGTGGCACGTGGAAAGGGACCCTGGGTATCCCGCCTCACGTGGAGAAACGTCCCAATTGCCATGACAATACTCGTGGAAAAACCAGAGGTGTCCCTCGCACCTAGGCAGGAGTCCTGACGTCGCTGAAAAACACGTGTCTGGAAGTGACCTCCCCGAGGTAACTCGAGAATATACCCCAGGTTCCGGCCGCAACTCGAGAAAAACCATGAGACTTCCCCCTCGCCGCGAGATGAGGCCCGATTCCCCTGCACTGCGTGCAGAGCAATTCCGTGTTCCACATCAAACATGAAAGGAGCCTTGATTTCCTTGATGGCACTCCAGAGAACACCCAAGATCACTGTCTCACGTCTAGAGGGATACTGAGGTCATGTAGCAACACGAAAGGGCTCCGTGGACCCCAAATCAACTCGAGATGCGACCTTCGTCCCTGGCTTCGACTCAAGAGAAATACCCACTTTCCACAAGCACCTCAAGAGGAGGCTTCTCTCAGCTACAGGTATGTGAGAGGGACCCTGAGTTTGTGGCCTCAAGTGGAATGGACACCGAGATGCACTGACTCGAACGAAGGCCGGATATCCCTGCAGTGAATTGAATGCAGGCCTCTTTTGCATCTCCCACGACGAAGGGATGTCTGAATCCCCTGTGGAGACCAAAGAGAAAGACCTAGTTCTCCGCCTCATCGCGATCGGAGGCCTCACGTCCTTTGAAAACTCGAGAGGTCCGCGGAGATCAATGCTTCCAAAGGAGACGATGCCTGACTCCTCTTGAAAATGGATAGGAGTCCCAGGATCCCTGTGGCACGTGGAAAGGGACCCTGGGTCTCCCGCCTCACGTGGAGACGCGTCCCAATGGCCATGCCAAGACTCGAGGAGAATCTCGAGGGGTCCCTCGCACCTAGGCAGGAGTCCTGAAGTCGCTGAACAAACACGTGTCTGGAAGGGCCCTCCCCGTCGTAACTCGAGAATATACCCCAGATTCCAGCCGCAACTCGAGAAAAACCATGAGACTTCCCCCTCGCCGCAAGATGAGGCCCGATTCCCCTGCACTGCGTGCAGAGCAACTCCGTGTTCCACATCAAACGTGAAATGAGACTTGATTTCCTTGATGGCACTCCAGAGAACACCCAAGATCACTGTCTCAAGTCTAGAGGGATCCTGAGGTCACTGTAGCAATATGAAAGGGCTCCGTGGACCCCAAATCAACTCGAGATGAGAGCTTCGTCCCTGGCTTCGACTGAAGGGGAATACCCACTTTCCACAAGCACCTCAAGAGGAGGCTTCTCTCAGCTACAGGTATGTGAGAGGGACCCTGAGTTTGTGTCCTCAAGTGGAAAGGACACCGAGATGCTCTGACTCGAAGGAAGGCCGGATATCCCTGCAGTGAATTGAATGCAGGCTCGTCTTGCATCTCCCACGACAAAGGGATGTCTGAATCCCCTGTGGAGGCCAAGAGAAAGACCTAGTTCTCCGCCTCATTGCGACCGGAGGCCTCACGTCCTTTGAAAACTCGAGAGGTCCGCGGAGATCAATGCTTCCAAAGGAGACGATGACTGACTCCTCTTGAAAATGGATAGGAGTCCCAGGATCCCTGTGGCACGTGGAAAGGGACCCTGGGTCTCCCGCCTCACGTGGAGACGCGTCCCAATGGCCATGCCAAGACTCGAGGAGAATACCGAGGTGTCCCTTGCAACCAGGCAGGAGTCCTGACGTCGCTGAATAAACACGTGTCTGGAAGGGCCCTCCCCGTCGTAACTCGAGAATATACCCCAGGTTCCGGCTGCAGCTGGAGAAAAACCATGAGACTTCCCCCTCGCCGCGAGATGAGACCCGATTCCCCTGCAGTGCGTGCAGAGCAATTCCGTGTTCCACATCAAACATGAAAGGAGCCTTGATTTCCTTGATGGCACTCCAGAGAACACCCAAGATCAATGTCTCATGTCTAGAGGGATACTGAGGTTACTGTAGCAACACGAAACGGCTCCGTGGACCCCAAATCAACTCGAGATGCGAGCTTCGTCCCTGGCTTCGACTCAAGGGGAATACCCACTTTCCACAAGCACCTCAAGAGGAGGCTTCTCTCAGCTACAGGTATGTGAGAGGGACCCTGAGTTTGTGGCCTCAAGTGGAATGGACACCGAGATGCTCTGACTCGAAGGAAGGCCGGATATCCCTGCAGTGAATTGAATGCAGGCCTCTTTTGCATCTCCCATGACGAAGGGATGTCTGAATACCATGTGGAGACCACAGAGAAAGACCTTGTTCTCTGCCTCATCACGACTGGAGGTCTCCCGTCCTTTGAAAACTCGAGAGGTCCGCAGAGAACAAGGCTTCCAAAGGAGACGATGCCTGACTCCTCTTGTAAATGGATAGAAGTCCCAGGATCCCTGTGGCACGTGGAAAGGGACCCTGGGTCTCCCGCCTCACGTGGAGACGCGTCCCAATGGCCATGCCAAGACTCGAGGAGAATCCCGAGGTGTCCCTCGCACCCAGGCAGGAGTCCTGACGTCGCTGAATAAACACGTGTCTGGAAAGGCCCTTCTGGTCGTAAGTCGAGAATGTACCCCAGGTTCCCACCGCAACTCGAGAAAAACCATGAGACTTCCCCCTCGCCGCGAGATGAGGCCCGATTCCCCTGCACTGCGTGCAGAGCAATTCCGTGTTCCACATCAAACATGAAAGGAGCCTTGATTTCCTTGATGGCACTCCAGAGAACACCCAAGATAACTGTCTCAAGTCTAGAGGGATCCTGAGGTCACTGTAGCAACACGAAAGGGCTCCGTGGACCCCAAATCAACTCGAGATGCGAGCTTCGTCCCTGGCTTCGACTCAAGAGAAATACCCACTTTCCACAAGCACCTCAAGAGGAGGCTTCTCTCAGCTACAGGTATGTGAGAGGGACCCTGAGTTTGTGTCCTCAAGTGGAATGGACACCGAGATGCTCTGACACGAAGGAAGGCCGGATATCCCGGCAGTGAATTGATGCAGGCTCGTCTTGCATCTCCCAGATGAAGGGATGTCTGAATCCCCTGTGGAGACCAAGGAGAAAGACCTAGTTCTCCGCCTCATCGCGACCGGAGGCCTCACGTCCTTTGAAAACTCGAGAGGTCCGCGGAGATCAATGCTTCCAAAGGAGACGATGCCTGACTCCTCTTGAAAATGGATAGTAGTCCCAGGATCCCTGTGGCACGTGGAAAGGGACCCTGGGTCTCCCGCCTCACGTGGAGACGCGTCCCAGTGGCCATGCCAAGACTCGAGGAGAATCCAGAGGGATCCCTCGCACCCAGGCAGGAGTCCTGACGTCGCTGAATAAACACGTGTCTGGAAAGGCCCTTCCGGTCGAAACTGGAGAATGTACCCCAGGTTCCGGCCCCAACTCGAGAAAAACAATGAGACTTCCCCCTGGCCGCGAGATGAGGCCCGATTCCCCTGCACTGCGTGCAGAGCAATTCCGTGTTCCAAATCAAACATGAAAGGAGCCTTGATTTCCTTGATGGCACTCCAGAGAAAACCCAAGATCACTGTCTCAAGTCTAGAGGGTTACTGAGGTCACTGTAGCAACACGAAAGGGCTCCGTGGACCCCAAATCAACTCGAGATGAGAGCTTCATCCCTGGCTTCGACTCAAGAGGAATACCCACTTTCCACAAGCACCTCAAGAGGAGGCTTCTCTCAGCTACAGGTATGTGAGAGGGACCCTGAGTTTGTGTCCTCAAGTGGAATGGACACCGAGATGCTCTGACGCGAATGAAGGCCGGATATCCCTGCAGTGAATTGAATGCAGGCTCGTCTTGCATCTCCCACGACGAAGGGATGTCTGAATCCCCTGTGGAGACCAAGGAGAAAGACCTAGTTCTTCGCCTCATCGCGACCGGAGGCCTCACGTCCTTTGAAAACTTGAGAGGTCCGCGGAGATCAATGCTTCCAAAGGAGACGATGCCTGACTCTTCTTGAATATGGATAGTAGTCCCAGGATCCCTGTGGCACGTGGAAATGGACCCTGGGTCTCCCGCCTCACGGGGAGACGCGTCCCAATGTCCATGGCAAGACTCGAAGAGAATCGCGAGGTGTCCCTCGCACCCAGGCAGGAGTCCTGACATTGACTAAACACGAGTCTGGAAAGGCCCTTCTGGACGTAACTCGTGAATGTACCCCAGGTTCCTGCCGCAACTCGAGAAAAACAATGAGACTTCACCCTCGCCGCGAGATGAGGCCCGATTCCCCTGCACTGCATGCAGAGCAATTCCGTGTTCCACATCAAACATGAAAGGAGCCTTGATTTCCTTGATGGCACTCCAGAGAACACCCAAGATCACTGTCTCAAGTCTAGAAGGATACTGAGGTCACTGTAGCAACACGAAAGGGCTCCGTGGACCCCAAATAAACTCGAGATGCGAGCTTCGTCCCTGGCTTCGACTCAAGAGAAATACCCACTTTCCACAAGCACCTCAAGAGGAGGCTTCTTTCAGCTACAGGTATGTGAGAGGGACCCTGAGTTTGTGGCCTCAAGTGGAATGGACACCGAGATGCTCTGACTCGAAGGAAGGCCGGATATCCCTGCAGTGAATTGAATGCAGGCCTCTTTTGCATCTCCCACGACGAAGGGATGTCTGAATCCCCTGTGGAGACCAAGGAGAAAGACCTAGTTCTCCGCCTCATCGCGATCGGAGGCCTCACATCCTTTGAAAACTCGAGAGGTCCGCGGAGATCAATGCTTCCAAAGGAGACGATGCCTGACTCCTCTTGAAAATGGATAGGAGTCCCAGGATCCCTGTGGCACGTGGAAAGGGACCCTGGGTCTCCCGCCTCACGTGGAGACGCGTCCCAATGGCCATGCCAAGACTCGAGGAGAATCCCGAGGGGTCCCTCGCACCTAGGCAGGAGTCCTGACGTCGCTGAACAAACACGTGTCTGGAAGGGCCCTCCCCGTCGTAACTCGAGAATATACCCCAGATTCCAGCCGCAACTCGAGAAAAACCATGAGACTTCCCCCTCGCCGCAAGATGAGGCCCGATTCCCCTGCACTGCGTGCAGAGCAATTACGTGTTCCACATCAAACATGAAAGGAGCCTTGATTTCCTTGATGGCACTCCAGAGAACACCCAAGATCACTGTCTCATGTCTAGAGGTATACTGAGGTCACTGTAGCAACACGAAACGGCTCCGTGGACCGCAAATCAACTCGAGATGAGAGCTTCGTCCCTGGCTTCGACTCAAGAGGAATACCCACTTTCCACAAGCACCTCAAGAGGAGGCTTCTCTCAGCTACAGGTATGTGAGAGGGACCCTGAATTTGTGGCCTCAAGTGGAATGGACACCGAGATGCTCTGACTCGAAGGAAGGCCGGATATCCCTGCAGTGAATTGAATGCAGGCCTCTTTTGCATCTCCCACGACGAAGGGATGTCTGAATCCAATGTGGAGACCAAGGAGAAAGACCTAGTTCTCCGCCTCATCGCGATCGGAGGCCTCACGTCCTTTGAAAACTCGAGAGGTCCGCGGAGATCAATGCTTCCAAAGGAGACGATGCCTGACTCCTCTTGAAAATGGATAGGAGTCCCAGGATCCCTGTAGCACGTGGAAAGGGACCCTGGGTCTCCCGCCTCACGTGGAGACGCGTCCCAATGGCCATGCCAAGACTCGAGGAGAATCTCGAGGTGTCCCTCGCACCTAGGCAGGAGTCCTGACGTCGCTGAACAAACACGTGTCTGGAAGGGCCCTCCCCGTCGTAACTCGGGAATATACCCTAGGTTCCAGCCGCAACTCGAGAAAAACCATGAGACTTCCCCCTCGCCGCAAGATGAGGCCCGATTCCCCTGCACTGCGTGCAGAGCAATTCCGTGTTCCAAATCAAACATGAAAGGAGCCTTGATTTCCTTGATGGCACTCCAGAGAACACCCAAGATCACTGTCTCATGTCTAGAGGGATACTGAGGTCACTGTAGCAACAAGAAAGGGCTCCGTGGACCCCAAATCAACTCGAGATTTGAGCTTCGTCCCTGGCTTCGACTCAAGAGGAATACCCACTTTCCACAAGCACCTCAAGAGGAGGCTTCTCTCAGCTACAGGTATGTGAGAGGGACCCTGAGTTTGTGGCCTCAAGTGGAATGGACACCGAGATGCTCTGACTCGAAAAAAGGCCGGATATCCCTGCAGTGAATTGAATGCAGGCCTCTTTTGCATCTCCCACGACGAAGGGATGTCTGAATCCCCTGTGGAGACCACAGAGAAAGACCTAGTTCTCCGCCTCAACGCGATCGGAGGCCTCACGTCCTTTGAAAACTCGAGAGGTCCGCGGAGATCAATGCTTCCAAAGGAGACGATGCCTGACTCCTCTTGAAAATGGATAGGAGTCCCAGGATCCCTGTGGCACGTGGAAAGCGAACATGGGTCTCCCGCCTCACGTGGAGACGCGTCCCAATGGCCATGCCAAGACTCGAGGAGAATCCCCAGTTGCCCCTCGCACCTAGGCAGGAGTCCTGACGTCGCTGAACAAACACGTGTCTGGAAGGGCCCTTCCGGTCGTAACTCGTGAGTGTACCCCAGGTTCCGGTCGCAACTCGAGAAAAACCATGAAACTTCCCCCTTGCCGCGAGATGAGGCCCGATTCCCCTGCACTGCGTGCAGAGCAACTCCGTGTTCCAAATCAAACGTGAAATGAGACTTGATTTCCTTGATGGCACTCCAGAGAACACCCAAGATCACTGTCTCAAGTCTAGAGGGATCCTGAGGTCACTGTAGCAACAAGAAAGGTCTCCGTGGACCCCAAATCAACTCGAGATGAGAGCTTCGTCCCTGGCTTCGACTCAAGAGGAATACCCACTTTCCACAAGCACCTCAAGAGGAGGCTTCTCTCAGCTACAGGTATGTGAGAGGGACCCTGAGTTTGTGGCCTCAAGTGGAAAGGACACCGAGATGCTCTGACTCGAAGGAAGGCCGGGTATCCCTGCAGTGAATTGAATGCAGGCTCGTCTTGCATCTCCCACGACAAAGGGATGTCTGAATCCCCTGTGGAGACCAAGGAGAAAGACCTAGTTCTCTGCCTCATCGCGAATGGAGGCCTCACATCCTTTGAAAACTCGAGAGGTCCGCGGAGATCAATGCTTCCAAAGGAGGCGATGCCTGACTCCTCTTGAAAATGGATAGGAGTCCCAGGATCCCTGTGGCACGTGGAAAGGGACACTGGGTCTCCCGCCTCACGTGGAGACGCGTCCCAATTGCCATGCCAAGACTCGAGGAGAATCCCGAGGTGTTCCTCGCACCTAGGCAGGAGTTCTGACGTCGCTGAACAAACACGTGTCTGGAAAGGCCCTCCCCGTCGTAACTCGAGAATATACCCCAGGTTCCGGCCACAACTAGAGAAAAACCATAGGACTGCCCCCTCGCCGCAAGATGAGGTCCGATTCCCCTGCACTGCGTGCAGAGCAATTCCGTGTTCCATATCAAACGTGAAAGGAGCTTTGATTTCCTTGATGGCACTCCAGAGAAAACCCAAGATCACTGTCTCAAGTCTAGAGGGATCCTGACGTCACTGGAGCAATAAGAAAGGGCTCCGTGGACCCCACATCAACTCGAGATGAGAACTTAGTCCCTGGCTTCGACTCAATAGGAATACCAACTTTCCACAAGCACCTCAAGAGGAGGCTTCTCTCAGCTACAGGTATGTGAGAGGGCCCCTGAGTTTGTGGCCTCAAGTGGAATGGACACCGAGATGCTCTGACTCGAAGTAAGGCCGGATATCCCTGCAGTGAATTGAATGCAGGCTCGTCTTGCATCTCCCAAGACGAAATGATGTCTGAATCCCCTGTGGAGACCACAGAGAAAGACCGAGTTCTCCGCCTCATCGCGACCGCAGGGCTCACATCCTTTGAAAACTCGAGAGGTCAGCAGAGATCAATGCTTCCAAAGGAGACGATGCCTGACTCCTCTTGAAAATGGATAGGAGTCCCAAGATCCCTGTGGCACGTGGAAAGGGACCCTGGGTCTCCCGCCTCACGTGGAGACGCGTCCAAATTGCCATGCCAAGACTCGAGGAGAATCCCGAGGTGTCCCTCGCACCTAGGCAGGAGTGCTGACGTCGCTGAACAAACCCGTGTCTGGGAGGGCCCTCCCCATCGTAACTCGAGAATATACCCCAGGTTCCGGCCGCAACTCGAGAAAAACCATGAGACTTCACCCTAGCCACGAGATGAGGCCCGATTCCCCTGCACTGCGTGCAGAGCAATTCCGTGTTCCACATCAAACGTGAATGGAGCCTTGATTTCCTTGATGGCACTCCAGAGAAAACCCAAGATCACTGTCTCAAGTCTAGAGGGATCCTGAGGTCACTGGAGCAACACGAAAAGGCTCCGTGGACCCCAAATCAACTCGAGATGATAGCTTAGGCCCTGGCTTCGACTCAAGAGGAATTCCAACTTTCCACAAGCACCTCAAGAGGAGGCTTCTCTCAGCTACAGGTATGTGAGAGGGACCCTGAGTTTGTGGCCTCAAGTGGAATGGACACCGAGATGCTCTGACTCGAAGTAAGGCTGGATATCCCTGCAGTGAATTGAAAGCAGGCTCGTCTTGCATCTCCCAAGACGAAGCGATGTCTGAATCCCTTGTGGAGCCCACAGAGAAAGACCTAGTCCTCCGCCTCAACGCGAACGGAGGCCTCACATCCTTTGAAAACTCGAGAGTTCCGCGGAGATCAATGCTTCCAAAGGAGACGATGCCTGACTCCTCTTGAAAATAGATAGGAGTCCCAGGATCCCTGTGGCACGTTAAAAACGACACTGGGTCTCCCGCCACATGTGGAGACGCGTCCCCATTGCCATGCCAAGACTCTAGGAGAAACCAGAGGTGTCCCTCACACCTAGGCAGGAGTCCTGACGTCGCTGAACAAACACGTGTCTGGAAGGGCCCTCCCCGTCGTAACTCGAGAATATACCCCAGGTTCCGGCCGCAACTCGAAAAAACAATGAGACTTCCCCCTCGCCGCGAGATGAGGCCCGATTCCCCTGCACTGCGTGCAGAGCAATTCCGTGTTCCACATCAAACGTGAAAGGAGCCTTGATTTCCTTGATGGCACTCCAGAGAAACCCAAAGTCACTGTCTCAAGTCTAGAGGGATCCTGAGGTCACTGGAGCAACACGAAAGGGCTCCGTGGATCCCAAATCAACTCGAGATGAGAGCTTAGTCCCTGGCTTCGACTCAAGAGGAATACCAACTTTCCACAAGCACCTCAAGAGGAGGCTTCTCTCAGCTACAGGTATGTGAGAGGACCCTGAGTTTGTGGCCTCAAGTGGAATGGATACCGAGATGTTCTGACTCGAACTAAGGCCGGATATCCCTGCAGTGAATTGAATGCAGGCTCGTCTTGCATCTCCCAAGACGAAGGGATGTCTGAATCCCCTGTGGAGACGACAGAGAAAGACCTAGTCCTCCGCCTCATCGCGACCGAAGGCCTCACATCCTTTGAAAACTCGAGAGGTCCGTGGAGATCAATGCTTCCAAAGGAGACGATGCCTGACTCCTCTTGAAAATGGATAGGAGTCCCAGGATCCCTGTGGCACGTGGAAAGGGACCCTGGGTCTCCCGCCTCACGTGGAGACACGTCCCAATTGCCATGCCAAGACTCGAGGAGAATCCCGAGTTGTCCCTCGCACCTAGGCAGGAGTCCTGACGTCGCTGAACAAACACGTGTCTGGAAAGGCCCTCCCCGTCATAACTCGAGAATATACCCCAGGTTCCGGCCGCAACTCGAGAAAAACAATGAGACTTCCCCCTCTCCGCGAGATGAGGCGCGATTCCCCTGCACTGCGTGCAGAGCAATTCTGTGTTCCACATCAAACGTGAAAGGAGTCTTGATTCCCTTGATGGCATTCCAGAGAAAACCCAAAGTCACTGTCTCAATTCTAGAGGGATCCTGAGGTCACTGGAACAACACGAAAGGGCTCCGTGGACCCCAAATCAACTAGAGATGAGAGCTTAGTCCCTGGCTTCGACTCAAGAGGAATACCAACTTTCCACAAGCACCTCAAGAGGAGGCTTCTCTCAGCTACAGGTATGTGAGAGGGACCCTGAGTTTGTGGCCTCAAGTGGAATGGACACCGAGATGCTCTGACTCGAAGTAAGGCCGGATATCCCTGCAGTGAATTGAATGCAGGCTCGTCTTGCATCTCCCAAGACGAAGGGATGTCTGAATCCCCTGTGGAGACCACAGAGAAAGACCGAGTTCTCCGCCTCATCGCGACCCGAGGCCTCACATCCTTTGAAAACTAAAGACTTCCGCGGAGATCAATGCTTCCAAAGGAGACGATGCCTGACTCCTCTTGAAAACGGATAGGAGTCCCAGGATCCCTGTGGCACGTGGAAAGGGACCCTGGATCTCCAGCCTCACGTGGAGACGCATCCCAATTGCCATGCCAAGACTCGAGGAGAATCCCGAGGTGTCCCTCGCACCTAGGCAGGAGTCCTGACATCGCTGAACAAACACGTGTCTGGAAGGGCCCTCCCCGTCGTAACTCGAGAATATACCCCAGGTTCCGGCCGCAACTCGTGAAAAACCATGAGATTTCCCCCTCGCCGCCAGTTGAGGCCCGATTCCCCTACACTGCATGCAGAGCAATTCCGTGTTCCACATCAAACGTGAAAGTAGTCTTGATTTCCTTGATGGCACTCCAGAGAAACCCAAGATCACTGTCTCAAGTCTAGAGGGATTCTGAGGTCACTGGACCAACAGGAAAGGGCTCCGTGGACCCCAAATCAACTCGAGATGAGAGCTTAGTCCCTGGCTTCGACTCAAGAGGAATACCAACTTTCCACAAGCACCTCAAGAGGAGGCTTCTCTCAGCTACAGGTATATTTGAGGGACCCTGAGTTTGTCGCCTCAAGTGGAATGGACACCGAGATGCTCTGACTCGAAATAAGACCGGATATAACTGCAGTGAATTGAATGAAGGCTCGTCTTGCATCACCCAAGACGAAGGGTTGTCTGATTCCCCTGTGGAGACCACAGATAAAGACCTAGTCCTCCACCTCAAAGCAACCGGAGGCCTCATATCCTTTGAAAACTCGAGAGGTCCGCGGAGATCAATACTTCCGAAGGAGACGATGCCTGACTCCTCTTGAAAATGGATAGGAGTTCCAGGATCCCTGTGGCACGTGGAAAGGGACCCTGGGTCTCCCGCCTCACGTGGAGACGCGTCCAAATTGCCATGCCAAGACTCGAGGAGAATCCCAAGGTGTCCCTCGCACCTAGGCAGGAGTCCTGACGTCGCTGAACAAACACGCGTCTGGAAGGGCCCTCCCCGTCGTAACTCGAAAATATACCCCAGGTTCCGGCCGCAACTCGAGAAAAACCTTGAGACTTCCCCCTCGCCGCGAGATGAGGCCCGATTCCCCTGCACTGAGTGCAGAGCAATTCCGTTTTCCACATCAAACGTGAAAGGAGCCTTGATTTCCTTGATGGCACTCCAGAGAAAACCCAAGTTCACTGTCTAAAGTCTAGAGGGATTCTGAGGTCACTGGAGCAACACGAAAGGGCTCCGTGGACCACTAATCAACTCGAGATGAGAGCTCAGTCCCTGGCTTCGACTCAAGAGGAATACCAACTTTCCACAAGCACCTCAAGAGGAGGCTTCTCTCAGCTACAGGTATGTGAGAGGGACCCTGATTTTGTGGCCTCAAGTGGAATGGATACCGAGATGCTCTGACTCAAAGTAAGGGCGGATATCCCTGCAGTGAATTGAATGCAGGCTCGTCTTGCATCTCCCAAGACGAAGGGTTGTCTGAATCACCTGTGGAGACCACAGAGAAAGACCTCGTTCTCCGCCTCATCGAGACCGGAGGCCTCATATCCTTTGAAAACTAGAGAGGTCCGTGGAGATCAATGCTTCCAAAGGAGAAAATTCCTGACTCTTCTTGAAAATGGATAGGAGTCCCAGGATCCCTGTGGCACGTGGAAAGGTAACCTGGGTCTCCCGCCTCACGTGGAGACGCGTCCCAATTGCCATGCCTAGACTCGAGGAGAATCCCGAGGTGTCCCTCGCACCTAGGCAGGAGTCCTGACGTCGCTGAACAAACACGTGTCTGGAAGGGCCCTCTCCGTCGTAACTCGAGAATATACCCCAGGTTCAACCGCAACTCGAGAAAAACCTTGAGACATCCCCCTCGCCGCGAGAGGAGGCTCGATTCCCCTGCACTGCATGCAGAGCAATTCCGTTTTCCACATCAAACGTGAAAGGAGCCTAGATTTCCTTGATGGCACTCCAGAGAAAACCCAAGTTCACTGTCTAAAGTCTAGAGGGATCCTGAGGTCACTGGAGCAATGCGAAAGGGCTCCGTGGACCACAAATCAACTCGCGATGAGAGCTTAGTCCCTGGCTTCGACTCAAGAGGAATACCAACTTTCCACAAGCACCACAAGCGGAGGCTTCTCTCAGCTACAGGTATGTGAGAGGGACCCTGAGTTTGTGGCCTCAAGTGGAATGGACACCGAGATATTCTGACTCGAAGTAAAGCCGGATATCCCTGCAGTGAATAGAATGCAGGCTCGTCTTGCATCTCCCAAGACGAAGGGTTGTCTGAATCCCCTGTGGAGACCACAGAGAAAGACCTCGTTCTCCGCCTCATCGAGACCGGAGGCCTCACATTCTTTGAAAAGTCGAGAGGTCCGCGGAGATCAATGCTTCCAAAGGAGACGATGCCTGACTCCACTTGAAAATGGATAGGAGTCCCAGGATCCCTGTGGCACGTGGAAAGGGACACTGGTCTCCCGCCTCACGTGGAGAGGCGTCCCAATTGCCATGCCAAGACTCGAGGAGAATCCCGAGGTGTCCCTCGCACCTAGGCAGGAGTCCTGACGTCGCTGAACAAACACGTGTCTGGAAGGGCCCTCCCCGTCGTAACTCGAGAATATACCCGAAGTTTCGGCCGCAACTTGAGAAAATCCATGAGACATCCCCCTTGCCGCCAGATGAGGCCCGATTCCCCTGCACTGCGTGCAGAGCAATTCCGTGTTCCACATCAAACTTGAAAGGAGCCTTGATTTCCTTGATGGCACTCCAGAGAAAACCCAAGATCACTGTCTCAAGTCTAGAGGGATCCTGAGGTCACTGGAGCAACACGAAAGGGCTCCGTGGACCCCAAATCAACTCGAAATGAGAGCTTAGTCCCTGGCTTCGACTCAAGAGGAATACCAACTTTCCACAAGCACCTCAAGAGGAGGCTTCTCTCAGCTACAGGTATGTGAGAGGGACCCTGAGTTTGTGGCCTCAAGTGGAATGGACACCGAGATGCTCTGACTCGAAGTAAGGCCGGATATCCCTGCAGTGAATTGAATGCAGGCTCGTCTTGCATCTCCCAAGACGAAGGGATGTCTGAATCCCCTGTGGAGACCAGAGAGAAAGACCTAATTCTCCGCCTCATCGCGACCCGAGGCCTCACATCCTTTGAAAACTCGAGAGCTCCGCGGAGATCAATGCTTCCAAAGGAGACGATGCCTGACTCCTCTTGAAAATGGATAGGAGTCCCAGGATCCCTGTGGCACGTGAAAACGGACACTGGGTCTCCAGCCTCACGTGGAGACGCGTCCCAATTGCCATGCCAAGACTCGAGGAGAATCCCGAAGTGTCCCTCGCACCTAGGCAGGAGTCCTAACGTCGCTGAACAAACACGTGTCTGGAAGGGCCCTCCCCGTCGTAACTCGAGAATATACCCCAGGTTCCGGCCGCAACTCGTGAAAAACCATGAAATTTCCCCCTCGCCGCCAGTTGAGGCCCGATTCCCCTGCACTGCATGCAGAGCAATTCTGTGTTCCACATCAAACGTGAAAGTAGCCTTGATTTCCTTGATGGCACTTCAGAGAAAACCCAAAATCACTATCCCAAGTCTAGAGGGATCCTGACGTCAATGGCGCATCACGAAAGGGCTCCGTGGACCCCAAATCAACTCGAGATGAGAGCTTAGTCCCTGGTTTCGACTCAAGAGGAATACCAACTTTCCACAAGCACCTCAAGAGGAGGCTTCTCTCAGCTACAGATATGTGAGAGGGACCCTGAGTTTGTGGCCTCAAGAGGAATGGACACTGAGATGCTCTGACTCGAAGTAAGGCCGGATATCCCTGCAGTGAATTGAATGCAGGCTCGTCTTGCATCTCCCAAGACGAAGGGATGTCTGAATCCCCTGTGGAGACCACAGAGAAAGACCTAATTCTCCGCCTCATCGCGAGCGGAGGCCTCACATCCTTTGAAAACTCGAGAGGTCCGCGGAGATCAATGCTTCCAAAGGAGACGATGCCTGACTCCTCTTGAAAATGGATAGGAGTTCCAGGATCCCTGTGGCACATGGAAAGGGACCCTGGGTCTCCCGCCTCACGTGGAGACGCGTCCCAATTGCCATGCCAAGACTCGAGGAGAATCCCGAGTTGTCCCTCGCACCTAGGCAGGCGTCCTGACGCCGCTGAACAAACACGTGTCTAGAAGGGCCCTCCCCGTCGTACCTCGAGTATATACCCCAGGTTCCGGCCGCAACTCGAGAAAAACCATGAGATTTCCCCCTCGCCGCGAGTTGAGGCCCGATTCCCCTGCACTGCATGCAGAGCAATTCCGTGTTCGACATCAAACATGAAAGGAGCCTTGATTTCCTTGATGGCACTCCAGAGAAAACCCAAGATCACTGTCTCAAGTCTAGAGGGATCTTGAGGTCACTGGACCAACAGGAAAGGGCTCCGTGGACCCCAAATCAACTCGAGATGAGAGCTTAGTCCCTGGCTTCGACTCAAGAGGAATACCAACTTTCCACAAGCACCTCAAGAGGAGGCTTCTCTCAGCTACAGGTGTATTTGAGGGACCCTGAGTTTGTGGCCTCAAGTGGAATGGACACCGAGATGCTCTGACTCGAAGTAAGGCCAGATATCCCTGCAGTGAATTGAATGCAGGCTCGTCTTGCATCTCCCAAGACGAAGGGATGTCTGAATCCGCTGTGCAGACCACAGAGAAAGACCTAGTCCTCCGCCTCATCGCGAGCGGAGGCCTCACATCCTTTGAAAACTCGAGAGGTCCGCGGAGATCAATGCTTCCAAAGGAGACGATGCCTGACTCCTCTGGAAAATGGATAGGAGTCCCAGGATCCCTGTGGCACGTGGAAAGGGACCCTGGGTCTCCCGCCTCATGTGGATACGCATCCCAATTGCCATGCCAAGACTCGTGGAGAATCCCGAGGTGTCCCTCGCACCTAGGCAGGAGTCCTGACGTTGCTGAACAAACACGTGTCTGGAAGGGCCCTCCCCGTCGTAACTCGAGAATATACCCCAGGTTCGGGCCGCAACTCGAGAAAAATCATGAGCTTTACCCCTGGCCGCGAGTTGAGGCCCGATTCCCCTGAACTGCATGCAGAGAAATTCCATGTTCCACATCAAAAGTGAAAGGAGCCTTGATTTCCTTGATGGCACTCCAGAGAAAACCCAAGATCACTTTCTCAAGTCTAGAGGGATCCTGAGGTCACTGGACCAACAGGAAAGGGCTCCGTGGACCCCAAATCAACTCGAGATGAGAGCTTAGTCCCTGGCTTCGACTCAAGAGGAATACCAACTTTCCACAAGCACCTCAAGAGGAGGCTTCTCTCAGCTACAGGTATATTTGAGGGACCCTGAGTTTGTGGCCTCAAGTGGAATGGACACCGAGATGCTCTGACTCGAAATAAGACCGGATATAACTGCAGTGAATTGAATGAAGGCTCGTCTTGCATCTCCCAAGACGAAGGGTTGTCTGATTTCCCTGTGGAGACCACAGAGAAAGACCTAGTCCTCCACCTCAACGCAACCGGAGGCCTCATATCCTTTGAAAACTCGAGAGGTCCGCGGAGATCAATACTTCCGAAGGAGACGATGCCTGACTCCTCTTGAAAATGGATAGGAGTCCCAGGATCCCTGTGGCACGTGGAAAGGGACCCTGGGTCTCCCGCCTCAGGTGGAGACGCGTCCAAATTGCCATTCCAAGACTCGAGGAGAATCCCAAGGTGTCCCTCGCACCTAGGCAGGAGTCCTGACGTCGCTGAACAAACACGTGTCTGGAAGGGCCCTCCCCGTCGTAACTCGAGAATATACCCCAGGTTCCGGTCGCAACTCGAGAAAAACCATGAGACTTCCCCCTCGACGCGAGATGAGGCCCGATTCCCCCGCACTGCGTGCAGAGCAATTCCCTGTTCCACATCAAACGTGAAAGGAGCCTTGATTTCCTTGATGGCACTCCAGAGAAAACCCAAGATCACTGTCTCAAGTCTAGAGGGATCCTGAGGTCAATGGAGCATCACGAAAGGGCTCCGTGGACCCCAAATCAACTCGAGATGAGAGCTTAGTCCCTGGCTTCGACTCAAGAGGAATACCAACTTTCCACAAGCACCTCAAGAGGAGGCTTCTCGCAGCGACAGGTATGTGAGAGGGACCCTGAGTTTGTGGCCTCAAGTGGAATGGTCACCGAGATGCTCTGACTCGAAGTAAGGCCGTATATCCCTGCAGTGAATTGAATGCAGGCTCGTCTTGCATCTCCCAAGACGAAGGAATGTGTGAATCCCCTGTGGAGACCACAGAGAAAGACCTAGTCCTCGGCCTCATCGAGACCGGAGGCCTCACATCCTTTGAAAACTCGAGAGGTCCGCGGAGATCAACGCTTCCAAAGGAGACGATGCCTGACTCCTCTTGAAAATGAATAGGAGTCCCAGGATCCCTGTGGCACGTTAAAAACGACACTGGGTCTCCCACCACACGTGGAGACGCGTCCCAATTGCCATGCCAAGACTCGAGGAGAATCCCGAGGTGTCACTCTCTCCTAGGCAGGAGTCCTGACGTCGCTGAACAAACACGTGTCTGGAAGGGCCCTCCCCGTCGAAACTCGAGAATACACCACAGGTTCCGGCCGCAACTTTAGAAAAACCATGAGACTTCCCCCTCGCCGCGAGATGAGGCCCGATTCCCCTGCACTGCGTGCAGAGCAATTCCGTGTTCCACATCAAACTTGAAAGGAGCCTTGATATCCTTGATGGCACTCCAGAGAAAACCCAAGATCACTGTCTCAAGTCTAGAGGGATCCTGAGGTAACTGTAGCAACACGAAAGGGAGCCGAGGACCCCAAATCAACTCGAGATGAGAGCTTATTCCCTGGCTTAGACTCAAGTGGAATGCCAACTTTCCACAAGCACCTCAAGAGGAGGCTTCTCTCAGCTACAGGTATGTGAGAGGGACCCTGAGTTTGTGGCCTCAAGTAGAATGGACACCGAGATGCTCTGACTCGAAGTAAGGCCGGATATCTCTGCAGTGAATTTAATGCAGGCTAGTCTTGCATCTCCCAAGACGAAGGGTGGTCTGAATCCCCTGTGGAGACCACAGAGAAAGACCTAGTCCTCCGCCTCCTCGCAACCGGTAGCCTCATATCCTTTGAAAACTCGAGAGGTCCGCGGAGATCAATGCTTCCAAAGGAGACGATGCCTGACTTCTCTTGAAAATGGATAGGAGTCCCAGGATATCTGTGGCACGTGGAAAGGGACCCTGGGTCTCCCTCCTCACGTGGAGACGCATCCCAATTGCAATGCAAAGACTCGAGGAGAATCCCGAGGTGTCCCTCGCACCTAGGCAGGAGTCCTGACGTCGCTGAACAAACACGTGTCTGGAAGGGCCCTCCCCGTCGTAACTCGAGAATATACCCCAGGTTCCGGTCGCAACTCGAGAAAAACCATGAGACTTCCCCCTCGACGCGAGATGAGGCCCGATTCCCCCGCACTGCGTGCAGAGCAATTCCCTGTTCCACATCAAACGTGAAAGGAGCCTTGATTTCCTTGATGGCACTCCAGAGAAAACCCAAGATCACTGTCTCAAGTCTAGAGGGATCCTGAGGTCAATGGAGCATCACGAAAGGGCTCCGTGGACCCCAAATCACCTCGAGATGAGAGCTTAGTCCCTGGCTTCGACTCAAGAGGAATACCAACTTTCCACAAGCACCTCAAGAGGAGGCTTCTCGCAGCGACAGGTATGTGCGAGGGACCCTGAGTTTGTGGCCTCAAGTGGAATGGTCACCTAGATGCTCTGACTCGAAGTAAGGCCGGATATCCCTGCAGTGAATTGAATGCAGGCTCGTCTTGCATCTCCCAAGATGAAGGAATGTGTGAATCCCCTGTGGAGACCACAGAGAAAGACCTAGTCCTCGGCCTCATCGAGACCGGAGGCCTCACATCCTTTGAAAACTCGAGAGGTCCTCGGAGATAAATGCTTCCAAAGGAGACGATGCCTGACTCCTCTTGAAAATGAATAGGGGTCCCAGGATCCCTTTGGCACGTTAAAAACGACACTGGGTCTCCCACCACACGTGGAGACGCGTCCCAATTGCCATGCCAAGACTCGAGGAGAATCCCGAGGTGTCCCTCTCTCCTAGGCAGGAGTCCTGACGTCGCTGAACAAACACGTGTCTGGAAGGGCCCTCCCCGTCGAAACTCGAGAATACACCACAGGTTCCGGCCGCAACTTTAGAAAAACCATGAGACTTCCCCCTCGCCGCGAGATGAGGCCCGATTCCCCTGCACTGCGTGCAGAGCAATTCCGTGTTCCACATCAAACTTGAAAGGAGCCTTGATATCCTTGATGGCACTCCAGAGAAAACCCAAGATCACTGTCTCAAGTCTAGAGGGATCCTGAGGTCACTGGAGCAACACCAAAGTGCTCCGTGGACCCCAAATCAACTCGTGATGAGAGATTAGTCCCTGGCTTCGAATCAAGAGGAATACCAACTTTCCACAAGCACCTCAATAGGAGGCTTCTCTCAGCTACAGTTATGTGAGAGGGACCCTGAGTTTGTGGCCTCAGGTGGAATGGACACCGAGATGCTCTGACTGGAAGTAAGGCCGGATATCCCTGCAGTGAATTGAATGCAGGCTCGTCTTGCATCTCCCAAGACGAAGGGATGTCTGAATCCGCTGTGCAGACCACAGAGAAAGACCTAGTCCTCCGCCTCATCGCGAGCGGAGGCCTCACATCCTTTGAAAACTCGAGAGGTCCGCGGAGATCAATGCTTCCAAAGGAGACGATGCCTGACTCCTCTGGAAAATGGATAGGAGTCCCAGGATCCCTGTGGCACGCGGAAAGGGACCCTGGGTCTCCCGCCTCATGTGGATACGCATCCCAATTGCCATGCCAAGACTCGAGGAGAATCCCGAGGTGTCCCTCGCACCTAGGCAGGAGTCCTGACGTTGCTGAACAAACACGTGTCTGGAAGGGCCCTCCCCGTCGTAACTCGAGAATATACCCCAGGTTCGGGCCGCAACTCGAGAAAAATCATGAGCTTTACCCCTGGCCGCGAGTTGAGGCCCGATTCCCCTGAACTGCATGCAGAGAAATTCCATGTTCCACATCAAAAGTGAAAGGAGCCTTGATTTCCTTGATGGCACTCCAGAGAAAACCCAAGATCACTTTCTCAAGTCTAGAGGGATCCTGAGGTCACTGGACCAACAGTAAAGGGCTCCGTGGACCCCAAATCAACTCGAGATGAGAGCTTCGTCCCTGGCTTCGACTCAAGAGGAATACCAACTTTCCACAAGCACCTCAAGAGGAGGCTTCTCTCAGCTACAGGTATGTGAGAGGGACCCTGAGTTTGTGGCCTCAAGTGGAATGGACACCGAGATGCTCTGACTCGAAATAAGACCGGATATAACTGCAGTGAATTGAATGCAGGCTCGTCTTGCATCTCCCAAGACGAAAGGTTGTCTGAATCCCCTGTGGAGACCACAGAGAAAGACCTCGTCTCCGCCTCATCGCGAGAGGAGGCCTCACATCCTTTGAAAACTCGAGAGGTCCGCGGAGATCAATGCTTCCAAAGGAGACGATGCCTGACTCCTCTTAAAAATGGATAGGAGTCCCAGGATCCCTGTGGCACGTGGAAAGGTACCCTGGTCTCCCGCCTCACGTGGAGACGCGTCCCAATTGCCATCCCAAGACTCGAGGAGAATCCCGAGGTGTCCCTCGCACCTAGGCAGGAGTCCTGACGTCGCTGAACAAACACTTGTCTGGAAGGGCCCTCCCCGTCATAACTCGAGAATATACCCCAGGTTTCGGCCGCAACTTGAGAAAATCCATGAGACATCCCCCTTGCCGCGAGACGAGGCCCGATTCCCCTGCACTGCGTGCAGAGCAATTCCGTGTTCCACATCAAACTTGAAAGGAGCCTTGATTTCCTTGATGGCACTCCAGAGAAAACCCAAGATCACTGTCTCATGTCTAGAGGGATCCTGAGGTCACTGGAGCAACACAAAAGGGCTCCGTGGACCCCAAATCAACTCGAGATGAGAGCTTAGTCCCTGGCTTCCACTCAAGAGGAATACCAACTTTCCACAAGCACCTCAAGAGGAGGCTTCTCTCAGCTACAGGTATGTGAGAGGGACCCTGAGTTTGTGGCCTCAAGTGGAATGGACACCGAGATGCTCTGACTCGAAGTAAGGCCGGATATCCCTGCAGTGAATTGAATGCAGGCTCGTCTTGCATCTCCCAAGACGAAGGGATGTCTGAATCCCCTGTGGAGACCAAAGAGAAAGACCTAGTCCTCCGCCTCATCGCGACCGGAGGCCTCACATCCTTTGAAAAGTCGAGAGGTCCGCGGAGATCAATGCTTCCAAAGGAGACGATGCCTGACTCCTCTTGAAAATGGATAGGAGTCCCAGGATCCCTGTGGCACGTGGAAAGGGACCCTGGGTCTCCCGCCTCACGTAGAGACGCGTCCAAATTGCCATGCCTAGACTCGAAGAGAATCCCAAGGTGTCCCTCGCACCTAGGCAGGAGTCCTGACATCGCTGAACAAACACGTGTCTGGAAGGGCCCTCCCCGTCGTAACTCGAGAATATACCCCAGGTTCCGGCCGCAACTCGTGAAAAACCATGAGACTTCCCCCTCGCTGCCAGATGAGCCCCGATTCCCCTGCCCTGCGTGCAGAGCAATTCCGTTTTCCACATCAAAAGTGAAAGGGGCCTTGATTTCCTTGATGGCACTCCAGAGAAAACCCAAGATCACTGTCTCAAGTCTAGAGGGATCCTGAGGTAACTGTAGCAACACGAAAGGGCTCCGAGGACCCCAAATCAACTCGAGATGAGAGCTTATTCCCTGGCTTAGACTCAAGTGGAATGGCAACTTTCCACAAGCACCTCAAGAGGAGGCTTCTCTCAGCTACAGGTATGTGAGAGGGACCCTGAGTTTGTGGCCTCAAGTAGAATGGACACCGAGATGCTCTGACTCGAAGTAAGGCCGGATATCTCTGCAGTGAATTTAATGCAGGCTAGTCTTGCATCTCCCAAGACGAAGGGTTGTCTGAATCCCCTGTGGAGACCACAGAGAAAGACCTAGTCCTCCGCCTCCTCGCAACCGGTAGCCTCATATCCTTTGAAAACTCGAGAGGTCGGCGGAGATCAATGCTTCCAAAGGAGACGAAGCCTGACCCCTCTTGAAAATGGATAGGAGTCCCAGGATATCTGTGTCACGTGGAAAGGGACCCTGGGTCTCCCTCCTCACGTGGAGACGCATCCCAATTGCAATGCAAAGACTCGAGGAGAATCCCGAGGTGTCCCTCGCACCTAGGCAGGAGTCCTGACGTCGCTGAACAAACACGTGTCTGGAAGGGCCCTCCCCGTCGTAACTCGAGAATATACCCCAGGTTCCGGTCGCAACTCGAGAAAAACCATGAGACTTCCCCCTCGACGCGAGATGAGGCCCGATTCCCCCGCACTGCGTGCAGAGCTATTCCCTGTTTCACATCAAACGTGAAAGGAGCCTTGATTTCCTTGATGGCACTCCAGAGAAAACCCAAGATCACTGTCTCAAGTCTAGAGGGATCCTGAGGTCAATGGAGCATCACGAAAGGGCTCCGTGGACCCCAAATCAACTCGAGATGAGAGCTTAGTCCCTGGCTTTGACTCAAGAGGAATACCAACTTTCCACAAGCACCTCAAGAGGAGGCTTCTCGCAGCGACAGGTATGTGAGAGGGCCCCTGAGTTTGTGGCCTCAAGTGGAATGGACACCGAGATGCTCTGACTCGAAGTAAGGCCGGATATCCCTGCAGTGAATTGAATGCAGGCTCGTCTTGCATCTCCCAAGATGAAGGGTTGTCTGAATCCCCTGTGGAGACCACAGAGAAAGACCTCGACCTCCGCCTCATCGAGACCGGAGGCCTCACATCCTTTGAAAACTCGAGAGGTCCGCGGATATCAATGCTTCCAAAGGAGACGATGCCTGACTCCTCTTGAAAATGGATAGGAGTCCCAGGATCCCTGTAGCACGTGGAAAGGGACCCTGGGTCTCCCGCCTCACGTGGAGACGTGTCCAAATTGCAATGCCAAGACTCGAGGAGAATCCCGAGGTGTCCCTCGCACCTAGGCAGGAGTCCTGACGTCGCTGAACAAACACGAGTCTGGAAGGGCCCTCCCCGTCGTAACTCGAGAATATACCCCAGGTTCCGGCCGCAACTCGAGAAAAACCATGAGACTTCCCCCTCGCCGCGAGATGAGGCCCGATTCCCCTGCAATGCGTGCAGCGCAATTCCGTGTTCCACATCAAACGTGAAAGGAGCCTTGATTTCCTTGATGGCACTCCAGAGAAAACCCAAGATCACTGTCTCAAGTCTAGAGGGATCCTGAGGTCACTGGAGCAACACAAAAGGGCTCCATGGACCCAAAATCAACTCGAGATGAGAGCTTAGTCCGTGGCTTAGATTCAAGAGGAATACCAACTTTCCACAAACACCTCAAGAGGAGGCTTCTCTCAACTACCGGTATGTGAGAGGTACCCTGAGTTTGTGGCCTCAAGTGGAATCGACACCGAGATGCTCTGACTCGAAGTAAGGCCGGATATCCCTGCAGTGAATTGAATGCAGGCTCGTCTTGCATCTCCCAAGACGAAGGGATGTCTGAATCATCTGTGGAGACCACAGAGAAAGACCTAGTTCTCCGCCTCATCGTAATCGGAGGCCTCACATCCTTTGAAAACTCGAGAGGTCCGCGGAGATCAATGCTTCCAAAGGAGACGATGCCTGACTCCTCTTAAAAATGGATAGGAGTCCCAGGATCCCTGTGGCACTTGGAACGGGTCCCTGGGTCTCCCGCCTCACCTGGAGACGCGTCCCAATTGCCATGCCAAGACTCGAGGAGAATCCCGAAATGTCCTTCCAACCTAGGCAGGAGTCCTGACGTCGCTGAACAAACTCAGGTCTGGAAGGGCTCTCCCCGTTGTAACTCGAGAATATACCACAGGTTCCAGCCGCTTCTCGAGAAAAACCATGAGACTTCCCCCTCGCCGCGAGATGAGGCCCGATTCCCCTGCACTGCGTGCAGAGCAATTCCGTGTTCCACATCAAACGTGAAAGGAGCCTTGATTTCCTTGATGGCACTCCAGGGAAAAACCAAAATCACTGTCTCAAGTCTAGAGGGATCCTGAGGTCACTGTAGTAACACAAAAGTGCTCCGTGGACCCCAAATCTTCTCGAGATGAGAGCTTAGTCCCTGGCTTCGACTCAAGAGGAATACCAACTTTCCACAAGCACCTCAAGAGGAGGCTTCTCTCAGCTACAGATATGTGAGAGGGACCCTGAATTTGTGGCCTCAAGTGGAATGGACACCGAGATGCTCTGACTAGAAGTAAGGCCAGATATCCCTGCAGTGAATTGAATGCAGGCTTGTCTTTCATCTCCCAAGACGAAGGGATGTCTGAATCCCCTGTGGAGACCAGAGAGAAAGACCTAGTCCTCCGCCTCATTGCGAACGGAGGCCTCACATCCTTTGAAAACTCGAGAGGTCCGAGGAGATCAATGCTTCCAAAGAGACGATGCCTGACTCCTCTTGAAAATGGATAGGAGTCGCAGGATCCCTATGGCACGTGGAAAGGGACCCTGGGTCTCCCGCCTCACGTATAGACGCGTCCCAATTGCCATGGCAAGACTCGAGGAGAATCCCGAGGTGTCCCTCGCACCTAGGCAGGAGTCCTGACGTCGCTGAACAAACACGTTTCTGGAAGGGCCCTCCCCGTCGTAACTCGGGAATATACCCCAGGTTCCGGCCGTAACTCGAGAAAAACCATGAGACTTCCCCCTCGCCGCGAGATGAGGCCAGATTCCCCTGCACTGCGTGCAGAGCAATTCCGTGTTTCACATCAAACGTGAAAGGAGCCTTGATTTCCTTGATGGCACTCCAGAGAAAACCCAAGATCACTGTCTCAAGTCTAGAGGGATCCTGAGGTCACTGGAGCAACATGAAAGGGCTCCGTGGACCCCAAATCAACTCGAGATGAGAGCTTAGTCCCTGTCTTCGACTCAAGAGGAATACCAAATTTCCAAGAGCACCTCAAGAGGAGGCTTATCTCAGCTACAGGTATGTGAGAGGGACCCGGAGATTGTGGCCTCAAGTGGAATGGACACCGAGATGCTCTGACTCGAAGTAAGGACGGATATCCCTGCAGTGAATTGAATGCAGGCTCGTCTTGCATCTCCCAAGACGAAGGGATGTCAGAATCATCTGTGGAGACCACAGAGAAAGACCTAGTTCTCCGCCTCATCGTGATCGGAGGCCTCACATCCTTTGAAAACTCGAGAGGTCCGCGGAGATCAATGCTTCCAAAGGAGACGATGCCTGACTCCTCTTGAAAATGGATAGGAGTCCTAGGATCCCTGTGGCATGTGGAAAGGGACCCTGGGTCTGCAGCCTCACGAGGAGACGCGTCCCAATTGCCATGCCAAGACTCGAGGAGAAGCCCGAGGTGTCCCTCGCACCTAGGCAGGAGTCCTGACGTCGCTGAACAAACACGTGTCTGGAAGGGCCCTCCCCGTCGTAACTCGAGAATATACCCCAGGTTCCGGCCGCAACTTGAGAAAAACAATGAGATATCCCCCTTGTCGCGAGATGAGGCCCGATTCCCCTGCACTGCATGCAGAGCAATTCCGTGTTCCACATGAAACATGAAAGTTGCCTTGATTTCCTTGATGGCACTCCAGAGAAAACCCAACATCACTGTCTCAAGTCTAGAGGGATCCTGAGGTCACTGGAGCAACACGAAAGGGCTCCGTGGACCCCAAATCAACTCGAGATGAGAGCTTAGTCCCTGGCTTAGACTCAAGAGGAATACCAACTTTCCACAAGCACCTCAAGAGGAGGCTTCTCTCATCTACAGGTATGTGAGAGGGACCCTGAGTTTGTGGCCTCAAGAGGAATGGACACCGAGATGCTCTGACTCGAAGCAAGGCTGGATATCCCTGCAGTGAATTGAATGAAGGCTCGTCTTGCATCTCCCAAGACGAAGGGATGTCTGAATCCCCTGTGGAGACCACAGAGAGACCTAGTCCTTCGCCTCAACGCGACCGGAGGCCTCACATTCTTTGAAAACTCGAGAGGTCCGCGGAGATCAATGCTTCCAAAGGAGACGATGCCTGACTCCTCCTGAAAATAGAGAGGAGTCCCAGGATCCCTGTGGCACGTGGAAAATGACCCTGGGTCTCCCGCCTCACGTGGAGACGCATCCCAATTGCCATGCCAAGACTCGAGGAGAATCCCGAGGTGTCCCTCGCACCTAGGCAGGAGTCCTGACGTCGCTGAACAAACACATGTGTGGAAAGGCCCTGCCCGTCGTAACTCGAGAATATACCCCAGGTTTCGGCGGCAACTCGAATAAAACCATGAGACTTCCCCCTCGCCACGAGATGAAGCCCGATTTCCCTGCACTGCGTGCAGAGCAATTCCGTGTTGCACTTCAATCGTGAAAGAGCCTTGATTTCCTTGATGGCACTCCAGAGAAAACCCAAAGTCACTGTCTCTAGTCTAGAGGGATCCTGAGGTCACTGGAGTAACACGAAAACGCTCCGTGGACCACAATCAACTCGAGATGATAGCTTAGTCCCTGGCTTCGACTCAAGAGGAATACCAACTTTAAACAAGCACCTCAAGAGGACGCTTCTCTCAGCTACAGGTATGTGAGAGGGAACCTGAGTTTGTGTCCTCAAGTGGAATGGACACCGAGATGCTCTGACTCGAAGTAAGGTTGGATATCCCTGCAGTGAATTGAATGCAGGCTCGTCTTGCATCTCCCAAGACGAAGGGATGTCTGAATCCCCTGTGGAGACCACAGAGAAAGACCTAGTCCTCCACCTCAACGCGACCGGAGGCCTCACATCCTTTGAAAACTCGAGAGGTCCACGGAGGTCAATGCTTCCTAAGGAGACGATGCCTGACTCCTCTTGAAAATAGATAGGAGTACCAGGATCCCTGTGGCACGTGGAAAGGGACCCTGGGTCTCCCGCCTCACGTGGAGACGCGTCCAATTTCCATGCCAAGACTCGAGGAGAATCCCAAGGTGTCCCTCGCACCTAGGCAGGAATCCTGACGTCGCTAAACAAACACGTGTCTGGAAGTGCCCTCCCCGTCGTACCTCGAGAATATACCCCAGGTTCCGGCCGCAACTCGAGAAATACCATGAGACTTACCCCTCGCCGCGAGATGAGGCCCGATTACCCTGCCCTGCGTGCAGAGCCATTCCGTGTTCCACATCAAAAATGAAAGGAGCCTTGATTTCCTTGATGGCACTCCAGAGAAAACCCAAGATCACTGTCTCAAGTCTAGAGGGATCCTGAGGTCACTGGAGCAACACGAAAGGGCTCCGTGGAGCCCTAATCAACTCGAGATGAGAGCTTAGTCCCTGGCTTCGACTCAAGAGGAATACCAACTTTCCACAAGCACCTCAAGAGGAGGCTTCTCTCAGCTACAGGTACGGGAGAGGGACCCTGAGTTTGTGGCCTCAAGTGGAATGGACACCGAGATGCTCTGACTCGAACTAAGGCCAGATATCCCTGCAGTGAATTGAATGCAGGCTCGTCTTGCATCTCCCAAGACGAAGGGATGTCTGAATCCCCTGTGGAGACCACAGAGAAAGACCTAATTCTCCGCCTCATCGCGAGCGGAGGCCTCACATTCTTTGGAAACTCGAGAGGTCCGCGGAGATCAATGCTTCCAAAGGATACGATGCCTGACTCCTCTTGAAAATGGATAGGAGTCCCAGGATCCCTGTGGCACGTGGAAAGGGACCCTGGGTCTCCCGCCTCACGTGGAGACGCGTCCCAATTGCCATGCCAAGACTCGAGGAGAATCCCGAGTTGTTCCTCGCACCTAGGCAGGAGACTTGACGTCGCTGAACAAACACGTGTCTGGAAGGGCCCTCCCCTTCGTAACTCGAGATTATACCGCAGGTTCTGGCCGAAACTCGAGAAAAACCATGAGATTTCCCCCTCGCCGCGAGTTGAGGCCCGATTCCCCTGCACTGCATGCAGCGCAATTCCGTGTTCCACATCAAACGTGAAAGGAGCCTTGATTTCCTTGATGGCACTCCAGAGAAAACACAAGATCACTGTCTCAAGTCTAGATGGATCCTGAGGTCACTGGAGCAACACGAAAGGGCTCCGTGGACCCCAAATCAACTCGAGATGAGAGCTTAGTCCCTGGCTTCGAGTCAAGAGGAATACCAAGTTTCCACAAGCACCTCAAGAGGAGGCTTCTCTCAGCTACAGGTATGTGAGAGGGACACTGAGTTTTTGGCCTGAAGTGGAATGGACACCGAGATGCTCTGACTCGAAGTAAGGCCGGATATCCCTGCAGTGAATTGAATGCAGGCTCGTCTTGCATCTCGCAAGACGAAGGGATGTCTGAATCCCCTGTGGAGACCACAGAGAAAGACCTAGTTCTCCGCCTCATCGCGACCGGAGGCCTCACATCCTTTGAAAACTCGAGAGGTCCACGGAGATCAATGCTTCGAAAGGAGACGATGCCTGACTCCTCTTGAAAATGGATAGGAGTCCCAGGATCCCTGTGGCACATGGAAAGGGACCCTGGGTCTCCCGCCTCACGTGGAGACGCGTCCCAATTGCCATGCCAAGACTCGAGGAGAATCCCGAGGTGTCCCTCGCACCTAGGCAGGAGTCCTGAAGTCGCTGAACAAACACGTGTCTGGAAGGGCCCTCCAGGTCGTAACTCGAGAATATGCCCCAGGTTCCGGCCGCAACTCGAGAAAAACCATGAGACTTCCCCCTCGCCGCGAGATGAGGCCCGATTCCCCGGCAGTGCATGCAGAGCAATTCCGTTTTCCACATCAAACATGAAAGGAGCCTTGATTTCCTTGATGGCACTCCAGAGAAAACCCAAGTTCACTGTCTCAAGTTTAGAGGGATCCTGAGGTCACTGGAGCAACATGAAAGGGCTCCGTGGACCCCAAATCAACTCGAGATGAGAGCTTAGTCCCTGGCTTCGACTCAAGAGGAATACAAACTTTCCACAAGCACCTCAAGAGGAGGCTTCTCTCAGCTACAGGTATGTGAAAGGGACCCTGAGTTTCTGGCCTCAAGTGGAATGGGCACCGAGATGCTCTGACTCGAAGTAAGGCCGGATATCCCTGCAGTGAATTGAATGCAGGCTCGTCTTGCATCTCCCAAGACGAAGAGTTGTCTGAATCCCCTTTGGAGACCACAGAGAAAGACCTAATTCTCCGCCTCATCGAGACCAGAGGCCTCACATCCTTTGAAAACTCGAGAGGTCCGCGGAGATCAATGCTTCCAAAGGAGACGATGCCTGACTCTTCTTGAAAATGGATAGGAGTCCCAGGATCCCTGTGGCACGTGGAAAGGGACCCTGGGTCTCCCGCCTCACGTGGAGACGCGTCCCAATTGCCATGCCAAGACTCGAGGAGAATCCCGAGGTGTCCCTGGCACCTAGGCAGGAGTCCTGACGTCGCTGAACAAACACGTGTCTGAAAGGGCCCTCCCCATCGTAACTCGAGAATATACCCCAGCTTCCGTCGGCAACTTGAGAAAAACCATGAGACATCCCCCTTGCCGCGAGATGAGGCCCGATTCCCCTGCACTGTGTGCAGAGCAATTCCGTGTTCCACATCAAACTTGAAAGGAGCCTTGATTTCCTTGATGGCACTCCAGAGAATACCCAAGATCACTGTCTCAAGTCTAGAGAGATCCTGAGGTCCCTGGAGCAACACGATAGGGCTCCATGGACCCCAAATCAACTCGAGATGAGAGCTTAGTCCCTGGCTTCGACTCAAGAGGAATACCAACTTTCCACAAGCACCTCAAGAGGAGGCTTTTCTCAGCTACAGGTATGTGAGAGGGACCCTGAGTTTGTGGCCACAAGTGGAATGGACACCGAGATGCTCTGACTCGAAGTAAGGCCGGATATAACTGCAGTGAATTGAATGCAGGCTCGTCTTGCATCTCCCAAGACGAAGGGTTGTCTGAATCCCCTGTGGAGACCACAGAGAAAGACTTAGTCCTCCACCTCAACGCAACCGGAGGCCTCATATCCTTTGAAAACTCGAGAGGTCCGCGGAGATCAATACTTCCGAAGGAGACGATGCCTGACTCCTCTTGAAAATGGATAGGAGTCCCAGGATCCCTGTGGCACGTGGAAAGGGACCCTGGGTCTCCCGCCTCACGTGGAGTCGCGTCCCAATTGCCATGCCAAGACTCGAGGAGAATCCCGAAATGTCCCTCGCACCTAGGCAGGAGTCCGGACGTCGCTGATCAAACACGTGTCTGGAAGGGCCCTCCCCGTCGTAACTCGAGAATATACCCCAGGTTCCGGCCACAACTCGAGAAAAACCATGAGACTTCCCCCTCGCCGCGAGATGAGGCCCGATTCCCCTGCAATGGGTGCAGAGCAATTCCGTGTTCGACATCAAATGTGAAAGGAGCCTTGATTTCCTTGATGGCACTCCAGAGAAAACCCAAGATCACTGTCTCAAGTCTACAGGGATCCTGAGGTCACTGGAGCAACACGAAAGGGCTCCGTGGACCCCAAATCAACTGGAGATGAGAGCTTAGTCCCTGGCTTCGACTCAAGAGGAATACCAACTTTCCACAAGCATCTCAAGAGGAGGCTTCTCTCAGCTACAGGTATGTGAGAGGGACCCTGAGTTTGTGGCCTCAAGTGGAATGGACACCGAGATGCTCTGACTCGAAGTAAGGCCGGATATCCCTGTAGTGAATTGAATGCAGGCTCGTCCTGCATCTCCCAAGACGATGGGATGTCTGAATCCGATGTGGAGGCCACAGAGAAAGACCTAGTTCTCCGCTTCATCGCGACCGGAGGTCTCACATCCTTTGAAAACTCGAGAGGTCCGCGGAGATCAATGCTTCCAAAGGAGACGATGCCTGCTCTTCTTGAAAATGGTTAGGAGTCCCAGGATCCCTGTGGAACGTGGAAAGGGACCCTGGGTCTCCCGCCTCACGTGGAGACGCGTCCCAATTGCCATGCTAAGACTCAAGGAGAATCCCGAGGTGTCCCTCGCACCTAGGCAGGAGTCCTGACGTCGCTGAACAAACACGTGTCTGGAAGGGCCATCCCCGTCGTAACTCGAGAATATACCCCAGGTTGCGGCCACAACTCGAGAAATACCATGAGACTTCCCCCTCGCCGCGAGATGAGGCCCGATTCCCCTGCACTGCATGCAGAGCAATTCCGTGTTCCACATCAAACGTGAAAGGAGCCTTGATTTCCTTGATGGCACTCCAGAGAAAACCCAAGATCACTGTCTCAAGTCTAGAGGGATCCTGAGGTCACTGGAGCAACACGAAAGGGCTCCGTGGAACCCAAATCAACTCGAGATGAGAGCTTAGTCCCTGGCTTCGACTCAAGAGGAATACCAACTTTCCACAATCACCTCAAGAGGAGGCTTCTCTCAGCTACAGGTATGTGAGAGGGCCCCTGAATTTGTGGCCTCAAGTGGAATGGACATCGAGATGCTCTGACTCGAAGTAAGGCCGGATATAACTGCAGTGAATTGAATGCAGGCTCGTCTTGCATCTCCCAAGATAAAGGGATGTCTGAATCCAGAGTGGAGACCACAGAGAAAGACCTAGTTCTCCGCTTCATCGCGACCGGAATCCTCATATCCTTTGAAAACTCGAGAGGTCCGCGGAGATCAATGCTTCCAAAGGAGACGATGCCTGACTCCTCTTGAAAATGGATAGGAGTCCCAGGATCCCTGTGGCACGTTGAACGGGACACTGGGCCTCCCGCCTCACGTGGAGACGCGTCCCAATTGCCATGCCAAGACTCGAGGAGAATCCCGAGGTGTCCCTCGCACCTAGGCAGGAGTCCTGACGTAGCTGAACAAACACGTGTCTGGAAGGGCCCTCCCCATCGTAATGCGAGAATATACCCCAGGTTCCGGCCACAACTTGAGAAAAACCATGAGACTTCCCCCTCGCCGCGAGATGAGGCCCGATTCCCCTGCAATGGGTGCAGAGCAATTCAGTGTTCGACATCAAAAGTGAAAGGAGCCTTGATTTCCTTGATGGCACTCCAGAGAAAACCCAAGATCATTGTCTCAAGTCTAGAGGGATCCTGAGGTCACTGGAGCAACACGAAAGGGCTCCGTGGACCCCAAATCAACTCGAGATGAGAGCTTAGTCCCTGGCTTCGACTCACGAGGAATACGATCTTTCCACAAGCCCCTCAAGAGGAGGCTTCTCTCAGCTACAGGTATGTGAGAGGGACCCTGAGTATGTGGCCTCAAGTAGAATGGACACCGAGATGCTCTGACTCGAAGTAAGGCCGGAAATCCCTGCAGTGAATTGAATGCAGGCTCGTCTTGCATCTCCCAAGACGGAGGGATGTCTGAATCCCCTGTGTAGACCACAGAGAAAGACCTAGTTCTCAGCCTCATGGCGACCGTAGGCCTCACATCCTTTGAAAACACGAGAGGTCCGCGGAGATCAATGCTTCCAAAGGAGACGATGCCTGACTCCTCTTGAAAATGGTTAGGAGTCCCAGGATCCCTGTCCACATGGACGGGGACCCTGGATCTCCCGCTTCACGTGGAGACGCGTCCCAATTGCCATGCCAAGACTCGTGGAGAATCCCGAGGTGTCCCTCGCACCTAGGCAGGAGTCCTGACGTCGCTGAACAAACACGTGTCTGGAAGTGCCCTTCCCATCGTAACTCGAGAATATACCCCAGGTTCCGGCCGCAACTCGAGAAAAACCATGAGACTTCCCCCTCGCCGCGAGATGAGGCCCGATTCCCCTGCACTGCGTGCAGAGCAATTCCGTGTTCCACATCAAACGTGAAAGGAGCCTTGATTTCCTTGATGCCACTGCAGAGAAAACCCAAAGTCACTGTCTCAAGTCTAGAGGGATCCTGAGGTCACTGGAGCAACACGAAAGGGCTCCATGGACCCCAAATCAACTTGAGATGACAGCTTAGTCCCTGGCTTCAACTCAAGAGGAATACCAAGTTTCCACAAGCACCTCAAGAAGAGGCTTCTCTCAGCTACAGGTATGTGAGAGGGACCCGGAGATTGTGGCCTCAAGTGGAACGGACACCGAGTTGCTCTGACTCGAAGTAAGGCCGGATATCCCTGCAGTGAATTGAATGCAGGCTCGTCTTGCATCTCCCTAGACGAAGGGATGTTTTAATCCCCGGTGGAGACGACAGAGAAAGACCTACTCGTCCGCCTCGTCAAGACCGGAGGCCTCACATCCTTTGAAAACTCGAGAGGTCCGCGGAGATCAATGCTTCTAAAGGAGACGATGCCTGACTCCTCTTGAAAATGGATAGGAGTCCCAGGATCCCTGTGGCACATGGAAAGGGACCCTGGGTCTCCCGCCTCACGTGGAGACGCGTCCCAATTGCCATGCCAAGACTCGAGGAGAATCCCGAGGTGTCCCTCGCACCTAGGCAGGAGTCCTGACGTCGCTGAACAAACACGTGTCTGGAAGGGCCCTCCCCGTCGTAACTCGAGAATATACCCCAGGTTCCGGCCGCAACTCCAGAAAAACCATGAGACTTCCCCCTCGCCGCGAGATGAGGCCCGATTCCCCTGCACTGCGTGCAGAGCAATTCCGTGTTCCACATTAAACGTGAAAGGAGCCTTGATTTCCTTGATGGCACTCCAGAGAAACCCCAAGATCACTGTCTCAAGTCTAGAGGGATCCTGAGGTCACTGGAGCAACATGAAATTTCTCCGTGGACCCCAAATCAACTCGAGATGAGAGCTTAGTCCCTGGCTTCGACTCAAGAGGAATACCAACTTTCCACAAGCACGTCAAGAGGATGCTTCTCTCAACTACAGTTATGTGAGAGGACCCTGAGTTTGTGGCCTCAAGTGGAATGGACACCGAGATGCTCTGACTCGAAGTAAGGCCGGATATCCCTGCAGTGAATTGAATGCAGGCTCGTCTTGCATCTCCCAAGATGAAGGGATGTCTGAATCCCCTGTGGAGACCACAGAGAAAGACCTAGTTCTCCGCTTCATCGCGACCGGAGTCCTCATATCCTTTGAAAATTCGAGAGGTCCGCGGAGATCAATGCTTCCAAAGGAGACGATGCCTGACTCCTCTTGAAAATGGATAGGAGTCCCAGGATCCCTTTGGCACGTGGAAAGGGACCCTGGGTCTTCCGCCTCACGTGGAGACGCGTCCCAAATGCCATGGCAATACTCGAGGAGAATCCCGAGGTGTCCCTCGCACCTAGGCAAGAGTCCTGACGTCGCTGAACAAACACGTGTCTGGAAGGGCCCTCCCCATCGTAATGCGAGAATATACCCCAGGTTCCGGCCGCAACTCGAGAAAAACCATGAAAATTCCCCTTCTCCGCGAGATAAGGCCTGATTCCCCTGCACTGCATGCAGAGAAATTCCGTGTTTCACATCAAACGTGAAAGGAGCCTTGATTTCCTTGATGGCACTCCAGAGAAAACCCAAGATCACTGTCTCAAGTCTAGAGGGATCCTGAGGCCACTGGAGCAACACGAAAGGGCTCCGTGGACCCCAAATCAACTCGAGATAAGACCTTAGTCCCTGGCATCGAGTCAAGAGGAATACCAACTTTCCATAGGCACCTCAAGAGGAGGCTTCTCTCAGCTACAGGTATGTTAGAGGGACCCTGAGTTGCTGGCCTCTAGTGGAATGGACACCGAGATGGTCTGACTCAAAGTAAGGCTGGATATCCTTGCAGTGAATTGAATGCAGGCTTGTCTTGCATCTCCCAAGACGAAGGGATGTCTGAATCCCCTGTGGAGACCACAGAGAAAGACCTAATTCTCCACCTCAACGCGACCGGAGGCCTCACATCCTTTGAAAATTCGAGAGGTCCGCGGAGATCAATGCTTCCAAAGGAGACGATGCCTGACTCCTCCTGAAAATGGATAGGAGTCCCAGGATCCCTGTGGCACGTGCAAAGGGACCCTGGGTCTCCGGCCTCACGTGGAGATGCGTCCCAATTGCCATGCCAAGACTCTAGGAGAATCCCGAGGTGTCCCTCGCACCTAGGCAGGAGTCCTGACGTAGCTGAACAAACACGTGTCTGGAAGGGCCCTCCCCGTCGTAACTCGAGAATATACCCCAGGTTCCGGCCGCAACTCGAGAAAAACCATGAGATTTCCCCCTCGCCGCGAGATGAGGCCCGATTCCCCTGCACTGCGTGCAGAGCAATTCCGCGTTCCAGAGCAAACGTGAAAGGAGCCTTGATTTCCTTGATGGCACTCCAGAGAAAACCCAAGATCACTGTCTCAAGTCTAGAGGGATCCTGAGGTCACTGGAGCAACACGAAAGGGCTCCGTGGACCCCAAATCAAATGGAGATGAGAGCTTAGTCCCTGGCTTCGACTCAAGAGGAATACTAACTTTCCACAAGCACCTCAAGAGGAGGCTTCTCTCAGCTACAGGTATGTGAGAGGGACCCTGAGTTTGTCGCATCAAGTGGAATGGACACCGAGATGCTCTGACTCGAAGTAAGCCCGGATATCCCTGCAGTGAAGTGAATGCAGGCTCGTCCTGCATCTCCCAAGACGAAGGGATGTCTGAATCCCCCGTGGAGACCACGGAGAAAGACCTCATTCTCCGTCTCATCGCGACCGGAGGCCTCATATCCTTTGAAAACTCGAGAGGTCCGCGGAGATCAATGCTTCCAAAGGAGACGATGCATGACTCCTCTTGAAAATGGATAGGAGTCCCAGGATCCCTGTGGCACGTGGAAAGGGACCCTGGGTCTCCCGCCTCACGTGGAGTCGCGTCCCAATTGCCATGCCAAGACTCGAGGAGAATCCCGAGGTGTCCCTCGCACCTAGGCAGGAGTCCTGACGTCGCTGAACAAACACGTGTCTGGAAGGGCCCTCCCCGTCGTAACTCGAGAATATACCCCAGGTTCCGGCCGCAACTCGAGAATAACCATGAGACTTCCCCCTCGCCGCGAGATGAGGCCCGATTCACCTGCACTGCGGGCAGAGCAATTCCGTGTTCCACATCAAACGTGAAAGGTGCCTTGATTTCCTTGATAGCACTCCAGAGAAAACCCAAAATCACTGTCTCCAGTCTAGAGTGATCCTGAGGCCACTGTAGCAGCACGAAAGGGCCCGTGGACCCCAAATCAACTCGAGATGAGAGCTTAGTCCCTGGCTTCGACTTAAGAGGAAAACCAAGTTTCCACAAGCACCTCAAGAGGAGGCTTCTCTCAGCTACAGGTATGTGAGAGGGACCCTGAGTTTGTGGCCTCAAGTGGAATGGACACAGAGATGCTCTGACTCGAAGTAAGGCCGGATATCCCTGCAGTGATTTGAATGCAGGCTTGTCTTGCATCTCCCAAGACGAAGGGATGTCTGAATCCCCTGTGGAGACCACAGACAAAGACCGAGTTCTCCGCCTCATCGCGACCGGAGGCCTCACATCCTTTGAAAACTCGAGAGGTCCGCGGAGATCAATGCTTCCAAAGGAGACGATGCCTGACTCCTCTTGAAAATGGATAGGAGTCCCAGGATCCCTGTGGCACGTGGAAAGGGACCCTGGGTTTCCCGCCTCACGTGGAGATGCCTCCCAATTGCCATGTCAAGACTCGAGGAGAATCCTGAGATGTCCCTCGCACCTAGGCAGGAGTCCTGACGTCGCTGAACAAACACGTGTCTGGAAGGGCCCTCCCCGTCGTAACTCGAGAATATAACCCAGGTTCCGGCCGCAACTCGAGAAAAACCATGAGATTACCCCCTCACCGCGAGTTGAGGCCCGATTCCCCTGCACTGCATGCAGAGCAATTCTGTGTTCCACATCAAACGTGAAAGGAGCCTTGATTTCCTTGATGGCACTCCAGAGAAAACCCAAGATCACTCTCTCAAGTCTAGAGAGATCCTGAGGTCACTGGAGCAACACGAAAGGGCTCCGTGGACCCCAAATCAACTCGAGATGAGAGCTTAGTCCCTGGCTTCGACTCAAGAGGAATACCAACTTTCCACAAGCACCTCAAGAGGAGGCTTCTCTCAGCTACAGGTATGTGAGAGGGACCCTGAGTTTGTGGCCTCAAGTGGAATGGACACGGAGATGCTCTGACTCGAAGTAAGGCCGGATATCCCTGCAGTGAATTGAATGCAGGCTCGTCTTGCATCTCCCAAGACGAAGGGATGTCTGAATCCCCTGTGGAGACGACAGAGAAAGACCGAGTTCTCCCCCTCATCGCGAGCGGAGGCCTCACATCCTTTGAAAACTCGAGAGGGCCGCGGAGATCAATGCTTCCAAAGGAGACGATGCCTGACTCCTCTTGAAAATGGATAGGAGTCCCAGGATCCCTGTGGCACGTGGAAAGGGACCCTGGGTCTCCCGCCTCACGTGGAGACCCATCCCAATTGCCATGCCAAGACTCAGGGAGAATCCCGAGGTGTCCCTCGCACCTAGGCAGGAGTCCTGACGTCGCTGAACAAACACGTGTCTGGAAGGGCCCTCCCCTTCGTAACTCGAGATTATACCGCAGGTTCTGGCCGAAACTCGAGAAAAACCATGAGACTTACCCCTCGCCGCGAGTTGAGGCCCGATTCCCCTGCACTGCATGCAGCGCAATTCCGTGTTCCACATCAAACGTGAAAGGAGCCTTGATTTCCTTGATGGCACTCCAGAGAAAACACAAGATCACTGTCTCAAGTCTAGATGGATCCTGAGGTCACTGGAGCAACACGAAAGGGCTCCGTGGACCCCAAATCAACTCGAGATGAGAGCTTAGTCCCTGGCTTCGAGTCAAGAGGAATACCAAGTTTCCACAAGCACCTCAAGAGGAGGCTTCTCTCAGCTACAGGTATGTGAGAGGGACACTGAGTTTTTGGCCTGAAGTGGAATGGACACCGAGATGCTCTGACTCGAAGTAAGGCCGGATATCCCTGCAGTGAATTGAATGCAGGCTCGTCTTGCATCTCGCAAGACGAAGGGATGTCTGAATCCCCTGTGGAGACCACAGAGAAAGACCTAGTTCTCCGCCTCATCGCGACCGGAGGCCTCACATCCTTTGAAAACTCGAGAGGTCCACGGAAATCAATGCTTCGAAAGGAGACGATGCCTGACTCCTCTTGAAAATGGATAGGAGTCCCAGGATCCCTGTGGCACATGGAAAGGGACCCTGGGTCTCCCGCCTCACGTGGAGACGCGTCCCAATTGCCATGCCAAGACTCGAGGAGAATCCCGAGGTGTCCCTCGCACCTAGGCAGGAGTCCTGAAGTCGCTGAACAAACACGTGTCTGGAAGGGCCCTCCAGGTCGTAACTCGAGAATATGCCCCAGGTTCCGGCCGCAACTCGAGAAAAACCATGAGACTTCCCCCTCGCCGCGAGATGAGGCCCGATTCCCCGGCAGTGCGTGCAGAGCAATTCCGTTTTCCACATCAAACATGAAAGGAGCCTTGATTTCCTTGATGGCACTCCAGAGAAAACCCAAGTTCACTGTCTCAAGTTTAGAGGGATCCTGAGGTCACTGGAGCAACATGAAAGGGCTCCGTGGACCCCAAATCAACTCGAGATGAGAGCTTAGTCCCTGGCTTCGACTCAAGAGGAATACAAACTTTCCACAAGCACCTCAAGAGGAGGCTTCTCTCAGCTACAGGTATGTGAAAGGGACCCTGAGTTTCTGGCCTCAAGTGGAATGGGCACCGAGATGCTCTGACTCGAAGTAAGGCCGGATATCCCTGCAGTGAATTGAATGCAGGCTCGTCTTGCATCTCCCAAGACGAAGAGTTGTCTGAATCCCCTTTGGAGACCACAGAGAAAGACCTAATTCTCCGCCTCATCGAGACCAGAGGCCTCACATCCTTTGAAAACTCGAGAGGTCCGCGGAGATCAATGCTTCCAAAGGAGACGATGCCTGACTCTTCTTGAAAATGGATAGGAGTCCCAGGATCCCTGTGGCACGTGGAAAGGGACCCTGGGTCTCCCGCCTCACGTGGAGACGCGTCCCAATTGCCATGCCAAGACTCGAGGAGAATCCCGAGGTGTCCCTGGCACCTAGGCAGGAGTCCTGACGTCGCTGAACAAACACGTGTCTGAAAGGGCCCTCCCCATCGTAACTCGAGAATATACCCCAGCTTCCGTCGGCAACTTGAGAAAAACCATGAGACATCCCCCTTGCCGCGAGATGAGGCCCGATTCCCCTGCACTGTGTGCAGAGCAATTCCGTGTTCCACATCAAACTTGAAAGGAGCCTTGATTTCCTTGATGGCACTCCAGAGAATACCCAAGATCACTGTCTCAAGTCTAGAGAGATCCTGAGGTCCCTGGAGCAACACGATAGGGCTCCATGGACCCCAAATCAACTCGAGATGAGAGCTTAGTCCCTGGCTTCGACTCAAGAGGAATACCAACTTTCCACAAGCACCTCAAGAGGAGGCTTTTCTCAGCTACAGGTATGTGAGAGGGACCCTGAGTTTGTGGCCTCAAGTGGAATGGACACCGAGATGCTCTGACTCGAAGTAAGGCCGGATATAACTGCAGTGAATTGAATGCAGGCTCGTCTTGCATCTCCCAAGACGAAGGGTTGTCTGAATCCCCTGTGGAGACCACAGAGAAAGACTTAGTCCTCCACCTCAACGCAACCGGAGGCCTCATATCCTTTGAAAACTCGAGAGGTCCGCGGAGATCAATACTTCCGAAGGAGACGATGCCTGACTCCTCTTGAAAATGGATAGGAGTCCCAGGATCCCTGTGGCACGTGGAAAGGGACCCTGGGTCTCCCGCCTCAGGTGGAGACGCTTCCAATTGGATGCCAAGACTCGAGGAGAATCCCGAAATGTCCCTCGCACCTAGGCAGGAGTCCGGACGTCGCTGATCAAACACGTGTCTGGAAGGGCCCTCCCCGTCGTAACTCGAGAATATACCCCAGGTTCCGGCCACAACTCGAGAAAAACCATGAGACTTCCCCCTCGCCGCGAGATGAGGCCCGATTCCCCTGCAATGGGTGCAGAGCAATTCCGTGTTCGACATCAAATGTGAAAGGAGCCTTGATTTCCTTGATGGCACTCCAGAGAAAACCCAAGATCACTGTCTCAAGTCTACAGGGATCCTGAGGTCACTGGAGCAACACGAAAGGGCTCCGTGGACCCCAAATCAACTGGAGATGAGAGCTTAGTCCCTGGCTTCGACTCAAGAGGAATACCAACTTTCCACAAGCATCTCAAGAGGAGGCTTCTCTCAGCTACAGGTATGTGAGAGGGACCCTGAGTTTGTGGCCTCAAGTGGAATGGACACCGAGATGCTCTGACTCGAAGTAAGGCCGGATATCCCTGTAGTGAATTGAATGCAGGCTCGTCCTGCATCTCCCAAGACGATGGGATGTCTGAATCCGATGTGGAGGCCACAGAGAAAGACCTAGTTCTCCGCTTCATCGCGACCGGAGGTCTCACATCCTTTGAAAACTCGAGAGGTCCGCGGAGATCAATGCTTCCAAAGGAGACGATGCCTGCTCTTCTTGAAAATGGTTAGGAGTCCCAGGATCCCTGTGGAACGTGGAAAGGGACCCTGGGTCTCCCGCCTCACGTGGAGACGCGTCCCAATTGCCATGCTAAGACTCAAGGAGAATCCCGAGGTGTCCCTCGCACCTAGGCAGGAGTCCTGACGTCGCTGAACAAACACGTGTCTGGAAGGGCCATCCCCGTCGTAACTCGAGAATATACCCCAGGTTGCGGCCACAACTCGAGAAATACCATGAGACTTCCCCCTCGCCGCGAGATGAGGCCCGATTCCCCTGCACTGCATGCAGAGCAATTCCGTGTTCCACATCAAACGTGAAAGGAGCCTTGATTTCCTTGATGGCACTCCAGAGAAAACCCAAGATCACTGTCTCAAGTCTAGAGGGATCCTGAGGTCACTGGAGCAACACGAAAGGGCTCCGTGGAACCCAAATCAACTCGAGATGAGAGCTTAGTCCCTGGCTTCGACTCAAGAGGAATACCAACTTTCCACAAGCACCTCAAGAGGAGGCTTCTCTCAGCTACAGGTATGTGAGAGGGCCCCTGAATTTGTGGCCTCAAGTGGAATGGACATCGAGATGCTCTGACTCGAAGTAAGGCCGGATATCCCTGCAGTGAATTGAATGGAGGTTCGTCTTGCATCTCCCAAGATAAAGGGATGTCTGAATCCAGAGTGGAGACCACAGAGAAAGACCTAGTTCTCCGCTTCATCGCGACCGGAATCCTCATATCCTTTGAAAACTCGAGAGGTCCGCGGAGATCAATGCTTCCAAAGGAGACGATGCCTGACTCCTCTTGAAAATGGATAGGAGTCCCAGGATCCCTGTGGCACGTTGAACGGGACACTGGGTCTCCCGCCTCACGTGGAGACGCGTCCCAATTGCCATGCCAAGACTCGAGGAGAATCCCTAGGTGTCCCTCGCACCTAGGCAGGAGTCCTGACGTAGCTGAACAAACACGTGTCTGGAAGGGCCCTCCCCATCGTAATGCGAGAATATACCCCAGGTTCCGGCCACAACTTGAGAAAAACCATGAGACTTCCCCCTCGCCGCGAGATGAGGCCCGATTCCCCTGCAATGGGTGCAGAGCAATTCAGTGTTCGACATCAAAAGTGAAAGGAGCCTTGATTTCCTTGATGGCACTCCAGAGAAAACCCAAGATCATTGTCTCAAGTCTAGAGGGATCCTGAGGTCACTGGAGCAACACGAAAGGGCTCCGTGGACCCCAAATCAACTCGAGATGAGAGCTTAGTCCCTGGCTTCGACTCACGAGGAATACGATCTTTCCACAAGCCCCTCAAGAGGAGGCTTCTCTCAGCTACAGGTATGTGAGAGGGACCCTGAGTATGTGGCCTCAAGTAGAATGGACACCGAGATGCTCTGACTCGAAGTAAGGCCGGAAATCCCTGCAGTGAATTGAATGCAGGCTCGTCTTGCATCTCCCAAGACGGAGGGATGTCTGAATCCCCTGTGTAGACCACAGAGAAAGACCTAGTTCTCAGCCTCATGGCGACCGTAGGCCTCACATCCTTTGAAAACACGAGAGGTCCGCGGAGATCAATGCTTCCAAAGGAGACGATGCCTGACTCCTCTTGAAAATGGTTAGGAGTCCCAGGATCCCTGTCCACATGGACGGGGACCCTGGATCTCCCGCTTCACGTGGAGACGCGTCCCAATTGCCATGCCAAGACTCGTGGAGAATCCCGAGGTGTCCCTCGCACCTAGGCAGGAGTCCTGACGTCGCTGAACAAACACGTGTCTGGAAGTGCCCTTCCCATCGTAACTCGAGAATATACCCCAGGTTCCGGCCGCAACTCGAGAAAAACCATGAGACTTCCCCCTCGCCGCGAGATGAGGCCCGATTCCCCTGCACTGCGTGCAGAGCAATTCCGTGTTCCACATCAAACGTGAAAGGAGCCTTGATTTCCTTGATGCCACTGCAGAGAAAACCCAAAGTCACTGTCTCAAGTCTAGAGGGATCCTGAGGTCACTGGAGCAACACGAAAGGGCTCCATGGACCCCAAATCAACTTGAGATGACAGCTTAGTCCCTGGCTTCAACTCAAGAGGAATACCAAGTTTCCACAAGCACTTCAAGAAGAGGCTTCTCTCAGCTACAGGTATGTGAGAGGGACCCGGAGATTGTGGCCTCAAGTGGAACGGACACCGAGTTGCTCTGACTCGAAGTAAGGCCGGATATCCCTGCAGTGAATTGAATGCAGGCTCGTCTTGCATCTCCCTAGACGAAGGGATGTTTTAATCCCCGGTGGAGACGACAGAGAAAGACCTACTCGTCCGCCTCGTCAAGACCGGAGGCCTCACATCCTTTGAAAACTCGAGAGGTCCGCGGAGATCAATGCTTCTAAAGGAGACGATGCCTGACTCCTCTTGAAAATGGATAGGAGTCCCAGGATCCCTGTGGCACATGGAAAGGGACCCTGGGTCTCCCGCCTCACGTGGAGACGCGTCCCAATTGCCATGCCAAGACTCGAGGAGAATCCCGAGGTGTCCCTCGCACCTAGGCAGGAGTCCTGACGTCGCTGAACAAACACGTGTCTGGAAGGGCCCTCCCCGTCGTAACTCGAGAATATACCCCAGGTTCCGGCCGCAACTCCAGAAAAACCATGAGACTTCCCCCTCGCCGCGAGATGAGGCCTGATTCCCCTGCACTGCGTGCAGAGCAATTCCGTGTTCCACATTAAACGTGAAAGGAGCCTTGATTTCCTTGATGGCACTCCAGAGAAACCCCAAGATCACTGTCTCAAGTCTAGAGGGATCCTGAGGTCACTGGAGCAACATGAAATTTCTCCGTGGACCCCAAATCAACTCGAGATGAGAGCTTAGTCCCTGGCTTCGACTCAAGAGGAATACCAACTTTCCACAAGCACGTCAAGAGGATGCTTCTCTCAACTACAGGTATGTGAGAGGACCCTGAGTTTGTGGCCTCAAGTGGAATGGACACCGAGATGCTCTGACTCGAAGTAAGGCCGGATATCCCTGCAGTGAATTGAATGCAGGCTCGTCTTGCATCTCCCAAGATGAAGGGATGTCTGAATCCCCTGTGGAGACCACAGAGAAAGACCTAGTTCTCCGCTTCATCGCGACCGGAGTCCTCATATCCTTTGAAAATTCGAGAGGTCCGCGGAGATCAATGCTTCCAAAGGAGACGATGCCTGACTCCTCTTGAAAATGGATAGGAGTCCCAGGATCCCTTTGGCACGTGGAAAGGGACCCTGGGTCTTCCGCCTCACGTGGAGACGCGTCCCAAATGCCATGGCAATACTCGAGGAGAATCCCGAGGTGTCCCTCGCACCTAGGCAAGAGTCCTGACGTCGCTGAACAAACACGTGTCTGGAAGGGCCCTCCCCATCGTAATGCGAGAATATACCCCAGGTTCCGGCCGCAACTCGAGAAAAACCATGAAAATTCCCCTTCTCCGCGAGATAAGGCCTGATTCCCCTGCACTGCATGCCGAGAAATTCCGTGTTTCACATCAAACGTGAAAGGAGCCTTGATTTCCTTGATGGCACTCCAGAGAAAACCCAAGATCACTGTCTCAAGTCTAGAGGGATCCTGAGGACACTGGAGCAACACGAAAGGGCTCCGTGGACCCCAAATCAACTCGAGATAAGACCTTAGTCCCTGGCATCGAGTCAAGAGGAATACCAACTTTCCATAGGCACCTCAAGAGGAGGCTTCTCTCAGCTACAGGTATGTTAGAGGGACCCTGAGTTGCTGGCCTCTAGTGGAATGGACACCGAGATGGTCTGACTCAAAGTAAGGCTGGATATCCTTGCAGTGAATTGAATGCAGGCTTGTCTTGCATCTCCCAAGACGAAGGGATGTCTGAATCCCCTGTGGAGACCACAGAGAAAGACCTAATTCTCCACCTCAACGCGACCGGAGGCCTCACATCCTTTGAAAATTCGAGAGGTCCGCGGAGATCAATGCTTCCAAAGGAGACGATGCCTGACTCCTCCTGAAAATGGATAGGAGTCCCAGGATCCCTGTGGCACGTGCAAAAGGACCCTGGGTCTCCGGCCTCACGTGGAGATGCGTCCCAATTGCCATGCCAAGACTCGAGGAGAATCCCGAGGTGTCCCTCGCACCTAGGCAGGAGTCCTGACGTAGCTGAACAAACACGTGTCTGGAAGGGCCCTCCCCGTCGTAACTCGAGAATATACCCCAGGTTCCGGCCGCAACTCGAGAAAAACCATGAGATTTCCCCCTCGCCGCGAGATGAGGCCCGATTCCCCTGCACTGCGTGCAGAGCAATTCCGCGTTCCAGAGCAAACGTGAAAGGAGCCTTGATTTCCTTGATGGCACTCCAGAGAAAACCCAAGATCACTGTCTCAAGTCTAGAGGGATCCTGAGGTCACTGGAGCAACACGAAAGGGCTCCGTGGACCCCAAATCAAATGGAGATGAGAGCTTAGTCCCTGGCTTCGACTCAAGAGGAATACTAACTTTCCACAAGCACCTCAAGAGGAGGCTTCTCTCAGCTACAGGTATGTGAGAGGGACCCTGAGTTTGTCGCATCAAGTGGAATGGACACCGAGATGCTCTGACTCGAAGTAAGCCCGGATATCCCTGCAGTGAAGTGAATGCAGGCTCGTCCTGCATCTCCCAAGACGAAGGGATGTCTGAATCCCCCGTGGAGACCACGGAGAAAGACCTCATTCTCCGTCTCATCGCGACCGGAGGCCTCATATCCTTTGAAAACTCGAGAGGTCCGCGGAGATCAATGCTTCCAAAGGAGACGATGCCTGACTCCTCTTGAAAATGGATAGGAGTCCCAGGATCCCTGTGGCACGTGGAAAGGGACCCTGGGTCTCCCGCCTCACGTGGAGTCGCGTCCCAATTGCCATGCCAAGACTCGAGGAGAATCCCGAGGTGTCCCTCGCACCTAGGCAGGAGTCCTGACGTCGCTGAACAAACACGTGTCTGGAAGGGCCCTCCCCGTCGTAACTCGAGAATATACCCCAGGTTCCGGCCGCAACTCGAGAATAACCATGAGACTTCCCCCTCGCCGCGAGATGAGGCCCGATTCACCTGCACTGCGGGCAGAGCAATTCCGTGTTCCACATCAAACGTGAAAGGAGCCTTGATTTCCTTGATAGCACTCCAGAGAAAACCCAAAATCACTGTCTCCAGTCTAGAGTGATCCTGAGGCCACTGTAGCAGCACGAAAGGGCCCGTGGACCCCAAATCAACTCGAGATGAGAGCTTAGTCCCTGGCTTCGACTTAAGAGGAAAACCAAGTTTCCACAAGCACCTCAAGAGGAGGCTTCTCTCAGCTACAGGTATGTGAGAGGGACCCTGAGTTTGTGGCCTCAAGTGGAATGGACACAGAGATGCTCTGACTCGAAGTAAGGCCGGATATCCCTGCAGTGATTTGAATGCAGGCTTGTCTTGCATCTCCCAAGACGAAGGGATGTCTGAATCCCCTGTGGAGACCACAGACAAAGACCGAGTTCTCCGCCTCATCGCGACCGGAGGCCTCACATCCTTTGAAAACTCGAGAGGTCCGCGGAGATCAATGCTTCCAAAGGAGACGATGCCTGACTCCTCTTGAAAATGGATAGGAGTCCCAGGATCCCTGTGGCACGTGGAAAGGGACCCTGGGTTTCCCGCCTCACGTGGAGATGCCTCCCAATTGCCATGTCAAGACTCGAGGAGAATCCTGAGATGTCCCTCGCACCTAGGCAGGAGTCCTGACGTCGCTGAACAAACACGTGTCTGGAAGGGCCCTCCCCGTCGTAACTCGAGAATATAACCCAGGTTCCGGCCGCAACTCGAGAAAAACCATGAGATTACCCCCTCACCGCGAGTTGAGGCCCGATTCCCCTGCACTGCATGCAGAGCAATTCTGTGTTCCACATCAAACGTGAAAGGAGCCTTGATTTCCTTGATGGCACTCCAGAGAAAACCCAAGATCACTCTCTCAAGTCTAGAGAGATCCTGAGGTCACTGGAGCAACACGAAAGGGCTCCGTGGACCCCAAATCAACTCGAGATGAGAGCTTAGTCCCTGGCTTCGACTCAAGAGGAATACCAACTTTCCACAAGCACCTCAAGAGGAGGCTTCTCTCAGCTACAGGTATGTGAGAGGGACCCTGAGTTTGTGGCCTCAAGTGGAATGGACACGGAGATGCTCTGACTCGAAGTAAGGCCGGATATCCCTGCAGTGAATTGAATGCAGGCTCGTCTTGCATCTCCCAAGACGAAGGGATGTCTGAATCCCCTGTGGAGACGACAGAGAAAGACCGAGTTCTCCCCCTCATCGCGAGCGGAGGCCTCACATCCTTTGAAAACTCGAGAGGGCCGCGGAGATCAATGCTTCCAAAGGAGACGATGCCTGACTCCTCTTGAAAATGGATAGGAGTCCCAGGATCCCTGTGGCACGTGGAAAGGGACCCTGGGTCTCCCGCCTCACGTGGAGACCCATCCCAATTGCCATGCCAAGACTCGAGGAGAATCCCGAGGTGTCCCTCGCACCTAGGCAGGAGTCCTGACGTCGCTGAACAAACACGTGTCTGGAAGGGCCCTCCCCGTCGTAACTTGAGAATATAGCCCAGGTTTCGGCCGCAACTCGAGAAAAACCATGAGACTTCCCACTTGCCGCGAGATGAGGCCCGATTCCCCTGCCTTGCGTGCAGAGCAATTCCGTATTCCACATCAAAAATGAAAGGAGCCTTGATTTCCTTGATGGCACTCCAGAGAAATCCCAAGATCCATGTCTCAAGTCTAGAGGGATCCTGAGGTCACTGGAGCAAAATGAAAGGGCTCCGTGCACCCAAAATCAACTCGAGATGAGAGCTTAGTCCCTGGCTTCGAGTCAAGAGGAATACCAACTTTCCAAAAGCACCGCAAGAGGAGGCTTCTCTCAACTACAGGTATGTGAGAGGGACCCTGAGTTTGTGGCCTCAAGTGGAATGGACACCGAGATGCTCTGACTCGAAGTAAGGCCGGATATCCCTGCAGTGAATTGAATGCAGGCTCGTCTTGCATCTCCCAAGACGAAGGGATGTCTGAATCCCCTGTGGAGACCACAGAGAAAGACCTAATTCTCCGCCTCATCGCGAGCGGAGGCCTCACATCCTTTGAAAACTCGAGAGGTCCGCGGAGATCAATGCTTCCAAAGGAGACGATGCCTGACTCCTCTTGAAAATGGATAGGAATCCCAGGATCCCTGTGGCACGTGGAAAGGGACCCTGGGTCTCCTGCCTCACGTGGAGACGCGTCCCAATTGCCATGCCAAGACTCGAGGAGAATCCCGAGGTGTCCCTCGCACCTAGGCAGGATTCCTGAAGTCGCTGAAGAAACACGTGTCTGGAAGGGCTCTCCCCGTCGTAACTCGAGAATTTACCCCAGGTTCCGGCCGCAACTCGAGAAAAACCATGAGACTTACCACTCGCCGCGAGATGTGGCCTGATTCCCCTGCCCTGCGTGCAGAGCAATTCCGTATTCCACATCAAAAATGAAAGGAGCCTTGATTTCCTTGATGGCACTCCAGAGAAAACCGAAGATAACTGTCTCAAGTCTAGAGGGATCCTGAGGTCACTGGAGCAACACGAAAGGGCTCCGTGGACCCCAAATCAACTCGAGATGAGAGCTTAGTAACTGGTTTCGACTCAAGTGGAATACCAACTTTCCACAAGCACCTCAAGTGGAGGCTCCTCTCAGCTACAGGTATGTGAGAGGGCCCCTGAGTTTGTGGCCTCAAGTGGAATGGACACCGAGATGCTCTGACTCGAAGTAAGGCCGGATATCCCTGCAGTGAATTGAATGCAGGCTCGTCTTGCATCTCCCAAGACGAAGGGATGTCTGAATCCCCTGTGGAGACCACAGAGAAAGACCGAGTTCTCCGCCTCATCGCGACCGGAGGCCTCACATTCTTTGAAAACTCGAGAGGTCCGCGGAGAACAATGCTTCCAAAGGAGACGATGCCTGACTCCTCTTGAAAATGGATAGAAGTCCCAGGATCCCTGTGGCACGTGGAAAGTGACACTGGGTCTCCCGCCTCACGTGGAGACGCATCCCAATTGCCATGCCAAGACTCGAGGAGAATCCCGAGGTTTCCCTCGCACCTAGGCAGGAGTCCTGACGTCGCTGAACAAACACGTGTCTGGAAGGGCCCTCCCCGTCGTAACTCGAGAATATACCCCAGATTCCGGCCGCAACTCGAAAAAAAACATGAGACTTCCCCCTCGACGCGAGATGAGGCCCAATTCCCCTGCATTACATGCAGAGACATTCCGTGTTCCACATCAAACGTGAAAGGAGCCTTGATTTCCTTGATGGCACTCCAGAGAAATCCCAAGATCACTGTCTCAAGTCTAGAGGGATCCTGAGGTCACTGAAGCAACACGAAAGGGCTCTGTTGAGCCCAAATCAACTCGAGATGAGAGCTTAGTCCCTGGCTTCGACTCAAGAGGAATACCAAGTTTACACAAGCACCTCAAGAGGAGCCTTCTATCAGCTACAGGTATGTGAGAGGGACCCTGAGTTGTGGCCTCAAGTGGAATGGACACCGAGATGCTCTGACTCGAAGTAAGGCCAGATATCCCTGCAGTGATTTGAATGCAGGCTCGTCTTGCGTCTCCCAAGACGAAGGGATGTCTTAATCCCCTGTGGAGACCACAGAGAAAGACCTAGTTCTCCGCCTCATCGGGACCGGAGGCCTCACATCCTTTGAAAACTCGAGAGGTCCGCGGAGATCAATACTTCCAAAGGAAACGATGCCTGACTCCTCTTGAAAATGGATAGGAGTCCCAGGATCCCTGTGGCACGTGGAAAGGGACCCTGGGTCTCCCGCCTCACGTGGAGACGCCTCCCAATTGCCATGCCAAGACTCGTGGAGAATCCCGAGGTGTCCCTCGCACCTAGGCAGGAGTCCTGACGTCGCTGAACAAACACGTGTCTGGAAGGGCCCTCCCCATCATAACTCGAGAATATACCCCAGGTTCCGGACGCAACTCGAGAAAAACCATGAGACTTCCCCCTCGCCGTGAGATGAGGCCCGATTCCCCTGCACTGCGTGCAGAGCAATTCCGTGTTCCACATTAAACGTGAAAGGAGCCTTGATTTCCTTGATGGCACTCCAGAGAAAACCCAAGATCACTGTCTCAAGTCTAGAGGGATCCTGAGGTCACTGGAGCAACACGAAAGGGCTCCGTGGACCCCAAATCAACTCGAGATGAGAGCTTAGTAACTGGTTTCGACTCAAGTGGAATACCAACTTTCCACAAGCACCTCAAGTGGAGGCTCCTCTCAGCTACAGGTATGTGAGAGGGCCCCTGAGTTTGTGGCGTCAAGTGGAATGGACACCGAGACGCTCTGAATCGAAGTAAGCCCGAATATTCCAACAGTGAATTGAATGCAGGCTCGTCTTGCATCTCCCAAGACGAAGGGATGACTGAATCCCCTGTGGAGACCACAGAGAAGGACCTAATTCTCCGCCTCATCGCGAGCGGAGGCCTCACATCCTTTGAAAATTCGAGAGGTCTGCGGATATCAATGCTTCCAAAGGAGACGATGCCTGACTCCTCTTGAAAATGGATAGGAGTCCCAGGATCACTGTGGCACGTGGAAAGGGACACTGGGTTTCCCGCCTCACGTGGAGACGTGTCCCAATTGCCATGCCAAGACTCGAGGAGGATCCCGAGGTGTCCCTCGCACCGAGGCAGGAGTCCTGACGTCGCTGAACAAACACGTGTCTGGAAGGGCCCTCCCCGTCCTAACTCGAGAATATACCCCAGGTTCCGGCCGCAACTCGAGAAAAACCATGAGACTTCCCCCTCGCCGTGAGATGAGGCCCGATTCCCCTGCACTGCGTGCAGAGCAATTCCGTGTTCCACATCAAACGTGAAAGGAGCCTTGATTTCCTTGATGGCACTCCAGAGAATACCCAAGTTCACTGTCTCAAGTCTAGAGGGATGCTGAGGTCACTGGAGCAAAACGAAAGTGCTCCGTGGACCCCAAATCAACTCGAGATGAGAGCTTAGTCCATGGCTTCGACTCAAGAGGAATACCAACTTTCCACAAGCACCTCAAGAGGAGGCTTTTCTCAGCTACAGGTATATGAGAGGGCCCCTGATTTTGTGGCCTCAAGTGGAATGGACACTGAGATGCTCTGACTCGAAGTAAGGCCGGATATCCCTGCAGTGAATTGAATGCAGGCTCGTCTTGCATCTCCCAAGACGAAGGGATGTCTGAATCAACTGTGGAGACGACAGAGAAAGACCGAGTTCTCCGCCTCATCGCGAGCGGAGGCCTCACATCCTTTGAAAACTCGAGAGGGCCGCGGAGATCAATGCTTCCAAAGGAGACGATGCCTGACTCCTCTTGAAAATGGATAGGAGTCCCAGGATCCCTGTGGCACGTGGAAAGGGACCCTGGGTCTCCCGCCTCACGTGGAGACGCATCCCAATTGCCATGCCAAGACTCGAGGAGAATCCCGAGGTGTCCCTCGCACCTAGGCAGGAGTCCTGACGTCGCTGAACAAACACGTGTCTGGAAGGGCCCTCCCCGTCGTAACTTGAGAATATAGCCCAGGTTTCGGCCGCAACTCGAGAAAAACCATGAGACTTCCCACTCGCCACGAGATGAGGCCCGATTCCCCTGCCATGCGTGCAGAGCAATTCCGTATTCCACATCAAAAATGAAAGGAGCCTTGATTTCCTTGATGGCACTCCAGAGAAAACCCAAGATCACTGTCTCAAGTCTAGAGGGATCCTGAGGTCACTGTAGCAACACGAAAGGGCTCCGTGGACCCCATATCAACTCGAGATGAGAGCTTAGTCCCTGGCTTCGACTCAAGAGGAATATCAACTTTCCACAAGCACCTCAAGAGGAGGCTTCTCTCAGCTACAGGTATGTGAGAGGGACCCTGAGTTTGCGGCCTCAAGTGGAATAGACACCGAGATGCTCTGACTCGAAGTAAGGCCGGATATCCCTGCAGTGAATTTAATGCAGGCTCGTCTTGCATCTCCCAAGACGAAGGGATGTCTCAATCCCCTGTGGAGACCGCAGAGAAAGACCTAATTCTCCGCCTCATCGCGAGCGGAGGCCTCACATCCTTTGAAAACTCGAGAGGTCCGCGGAGATCAATGCTTCCAAAGGAGACGATGCCTGACTCCTCTTGAAATTGGAAAGGAGTCCCAAGATCCCTGTGGCACGTGGAAAGGGACCATGGGTCTCCCGCCTCACATGGAGACGCGTCCCTATTGCCATGCCAAGACTCCAGGAGAATCCCGAGGTGTCCCTCGCACCTAGGCAGGAGTCCTGACGTTGCTGAACAAACACGTGTCTGGAAGGGCCCTCCCCGTCTTAACTCGAGAATATACCCCAGGTTCTGGCCGCAACTCGAGAAAAACCATGAGACTTCCCCCTCGCCGCGAGATGAGACCCGATTCCCCTGCACTGCGTGCAGAGCAATTCCGTGTTCCACATCAAACGTGAAAGGAGGCTTGATTTCCTTGATGGCACTCCAGAGAAAACCGAAGATCACTGTCTCAAGTCTAGAGGGATCCTGAGGTCACTGGAGCAACACGAAAGGGCTCCGTGGACCCCAAATCAACTCGAGATGAGAGCTTAGTCCCTGGCTTCGACTCAAGAGGCATACCAACTTTCCACAAGCACCTCAAGAGGAGGCTTCTCTCAGCTACAGGTATGTGAGAGGGCCCCTGAGTTTGTGGCCTCAAGTGGAATGGACACCGAGATGCTCTGACTCGAAGTAAGGCCGGATATCCCTGCAGTGAATTGAATGCAGGCTCGTCTTGCATCTCCCAATACGAAGGGAAGTCTGAATCCCCTGTGGAGACCACAGAGAAAGACCTAATTCTCCGCCTCTTCGCGAGCGGAGTCCTCACATCCTTTGAAAACTCGAGAGGTACACGGAGATCAATGCTTCCAAAGGAGACGATGCCTGACTCCTCTTGAAAATGGATAGGAGTCCCAGGATCCCTGTGGCACGTGGAAAGGGACCCTGGGTCTCCCGCCTCACCTGGAGACGCCTCCCAATTGCCATGTCAAGACTCGAGGAGAATCCCGAGGTGTCCCTCGCACCTAGGCAGGAGTCCTGACGTCGCTGAACAAACACGTGTCTGGAAGGGCCCTCCCCGTTGTAACTCGAGAATATACCCCAGGTTCTGGCCGCTACTCGAGAAAAACCATGAGACTTCCCCCTCGCCGCGAGATGAGGCCCGATTCCCCTGCACTGCATGCAGAGCAATTCCGTGTTCCACATCAAACCTGAAAGGAGCCTTGATTTCCTTGATGGCACTCCAGAGAAAACCCAAGATCACTGTCTCAAGTCTAGAGGGATCCTGAGGTCACTGGAGCAACACGAAAGGGCTCCGTGGACCCCAAATCAACTCGAGATGAGAGCTTAGTCCCTGGCTTCGACTCAAGAGGAATACCAACTTTAAAAGAGCACCTCAAGAGGAGGCTTCTCTCAGCTACAGGTATGTGAGAGGGACCCTGAGATTGTGGCCTCAAGTGGAATGGACACCGAGATGCTCTGACTCGAAGTAAGGCCGGATATCCCTGCAGTGAATTGAATGCAGGCTCGTCTTGCATCTCCCAAGACGAAGGGTTGTCTGAATCCCCTGTGGAGACCACAGAGAAAGACCTAGTCCTCAACCTCAAAGCAACCTGAGGCCTCATATCCTTTGAAAATTCGAGAGGTCCGTGGATATCAATACTTCCGAAGGAGACGATGCATGACTCCTCTTGAAAATGGATAGGAGTCCCAGGATCCCTGTGGCACGTGGAAAGGGACCCTGGGTCTCCCGCCTCACGTGGAGACGCCTCCCAATTGCCATGCTAAGACTCGAGGAGGATCCCGAGGTGTCCCTCGCACCTAGGCAGGAGTCCTGACGTCGCTGAACAAACACGTGTCTGGAAGGGCCCTCCCCGTCGTAACTCGAGAATATACCCCAGGTTCCGGCCGCAACTCGAGAAAAACCATGAGACTTCCCCCTCGCCGCGAGATGAGGCCCGATTCCCCTGCACTGCGTGCAGAGCAATCCGTGTTCCACATCAAACGTGAGAGGAGCCTTGATTTCCTTGATGGCACTCCAGAGAAAACCCAAGTTCACTGTCTCAAGTCTAGAGGGATGCTGAGGTCACTGGAGCAAAACGAAAGTGCTCCGTGGACCCCAAATCAACTCGAGATGAGAGCTTAGTCCCTGGCTTCGACTCAAGAGGAATACCAAATTTCCACAAGCACCTCAAGAGGAGGCTTTTCTCAGCTACAGGTATATGAGAGGGCCCCTGATTTTGTGGCCTCAAGTGGAATGGACACTGAGATGCTCTGACTCGAAGTAAGGCCGGATATCCCTGCAGTGAATTGAATGCAGGCTCGTCTTGCATCTCCCAAGACGAAGGGATGTCTGAATCAACTGTGGAGACGACAGAGAAAGACCGAGTTCTCCGCCTCATCGCGAGCGGAGGCCTCACATCCTTTGAAAACTCGAGAGGGCCGCGGAGATCAATGCTTCCAAAGGAGACGATGCCTGACTCCTCTTGAAAATGGATAGGAGTCCCAGGATCCCTGTGGCACTTGGAAAGGGACCCTGGGTCTCCCGCCTCACGTGGAGACGCATCCCAATTGCCATGCCAAGACTCGAGGAGAATCCCGAGGTGTCCCTCGCACCTAGGCAGGAGTCCTGACGTCGCTGAACAAACACGTGTCTGGAAGGGCCCTCCCCGTCGTAACTTGAGAATATAGCCCAGGTTTCGGCCGCAACTCGAGAAAAACCATGAGACTTCCCACTCGCCGCGAGATGAGGTCCGATTCCCCTGCCATGCGTGCAGAGCAATTCCGTATTCCACATCAAAAATGAAAGGAGCCTTGATTTCCTTGATGGCACTCCAGAGAAAACCCAAGATCACTGTCTCAAGTCTAGAGGGATCCTGAGGTCACTGTAGCAACAAGAAAGGGCTCCGTGGACCCCATATCAACTCGAGATGAGAGCTTCGTCCCTGGCTTCGACTCAAGAGGAATATCAACTTTCTACAAGCACCTCAAGAGGAGGCTTCTCTCAGCTACAGGTATGTGAGAGGGACCCTGAGTTTGCGGCCTCAAGTGGAATGGACACCGAGATGCTCTGACTCGAAGTAAGGCCGGATATCCCTGCAGTGAATTTAATGCAGGCTCGTCTTGCATCTCCCAAGACGAAGGGATGTCTCAATCCCCTGTGGAGACCGCAGAGAAAGACCTAATTCTCCGCCTCATCGCGAGCGGAGGCCTCACATCCTTTGAAAACTCGAGAGGTCCGCGGAGATCAATGCTTCCAAAGGAGACGATGCCTGACTCCTCTTGAAAATGGAAAGGAGTCCCAAGATCCCTGTGGCACGTGGAAAGGGACCATGGGTCTCCCGCCTCACGTGGAGACGCGTCCCTATTGCCATGCCAAGACTCCAGGAGAATCCCGAGGTGTCCCTCGCACCTAGGCAGGAGTCCTGACGTTCCTGAACAAACACGTGTCTGGAAGGGCCCTCCCCGTCGTAACTCGAGAATATACCCCAGGTTCTGGCCGCAACTCGAGAAAAACCATGAGACTTCCCCCTCGCCGCGAGATGAGGCCCGATTCCCTGCACTGCGTGCAGAGCAATTCCGTGTTCCACATCAAACAAGAAAGGAGGCTTGATTTCCTTGATGGCACTCCAGAGAAAACCCAAGATCACTGTCTCAAGTCTAGAGGGATCCTGAGGTCACTGGAGCAACACGAAAGGGCTCCATGGACCCCAAATCAACTCGAGATGAGAGCTTAGTCCCTGGCTTCGACTCAAGAGGAATACCAACTTTTCACAAGCACCTCAAGAGGAGGCTTCTCACAGCTACATGTAAGTGAGAGGGACCCTGAGTTTGTGGCTTCAAGTGGAATGGACACTGAGATGCTCTGACTCGAAGTAAGGCCGGATATCCCTGCAGTGAATTGAATGCAGGCTGGTCTTGCATCTCCCAAGACGAATGGATGTCTGAATCCCCTGTGGAGACGACAGAGAAAGACCTAGTACTCCGCCTCATTGCGAGCGGAGGCCTCACATCCTTTGAAAACTCGAGAGGTCTGCGGAGATCAATGCTTCCAAAGAAGACGATGCCTGACTCTTCTTGAAAATGGATAGGAGTCCCAGGATCCCTGTGGCACGTGGAAAGGGACCCTGGGGCTCCCGCCTCATGTGGAGACGCGTCCCAATTGCCATGCCAAGACTCGAGGAGAATCCCGAAGTGTCCCTCGCACCTAGGCAGGAGTCCTGACGTCGCTGAACAAACACGTGTCTGGAAGGGCCCTCCCTGTCGTAACTTGAGAATATAGCCCAGGTTCCGGCCGCAACTCGAGAAAAACCATGAGACTTCCCACTCGCCGAGAGATGAGGCCCGATTCCCCTGCACTGCGTGCAGAGCAATTCCGTATTCCACATCAAAAATGAAAGGAGCCTTGATTTCCTTGATGGCACTCCAGAGAAAACCCAAGATCACTGTCTCAAGTCTAGAGGGATCCTGAGGTCACTGGAGCAACACGAAAGGGCTCCGTGGACCCCAAATCAACTCGAGATGAGAGCTTAGTCCCTGGCTTCGACTCAAGAGGAATACTAATTTTCCACAAGCACCTCAAGAGGAGGCTTCTCTCAGCTACAGGTATGTGAGAGGGACCCTGAGTTTGTGGCCTCAAGTGGAATGGACACCGTGATGCTCTGACTCGAAGTAAGGCCGGATATCCCTGCAGTGAATTGAATGCAGGCTCGTCCTGCATCTCCCAAGACTAAGGGATGTCTGAATCCCCTGTGGAGACCACAGAGAAAGACCTAGTCCTCCGCCTCATCGCGACCGGAGGCCTCACATCCTTTGAAAACTCGAGAGGTCCGCGGAGATCAATGCTTCCAAAGGAGACGATGCCTGACTCCTCTTGAAAATGGATAGGAGTCCCAGGATCCCTGTGGCACGTGGAAAGGGACCCTGGGTCTCCCGCCTCACGTAGAGACGCGTCCCCATTGCCATGCCAAGACTCAAGGAGAATCCCGAGGTGTCCCTCGCACCTAGGCAGGAGTCCTGACGTTGCTGAACAAACACGTGTCTGGAAGGGCCCTCCCAGTCGTAACTCGAGAATATACCCCAGGTTCCTGCCGCAACTCGAGAAAAACCATGAGACTTCCCCCTCGCCACGAGATGAGGCCCGATTCCCCTGCACTGCGTTCACAGCAATTCCGTGTTCCACATCAAACGTGAAAGGAGCCTTGATTTCCTTGATGGCACTCCAGAGAAAACCCAAGATCAATGTCTCAAGTCTAGAGGGATCCTGAGGTCACTGGAGCAACACGAAAGGGCTCCGTGGACCCCAAATCAACTCGAGATGAGAGCTTAGTCCCTGGCTTCGACTCAAGAGGAATACTAACTTTCCACAAGCACCTCAAGAGGAGGCTTCTCTCAGCTACAGGTATGTGAGAGGGACCCTGAGTTTGTGGCCTCAAGTGGAATGGACACCGAGATGCTCTGACTCGAAGTAAGGCCGGATATCCCTGCAGTGAATTGAATGCAGGCTCGTCTTGCATCTCCCAAGACGAAGGGATGTCTGAATCCCCTGTGGAGGCCACAGAGAAAGACCTAGTCCTCCGCCTCATCGCGAACGGAGGCCTCACATCCTTTGAAAATTCGAGAGGTCCGCGGAGATCAATGCTTCCAAAGGAGACGATGCCTGACTCCTCTTGAAAATGGATAGGAGTCCCAGGATCCCTGTGGCACGTGGAAAGGGACACTGGATCTTCCACTTTACGTGGAGACGCGTCCCAATTGCCATGCCAAGGCTCGAGGAGAATCCCGAGTTGTCCCTCGCACCTAGGCAGGAGTCCTCACATCGCTGAACAAACACGTGTCTGGAAGGGCCCTCCCTGTCATAACTCGAGAATATACCCCTGGTTCCGGCCGCAACTCGAGAAAAACCATGAGACTTCCCCCTCGCCGCGAGATGAGGCCCGATTCCCCTGCACTGCGTGCAGAGCAATTCCGTGTTCCACATCAAACGTGAAAGGAGCTTTGTATCCTTGATGGCACTCCAGAGAAAACCCAAAGTAACTGTCTCAAGTCTAGAAGGATCCTGAGGCCACTGTAGCAGCACGAAAGGCTCCGTGGACCCCAAATCATCTCGAGATGAGAGCTGAGTCCCTGGCTTTGACTTAAGAGGAAAACCAAGTTTCCTCAAGCACCTCAAGAGGAGGCTTCTCTCAGCTACAGGTATTTGAGAGGGACCCGGAGTTTGTGGCCTCAAGTGGAATGGACACCGAGATGCTCTGACTCGAAGTAAGGCCGGATATCCCTGCAGTGAATTGAATGCAGGCTCGTCTTGCATCTCCCAAGACGAAGGGATGTCTGAATCCCCTGTGGAGACCACAGAGAAAGAACTAGTCCTCCGCCTCAATGCGACCGTAGGCCTCACATCCTTTGAAAACTCGAGAGGTCCGCGGAGATCAATGCTTCCAAAGGAGACGATGCCTGACTCCTCTTGAAAATGGTTAGAATTCCCAGGATCCCTGTCCACATGGACGGGGACCCTGGGTCTCCCGCCTCACGTGGAGACGCATCCCAATTTCCATGCCAAGACTCGAGGAGAATTCCGAGGTGTCCCTCGCACCTAGGCAGGAGTCCTGACGTCGCTGAACAAACACGTGTCTGGAAGGGCCCTCCCCATCGTAACTCGAGAATATACCCCAGGTTCCGGCCGCAACTCGAGAAAAACCATGAGACTTCCCCCTCGCCGCGAGATGAGGCCCGATTCCCCTGGACTGCGTGCAGAGCAATTCCGAGTTGCACATCAAACGTGAAAGGAGCCTTGATTTCCTTGATGGCACTCCAGAGAAAACCCAAGATCACTGTCTCAAGTCTAGAGGGATCCTGAGGTCACTGGAGCAACACGAAAGGGCTCCGTGGACCCCAAATCAACTCGAGATGACAGCTTCGTCCCTGGCGTCGACTCAAGAGGAATACTAACTTTCCACAAGCACCTCAAGAGGAGGCTTCTCTCAGCTACAGGTATGTGAGAGGGACCCTGAGTTTGTGGCCTCAAGTGGAATGGACACCGAGATGCTCTGACTCGAAGTAAGGCCGGATATCCCTGCAGTGAATTGAATGCAGGCTCGTCCTGCATCTCCCAAGACGAAGGGATGTCTGAATCCCCTGTGGAGACCACAGAGAAAGACCTAGTCATCCGCCTCGTCGCGACCGGAGGCCTCACATCCTTCGAAAACTCGAGAGGTCCGCGGAGATCAATTCTTCCAAAGGAGACGATGCCTGACTCCTCTTGAAAATGGACAGGAGTCCCAGGATCCCTGTGGCATGTGTAAAGGGACCCTGGGTCTTCCACTTCACGGGGAGACGCGTCCCAAATGCCATGCGAAGACTCGAGGAAAATCCCGAGGTGTCCCTCGCACCTAGGCAGGAGTCCTGACGTCGCTGAACAAACACGTGTCTGGAAGGGCCCTCCCTGTCATAACTCGAGAATATACCCCAGGTTCCGGCCGCAACTCGAGAAAAACCATGAGACTTCCCCCTCGCCGCGAGATGAGGTCCGATTCCCCTGCACTGCGTGCAGAGCAATTCCGTGTTCCACATCAAACGTGAAAGGAGCTTTGATTTCCTTGATGGCACTCCAGAGAAAAGCCAAAGTTACTATCTCAAGTCTAGAAGGATCCTGAGGCCACTGTAGCAGCACAAAAGGGCTCCGTGGACCAAAATCAACTCGAGATGAGAGCTGAGTCCCTGGCTTCGACTTAAGAGGAAAACCAAGTTTCCTCAAGCACCTCAAGAGGAGGCTTCTGTAAGCTACAGGTATGTGAGAGGGACCCTGAGTTTGTGGCCTCAAGTGGAATGGACACCGAGATGCTCTGACTCGAAATCAGGCCGGATATCCCTGCAGTGAATTGAAGGCAGGCTCGTCTTGCATCTCCCAAGACGAAGGGATGTCTGAATCCCCTGTGGAGACCACAGAGAAAGAACTAGTCCTCCGCCTCATTGCGACCGTAGGCCTCACAACCTTTGAAAACTCGAGAGGTCCGCGGAGATCAATGCTTCCAAAGGAGACGATGCCTGACTCCTCTTGAAAATGGTTAGAATTCCCAGGATCCCTGTCCACATGGACGGGGACCCTGGGTCTCCCGCCTCACGTGGAGACGCGTCCCAATTGCCATGCCAAGACTCGAGGAGAATCCCGAGGTGTGCCTCGCACCTAGGCAGGAGTCCTGACGTCGCTGAACAAACTCGTGTCTGGAAGGGCCCTCCCCATCGTAACTCGAGAATATACCCCAGGTTCCGGCCGCAACTCCAGGAAAACCATGAGACTTCCCCCTCGAGGCGAGATGAGGCCCGATTCCCCTGGACTGCATGCAGAGCAATTCCGTGTTCCACATCAAACGGGAAAGGAGCCTTGATTTCCTTGATGGCACTCCAGAGAAAACCCAAGATCACTGTCTCAAGTCTAGAGGGATCCTGAGGTCACAAGAGCAACACGAAAGGGCTCCGTGGACCCCAAATCAACTCGAGATGAGAGCTTAGTCCCTGGCTTCGACTAAGAGGAATACTAACTTTCCACAAGCACCTCAAGAGGAGGCTTCTCTCAGCTACAGGTATGTGAGAGGGACCCTGAGTTTGTGGACTCAATTGGAATGGACACCGAGATGCTCTGACTCGAAGTAAGGCCGGATATCCCTGCAGTGAAGTGAATGCAGGCTCGTCCTGCATCTCCCAAGACGAAGGGATGTCTGAATCCCGTGTGGAGACCACAGAGAAAGAACTAGTCCTCCGCCTCATCGCGACCGGATGCCTCACATCCTTTGAAAACTCGAGAGGTCCGCGGAGATCAATGCTTCCAAGGGAGACGATGCCTGACTCCTCTTGAAAATGGATAGGAGTCCCAGGATCCCTGTGGCACGTGGAAAGGGACTCTGGGTCTCCCGCCTCACGTGGAGACACGTCCCAATTGCCATGCCAAGACTCGAGGAGAATCCCAAGTTGTCCCTCGCACCTAGGCAGGAGTCCTGACGTCGCTGAACAAACACGTGTCTGGAAGGGCCCTCCCCGTCGTAACTCGAGAATATACCCCAGGATCCGGCCGGAACTCGAGAAAAACCATGAGACTTCCCCCTCGCCGCGAGATGAGGCCCGATTCCCCTGCACTGCGTGCAGAGCAATTCCGTGTTCCACATCAAACGAGAAAGGAGCCTTGATTTCCTTGATGGCACTCCAGAGAAAACCCAAAGTCACTGTCTCAAGTCTAGAAGGAACCTGAGGTCACTGGAGCAATACGAAAGGGCTCCGTGGACACCAGATCAACTCGAGATGAGAGCTTAGTCCCTGGCTTCGACTCAAGAGGAATACCAACTTTCCAAGAGCACCTCAAGAGGAGGCTTCTCTCAGCTACATGGATGTGAGAGGTACCCTGAGTTTGTGGCCTCAAGTGGAATGGACACCAAGATGCTCTGACTCGAAGTAAGGCTGGATATCCCTGCAGTGAATTGAATACAAGCTCGTCTTGCATCTCCCAAGACGAAGGGATGTCTGAATCCCCTGTGGAGACCACAGAGAAAGACCTAGTTCTCCGCCTCATCGCGACCGGAGGCCTCACGTCCTTTGAAAACTCGAGAGGTCCGCGGAGATCAATGCTTCCAAAGGAGACGATGCCTGACTCCTCTTGAAAATGGATAGGAGTCCCAGGATCCCTGTGGCACGTGGAAAGGGACCCTGGGTCTCAAGCCTCACGTAGAGACGCGTCCCAATGGCCATGCCAAGACTCGAGGAGAAAACCGAGTTGCCCCTCGCACCCAGGCAGGAGTCCTGACATCGCTGAATAAACACGTGTCTGGAAAGGCCCTTCCGGTCGTAACTCGAGATTGTACCCCAGGTTCCGGCCGCAACTCGAGAAAAACCATGAGACTTCCCCCTCGCTCCGAGATGAGGCCCGATTCCCCTGCACTGCGTGCAGAGCAATTCCGTGTTCCAAATCAAACATGAAAGGAGCCTTGATTTCCTTGATGGCACTCCAGAGAAACCCCAAGATCACTGTGTCAAGTCTAGAGGGATACTGAGGTCACTGTAGCAACACGAAAGGGCTCCGTGGACCCCAAATCAACTCGAGATGAGAGCTTCGTCCCTGGCTTCGACTCAAGAGGAATACCCACTTTCCACAAGCACCTCAAGAGGAGGCTTCTCTCAGCTACAGGTATGTGAGAGGGACCCTGAGTTTGTGGCCTCAAGTGGAATGGACACCGAGATGCTCTGACTCAAAGGAAGGCCGGATATCCCAGCAGTGAATTGAATGCAGGCCTCTTTTGCATCTCCCACGACGAAGGGATGTATGAATCCCCAGTGGAGACTACAGAGAAAGACCTAGTTCTCCGCCTCATCGCGATCGGAGGCCTCAGGTCCTTTGAAAACTCGAGAGGTCCGCGGAGATCAATGCTTCCAAAGGAGACGATGCCTGACTCCTCTTGAAAATGGATAGGAGTCCCAGGATCCTTGGGGCACGTGGAAAGGGACCCTGGGTCTCCTGCCTCACGTGGAGACGCGTCCAAATGGCCATGCCAAGACTCGAGGAGAATCCAGAGTTGCCCCTCGCACCTAGGCAGGAGTCCTGACGTCACTGAACAAACACGTGTCTGGAAGGGCCCTTCCGGTCGTAACTCGTGAGTGTACCCCAGGTTCTGGCCGCAACTCGAGAAAAACCATGAGACTTCCCCCTCGCCGCGAGATGAGGCCCGATTCCCCTGCACTGCGTGCAGAGCAATTCCGTGTTCCAAATCAAACATGAAAGGAGCCTTGATTTCCTTGATGGCACTCCAGAGAAAACCCAAGATCACTGTCTCAAGTCTAGAGGGATCCTGACGTCACTGTAGCAACACGAAAGGGCTCCTTGGACCCCAAATCAACTCGAGATGAGAGCTTCGTCCCTGGCTTCGACTCAAGAGGAATACCCACTTTCCACAAGCACCTCAAGAGGAGGCTTCTCTCAGCTACAGGTATGTGAGAGGGACCCTGAGTTTGTGGCCTCAAGTGGAATGGACACCGAGATGCTCTGACTCGAAGGAAGGCCGGATATCCCTGCAGTGAATTGAATGCAGGCTCGTCTTGCATCTCCCACGAAGAAGGGATGTCTGAATCCCCTGTGGAGGCCAAGGAGAAAGACTTAGTTCTCCGCCTCATCGCGACCGGAGGCCTCACGTCCTTTGAAAACTCGAGAGGTCCCCCGAGATCAATGCTTCGAAAGGAGATGATGCCTGACTCCTCTTGAAAATGGATAGGAGTCCCAGGATCCCTGTGGCACGTGGAAAGGGATCCTAGGTCTCCCGCCTCACGTGGAGACGCGTCACAATGGCCATTCCAAGACTCGAGGAGAATCCCGAGGTGTCCCTCGCACCTAGGCAGGAGTCCTGACGTCGCTGAAGAAACACGTGACTGCAAGATCCCTTCTGGTCGTAACTCGAGAATATAACCCAGGTTCCGGCCGCAACTCGAGAAAAACCATGAGACTTCCCCCTTGCCGCGAGATGAGGACCAATTCCCCTGCACTGCGTGCAGAGCAATTCCGTATTCCACATCAAACATGAAAGGAGCCTTGATTTCCTTGATGGCACTCCAGAGAACACCCAAGATCACTGTCTCATGTCTAGAGGGATACTGAGGTCACAGTAGCAACAAGAAAGGGCTCCGTGGCCCCAAATCAACTCGAGATGAGAGCTTCTTCCCTGGCTTCGAGTCAAGAAGAATATCCACTTTCCACAAGCACCTCAAGAGGAGGCGTCTCTCAGCTACAGGTATGTGAGAGGGACCCTGAGTTTGTGGCCTCAAGTGGAATGGACACCGAGATGTTCTGACTCGAAAGAAGGCCGGATATTCCTGCAGTGAATTGAATGCAGGCCTCTTTTGCATCTCCCACGACGAAGGGATGTCTGAATCCCCTGTGGAGACCACAGAGAAAGACCTAGTTCTCCGCCTCATCGCGATCGAAGGCCTCACGTCCTTTGAAAACTCGAGAGGTCCGCGGAGATCAATGCTTCCAAAGGAGGCGATGCCTGACTCCTCTTGAAAATGGATAGGAGTCCCAGGATCCCTGGGGCACGTGGAAAGGGACCCTGGGTCTCCCGCCTCACGTGGAGACGCGTCCAAATGGCCATGCCAAGACTCGAGGAGAATCCAGAGTTGCCCCTCGCACCTAGGCAGGAGTCCTGACGTCACTGAACAAACACGTGTCTGGAAGGGCCCTTCCGGTCGTAACTCGTGAGTGTACCCCAGGTTCTGGCCGCAACTCGAGAAAAACCATGAGACTTCCCCCTCGCTGCGAGATGAGGCCCGATTCCCCTGCACTGCATGCAGAGCAATTCCGTGTTCCAAATCAAACATGAAAGGAGCCTTGATTTCCTTGATGGCACTCCAGAGAAAACCCAAGATCAGTGTCTCAAGTCTAGAGGGATACTGAGGTCACTGTAGCAACACGAAAGGACTCCGTGGACCCCAAATCAACTCGAGATGAGAGCTTCGTCCCTGGCTTCGACTCAAGAGGAATACCCACTTTCTACAAGCACCTCAAGAGGAGGCTTCTCTCAGCTACAGGTATGTGAGAGGGACCCTGAGTTTGTGGCCTCAAGTGGAATGGACACCGAGATGCTCTGACTCGAAGGAAGGCCGGATATCCCTGCAGTGAATTGAATGCAGGCTCGTCTTGCATCTCCCACGAAGAAGGGATGTCTGATTCCCCTGTGGAGACCAAAGAGAAAGACCTAGTTCTCCGCCTCATCGCGACCAGAGGCCTCACGTCCTTTGAAAACTCGAGAGGTCCGCGGAGATCAATGCTTCCAAAGGAGATGATGCCTGACTCCTCTTGAAAATGGATAGGAGTCCCAGGATCCCTGTGGCACGTGGAAAGGGACCCTGGGTCTCCCGCCTCACGTGGAGACGCGTCCCAATGGCCATGCCAAGACTCGAGGAGTATCCCGAGGGGTCCCTCGCACCCAGGCAGGAGTCCTGACGTCGCTGAACAAACACGTGTCTGGAAGGGCCCTTCCGGTCGTAACTCGTGAGTGTACCCCAGGTTCCGGCCGCAACTCGAGAAAAATCATGAGACTTCCCCCTCGCCGCGAGATGAGGCCCGATTCCCCTGCACTGCGTGCAGAGCAATTCCGTGTTCCACATCAAATGTGAAAGGAGCCTTGATTTCCTTGATGGCGCTTCAGAGAAAACCCAAGATCACTGTCTCAAGTCTAGAGGAATCCTGAGGTCACTGGAGCAACAGGAAAGGGCTCCGTGGACCCCAAATCAACTCGAGATGAGAGTTTAGTCCCTGGCTTCGACTCAAGAGGAATACCAACTTTCCACAAGCACATCAAGCGGAGGCTTCTCTCAGCTACAGGTATATGAGAGGGACCCTGAGTTTGTGGCCTCAAGTGGATGGACACCGAAATGCTCTGACTCAAAGTAAGGCAGGATATCCCTGCAGTGAATTGAATGCAGGCTCGTCTTGCATCTCCCAAGATGAAGGGATGTCTGAATCCCCTGTGGACACCACAGAGAAAGTCCTAGTTCTCCGCCTCATCGCAACCGGAGGCCTCACATCCTTTGAAAACTCGAGAGGTCCCCGGAGATCAATGCTTCCAAAGATGACGATGCCTGACTCCACTTGAAAATGGATAGGAGTCCCAGGATCCCTGTGGCACGTGGAAAGGGACCCTGGGTCTCCCGCCTCACGTGGAGACGCGTCCCAATTGCCATGCCAAGACTCGAGGAGAATCCCGAGGTGTCCCTCGCACCTAGGCAGGAGTCCTGACGTCGCTGAACAAACACGTGTCTGGAAGGGCCCTCCCCGTCGTAACTCGAGAATATACCCAAGGTTCCGGCCGCAACTCGAAAAAAACTATGAGATTTCCCCCTCGCCGCGAGATGAGGCCAGATTCCCCTGCACTGCATGCAGAGCAATTCCGTGTTCCACATCAAACATGAAAGGAGCCTTAATTTCCTTGATGGCACTCCAGAGAAAACCCAAGATTACTGTCTCAAGTCTAGACGGATCCTGAGGTCACTGGAGCAACACGAAAGGGCTCCGTGGACCCCAAGTCAACTCGAGATGAGAGCTTAGTCCCTGGCTTCGACTCAAGAGGAATACCAAATTTCCACAAGCACCTCAAGAGGAGGCTTCTCTCAGCTACAGGTATGTGAGAGGGACCCTCAGTTTGTGGCCTCAAGTGGAATGAACACCGAGATGGTCTGACTCGAAGTAAGGCCGGATATCCCTGCAGTGAATTGAATGTAGGCTCGTCTTGCATCTCCCAAGATGAAGGGATGTCTGAATCCCCTGTGGAGACCACAGAGAAAGACCTAGTCCTCCGCCTCATTGCGACCGGAGGCCTCACATCCTTTGAAAACTCGAGTGGTCTGCAGAGATCAATGCTTCCAAAGGAGACGATGCCTGACTCCTCTTGAAAATGGATAGGAGTCCCAGGATCACTGTGGCACGTGGAAAGGGACCCTGGGTCTCCCGCCTCATGTGGAGACGCGTCCAAATTGCCATGCCAAGTCTCGAGGAGAATCCCGAAGTGTCCCTCGCACCTAGGCAGGAGTCCTGACGTCGCTGAACAAACACGTGTCTGGAAGGGCCCTCCCCGTCGTAACTCGAGAATATACCCCAGGTTCCGGCCGCAACTCGAGAAAAACCATGAGACTTACCCCTCGCCGCGAGATGAGGCCCGATTCCCCTGCCCTGCGTGCAGAGCAATTCCGTATTCCACATCAAAAATGAAAGGAGCCTTGATTTCCTTGATGGTACTCCAGAGAAAACCCAAGATCACTGTCTCAAGTCTAGAGGGATCCTGAGGTCACTGTAGCAACATGAAAGGGCTCCGTGCACCCCAAATCAACTCGAGATGAGAGCTTAGTCCCTGGCTTCGACTCAAGAGGAATACCAAATTTCCACAAGCACCTCAAGAGGAGGCTTCTCTCAGCTACAGGTATGTGAGAGGGACCCTGAGTTTGTGGCATCAAGTGGAATGGACACCGAGATGCTCTGACTCGAAGTAAGGCTGGATATCCCTGCAGTGAATTGAATTCAGGCTCATCTTGCATCTCCCAAGACGAAGGGATGTCTGAATTCCCTGTGCAGAACACAGAGAAAGACCTAGCCCTCGCCTCAAAGCGACCGGAGGCCTCACATCCTTTGAAAACTCGAGAGGTCCGAGGAGATCAATGCTTCCTAAGGAGACGATGCCTGACTACTCTTGAAAATGGATAGGAGTCCCAGGATCCCTGTGGCACGTGGAAAGGGACCATGGGACTTCCGCCTCACGTGGAGACGCGTCCCAATTGCCATGCCAAGACTCGAGGAGAATCCCGAGGTGTCCCTCGCACCTAGGCAGGAGTCCTGAGGTCGCTGAACAAACACGTATCTGGAAGGGCGCTCCCCGTCGTAACTCGAGAATATACCCCAGGTTCCGGCCGCAACTCGAGAAAAAACATGAGACTTCCCCCTCGCCGCGAGATGAGGCCCGATTCCCATGCACTGCGTGCAGAGCAATTCCGTGTTCCACATCAAACGTGAAAGGAGCCTTGATTTCCTTGATGGCACTCCAGAGAAAACCCAAGATCACTGTCTCAAGTCTAGAGGGATCCTGAGGTCACTGTAGCAACATGAAAGGGCTCCGTGCACCCCAAATCAACTCGAGATGAGAGCTTAGTCCCTGGCTTCGACTCAAGAGGAATACCAACTTTCCACAAGCACCTCAAGAGGAGGCTTCTCTCAGCTAAAGGTATGTGAGAGGGCCCCTGAGTTTGTGGCCTCAAATGGAATGGACACCGAGATGCTCTGACTCTAAGTAAGGCCGGATATCCCTTCAGTGAATTGAATGCAGGCTCGTCTTGCATCTCCCAAGACGAAGGGATGTCTGAATCCCCTGTGGAGACCACAGAGAAAGACCTAATTCTCCGCCTCATCGCGACCGGAGGCCTCACATTCTTTGAAAACTCGAGAGGTCCGCGGAGATCAATGCTTCCAAAGGAGACGATGCCTGACTCCTCTTGAAAATGGATAGGAGACCCAGGATCCCTGTGGCACGTGGAAAGGGACCCTGGGTCTCCCGCCACACGTGGAGACGCGTCCCAATTGCCAGGCCAAGACTCGAGGAGAATCCCGAAGTGTAGCTCGCACCTAGGCAGGAGTCCTGACGTCGCTGAACCAACACGTGTCTGGAAGGGCCCTCCCCGTCGTAACTCGAGAATATACCCCAGGTTCCGGCCGCAACTCGAGAAAAACCATGAGACATCCCCCTTGCTGAGAGATGAGGCCCGATTCCCCTGCCCTGCGTGCAGAGCCATTCCGTATTCCACATCAAAAATGAAAGGAGCCTTGATTTCCTTGATGGCACTCCAGAGAAAACCCAAGATCACTGTCTCAAGTCTAGAGGGATCCTGAGTTCACTGGAGCAACACGAAAGAGCTCCGTGGACTCCAAATCAACTCGAGATGAGAGTTTAGTCCCTGGCTTCGACTCAAGAGGAATACCAACTTTCCACAAGCACCTCAAGAGGAGGCTTCTGTCAGCTACAGGTATGTGAGAGGGACCCTGAGCTTGTGGCCTCAAGTGCAATGTACACCGAGATGCTCTGACTCGAAGTAAGGCCGGATATCATTGCAGTGAATTGAATGCAGGCTCGTCTTGCATCTCCCAAGACGAAGGGATGTCTGAATCCCCTGTGGAGACCACAGAGAAAGTCCTAGTCCTCCGCCTCATCCCGACGGTAGGCCTCACATCCTTTGAAAATTCGAGAGGTCTGCAGAGATCAATGCTTGCAAAGGAGACGATGCCTGACTCCTCATGAAAATGGATAGGAGTCCCTGGATCCCTGTGGCACGTGGAATGGGACACTTGGTCTCCCGCCTCACGTGGAGACGCGTCCCAATTGCCATGCCAAGACTCGAGGAGAATCCCGATGTGTCCCTCGCACCTAGGCAGGAGTCCTGAGGTCGCTGAATACACACGTGTCTGGAAGGGCCCTCCCCGTCGTAACTCGAGAATATACCCCAGGTTCCGGCCGCCATTCGAGAAAAACCATGAGAATTTCCCCTTGACGTGAGATGAGGCCCAATTCCCCTGCACTGCATGCAGAGCAATTCCGTGTTCCACATCAAACGTGAAAGGAGCCTTAATTTCCTTGATGGCACTCCAGAGAAAACCCAAGATCACTGTCTCAAGTCTAGAGGGATCCTGATGTCACTGGAGCAACACGAAAGGGCTCAGTGAACCCCAAATCAACTCGAGATGAGAGCTTAGTCCCTGGCTTCGACTCAAGAGGAATACCAAGTTTCCACAAGCACCTCAAGAGGAGACTTCTCTCAGCTACAGGTATGTGAAAGGTACCGTGAGTTTGTGGCATCAAGTGGAATGGACACCGAGATGCTCTGACTCGAAGTAAGGCTGGATATCCCTGTAGTGAATTGAATGCAGGCTCATCTTGCATCTCCCAAAACAAAGGGATGTCTGAATCCCCTGTGCAGAACACAGAGAAAAACCTAGCCCTCGCCTCAAAGCGACCGGAGGCCTCACATCCTTTGAAAACTCGAGAGGTCTGAGGAGATCAATGCTTCCGAAGGAGACGATGCCTGACTCCTCTTGAAAATGGAGAGGAGTCCCAGGATCCCTGTGGCACGTGGAAAGGGACCATGGGTCTCCCGCCTCACGTGGAGACGCGTCCCAATTGCCATGCCAAGACTCGAGGAGAATCACGAGGTGTCCCTCGCACCTAGGCAGGAGTCCTGACGTCGCTGAACAAACACGTGTCTGGAATGGCCCTCCCCGTCGTAACTCGAGAATATACCCCAGGTTCCGGCCGCAACTCGAGAAAAACCATGAGACTTACCCCTCGCCGCGAGATGAGGCCCGATTCCCCTGCACTGCGTGCAGAGCAATTCCGTATTCCACATCAAAAATGAAAGGAGCCTTGATTTCCTTGATGGTACTCCAGAGAAAACCCAAGATCACTGTCTCAAGTCTAGAGGGATCCTGAGGTCACTGTAGCAACATGAAAGGGCTCCGTGGACCACAAATCACCTCGAGATGAGAGCTTAGTCCCTGGCTTCGACTCAAGAGGATTACCAACTTTCCAGAAGCACCTCAAGATTAGGGTTCTCTCAGCAACAGGTATGTGAGAAGGACCCTGAGTTTGTGGCCTCAAGTGGAATGGACACCGAGATGCTCTGACTCGAAGTAAGGCCAGATATCCCTGCAGTGAATTGAATGCAGGCTCGTCTTGCATCTCCCAATACGAAGGAATGTCTGAATCCCCTGTGGAGACCACAGAGAAAGACATAGTTCTCCGCATCATCGCGATCGGAGGCCTCACATCCTTTGAAAACTCGAGAGGTCCGCGGAGATCAATGCTTCCAAAGGAGACGATGCCTGACTCCTCTTGAAAATGGATAGGAGTCCCAGGATCCCTGTGGCACCTGAAAAGGGACACTGGGTCTCCCGCCACACGTGGAGACGCGTCCCAATTGCCATGCCAAGACTAGAGGAGAATCCCGAGGTGTCCCTGGCACCTAGACAGGAGTCCTGACGTCGCTGAACAAACACGTGTCTGGAAGGGCCCTCCCCGTCGTAACTCGAGAATATACCCCAGGTTCCGGCCGCAACTCGAAAAAAACCATGAGACTTCCCCCTCGCAGCGAGATGAGGCCTGATTCCCCTGCACTGCGTGCAGAGCAATTCCGCCTTCCACATCAAACGTGAAAGGAGCCTTGATTTCCTTGATGGCACTCCAGAGAAAACCCAAGATCACTGTCTCTAGTCTAGAGGGATCCTGAGGTCACTGGAGCAACACGAAAGGTCTCCGTGTACCCCAAATCAACTCGAGATGAGAGATTAGTCCCTGGCTTCAACTCAAGAGGAATACGAACTTTCCACAAGCCCCTCAAGAGGAGGCTTCTCTCAGCTACAGGTATGTGAGAGGGACCCTGAGTTTGTGGCATCAAGTGGAATGGACACCGAGATGCTCTGACTCGAAGTAAGGCTGGTAATCCCTGCAGTGAATTGAATGCAGGCTCATCTTGCATCTCCCAAGACGAAGGGATGTCTGAATCCCCTGTGCAGAACACAGAGAAAGACCTAGCCCTCGCCTCAAAGCGACCGGAGGCCTCACATCCTTTGAAAACTCGAGAGGTCCGAGGAGATCAATGCTTCCAAAGGAGACGATGCCTGACTACTCTTGAAAATGGATAGGAGTCCCAGGATCACTGTGGCACGTGGAAAGGGACCATGGGTCTCCCGCCTCACGTGGAGACGCGTCCCAATTGCCATGCCAAGACTCGAGGAGAATCCCGAGGTGTCCCTCGCACCTAGGCAGGAGTCCTGATGTCGCTGAACAAACACATGTCTGGAAGGGCGCTCCCCGTCGTAACTCGAGAATATACCCCAGGTTCCGCCGCAACTCGAGAAAAACCATGAGACTTCCCCCTCGCCGCGAGATGAGGCCCGATTCCCATGCACTGCGTGCAGAGCAATTCCTTGTTCCACATCAAACGTGAAAGGAGCCTTGATTTCCTTGATGGCACTCCAGAGAAAACCCAAGATCACTGTCTCAAGTGTAGAGGGATCCTGAGGACACTGGAGCAACACGAAAGGGCTCCGTGGACCCCAAATCAACTCGAGATGAGAGTTTAGTCCCTGGCTTCGACTCAAGAGGAATACCAACTTTCCACAAGCACCTCAAGAGGAGGCTTCTGTCAGCTACAGGTATGTGAGAGGGACCTGAGCTTGTGGCCTCAAGTGCAATGTACACCGAGATGCTCTGACTCGAAGTAAGGCCAGATATCATTGCAGTGAATTGAATGCAGGCTCGTCTTGCATCTCCCAAGACGAAGGGATGTCTGAATCCCCTGTGGAGACCACAGAGAAAGTCCTAGTCCTCCGCCTCATCGCGACCGTAGGCCTCACATCCTTTGAAAACTCGAGAGGTCTGCAGAGATCAATGCTTCCAAAGGAGACGATGCCTGAGTCCTCTTGAAAATGGATAGGAGTCCCAGGATCCCTGTGGCACGTGGAATGGGACACTTGGTCTCCTGCCTCACGTGGAGACGCGTCCCAATTGCCATGCCAAGACTCGAGGAGAATCCCGATGTGTCCCTCGCACCTAGGCAGGAGTCCTGACGTCGCTGAACAAACACGTGTCTGGAAGGGCCCTCCCCGTCGTAACTCGAGACTATACCCAAGGTTCCGGCCGCAACTCGAGAAAAACCATGAGACTTCCCCCTCGCCGCGAGATGAGGCCCGATTCCCCTGCCCTGCGTGCAGAGCAATTCCGTGTTCCACATCAAACATGAAAGGAGCCTTGATTTCCTTGATGGCACTCCAGAGAAAACCCAAGATCACTGTCTCAAGTCTAGAGGGATCCTGAGGTCACTGGAGCAACACGAAAGGGCTCCGTGGACCCCAAATCAACTCGAGATGAGACCTTAGTCCCTGGCTTCGACTCAAGAGGATTACCAACTTTCCACAAGCTCCTCAAGAGGAGGGTTCTCTCAGCAACAGGTATGTGAGAAGGACCCTGAGTTTGTGGCCTCAAGTGGAATGGACACCGAGATGCTCTGACTCGAAGTAAGGCCAGATATCCCTGCAGGGAATTGAATGCAGGCTCGTCTTGCATCTCCCAATACGAAGGAATGTCTGAATCCCCTGTGGAGACCACAGAGAAAGACATAGTTCTCCGCCTCATCGCGACCGGAGGCCTCACATCCTTTGAAAACTCAAGAGGTCCGCGGAGATCAATGCTTCCAAAGGAGACGATGCCTGACTCCTCTTGAAAATGGATAGGTGTCCCAGGATCACTGTGGCACGTGGAAAGGGACTCTGGGTCTCCCGCCTCACGTGGAGACGCGTCCCAATTGCCATGCCAAGACTCGAGGAGAATCCCGAGGTGTCCCTCGCACCTAGGCAGGAGTCCTGACGTCGCTGAACAAACACGTGTCTGGAAGGGCCCTCCCCGTCGTAACTCGAGAATATACCCAAGGTTCCGGTCGCAACTTGAAAAAAACTATGAGATTTCCCCCTCGCCGCGAGATGAGGCCAGATTCCCCTGCACTGCATGCAGAGCAATTCCGTGTTCCACATCAAACATGAAAGGAGCCTTGATTTCCTTGATGGCACTCCAGAGAAAACCCAAGATCACTGTCTCAAGTCTAGAGGGATCCTGAGGTCACTGGAGCAACACGAAAGGGCTCCGTGGACCCCAAATCAACTCGAGATGAGAGCTTAGTCCCTGGCTTCGACTCAAGAGGAATACCAACTTTCCACAAGCACCTCAAGAGGAGGCTTCTCTCAGCTACAGGTACGTGAGAGGGACCCTGAGTTTGTGGCCTCAAGTGGAATGGACACCGAGATGGTCTGACTCGAAGTAAGGCCGGATATCCCTGCAGTGAATTGAATGTAGGCTCGTCTTGCATCTCCCAAGATGAAGGGATGTCTGAATCCCCTGTGGAGACCACAGAGACAGACCTAGTCCTCCGCCTCATTGCGACCGGAGGCCTCACATCCTTTGAAAACTCGAGAGGTCTGCAGAGATCAATGCTTCCAAAGGAGACGATGCCTGACTCCTCTTGAAAATGGATAGGAGTCCCAGGATCACTGTGGCACGTGGAAAGGGAACCTGGGTCTCCCGCCTCATGAGGAGACGCGTCCCAATTGCCATGCCAAGACTCGAGGAGAATCCCGAGGTGTCCCTCGCACCTAGGCAGGAGTCCTGACGTCGCTGAACAAACACGTGTCTGGAAGGGCCCTCCCCGTCGTAACTCGAGAGTATACCCCAGATTCCGGCCGCAACTCGAGAAAAACCATGAGACTTACCACTCGCCGCGAGATGAGGCCCGATTCCCCTGCCCTGCGTGCAGAGCAATTCCATATTCAACATCAAAAATGAAAGGAGCCTTGATTTCCTTGATGGTACTCCAGAGAAAACCCAAGATCACTGTCTCAAGTCTAGAGGGATCCTGAGGTCACTGTAGCAACATGAAAGGGCTCCGTGCACCCCAAATCAACTCGAGATGAGAGCTTAGTCCCTGGCTTCGACTCAAGAGGAATACCAACTTTCCACAAGCACCTCAAGAGGAGGCTTCTCTCAGCTACAGGTATGTGAGAGGGACCCTGAGTATGTGGCCTCAAGTGAAATGGTCACCGAGATGCTCTGACTCGAAGTAAGGCCGGATATCCCTGCAGTGAATTGAATGCAGGCTCGTCTTGCATCTCCCAAGACGAAGGGATGTCTGAATCCCCTGTGGAGAACACAGAGAAAGACCTAGTCCTCCGCCTCAACGCGACCGGAGGCCTCACATCCTTTGAAAATTCGAGAGGTCTGCGGAGATCAATGCTTCCAAAGGAGACGATGCCTGACTACTCTTGAAAATGGATAGGAGTCTCAGGATCCCTGTGGCACGTGGAAAGGGTCCCTGGGTCTCCCGCCTCACGTGGAGACGCGTCCCAATTGCCATGCCAAGACTCGAGGAGAATCTCGAGGTGTCCCTCGCACCTAGGCAGGAGTCCTGACGTCGCTGAACAAACACGAGTCTGGAAGGGCCCTCCCCGTCGTAACTCGAGAATATACCCCAGGTTCCGGCCGCAACTCGAGAAAAACCATGAGACGTCCCCCTCGCTCCGAGAAGCGGCCCGATTCCCCTGCACTGCGTGCAGAGCAATTCGGTGTTCCACATCAAACGTGAAAGGAGCCTTGATTTCCTTGATGGCACTCCAGAGAAAACCCAAGATCACTGTCTCAAGTCTAGAGGGATCCTGAGGTCACTGGAACAACACGAAAGTTCTCCTTGGACCCCAAATCAACAGGAGAAGGGAGCTTAGTCCCTGGCTTCGACTCAAGAGGAATACCAACTTTCCACAAGCACCTCAAGAGGAGGCTTCTCTCAGCTACAGGTATGTGAGAGGTACCCTGAGTTTGTGGCCTCAAGTGGAATGGACACCAAGATGCTCAGACTCGAAGTAAGGCCGGATATCCCTGGAGTTAATTGAATGCAGGCTCGGCTTGCATCTCCCAAGACGAAGGGATGTCTGAATCCCCTGTGGAGACCACAGAGAAAGACCTAGTTCTCCGCTTCATCGCGACCGGAGGCCTCACATCCTTTGAAAATTCGAGAGATCCAGGGAGATCAATGCTTCCAAAAGAGACGATGCCTGACTCCTCTTGAAATTGGATATGAGTCCCAAGATCCCTGTGGCACTTGCAAAGGGAACCTGGGTCTCCTGCCTCACGTGGAGACGGGTCCGAATTGCCATGCCAAGACTCGAGGAGAATCCCGAGTGGTCCCTCGCACCTAAGCAGGAGTCCTGAAGTCGCTGAACAAAGAAGTGTCTGGAAGGGCACTCCCCGTCGTAACTCGAGAATATACCCTAGGTTCCGGCCGCAACTTTAGAAAAACCAAGAGACTTCCCCCTCGCCGCGACATGAGGCCCGATTCCCCTGAACTGCATGCAGAGCAATTCCGTGTTCCACATCAAACGTGAAAGGAGCCTTGATTTCCTTGATGGCACTCCAGAGAAAACCCAAGATCACTGTCTCAAGTCTAGAGGGATCCTGAGGTCACTGGAGCAACACGAAAGGGCTCCGTGGACGCCAAATCAACTCGAGATGAGAGCTTAGTCCCTGGCTTCGACTCAAGAGGAATACCAACTTTCCACAAGCTCCTGAAGAGGAGGCTTCTCTCAGCTACAGGTATGTGAGAGGGACCCTCAGTTTGTGGACTCAAGTGTAATGGACACCGAGATGCTCTGACTCGAAGTAAGGCCGGATATCCCTGCAGTGAATTGAATGTAGGCTCGTCTTGCATCTCCTAAGACGAAGGGATGTCTGAATCCCCTTTGGAGACCACAAAGAAAGACCTAGTTCTCCGCCTCATCACGACCGGAGGCCTCACATCCTTTGAAAACTCGAGAGGTCCGCGGAGATCAATGCTTCCAAAGGAGACGATGCCTGACTCCTCTTGAAAATGGATAGGAGTCCCAGGATCCCTGTGGCACGTGGAAAGGTACCCTTGGTCTCCCGCCTCACGTGCAGAGGCATCCCAATTGCCAAGCCAAAACTCGAGGAGAATACCGAGGTGTCCCTCGCACCTAGGTAGGAGTCCTGACGTCGCTGAACAAACAAGTGTCTGGAAGGGCCCTCCCCGTCGTAACTAGAGAATATACCCCAGGTTCCGGCCACAACTCGAGAAAAACCATGAGACTTCCCCCTCGCCGCGAGATGAGGCCCGATTCCCCTGCACTGCATGCAGAGCAATTCCGTGTTCCACATCAAACATGAAAGGAGCCTTGATTTCCTTGATGGCACACCAGAAAAAACCCAAGATCACTGTCTCAAGTCTAGAAGGATCCTGCGGTCACTGGAGCAACACGAAAGTGCTCCGTGGACACAAAATCAACTCGAGATGAGATCTTAGTCCCTGGCATCCACTCAAGAGTAATACCAACTTTCCACAAGCACCTCAAGAGGAGGCTTCTCTCAGCTACAGGTATGTGACAGGGACCCTGAGTTTGTGGCCTCAAGTGGAATGGACACCGAGATGCTCTGACTCGAAGTAAGGCCGTATATCCCTCCAGTGAATTGAAAGCATGCTCGTCTTGCATCTCCCAGATGACGGGATGTCTGAATCCCCAGTGGAGACCACAGAGAAAGACCTAGTTCTCCGCCTCATCACGACCAGAGGCCTCGCATCCTTTGAAAACTCGAGAGGTCCGCGGAGATCAATGCTTCCAAAGGAGACGATGCCTGACTACTCTTGAAAATGGATAGGAGTCCGAGCATCCCTGTGGCACGTGGAAAGGGACCCTGGGTCTACCGCCTCACATGGAGATGCATCCCAATTGCCATGCCAAGACTCGAGGGGAATCCCGAGGTGTCCCTCGCACCTAGGCAGGAGTCCTGACGTTGGAGAAAAAACACGTGTCTGGAAGGTTCCTCGCCGTCGTAACTCGAGAATATACCCCAGGTTCCGGCCCCAATTCGAGAAAAATCATGAGACTTCCCCCTCGCCGTGAGATGAGGCCCGATTCCCCTGCACTGCGTGCAGAGCAATTCCGTGTTCCACATCAAACGTGAAAGGTGCCTTGATTTCCTTGATGGAACTCCAGAGAAAACCCAAGATAACTGTCTCAAGTCTAGAGGGATCCTGAGGTCACTGGAGCAACAGGAAAGGGCTCCGTGGACCCCAAATCAACTCGAGATGAGAGCTTAGTCCCTGGCTTCGACTCAAGAGGAATACCAACTTTCCACAAGCACCTCAAGAGGAGGCTTCTCTCAGCTACAGGTATGTGAGTGGGACCCTGAGTTTGTGGCCTCAAGTGGAATGGACACCGAGATGCTCTGACTCGAAGTAAGGCCGGATATCCCTGCAGTGAATTGAATGTAGGCTCGTCTTGCATCTCCCAAGACGAAGGGATGTCTGAATCCCCTTTGGAGACCACAAAGAAAGACCTAGTTCTCCGCCTCATCACGACCGGAGGCCTCACATCCTTTGAAAACTCGAGAGGTCCGCGGAGATCAATGCTTCCAAAGGAGACGATGCCTGACTCCTCTTGAAAATGGATAGGTGTCCCAGCATCCCATGGCACGGGGAAAGGGACCTTGGGTCTCCCACCTCACGTGGAGACGCGTCCCAAGTGCCATGCCAAGACTCGAGGAGAATGCTGAGGTGTCACTCGTACCTAGGCAGGAGTCCTGACGTCGCTGAACAAACACGTGTCTGGAAGGGCCCTCCCCGTCGTAACTCGAGAATATACCCCAGGTTCCGGCCGCAACTCGAGAACAACCATGAGACTTACCCCTCGCCGTGAGATGAGGCCCGATTCCCCTGCACTGCGTGCAGAGCAATTCCGTGTTCCACATCAAACGTGAAAGGAGCCTTGATCCCTTGATGGCACTCCAGAGAAAACCCAAGATCACTGTCTCAAGTATAGAGGGATCCTGAGGTCACGGGAGCAACACGAAAGGGTCCGTGGCCACCAAATCAACTCGAGATGAGAGCTTAGTCCCTGGCTTCGACTCAAGAGGAATACCAACTTTCCACAAGCACCTCAAGAGGAGGCTTCTCTCAGCTACAGGTATGTGAGAGGGACCCTGAGTTTGTGGCCTCAAGTGAAATGGTCACCGAGATGCTCTGACTCGAAGTAAGGCCGGATATCCCTGCAGTGAATTGAATGCAGGCTCGTCTTGCATCTCCCAAGATGAAGGGATGTCTGAAGCCCATGTGGAGACCACAGAGAAAGACCTAGATCTCCGACTCATGGCGACCGGAGGCCTCACATCCTTTGAAACCTCGAGAGGTCCGCGGAGATCAATCCTTCCAAAGGAGACGATGCCTGACTACTTTTCAAAATGGATAGGAGTCCCAAGATCCCTATGGCACGTGGAAAGGGACCCTGGGTCTCCCGCCTCACGTGGAGACGCGGCCCAATTGCCATGCCAAGACTCGAGGAGAATCCCGAGGTGTCCCTCGCACCTAGGCAGGAGTCCTGACGTCGCTGAACAAACACATGTCTGGAAGGGCCCTCCCCGTCGTAACTCGAGAATATACCCCAGGTTCCGGCCGCAACTCGAGAACAAAAATGAGACTTCCCCCTCGCCGCGAGATGAGGCCCGATTCCCCTTCACTGCGTGCAGTGCAATTTCCTGTTCCACATCAAACGTGAATGGAGCCTTGATTTCCTTGATGGCACTCCAGAGAAAACCCAAGATCACTATCTCAAGTCTAGAGAGATCCTGAGGTCACTGGAGCAACACGAAAGTGCTCCTTGGACCCCAAATCAACAGGAGAAGAGAGCTTAGTCCCTGGCTTCGACTCAAGAGGAATACCAACTTTCCACAAGCACCACAAGAGGAGGCTTCTCTCAGCTACAGGTATGTGAGAGGTACCCTGAGTTTGTGGCCTCAAGTGGAATGGACACCAAGATGCTCTGACTCGAAGTAAGGCCGGATATCCCTGCAGTTAACTGAATGCAGGCTCGGCTTGCATCTCCCAAGACGAACGGATGTCTGAATCCCCTGTGGAGACCACAGAGAAAGACCTAGTTCTCCGCCTCATCACGACCAGAGGCCTCGCATCCTTTGAAAACTCGAGAGGTCCGCGGAGATCAATGCTTCCAAAGGAGACGATGCCTGACTCCTCTTGAAAATGGATAGGAGTCGGAGCATCCCTGTGGCACGTGGAAAGGGACCCTGGGTCTACCGCCTCACGTGGAGACGGGTCCCAATTGCCATGCCAAGACTCGAGGAGAATCCCGAGTTGTCCCTCGCACCTAGGCAGGAGTCCTGACATCGCTGAACAAACAAGTGTCTGGAAGGGCCCTCCCTGTCATAACTTGAGAATATACCCCTGCTTCCGGCCGCAACTCGAGAAAAACCATGAGACTTCCCCCTCGCCGCGAGATGAGGCCCGATTCCCCAGCACTGCGGGTAGAGCAATTCCGTGTTCCACATCAAACGTGAAAGGAGCCTTGATTTCCTTGATGGCACTATAGAGAAAACCCAAAGTCAGTGTCTCAAGTCTAGAGGGATCCTGAGGCCACTGTAGCAACAGGAAAGGGCTCCGTGGACCCCAAATCAACTCGAGATGAGAGCTTAGTCCCTGGCTTCGACTCAAGAGGAATACCAACTTTCCACAAGCACCTCAAGAGGAGGCTTCTCTCAGCTACATGTATGTGAGACGGACCCTGAGTTTGTGGCCTCAGGTGGAATGGACACCGAGATGCTCTGACTCGAAGTAAGGCCGGATATCCCTGCAGTGAATTGAATGCAGGCTCGTCTTGCATCTCCCAAGAAGAAGGGTTGTCTGAATCCCCTATGGAGACCACAGAGAAAGAGCTAGTCCTCCGCCTCAACGCGAACGGAGGCCTCACATCCTTTGAAAACTCGAGAGGTCCGCGGAGATCAATGCTTCCAAAAGAGACGATGCCTGACTCCTCTTGAAAATGGATAGGAGTCCCAGGATCCCTGTGGCACGGGGAAAGGGAATCTGGGTCTCGCGCCTCACGTGGAGACGCGTCCCAATTGCCATGCCAAGACTCGAGGAGAATCCCGAGTTGCCCCTCGCACCTAGGCAGGAGTCCTGACGTCGCTGAACAAACACGTGTCTGGAAGGGCCCTCCCCGTCGTAACTCGAGAATATACCCCAGGTTCCGGCCACAACTCGAGAAAAACCATGAGACTTCCCCCTCGCCGCGAGATGAGGCCCGATTCCCCTGCACTGTGTGCAGAGCAATTCCGTGTTCCACATCAAACTTGAAAGGAGCCTTGATTTCCTTGATGGCACTCCAGAGAAAACCCAAGATCACTGTCTCAAGTCTAGAGGGATCCTGAGGTCACTGGAGCAACACGAAAGGGCTCTGTGGACCACAAATCTACTCAAGATGAGAGCTTAGTCCCTGGCTTTGACTCAAGGGGAATACCAACTTTCCACAAGCACCTCAAGAGCAGGCTTCTCTAAGCTACAGGTATGTGAGAGGGACCCTGAGTTTGTGGCCTCAAGTGGAATGGACACCGAGATGCTCTGACTTGAAGTAAGGCCGGATATCCCTGCAGTGAATTGAATGCAGGCTCGTCTTGCATCTCCCAAGATGAAGGGATGTCTGAATTCCCTGTGGAGACCACAGAGAAAGACCTAGTCCTCCGCCTCAACGCGGACGGAGGCCTCACATCCTTTGAAAACTCGAGAGGTCCGCAGAGATCAATGCTTCCAAAGGAGACGATGCCTGACTCCTCTTGCAAATGGATATGAGTCCCAGGATCCCTGTGGCACGTCAAAAGGGACCCTGGGTCTCCCGCCTCACGTGGAGACATGTCCCAATTGCCATGCCAAGACTCGAGGAGAATCCCGAGGTTTCTATCGCACCTAGGCAGGAGTCCTGACGTCACTGAACAAACACGTGTCTGGAAGGGCCCTCCCCATCGTAACTCGAGATTATACCCCAGGTTCCGGCCGCAACTCGAGAAAAACCATGAGACTTCCCACTCACCGCGAGATGAGGCCCGATTCCCCTTCACTGCGTGCAGAGCAAATCCGTGTTCCACATCAAACTTGAAAGGAGCCTTGATTTCCTTGATGGCACTCCAGAGAAAACCCAAGATCACTGTCTCAAGTCTAGAGGGATCCTGAGGTCACTGGAGCAACACGAAAGGGCTCCGTGGACCTCAAATCGACTCGAGATGAGAGCTTAGTTCCTGGCTTCGACTCAAGAGGAATACAAACTTTCCACAAGCACCTCAAGAGGAGGCTTCTCTCAGCTAGAGGTATGTGAGACGGACCCTGAGTTTGTGGCCTCAGGTGGAATGGACACCGAGATGCTCTGACTCGAAGTAAGGCCGGATATCCCTGCAGTGAATTGAATGCAGGCTCGTCTTGCATCTCCCAAGAAGAAGGGTTGTCTGAATCCCCTGTGGAGACCACAGAGAAAGACCTAGTCCTCCACCTCAACGCGACCGGGGAACTCACATCCTTTGAAATCTCGAGAGGTCCGCGGAGATCAATGCTTCCAAAGGAGACGATGCCTGACTCCTCTTGAAAATGGATAGGAGTCCCAGGATCCCTGTGGCACGTGGAAAGGGACCCTGGGTCTCCCGCCTCACGTGGAGACGTGTCCCAATTGCCATGCCAAGACTCGAGGAGAATCCCAAGGGGTCCCTCGCACCTAGGCAGGAGTCCTGACGTCGCTGAAAAAACACGTGTCTGGAAGGCCCTCCCCGTTGTAACTCGAGAATACACCCCAGGATCCGGCCGCAACTCGAGAAAAAACATGAGACTTCCCCCTCACCGCGAGATGAGGCCCGATTTCCCTGGACAGGCTGCAGAACAATTCCGTGTTCCACATCAAACGTGAAAGGAGCCTTGATTTCCTTGATGGCACTCCAGAGAAAACCCAAGATCACTGTCTCAAGTCTAGAGGGATCCTGAGGTCACTGGACCAACAGGAGAGGGATCTGTGGACCCCAAATCAACTCGAGATGAGAGCTGAGTCCCTGGCTTAGACTCAGGAGGAATACCAACTTTCCACAAGCACCTCAAGAGGAGGCTTTTCTCAGTTACAGGTATATTTTAGGGACCCCGAGTGTGTGGCTTCAAGTGGAATGGACACCGAGATGCTCTGACTCGAAGTAAGGCCGGATATCCCTGCAGTGAATTGAATGCAGGCTCGTCTTGCATCTCCCAAGACGAAGGGATGTCTGAATCCCCTGTGGAGACCACAGAGAAAGACCTAGTCCTCCGCCTGTTCGCGACCGGAGGCCTCACATCCTTTGAAAACTCGAGAGATCTGCAGAGATCAATGCTTCCAAAGGAGACGATGCCCGACTCCTCTTGAAAATGGATAGGAGTCCCAGGATCCCTGTGGCACGTGGAAAGGGACCCTGGGTCTCCCGCCTCACGTGGAGACGCATCCCAATTGCCATGCCAAGACTCGAGGATAATCCCAAGGTGTCCCTCGCTCCTAGGCAGGAGTCATGACGTCGCTGAACAAACACGTGTCTCGAAGGGCCCTCCCCGTGGTAACTCGAGAATATACCCCAGGTTCCGGCCGCAACTCGAGAAAAACCATGAGACTTCCCCCTCGCCCCGAGATGAGGCCCGATTCCCCTGCACTGCGTGCAGAGCAACTCGGTGTTCCAAATCAAACGTGAAAGGAGCCTTGATTTCCTTGATGGCACTCCAGAGAATACCCAAGATCACTGTCTCAAGTCTAGAGGGATCCTGAGGTCACTGTAGCAACACGAAAGAGCTCCATGGACCCCAAATCATCTCGAGATGAGAGCTTCGTCCCTGGCTTCGACTCAAGAGGAATACCCACTTTCCACAAGCACCTCAAGAGGAGGATTCTCTCAGTTACAGGTATGTGAGAGGGACCCTGAGTTTGTGGCCTCAAGTGGAATGGACACCGAGATGCTCTGACTCGAAGGAAGGCCGGATATCCCTGCAGTGAATTGAATGCAGGCTCGTCTTGCATCTCCCACGACGAAGGGATGTCTGAATCCCCTGTGGAGACCACAGAGAAAGACCTAGTTCTCCGCCTCATCGCGATCGGAGGTCTCCCGTCCTTTGAAAACTCGAGAGGTCCGCGGAGAACAAGGCTTCCAAAGGAGACGATGCCTGACTCCTCTTGAAAATGGATAGGAGTCCCAGGATCCCTGTGGCACGTGGAAAGGGACCCTGGGTCTCCCGCCTCACGTGGAGACGCTTCCCAATGGCTATGTCAAGACTCGAGGAGAATCCTGAGGTGTCCCTCGCACCCAGGCAGGAGTCCTGACATCGCTGAATAAACACGTGTCTGGAAAGGCCCTTCTGGTCGTAACTCGAGAATGTACCCCAGGTTCCGGCCGCAACTCGAGAAAAACCATGAGACTTCCCCCTCGCCGCGAGATGAGGCCCGATTCCCCTGCACTGCGTGCAGAGCAATTCCGTGTTCCAAATCAAACATGAAAGGAGCCTTGATTTCCTTGATGGCACTCCGGAGAACACCCAAGATCACTGTCTCATGTCTAGAGGGATACTGAGGTCACTGTAGCAACAGGAAAGGGCTCCGTGGACCCCAAATCAACTCGAGATGCGAGCTTCGTCCCTGGCTTAGACTCAAGAGGAATACCCACTTTCCACAAGCACCTCAAGAGGAGGCTTCTCTCAGCTACAGGTATGTGAGAGGGACCCTGAGTTTGTGGCCTCAAGTGGAATGGACACCGAGATGCTCTGACTCGAAAGAAGGCCGGATATCCCTGCAGTGAATTGAATGCAGGCCTCTTTTGCATCTCCCACGACGAAGGGATGACTGAATTCCCTGTGGAGACCACAGAGAAAGACCTAGTTCTCCGCCTCATCGCGATCGGAGGCCTCACGTCCTTTGAAAACTCGAGAGGTCCGCGGAGATCAATGCTTCCAAAGGAGACGATGCCTGACTCCTCTTGAAAATGGATAGGAGTCATAGGATCCCTGGGGCACGTGGAAAGGGACCCTGGGTCTCCCGCCTCACGTGGAGACGCGTCCCAATCGCCATGCCAAGACTCGAGGAGAATCCCTAGTTGCCCCTCGCACCTAGGCCCGAGTCCTGAGGTCGCTGAACAAACACGTGTCTGGAAGGGCCCTTCCGGTCGTAACTCGTGAGTGTACCCCAGGTTCCGGCCGCAACTCGAGAAAAACCATGAGACTTCCCCCTCGCCGCGAGATGAGGCCCGATTCCCCTGCATTGCGTGCAGAGCAATTCTGTGTTCCACATCAAACGTGAAAGGAGCCTTGATTTCCTTGATGGCACTCCAGAGAACACCCTTGATCACTGTCTCAAGTCTAGAGGGATCCTGAGGTCACTGTAGCAACACGAAAGGGCTCCGTGGACCACAAATCAACTCGAGATGAGAGCTTAGATCCTGGCTTCGACTCAAGAGGAATACCCACTTTCCACAAGCACCTCAAGAGGAGGCTTCTCTCAGCTACAGGTATGTGAGAGGGACCCTGAGTTTGTGGCCTCAAGTGGAATGGACACCGAGATGCTCTGACTCGGAAGAAGGCCGGATATCCGTGCAGTGAATTGAATGCAGGCTCGTCTTGCATCTCCCAAGACGAAGGGATGTCTGAATCCCCTGTGGAGACCACAGAGAAAGACCTAGTTCTCTGCCTCATTCCCGATCGAAGGCCTCACATCATTTGAAAACTCGAGAGGTCCGCGGAGATCAATGCTTCCAAAGGAGACGATGCCTGACTTCTCTTGAAAATGGATAGGAGTCCCAGGATCCCTGTGACACGTGGCAAGTGAACCTGGGTCTCCCGCCTCACGTGGAGACGCGTCCCAATGGCCATGGCAAGACTCGAGGAGAATCCCGAGGTGTCCCTCGCACCTAGGCAGGAGTCCTGACGTCGCTGAACAAACACGTGTCTGGAAGGGCCCTCCCCGTCGTAACTCGAGAATATAACCCAGGTTCCGGCTGCAACTCGAGAAAAACCATGAGACTTCCCCTTCGCAGCTAGATGAGGCCCGATTCCCCTGCGCTGCATGCAGAGCAATTCCGTGTTCCACATCAAACATGAAAGGAGCCTTGATTTCCTTGATGGCACTCCAGAGAAAACCCAAGATCACTGTCTCAAGTCTAGATGGATCCTGAGGTCACTGTAGCACCACGAAAGGGCTCCGTGGACCCTAAATCAACCCGAGATGTGAGCTTAGTCCCTGGCTTCAACTCAAGAGGAATACCAACTTTCCACAAACACCTCAAGAGGAGGCTTCTCTCAGCTACAGGTATGTGAGAGGGACCCTGAGTTTGTGGCCTCAAGTGGAATGGACACCGAGATGCTCTGACTCGAAGGAAGGCCGGATATCCCGGCAGTGAATTGAATGCAGGCTCGTCTTGCATCTCCCAAGACGAAGGGATTTCTGAATCCCCTGTGGAGACCACCGAGAAAGACATAGTTCTCCGCCTCATGGCGACCTGAGGCCTCACATCTCTTGAAAACTCGAGAGGTCCGCGGAGATCAATGCTTCCAAAGGAGACGATGCCTGACTCCTCTTGAAAATGGATAGGAGTTCCAGGATCCCTGTGGCACATGGAAAGGGACCCTGGGTCTCCCGCCTCACTTGGAGACGCATCCCAATTGCCATGCCAAGACTCGAGGAGAATCCCGAGGTGTCCCTCGCACCTAGGCAGGAGTCCTGACGACGCTTTACAAACACGTGTCTGGAAGGGCCCTCCCCGTCGTAACTCGAGAATATACCCCAGGTTCCGGCCGCAACTCGAGAAAAACCATGAGACTTCCCCCTCGCCGCAAGATGAGGCCCGATTCCCCTGCACTGCGTGCAGATCAATGCCGTGTTCCACATCAAACATGAAAGGAGCCTTGATTTCCTTGATGGCACTCACGAGAACACCCAATTTCACTGTCTCAAGTCTAGAGGGATCCTGAGGTCACTGTAGCAACACGAAAGGACTCCGTGGACCCCAAATCAACTCGAGATGAGAGCTTCGTCCCTGGCTTCGACTCAAGAGGAATACCCACTTTCCACAAGCACCTCAAGAGCAGGCTTCTCTCAGCTACAGTTATGTGAGAGGGACCCTGAGTTTGTGGCCTCAAGTGGAATGGACACCGAGATGCTCTGACTCGAAGGAAGGCCGGATATCCAAGCAGTGAATTGAATGCAGGCTCGTCTTGCATCTCCCACGACGAAGGGATGTCTGAATCCCCTGTGGAGACCACAGAGAAAGACCTAGTTCTCCGCCTCATCGAGACCGGAGGCCTCACGTCCTTTGCAAACTCGAGAGGTCCGCGGAGATCAATGCTTCCAAAGGAGACGATGCCTGAGTCCTCTTGAAAAAGGATAGGAGTCCCAGGATCCCTGTGGAACGTGGAAAGGGACACTGGGTCTCCCGCCTCACGTCGAGACGCATCCCAATGGCCATGCCAAGACTCGAGGAGAATCCCGAGGTGTCCCTCGCACCTAGGCAGGAGTCCTGACCTTGCTGAACAAACACGTGTCTGGAAGGGCCCTCCCCGTTGTAACTCGAGAATATACCCCAGGTTCCGGCCGCAACTCGAGAAAAACCATGAGACTTCCCCCTCGCCGCGAAATGAGGCCCGATTCCCCTGCACTGCGTGCAGAGCAATTCCGTGTTCCACATCAAACGTGAAAGGAGCCTTGATTTCCTTAATGGCACTCCAGGGAAAACCCAAGATCACTGTCTCAAGTCTAGAGGGATCCTGAGGTCACTGTAGCAACAAGAAAGGGTCCCGTGGACCCCAAATCAACTCGAGATGAGAGCTTCGTCCCTGGCTTCGACTCAAGAGGAATACCAGCTTTCCACAAGCACCTCAAGAGGAGGCTTCTCTCAGCTACAAGTATGTGAGAGGGACCATGAGTTTCTGGCCTCAAGTGGAATGGACACCGAGATGCTCTGACTCGAAGGAAGGCCGGATATCCAAGCAGTGAATTGAGTGCAGGCTCGTCTTGCATCTCCCACGACGAAGGGATGTCTGAATCCCCTGTGGAGACCACAGAGAAAGACCTAGTTCTCCGCCTCATCGCGAACGGAGGCCTCACGTCCTTTGCAAACTCGAGAGGTCCGCGGAGATCAATGCTTCCAAAGGAGACGATGCCTGAGTCCTCTTGAAAATGGATAGGAGACCCAGGATCCCTGTGGAACGTGGAAAGGGAGACTGGGTCTCCCGCCTCACGTCGAGACGCATCCCAATGGCCATGCCAAGACTCGAGGAGAATCCCGAGGTGTCCCTCGCACCTAGGCAGGAGTCCTGACGTCGCTGAACAAACACGTGTCTCGAAGGGCCCTCCCCGTCGTAACTCGAAATTATACCACAGGTTCCGGCCGCAACTCGAGAAAAATCATGACACTTCCCCCTCGCCGCGAGATGAGGCCCGATTCCCCTGCACTGCGTGCAGAGCAATTCCGTGTTCCACATCAAACATGAAAGGAGCCTTGATTTCCTTGATGGCACACCAGAGAACACCCAAGATCACTGTCTCAAGTCTAGAGGGATCCTGAGGTCACTGTAGCAACACGAAAGGGCTCCGTGGACCCCAAATCAACTCGAGATGACAGCTTCGTCCCTGGCTTCGACTCAAGAGGAATACCCACTTTCCACAAGCACCTCAAGAGGAGGCTTCTCTCAGCTACAGGTATGTGAGAGGGACCCTGAGTGTGTGGCCTCAAGTGGAATGGACTCCGAGATGCTCTGACTCGAAGGAAGGCCGGATATCCCGGCGTTGAATTGAATGCAGGCTCGTCTTGCATCTCCCCCGAGGAAGGGATGTCTGAATCCCCTGTGGAGCCCACAGAGAAAGACCAGTTCTCCGCCTCATTGAGACCGGAGGCCTCACGTCCTTTGAAAACTCGAGAGGTCCGCGGAGATCAATGCTTCCAAAGGAGACGATGCCTGAATCCTCTTGAAAATGGATAGGGGTCCCAGGATCCCTGTGACATGTGGAAAGGGACCCTGGGTCTCCCGCCTCACGTGGAGACGCATCCCAATGGCCATGCCAAGACTCGAGGAGAATCCCGAGATGTCCCTCGCACCTAGGCAGGAGTCCTGACGTCGCTGAAGATACACGTGTCTGGAAGGGCCCTCCCCGTCGTAACTCGAGAATATACCCCAGGTTCCGGCCGCAACTCGAGAAAAACCATGAGACTTCCCCCTCGCCGCGAGATGAGGCCCGATTCCCCTGCACTGCATGCAGAGCAATTCCGTGTTCCACATCAAACATGAAAGGAGCCTTGATTTGCTTGATGGCACTCCAGAGAACACCCAAGATCACTGTCTCAAGTCTAGAGGGATCCTCAGGTCACTGTAGCAACACGAAAGGGCTCCGTGGACTCCAAATTAATTCGAGATGAGAGCTTCGTCCCTGGCTTCGACTCAAGTGGAATACCCACTTTCCACAAGCACCTCAAGAGGAGGCTTCTCTCAGCTACAGCTATGTGAGAGGGACCCTGAGTTTGTGGCCTCAAGTGGAATGGACACCGAGATGCTCTGACTCGAAGGAAGGCCGGATATCCCTGCAGTGAATTGAATGCAGGCTCGTCTTGCATCTCCCACGACGAAGGGATGTCTGAATCCCCTGTGAAGACCACAGAGAAAGACCTAGTTCTCCGCCTCATCGCGACCGGAGGCCTCACGTCCTTTGAAAACTCGAGAGGTCCGCGGAGATCAATGCTTCCAAAGGAGACGATGCCTGACTCCTCTTGAAAATGGATAGGAGTCCCAGGATCCCTGTGGCACGTGGAAAGGGACCCTGGGTCTCCCGCCTCACGTGGAGACGCATCCCTATGGCCATGCCAAGACTCGAGGAGAATCCCGAGGTGTCCCTCGCACCTAGGCAGGAGTCCTGACGTCGCTGAACAAACACGTGTCTGGAAGGGCCCTCCCCGTCGTAACTCCATAATATACCCCAGGTTCCGGCCGCAACTCGAGAAAAACCATGAGACTTCCCCCTAGCCGCGAGATGAGGCCCGATTCCCCTGCACTGCGTGCAGAGCAATTCCGTGTTCCACATCAAACGTGAAAGGAGCCTTGATTTCCTTAATGGCACTCCAGGGAAAACCCAAGATCACTGTCTCAAGTCTAGAGGGATCCTGAGGTCACTGTAGCAACAAGAAAGGGTCCCGTGGACCCCAAATCAACTCGAGATGAGAGCTTCGTCCCTGGCTTCGACTCAAGAGGAATACCAGCTTTCCACAAGCACCTCAAGAGGAGGCTTCTCTCAGCTACAAGTATGTGAGAGGGACCCTGAGTTTCTGGCCTCAAGTGGAATGGACACCGAGATGCTCTGACTCGAAGGAAGGCCGGATATCCAAGCAGTGAATTGAATGCAGGCTCGTCTTGCATCTCCCACGACGAAGGGATGTCTGAATCCCCTGTGGAGACCACAGAATAAGACCTAGTTCTCCGCCTCATCGAGACCGGAGGCCTCACGTCCTTTGCAAACTCGAGAGTTCCGCGGAGATCAATGCTTCCAAAGGAGACGATGCCTGAGTCCTCTTGAAAATGGATAGGAGTCCCAGGATCCCTGTGGAACGTGGAAAGGGACACTGGGTCTCCCGCCTCACGTCGAGACGCATCCCAATGGCCATGCCAAGACTCGAGGAGAATCCCGAGGTGTCCCTCGCACCTAGGCAGGAGTCCTGACCTTGCTGAACAAACACGTGTCTGGAAGGGCCCTCCCCGTTGTAACTCGAGAATATACCACAGGTTCCGGCCGCAACTCGAGAAAAACCATGAGACTTCCCCCTCGCCGCGAAATGAGGCCCGATTCCCCTGCACTGCGTGCAGAGCAATTCCGTGTTCCACATCAAACGTGAAAGGAGCCTTGATTTCCTTAATGGCACTCCAGGGAAAACCCAAGATCACTGTCTCAAGTCTAGAGGGATCCTGAGGTCACTGTAGCAACAAGAAAGGGTCCCGTGGACCCCAAATCAACTCGAGATGAGAGCTTCGTCCCTGGCTTCGACTCAAGAAGAATACCAGCTTTCCACAAGCACCTCAAGAGGAGGCTTCTCTCAGCTACAAGTATGTGAGAGGGACCATGAGTTTCTGGCCTCAAGTGGAATGGACACCGAGATGCTCTGACTCGAAGGAAGGCCGGATATCCAAGCAGTGAATTGAGTGCAGGCTCGTCTTGCATCTCCCACGACGAAGGGATGTCTGAATCCCCTGTGGAGACCACAGAGAAAGACCTAGTTCTCCGCCTCATCGCGAACGGAGGCCTCACGTCCTTTGCAAACTCGAGAGGTCCGCGGAGATCAATGCTTCCAAAGGAGACGATGCCTGACTCCTCTTGAAAATGGATAGGAGACCCAGGATCCCTGTGGAACGTGGAAAGGGACACTGGGTCTCCCGCCTCACGTCGAGACGCATCCCAATGGCCATGCCAAGACTCGAGGAGAATCCCGAGGTGTCCCTCGCACCTAGGCAGGAGTCCTGACGTCGCTGAACAAACACGTGTCTGGAAGGGCCCTCCCCGTCGTAACTCGAAATTATACCACAGGTTCCGGCCGCAACTCGAGAAAAATCATGACACTTCCCCCTCGCCGCGAGATGAGGCCCGATTCCCCTCCACTGCGTGCAGAGCAATTCCGTGTTCCACATCAAACATGAAAGGAGCCTTGATTTCCTTGATGGCACACCAGAGAACACCCAAGATCACTGTCTCAAGTCTAGAGGGATCCTGAGGTCACTGTAGCAACACGAAAGGGCTCCGTGGACCCCAAATCAACTCGAGATGACAGCTTCGTCCCTGGCTTCGACTCAAGAGGAATACCCACTTTCCACAAGCACCTCAAGAGGAGGCTTCTCTCAGCTACAGGTATGTGAGAGGGACCCTGAATGTGTGGCCTCAAGTGGAATGGACTCCGAGATGCTCTGACTCGAAGGAAGGCCGGATATCCCGGCGTTGAATTGAATGCAGGCTCGTCTTGCATCTCCCCCGAGGAAGGGATGTCTGAATCCCCTGTGGAGCCCACAGAGAAAGACCAGTTCTCCGCCTCATTGAGACCGGAGGCCTCACGTCCTTTGAAAACTCGAGAGGTCCGCGGAGATCAATGCTTCCAAAGGAGACGATGCCTGACTCCTCTTGAAAATGGATAGGAGTCCCAGGATCCCTGTGACATGTGGAAAGGGACCCTGGGTCTCCCGCCTCACGTGGAGACGCATCCCAATGGCCATGCCAAGACTCGAGGAGAATCCCGAGATGTCCCTCGCACCTAGGCAGGAGTCCTGACGTCGCTGAAGATACACGTGTCTGGAAGGGCCCTCCCCGTCGTAACTCGAGAATATACCCCAGGTTCCGGCCGCAACTCGAGAAAAACCATGAGACTTCCCCCTCGCCGCGAGATGAGGCCCGATTCCCCTGCACTGCATGCAGAGCAATTCCGTGTTCCACATCAAACATGAAAGGAGCCTTGATTTGCTTGATGGCACTCCAGAGAACACCCAAGATCACTGTCTCAAGTCTAGAGGGATCCTCAGGTCACTGTAGCAACACGAAAGGGCTCCGTGGACTCCAAATTAATTCGAGATGAGAGCTTCGTCCCTGGCTTCGACTCAAGTGGAATACCCACTTTCCACAAGCACCTCAAGAGGAGGCTTCTCTCAGCTACAGCTATGTGAGAGGGACCCTGAGTTTGTGGCCTCAAGTGGAATGGACACCGAGATGCTCTGACTCGAAGGAAGGCCGGATATCCCTGCAGTGAATTGAATGCAGGCTCGTCTTGCATCTCCCACGACGAAGGGATGTCTGAATCCCCTGTGAAGACCACAGAGAAAGACCTAGTTCTCCGCCTCATCGCGACCGGAGGCCTCACGTCCTTTGAAAACTCGAGAGGTCCGCGGAGATCAATGCTTCCAAAGGAGACGATGCCTGACTCCTCTTGAAAATGGATAGGAGTCCCAGGATCCCTGTGGCACGTGGAAAGGGACCCTGGGTCTCCCGCCTCACGTGGAGACGCATCCCTATGGCCATGCCAAGACTCGAGGAGAATCCCGAGGTGTCCCTCGCACCTAGGCAGGAGTCCTGACGTCGCTGAACAAACACGTGTCTGGAAGGGCCCTCCCCGTCGTAACTCCATAATATACCCCAGGTTCCGGCCACAACTCGAGAAAAACCATGAGACTTCCCCCTCGCCGAGAGATGAGGCCGGATTCCCCTGCACTGCGTGCAGAGCAATGCCGTGTTGACATCAAACATGAAAGGAGCCTTGATTTCCTTGATGGCACTCACGAGAACACCCAATTTCACTGTCTCAAGTCTATAGGGATCCTGAGGTCTCTGTAGCAACACGAAAGGGCTCCGTGGACCCCAAATCAACTCGAGATGAGAGCTTCGTCCCTGGCTTCGACTCAAGAGGAATACCCACTTTCCACAAGCACCTCAAGAGAAGGCTTCTCTCAGCTACAGTTATGTGAGAGGGACCCTGAGTTTGTGGCCTCAAGTAGAATGGACACCGAGATGCTCTGACTCGAAGTAAGGCCGGATATAACTGCAGTGAATTGAATGCAGGCTCGTCTTGCATCTCCCAAGACGAAGGGTTGTCTGAATCCCCTGTGGAGACCACAGAGAAAGACTTAGTCCTCCACCTCAACGCAACCGGAGGCCTCATATCCTTTGAAAACTCGAGAGGTCCGCGGAGATCAATACTTCCGAAGGAGACGATGCCTGACTCCTCTTGAAAATGGATAGGAGTCCCAGGATCCCTGTGGCACGTGGAAAGGGACCCTGGGTCTCCCGCCTCAGGTGGAGACGCTTCCAATTGGATGCCAAGACTCGAGGAGAATCCCGAAATGTCCCTCGCACCTAGGCAGGAGTCCGGACGTCGCTGATCAAACACGTGTCTGGAAGGGCCCTCCCCGTCGTAACTCGAGAATATACCCCAGGTTCCGGCCACAACTCGAGAAAAACCATGAGACTTCCCCCTCGCCGCGAGATGAGGCCCGATTCCCCTGCAATGGGTGCAGAGCAATTCCGTGTTCGACATCAAATGTGAAAGGAGCCTTGATTTCCTTGATGGCACTCCAGAGAAAACCCAAGATCACTGTCTCAAGTCTAGAGGGATCCTGAGGTCACTGTAGCAACACGAAAGGGCTCCGTGGACCCCAAATCAACTCGAGATGAGAGCTTCGTCCCTGGCTTCGACTCAAGAGGAATACCCACTTTCCACAAGCACCTCAAGAGAAGGCTTCTCTCAGCTACAGTTATGTGAGAGGGACCCTGAGTTTGTGGCCTCAAGTGGAATGGACACCGAGATGCTCTGACTCGAAGGAAGGCCGGATATCCAAGCAGTGAATTGAATGCAGGCTCGTCTTGCATCTCCCACGACGAAGGGATGTCTGAATCCCCTGTGGAGACCACAGAGAAAGACCTAGTTCACCGCCTCATCGTGACCGGAGGCCTCACGTCCTTTGCAAACTCGAGAGGTCCGCGGAGATCAATGCTTCCAAAGGAGACGATGCCTGAGTCCTCTTGAAAATGGATAGGAGTCCCAGGATCCCTGTGGAACGTGGAAAGGGACACTGGGTCTCCCGCCTCACGTCGAGACGCATCCCAATGGCCATGCCAAGACTCGAGGAGAATCCCGAGGTGTCCCTCGCACCTAGGCAGGAGTCCTGACCTTGCTGAACAAACACGTGTCTGGAAGGGCCCTCCCCGTTGTAACTCGAGAATATACCCCAGGTTCCGGCCGCAACTCGAGAAAAACCATGAGACTTCCCCCTAGCCGCGAGATGAGGCCCGATTCCCCTGCACTGCGTGCAGAGCAATTCCGTGTTCCACATCAAACGTGAAAGGAGCCTTGATTTCCTTAATGGCACTCCAGGGAAAACCCAAGATCACTGTCTCAAGTCTCGAGGGATCCTGAGGTCACTGTAGCAACAAGAAAGGGTCCCGTGGACCCCAAATCAACTCGAGATGAGAGCTTCGTCCCTGGCTTCGACTCAAGAGGAATACCAGCTTTCCACAAGCACCTCAAGAGGAGGCTTCTCTCAGCTACAAGTATGTGAGAGGGACCCTGAGTTTCTGGCCTCAAGTGGAATGGACACCGAGATGCTCTGACTCGAAGGAAGGCAGGATATCCAAGCAGTGAATTGAATGCAGGCTCGTCTTGCATCTCCCACGACGAAGGGATGTCTGAATCCCCTGTGGAGACCACAGAGAAAGACCTAGTTCTCCGCCTAATCGCGAACGGAGGCCTCACGTCCTTTGCAAACTTGAGAGGTCCGCGGAGATCAATGCTTCCAAAGGAGACGATGCCTGAGTCCTCTTGAAAATGGATAGGAGTCCCAGGATCTCTGTGGAACGTGGAAAGGGACACTGGGTCTCCCACCTCACGTCGAGACGCATCCCAATGGCCATGCCAAGACTCGAGGAGAATCCCGAGGTGTCCCTCGCACCTAGGCAGGAGTCCTGACGTCGCTGAACAAACACGTGTCTGGAAGGGCCCTCCCCGTCGTAACTCGAAATTATACCACAGGTTCCGGCCGCAACTCGAGAAAAATCATGACACTTCCCCCTCGCCGCGAGATGAGGCCCGATTCCCCTGCACTGCGTGCAGAGCAATTCCGTGTTCCACATCAAACATGAAAGGAGCCTTGATTTCCTTGATGGCACACCAGAGAACACCCAAGATCACTGTCTCAAGTCTAGAGGGATCCTGAGGTCACTGTAGCAACACGAAAGGGCTCCGTGGACCCCAAATCAACTCGAGATGACAGCTTCGTCCCTGGCTTCGACTCAAGAGGAATACCCACTTTCCACAAGCACCTCAAGAGGAGGCTTCTCTCAGCTACAGGTATGTGAGAGGGACCCTGAGTTTGTGGCCTCAAGTGGAATGGACTCCGAGATGCTCTGACTCGAAGGAAGGCCGGATATCCCGGCGTTGAATTGAATGCAGGCTCGTCTTGCATCTCCCCCGAGGAAGGGATGTCTGAATCCCCTGTGGAGCCCACAGAGAAAGACCAGTTCTCCGCCTCATTGAGACCGGAGGCCTCACGTCCTTTGAAAACTCGAGAGGTCCGCGGAGATCAATGCTTCCAAAGGAGACGATGCCTGACTCCTCTTGAAAATGGATAGGAGTCCCAGGATCCCTGTGACATGTGGAAAGGGACCCTGGGTCTCCCGCCTCACGTGGAGACGCATCCCAATGGCCATGCCAAGACTCGAGGAGAATCCCGAGATGTCCCTCGCACCTAGGCAGGAGTCCTGACGTCGCTGAAGATACACGTGTCTGGAAGGGCCCTCCCCGTCGTAACTCGAGAATATACCCCAGGTTCCGGCCGCAACTCGAGAAAAACCATGAGACTTCCCCCTCGCCGCGAGATGAGGCCCGATTCCCCTGCACTGCATGCAGAGCAATTCCGTGTTCCACATCAAACATGAAAGGAGCCTTGATTTGCTTGATGGCACTCCAGAGAACACCCAAGATCACTGTCTCAAGTCTAGAGGGATCCTCAGGTCACTGTAGCAACACGAAAGGGCTCCGTGGACTCCAAATTAATTCGAGATGAGAGCTTCGTCCCTGGCTTCGACTCAAGTGGAATACCCACTTTCCACAAGCACCTCAAGAGGAGGCTTCTCTCAGCTACAGCTATGTGAGAGGGACCCTGAGTTTGTGGCCTCAAGTGGAATGGACACCGAGATGCTCTGACTCGAAGGAAGGCCGGATATCCCTGCAGTGAATTGAATGCAGGCTCGTCTTGCATCTCCCACGACGAAGGGATGTCTGAATCCCCTGTGAAGACCACAGAGAAAGACCTAGTTCTCCGCCTCATCGCGACCGGAGGCCTCACGTCCTTTGAAAACTCGAGAGGTCCGCGGAGATCAATGCTTCCAAAGGAGACGATGCCTGACTCCTCTTGAAAATGGATAGGAGTCCCAGGATCCCTGTGGCACGTGGAAAGGGACCCTGGGTCTCCCGCCTCACGTGGAGACGCATCCCTATGGCCATGCCAAGACTCGAGGAGAATCCCGAGGTGTCCCTCGCACCTAGGCAGGAGTCCTGACGTCGCTGAACAAACACGTGTCTGGAAGGGCCCTCCCCGTCGTAACTCCATAATATACCCCAGGTTCCGGCCACAACTCGAGAAAAACCATGAGACTTCCCCCTCGCCGAGAGATGAGGCCGGATTCCCCTGCACTGCGTGCAGAGCAATGCCGTGTTGACATCAAACATGAAAGGAGCCTTGATTTCCTTGATGGCACTCACGAGAACACCCAATTTCACTGTCTCAAGTCTATAGGGATCCTGAGGTCTCTGTAGCAACACGAAAGGGCTCCGTGGACCCCAAATCAACTCGAGATGAGAGCTTCGTCCCTGGCTTCGACTCAAGAGGAATACCCACTTTCCACAAGCACCTCAAGAGAAGGCTTCTCTCAGCTACAGTTATGTGAGAGGGACCCTGAGTTTGTGGCCTCAAGTAGAATGGACACCGAGATGCTCTGACTCGAAGTAAGGCCGGATATAACTGCAGTGAATTGAATGCAGGCTCGTCTTGCATCTCCCAAGACGAAGGGTTGTCTGAATCCCCTGTGGAGACCACAGAGAAAGACTTAGTCCTCCACCTCAACGCAACCGGAGGCCTCATATCCTTTGAAAACTCGAGAGGTCCGCGGAGATCAATACTTCCGAAGGAGACGATGCCTGACTCCTCTTGAAAATGGATAGGAGTCCCAGGATCCCTGTGGCACGTGGAAAGGGACCCTGGGTCTCCCGCCTCAGGTGGAGACGCTTCCAATTGGATGCCAAGACTCGAGGAGAATCCCGAAATGTCCCTCGCACCTAGGCAGGAGTCCGGACGTCGCTGATCAAACACGTGTCTGGAAGGGCCCTCCCCGTCGTAACTCGAGAATATACCCCAGGTTCCGGCCACAACTCGAGAAAAACCATGAGACTTCCCCCTCGCCGCGAGATGAGGCCCGATTCCCCTGCAATGGGTGCAGAGCAATTCCGTGTTCGACATCAAATGTGAAAGGAGCCTTGATTTCCTTGATGGCACTCCAGAGAAAACCCAAGATCACTGTCTCAAGTCTAGAGGGATCCTGAGGTCACTGTAGCAACACGAAAGGGCTCCGTGGACCCCAAATCAACTCGAGATGAGAGCTTCGTCCCTGGCTTCGACTCAAGAGGAATACCCACTTTCCACAAGCACCTCAAGAGAAGGCTTCTCTCAGCTACAGTTATGTGAGAGGGACCCTGAGTTTGTGGCCTCAAGTGGAATGGACACCGAGATGCTCTGACTCGAAGGAAGGCCGGATATCCAAGCAGTGAATTGAATGCAGGCTCGTCTTGCATCTCCCACGACGAAGGGATGTCTGAATCCCCTGTGGAGACCACAGAGAAAGACCTAGTTCACCGACTCATCGTGACCGGAGGCCTCACGTCCTTTGCAAACTCGAGAGGTCCGCGGAGATCAATGCTTCCAAAGGAGACGATGCCTGAGTCCTCTTGAAAATGGATAGGAGTCCCAGGATCCCTGTGGAACGTGGAAAGGGACACTGGGTCTCCCGCCTCACGTCGAGACGCATCCCAATGGCCATGCCAAGACTCGAGGAGAATCCCGAGGTGTCCCTCGCACCTAGGCAGGAGTCCTGACCTTGCTGAACAAACACGTGTCTGGAAGGGCCCTCCCCGTTGTAACTCGAGAATATACCCCAGGTTCCGGCCGCAACTCGAGAAAAACCATGAGACTTCCCCCTAGCCGCGAGATGAGGCCCGATTCCCCTGCACTGCGTGCAGAGCAATTCCGTGTTCCACATCAAACGTGAAAGGAGCCTTGATTTCCTTAATGGCACTCCAGGGAAAACCCAAGATCACTGTCTCAAGTCTCGAGGGATCCTGAGGTCACTGTAGCAACAAGAAAGGGTCCCGTGGACCCCAAATCAACTCGAGATGAGAGCTTCGTCCCTGGCTTCGACTCAAGAGGAATACCAGCTTTCCACAAGCACCTCAAGAGGAGGCTTCTCTCAGCTACAAGTATGTGAGAGGGACCCTGAGTTTCTGGCCTCAAGTGGAATGGACACCGAGATGCTCTGACTCGAAGGAAGGCAGGATATCCAAGCAGTGAATTGAATGCAGGCTCGTCTTGCATCTCCCACGACGAAGGGATGTCTGAATCCCCTGTGGAGACCACAGAGAAAGACCTAGTTCTCCGCCTAATCGCGAACGGAGGCCTCACGTCCTTTGCAAACTTGAGAGGTCCGCGGAGATCAATGCTTCCAAAGGAGACGATGCCTGAGTCCTCTTGAAAATGGATAGGAGTCCCAGGATCTCTGTGGAACGTGGAAAGGGACACTGGGTCTCCCACCTCACGTCGAGACGCATCCCAATGGCCATGCCAAGACTCGAGGAGAATCCCGAGGTGTCCCTCGCACCTAGGCAGGAGTCCTGACGTCGCTGAACAAACACGTGTCTGGAAGGGCCCTCCCCGTCGTAACTCGAAATTATACCACAGGTTCCGGCCGCAACTCGAGAAAAATCATGACACTTCCCCCTCGCCGCGAGATGAGGCCCGATTCCCCTGCACTGCGTGCAGAGCAATTCCGTGTTCCACATCAAACATGAAAGGAGCCTTGATTTCCTTGATGGCACACCAGAGAACACCCAAGATCACTGTCTCAAGTCTAGAGGGATCCTGAGGTCACTGTAGCAACACGAAAGGGCTCCGTGGACCCCAAATCAACTCGAGATGACAGCTTCGTCCCTGGCTTCGACTCAAGAGGAATACCCACTTTCCACAAGCACCTCAAGAGGAGGCTTCTCTCAGCTACAGGTATGTGAGAGGGACCCTGAGTTTGTGGCCTCAAGTGGAATGGACTCCGAGATGCTCTGACTCGAAGGAAGGCCGGATATCCCGGCGTTGAATTGAATGCAGGCTGGTCTTGCATCTCCCCCGAGGAAGGGATGTCTGAATCCCCTGTGGAGCCCACAGAGAAAGACCAGTTCTCCGCCTCATTGAGACCGGAGGCCTCACATCCTTTGAAAACTCGAGAGGTCCGCGGAGATCAATGCTTCCAAAGGAGACGATGCCTGACTCCTCTTGAAAATGGATAGGAGTCCCAGGATCCCTGTGGCACGTGGAAAGGGACCCTGGGTCTCCCGCCTCACGTGGAGACGCATCCCTATGGCCATGCCAAGACTCGAGGAGAATCCCGAGGTGTCCCTCGCACCTAGGCAGGAGTCCTGACGTCGCTGAACAAACACGTGTCTGGAAGGGCCCTCCCCGTCGTAACTCCATAATATACCCCAGGTTCCGGCCACAACTCGAGAAAAACCATGAGACTTCCCCCTCGCCGCGAGATGAGGCCCGATTCCCCTGCACTGCGTGCAGAGCAATGCCGTGTTCCACATCAAACATGAAAGGAGCCTTGATTTCCTTGATCGCACTCACGAGAACACCCAATTTCACTGTCTCAAGTCTGGAGGGATCCTGAGGTCACTGTAGCAACACGAAAGGGCTCCGTGGACCCCAAATCAACTCGAGATGAGAGCTTCGTCCCTGGCTTCGACTCAAGAGGAATACCCACTTTCCACAAGCACCTCAAGAGAAGGCTTCTCTCAGCTACAGTTATGTGAGAGGGACCCTGAGTTTGTGGCCTCAAGTGGAATGGACACCGAGATGCTCTGACTCAAAGGAAGGCCGGATATCCAAGCAGTGAATTGAATGCAGGCTCGTGTTGCATCTCCCACGACGAAGGGATGTCTGAATCCCCTGTGGAGACCACAGAGAAAGACCTAGTTCACCGCCTCATCGTGACCGGAGGCCTCACGTCCTTTGCAAACTCGAGAGGTCCGCGGAGATCAATGCTTCCAAAGGAGACGATGCCTGAGTCCTCTTGAAAATGGATAGGAGTCCCAGGATCCCTGTGGAACGTGGAAAGGGACACTGGGTCTCCCGCCTCACGTCGAGACGCATCCCAATGGCCATGCCAAGACTCGAGGAGAATCCCGAGGTGTCCCTCGCACCTAGGCAGGAGTCCTGACCTTGCTGAACAAACACGTGTCTGGAAGGGCCCTCCCCGTTGTAACTCGAGAATATACCCCAGGTGTCGGCCGCAACTCGAGAAAAACCATGAGACTTCCCCCTAGCCGCGAGATGAGGCCCGATTCCCCTGCACTGCGTGCAGAGCAATTCCGTGTTCCACATCAAACGTGAAAGGAGCCTTGATTTCCTTAATGGCACTCCAGGGAAAACCCAAGATCACTGTCTCAAGTCTAGAGGGATCCTGAGGTCACTGTAGCAACAAGAAAGGGTCCCGTGGACCCCAAATCAACTCGAGATGAGAGCTTCGTCCCTGGCTTCGACTCAAGAGGAATACCAGCTTTCCACAAGCACCTCAAGAGGAGGCTTCTCTCAGCTACAAGTATGTGAGAGGGACCCTGAGTTTCTGGCCTCAAGTGGAATGGACACCGAGATGCTCTGACTCGAAGGAAGGCAGGATATCCAAGCAGTGAATTGAATGCAGGCTCGTCTTGCATCTCCCACGACGAAGGGATGTCTGAATCCCCTGTGGAGACCACAGAGAAAGACCTAGTTCTCCGCCTCATCGCGAACGGAGGCCTCACGTCCTTTGCAAACTTGAGAGGTCCGCGGAGATCAATGCTTCCAAAGGAGACGATGCCTGAGTCCTCTTGAAAATGGATAGGAGTCCCAGGATCTCTGTGGAACGTGGAAAGGGACACTGGGTCTCCCACCTCACGTCGAGACGCATCCCAATGGCCATGCCAAGACTCGAGGAGAATCCCGAGTTGTCCCTCACACCTAGGCAGGAGTCCTGACGTCGCTGAACAAACACGTGTCTGGAAGGGCCCTCCCCGTCGTAACTCGAAATTATACCACAGGTTCCGGCCGCAACTCGAGAAAAATCATGACACTTCCCCCTCGCCGCGAGATGAGGCCCGATTCCCCTGCACTGCGTGCAGAGCAATTCCGTGTTCCACATCAAACATGAAAGGTGCCTTGATTTCCTTGATGGCACACCAGAGAACACCCAAGATCACTGTCTCAAGTCTAGAGGGATCCTGAGGTCACTGTAGCAACACGAAAGGGCTCCGTGGACCCCAAATCAACTCGAGATGACAGCTTCGTCCCTGGCTTCGACTCAAGAGGAATACCCACTTTCCACAAGCACCTCAAGAGGAGGCTTCTCTCAGCTACAGGTATGTGAGAGGGACCCTGAGTTTGTGGCCTCAAGTGGAATGGACTCCGAGATGCTCTGACTCGAAGGAAGGCCGGATATCCCGGCGTTGAATTGAATGCAGGCTGGTCTTGCATCTCCCCCGAGGAAGGGATGTCTGAATCCCCTGTGGAGCCCTCAGAGAAAGACCAGTTCTCCGCCTCATTGAGACCGGAGGCCTCACATCCTTTGAAAACTCGAGAGGTCCGCGGAGATCAATGCTTCCAAAGGAGACGATGCCTGAATTCTCTTGAAAATAAATAGGAGTCCCAGGATCCCTGTGGCACGTGGAAATGGACCCTGTGTCTCCCGCCTCACGTGGAGACGCGTCCAAATGGCCATGCCAAGACTCGAGGAGAATCCCGAGGTGTCCCTCGCACCTAGGCAGGAGTCCTGACGTCGCTGAACAAACACGTGTCTGGAAGGGCCCTCCCCGTCGTAACTCGAGAATATACCCCAGGTTCCGGCCGCAACTCGAGAAAAACCAGGAGACTTCCCCCTCGCCGCGAGATGAGGCCCGATTCCCCTGCACTGCGTGCAGACCAATTCCGTGTTCCACATCAAACATGAAAGGAGCCTTGATTTCCTTGAAGGCACTCCAGAGAACACCCAAGATCACTCTCTCAAGTCTAGAGGGATCCTGGGGTCACTGTAGCAACACGAAAGGGCTCCGTGGACCACAAATCAACTCGAGATGAGAGCTTCGTCCCTGGCTTCGACTCAAGTGGAATACCCACTTTCCACAAGCACCTCAAGAGGAGGCTTCTCTCAGCTACAGGTATGTGAGAGGGACCCTGAGTTTGTGGCCTCAAGTGGAATGGACACCGAGATGCTCTGACTCGAAGGAAGGCCGGATATCCCTGCAGTGAATTGAATGCAGGCTCGTCTTGCATCTCCCACAACGAAGGGATGTCTGAATCCCCTGTGGTGACCACAGAGAAAGACCTAGTTCTCCGCCTCATCACGACCGGAGGCCTCACGTCCTTTGAAAACTCGAGAGGTCCGCGGAGATCAAAGCTTCCAAAGGAGACGATGCCTGACTCCTCTTGAAAATGGATAGGAGTCCCAGGATCCCTGTGGCACGTGGAAAGGGACCCTGGGTCTCCCGCCTCACGTGGAGACGCATCCCAATGGCCATGCCAAGACTCGAGGAGAATCCCGAGATGTCCCTCGCACCTAGGCAGGAGTCCTGACGTCGCTGAAGATACACGTGTCTGGAAGGGCCCTCCCCGTCGTAACTCGAGAATATACCCCAGGTTCCGGCCGCAACTCGAGAAAAACCATGAGACTTCCCCCTCGCCGCGAGATGAGGCCCGATTCCCCTGCACTGCATGCAGAGCAATTCCGTGTTCCACATCAAACATGAAAGGAGCCTTGATTTCCTTGATGGCACTCCAGAGAACACCCAAGATCACTGTCTCAAGTCTAGAGTGATCCTCAGGTCACTGGAGCAACACGAAAGGGCTCCGTGCACTCCAAATTAATTCGAGATGAGAGCTTCGTCCCTGGCTTCGACTCAAGTGGAATACCCACTTTCCACAAGCACCTCAAGAGGAGGCTTCTCTCAGCTACAGGTATGTGAGATGGACCCTGAGTTTGTGGCCTCAAGTGGAATGAACACCGAGATGCTCTGACTCGAAGGAAGGCCGGATATCCCGGCAATGAATTGAATGCAGGACTCTTTTGCATCTCCCACGACGAAGGGATGTCTGAATCCCCTGTGGAGACCACAGAGAAAGACCTAGTTCTCCGCCTCATCGCGATCGCAGGCCTCACGTCCTTTGAAAACTCGAGAGGTCCGCGGAGATCAATGCTTCCAAAGGAGACGATGCCTGACTCCTCTTGAAAATGGATAGGAGTCCCAGGATCCCTGTGGCACGTGGACAGGGACCCTGGGTCTCCCGCCTCATGTGGAGACGATTCCCAATCACCATGCCAAGACTCGAGGAGAATCCCGAGGTGTCCCTCGCACCTAGGCAGGAGTCATGACGTCGCTGAACAAACACGTGTCTCGAAGGGCCCTCCCCGTGGTAACTCGAGAATATACCCCAGGTTCCAGCCGCCACTCGAGAAAAACCATGAGACTTCCCCCTCGCCCCGAGATGAGGCCTGATTCCCCTGCACTGCGTGCAGAGCAACTCGGTGTTCCAAATCAAACGTGAAAGGAGCCTTGATTTCCTTGATGGCACTCCAGAGAACACCCAAGATCACTGTCTCAAGTCTAGAGGGATCCTGAGGTCACTGTAGCAACACGAAAGAGCTCCGTGGACCCCAAATCATCTCGAGATGAGAGCTTCGTCCCTGGCTTCGACTCAAGAGGAATACCCACTTTCCACAAGCACCTCAAGAGGAGGATTCTCTCAGTTACACGTATGTGAGAGGGACCCTGAGTTTGTGGCCTCAAGTGGAATGGACACCGAGATGCTCTGACTCGAAGGAAGGCCGGATATCCCTGCAGTGAATTGAATGCAGTCTCGTCTTGCATCTCCCACGACGAAGGGATGTCTGAATCCCCTGTGGAGACCACAGATAAAGACCTAGTTCTCCGCCTCATCGCGATCGGAGGTCTCCCGTCCTTTGAGAACTCGAGAGGTCCGCGGAGAACAAGGCTTCCAAAGGAGACGATGCCTGACTCCTCTTGAAAATGGATAGGAGTCCCAGGATCCCTGTGGCACGTGGAAAGGGACCCTGGGTCTCCCGCCTCACGTGGAGACGCGTCCCAATGGCCATGCCAAGACTCGAGGAGAATCCTGAGGTGTCCCTCGCACCCAGGCAGGAGTCCTGACATCGCTGAATAAACACGTGTCTGGAAAGGCCCTTCTGGTCGTAACTCGAGAATGTACCCCAGGTTCCGGCCGCAACTCGAGAAAAACCATGAGACTTCCCCCTCGCCGCGAGATGAGGCCCGATTCCCCTGCACTGCGTGCAGAGCAATTCCGTGTTCCAAATCAAACATGAAAGGAGCCTTGATTTCCTTGATGGCACTCCAGAGAACACCCAAGATCACTGTCTCAAGTCTAGAGGGATTCTGAGGTCACTGTAGCAACACGAAAGGGCTCCGTGGACCCCAAATCAACTCGAGATGAGAGCTTCGTCCCTGGCTTCGAATCAAGAGGAATACCCACTTTCCACAAGCACCTCAAGAGGAGGCTTCTCTCAGCTACAGGTATGTGAGAGGGACCCTGAGTTTGTGGCCTCAAGTGGAATGGACACCGAGATGCTCTGACTCGAAGGAAGGCCGGATATCCCTGCAGTGAATTGAATGCAGGCTCGTCTTGCATCTCCCACGACGAAGGGTTGTCTGAATCCCCTGTGGAGACCAAGGAGAAAGACCTAGTTCTCCGCCTCATCGCGACCGGAGGCCTCACGTCCTTTGAAAACTCGAGAGGTCCGCGGAGATCAATGCTTCCAAAGGAGACGATGCCTGACTCCTCTTGAAAATGGATAGGAGTCCCAGGATCCCTGTGGCACGTGGAAAGGGACCCTGGGTCTCCCGCCTCACGTGGAGACGCGTCCAAATGGCCATGCCAAGACTCGTGGAGAATCCCGAGTTGCCCCTCGCACCTAGGCAGGAGTCCTGACGTGGCTGAACAAACACGTGTCTGGAAGGGCCCTTCCGTTCGTAACTCGTGAGTGTACCCCAGGTTCCGGCCGCAACTCGAGAAAAACCATGAGACTTCCCCCTCGCCGCGAGAAGAGGCCCGATTCCCCTGCACTGCGTGCAGAGCAACTCCGTGTTCTAAATCAAACGTGAAATGAGACTTGATTTCCTTGATGGCAGTCCAGAGAACACCCAAGATCACTGTCTCAAGTCTAGAGGGATCCTGAGGTCACTGTAGCAACACGAAAGGGCTCCATAGACGCCAAATCAACTCGAGATGAGAGCTTCGTCCCTGGCTTCGACTCAAGAGGAAAACCCACTTTCCACAAACACCTCAAGAGGAGGCTTCTCTCAGCTACATGTATGTGAGAGGGACCCTGAGTTTGTGGCCTCAAGTGGAATGGACACCGAGATGCTCTGACTCGAAGGAAGGCCGGATATCCCGGCAATGAATTGAATGCAGGACTCTTTTGCATCCTCCACGACGAAGGGATGTCTGAATCCCCTGTGGAGACCGCAGAGAAAGACCTAGTTCTCCGCCTCATCGCGATCGCAGGCCTCACGTCCTTTGAAAACTCGAGAGGTCCGCGGAGATCAATGCTTCCAAAGGAGACGATGCCTGACTCCGCTTGAAAATGGATAGGAGTCCCAGGATCCCTGTGGCACGTGGACAGGGACCCTGGGTCTCCCGCCTCATGTGGAGACGATTCCCAATCACCATGCCAAGACTCGAGGAGAATCCCGAGGTGTCCCTCGCACCTAGGCAGGAGTCATGACGTCGCTGAACAAACACGTGTCTCGAAGGGCCCTCCCCGTGGTAACTCGAGAATATACCCCAGGTTCCGGCCGCAACTCGAGAAAAACCATGAGTCTTCCCCCTCGCCCCGAGATGAGGCCCGATCCCCCTGCACTGCGTGCAGAGCAACTCGGTGTTCCAAATCAAACGTGAAAGGAGCCTTGATTTCCTTGATGGCACTCCAGAGAACACCCAAGATCACTGTCTCAAGTCTAGAGGGATCCTGAGGTCACTGTAGCAACACGAAAGAGCTCCGTGGACCCCAAATCATCTCGAGATGAGAGCTTCGTCCCTGGCTTCGACTCAAGAGGAATACCCACTTTCCACAAGCACCTCAAGAGGAGGATTCTCTCAGTTACAGGTATGTGAGAGGGACCCTGAGTTTGTGGCCTCAAGTGGAATGGACACCGAGATGCTCTGACTCGAAGGAAGGCCGGATATCCCTGCAGTGAATTGAATGCAGGCTCGTCTTGCATCTCCCACGACGAAGGGATGTCTGAATCCCCTGTGGAGACCACAGAGAAAGACCTAGTTCTCCGCCTCATCGCGATCGGAGATCTCCCGTCCTTTGAAAACTCGAGAGGTCCGCGGAGAACAAGGCTTCCAAAGGAGACGATGCCTGACTCCTCTTGAAAATGGATAGGAGTCCCAGGATCCCTGTGGCACGTGGAAAGGGACCCTGGGTCTCCCGCCTCACGTGGAGACGCGTCCCAATGGCCATGCCAAGACTCGAGGAGAATCCTGAGGTGTCCCTCGCACCCAGGCAGGAGTCCTGACATCGCTGAATAAACACGTGTCTGGAAAGGCCCTTCTGGTCGTAACTCGAGAATGTACCCCAGGTTCCGGCCGCAACTCGAGAAAAACCATGAGACTTCCCCCTCGCCGCGAAATGAGGCCCGATTCCCCTGCACTGCGTGCAGAGCAATTCCGTGTTCCAAATCAAACATGAAAGGAGCCTTGATTTCCTTGATGGCACTCCGGAGAACACCCAAGATCACTGTCTCATGTCTAGAGGGATACTGAGGTCACTGTAGCAACAGGAAAGGGCTCCGTGGACCCCAAATCAACTCGAGATGCGAGCTTCGTCCCTGGCTTCGACTCAAGAGGAATACCCACTTTCCACAAGCACGTCAAGAGGAGGCTTCTCTCAGCTACAGGTATGTGAGAGGGACCCTGAGTTTGTGGCCTCAAGTGGAATGGACACCGAGATGCTCTGACTCGAAAGAAGGCTGGATATCCCTGCAGTGAATTGAATGCAGGCCTCTTTTGCATCTCCCACGACGAAGGGATGTCTGAATCCCCTGTGGAGACCACAGAGAAAGACTTAGTTCTCCGCCTCATCGCGATCGGAGGCCTCACGTCCTTTGAAAACTCGAGAGGTCCGTGGAGATCAATGCTTCCAAAGGAGACCATGCCTGACTCCTCTTGAAAATGGATAGGAGTCATAGGATCCCTGGGGCACGTGGAAAGGGACCCTGGGTCTCCCGCCTCACGTGGAGACGCGTCCAAATGGCCATGCCAAGACTCGAGGAGAATCCTGAGTTGCCCCTCGCACCTAGGCCCGAGTCCTGAGGTCGCTGAACAAACACGTGTCTGGAAGGGCCCTTCCGGTCATAACTCGTGAGTGTACCCCAGGTTCCGGCCGCAACTCGAGAAAAACCATGAGACTTCCCCCTCGCCGCGAGATCAGGCCCGATTCCCCTGCACTGCGTGCAGAGCAACTCCGTGTTCCACATCAAACGTGAAATGAGACTTGATTTCCTTGATGGCACTCCAGAGAACACCCAAGATCACTGTCTCAAGTCTAGAGGGATCCTGAGGTCACTGTAGCAACACGAAAGGGCTCCGTGCACTCCAAATTAATTCGAGATGAGAGCTTCGTCCCTGGCTTCGACTCAAGTGGAATACCCACTTTCCACAAGCACCTCAAGAGGAGGCTTCTCTCAGCTACAGGTATGTGAGAGGGACCCTGAGTTTGTGGCCTCAAGTGGAATGAACACCGAGATGCTCTGACTCGAAGGAAGGCCGGATATCCCGGCAATGAATTGAATGCAGGACTCTTTTGCATCTCCCACGACGAAGGGATGTCTGAATCCCCTGTGGAGACCACAGAGAAAGACCTAGTTCTCCGCCTCATCGCGATCGCAGGCCTCACGTCCTTTGAAAACTCGAGAGGTCCGCGGAGATCAATGCTTCCAAAGGAGACGATGCCTGACTCCTCTTGAAAATGGATAGGAGTCCCAGGATCCCTGTGGCACGTGGACAGGGACCCTGGGTCTCCCGCCTCATGTGGAGACGATTCCCAATCACCATGCCAAGACTCGAGGAGAATCCCGAGGTGTCCCTCGCACCTAGGCAGGAGTCATGACGTCGCTGAACAAACACGTGTCTCGAAGGGCCCTCCCCGTGGTAACTCGAGAATATACCCCAGGTTCCGGCCGCAACTCGAGAAAAACCATGAGACTTCCCCCTCGCCCCGAGATGAGGCCTGATTCCCCTGCACTGCGTGCAGAGCAACTCGGTGTTCCAAATCAAACGTGAAAGGAGCCTTGATTTCCTTGATGGCACTCCAGAGAACACCCAAGATCACTGTCTCAAGTCTAGAGGGATCCTGAGGTCACTGTAGCAACACGAAAGAGCTCCGTGGACCCCAAATCATCTCGAGATGAGAGCTTCGTCCCTGGCTTCGACTCAAGAGGAATACCCACTTTCCACAAGCACCTCAAGAGGAGGATTCTCTCAGTTACACGTATGTGAGAGGGACCCTGAGTTTGTGGCCTCAAGTGGAATGGACACCGAGATGCTCTGACTCGAAGGAAGGCCGGATATCCCTGCAGTGAATTGAATGCAGTCTCGTCTTGCATCTCCCACGACGAAGGGATGTCTGAATCCCCTGTGGAGACCACAGATAAAGACCTAGTTCTCCGCCTCATCGCGATCGCAGGCCTCACGTCCTTTGAAAACTCGAGAGGTCCGCGGAGAACAAGGCTTCCAAAGGAGACGATGCCTGACTCCTCTTGAAAATGGATAGGAGTCCCAGGATCCCTGTGGCACGTGGAAAGGGACCCTGGGTCTCCCGCCTCACGTGGAGACGCGTCCCAATGGCCATGCCAAGACTCGAGGAGAATCCTGAGGTGTCCCTCGCACCCAGGCAGGAGTCCTGACATCGCTGAATAAACACGTGTCTGGAAAGGCCCTTCTGGTCGTAACTCGAGAATGTACCCCAGGTTCCGGCCGCAACTCGAGAAAAACCATGAGACTTCCCCCTCGCCGCGAGATGAGGCCCGATTCCCCTGCACTGCGTGCAGAGCAATTCCGTGTTCCAAATCAAACATGAAAGGAGCCTTGATTTCCTTGATGGCACTCCAGAGAACACCCAAGATCACTGTCTCAAGTCTAGAGGGATTCTGAGGTCACTGTAGCAACACGAAAGGGCTCCGTGGACCCCAAATCAACTCGAGATGAGAGCTTCGTCCCTGGCTTCGAATCAAGAGGAATACCCACTTTCCACAAGCACCTCAAGAGGAGGCTTCTCTCAGCTACAGGTATGTGAGAGGAACCCTGAGTTTGTGGCCTCAAGTGGAATGGACACCGAGATGCTCTGACTCGAAGGAAGGCCGGATATCCCTGCAGTGAATTGAATGCAGGCTCGTCTTGCATCTCCCACGACGAAGGGTTGTCTGAATCCCCTGTGGAGACCAAGGAGAAAGACCTAGTTCTCCGCCTCATCGCGACCGGAGGCCTCACGTCCTTTGAAAACTCGAGAGGTCCGCGGAGATCAATGCTTCCAAAGGAGACGATGCCTGACTCCTCTTGAAAATGGATAGGAGTCCCAGGATCCCTGTGGCACGTGGAAAGGGACCCTGGGTCTCCCGCCTCACGTGGAGACGCGTCCAAATGGCCATGCCAAGACTCGTGGAGAATCCCGAGTTGCCCCTCGCACCTAGGCAGGAGTCCTGACGTGGCTGAACAAACACGTGTCTGGAAGGGCCCTTCCGTTCGTAACTCGTGAGTGTACCCCAGGTTCCGGCCGCAACTCGAGAAAAACCATGAGACTTCCCCCTCGCCGCGAGAAGAGGCCCGATTCCCCTGCACTGCGTGCAGAGCAACTCCGTGTTCTAAATCAAACGTGAAATGAGACTTGATTTCCTTGATGGCAGTCCAGAGAACACCCAAGATCACTGTCTCAAGTCTAGAGGGATCCTGAGGTCACTGTAGCAACACGAAAGGGCTCCATAGACGCCAAATCAACTCGAGATGAGAGCTTCGTCCCTGGCTTCGACTCAAGAGGAAAACCCACTTTCCACAAACACCTCAAGAGGAGGCTTCTCTCAGCTACATGTATGTGAGAGGGACCCTGAGTTTGTGGCCTCAAGTGGAATGGACACCGAGATGCTCTGACTCGAAGGAAGGCCGGATATCCCGGCAGTGAATTGAATGCAGGCCTCTTTTGCATCTCCCACGACGAAGGGATGTCTGAATCCCCTGTGGAGACCACAGAGAAAGACCTAGTTCTCCGCCTCATCGCGATCGGAGGCCTCACGTCCTTTGAAAACTCGAGAGGTCCGCGGAGATCAATGCTTCCAAACGAGACGATGCCTGACTCCTCTTCAAAATGGATAGGAGTCCCAGGATCCCTGTGGCACGTGGAAAGGGACCCTGGGTCTCACGCCTCACTTGGAGACGCATCCCAATTGCCATGCCAAGACTCGAGGAGAATCCCGAGGTGTCCCTCGCACCTAGGCAGGAGACCTGACGTTCCTGAACAAACACGTGTCTGGAAGGGCCCTCCCCGTCGTAACTCGAGAATATACCCCAGGTTCCAGCCGCAACTCGAGAAAAACCATGAGACTTCCCCCTAGCCGCGAGATGAGGCCCGATTCCCCTGCACTGCGTGCAGATCAATGCCGTGTTCCACATCAAACATGAAAGGAGCCTTGATTTCCTTGATGGCACTCACGAGAACACCCAATTTCACTGTCTCAAGTCTAGAGGGATCCTGAGGTCACTGTAGCAACACGAAAGGGCTCCGTGGACCCCAAATCAACTCGAGATGAGAGCTTCGTCCCTGGCTTCGACTCAAGAGGAATACCCACTTTCCACAAGCACCTCAAGAGCAGGCTTCTCTCAGCTACAGTTATGTGAGAGGGACCCTGAGTTTGTGGCCTCAAGTGGAATGGACACCGAGATGCTCTGACTCGAAGGAAGGCCGGATATCCAAGCAGTGAATTGAATGCAGGCTCGTCTTGCATCTCCCACGACGAAGGGATGTCTGAATCCCCTGTGGAGACCACAGAGAAAGACCTAGTTCTCCGCCTCATCGCGAACGGAGGCCTCACGTCCTTTGCAAACTTGAGAGGTCCGCGGAGATCAATGCTTCCAAAGGAGACGATGCCTGAGTCCTCTTGAAAATGGATAGGAGTCCCAGGATCCCTGTGGAACGTGGAAAGGGACACTGGGTCTCCCGCCTCACGTCGAGACGCATCCCAATGGCCATGCCAAGACTCGAGGAGAATCCCGAGATGTCCCTCGCACCTAGGCAGGAGTCCTGACGTCGCTGAAGATACACGTGTCTGGAAGGGCCCTCTCCGTCGTAACTCGAGAATATACCCCAGGTTCCGGCCGCAACTCGAGAAAAACCATGAGACTTCCCCCTCGCCGCGAGATGAGGCCCGATTCCCCTGCACTGCATGCAGAGCAATTCCGTGTTCCACATCAAACATGAAAGGAGCCTTGATTTCCTTGATGGCACTTCAGACAACACCCAAGATCACTGTCTCAAGTCTAGAGTGATCCTCAGGTCACTGTAGCAACACGAAAGGGCTCCGTGGACTCCAAATTAATTCGAGATGAGAGCTTCGTCCCTGGCTTCGACTCAAGTGGAATACCCACTTTCCACAAGCACCTCAAGAGGAGGCTTCTCTCAGCTACAGCTATGTGAGAGGGACCCTGAGTTTGTGGCCTCAAGTGGAATGGACACCGAGATGCTCTGACTCGAAGGAAGGCCGGATATCCCTGCAGTGAATTGAATGCAGGCTCGTCTTGCATCTCCCACGACGAAGGGATGTCTGAATCCCCTGTGGAGACCACAGAGAAAGACCTAGTTCTCCGCCTCATCGCGACCGGAGGCCTCACGTCCTTTGAAAACTCGAGAGGTCCGCGGAGATCAATGCTTCCAAAGGAGACGATGCCTGACTCCTCTTGAAAATGGATAGGAGTCCCAGGATCCCTGTGGCACGTGGAAAGGGACCCTGGGTCTCCCGCCTCACGTGGAGACGCGTCCCAATGGCCATGCCAAGACTCGAGGAGAATCCCGAGGTGTCCCTCGCACCTAGGCAGGAGTCCTGACGTAGCTGAACAAACACGTGTCTGGAAGGGCTCTCCCCGTCGTAACTACATAATATACCCCAGGTTCCGGCCACAACTCGGGAAAACCATGAGACTTCCCTCTCGCCGCGAGATGAGGCCCGATTCCCCTGCACTGTGTGCAGAGCAATTCCGTGTTCCACATCAAACATGAAAGGAGCCTTGATTTCCTTGATGGCACACCAGAGAACACCCAAGATCACTGTCTCAAGTCTAGAGGGATCCTGAGGTCACTGTAGCAACACGAAATGGCTCCGTGGACCCCAAATCAACTCGAGATGACAGCTTCGTCCGTGGCTTCGACTCAAGAGGAATACCCACTTTCCACAAGCACCTCAAGAGGAGGCTTCTCTCAGCTACAGGTATGTGAGAGGGACCCTGAGTTTGTGGCCTCAAGTGGAATGGACTCCGAGATGCTCTGACTCAGAGGAAGGACGGATATCCCGGCAGTGAATTGAATGCAGGCTCGTCTTGCATCTCCCCCGAGGAAGGGATGTCTGAATCCCCTGTGGAGCCCACAGAGAAAGAGCAGTTCTCCGCCTCATCGCGACCGGAGGCCTCACGTCCTTTGAAAACTCGAGAGGTCCGCGGAGATCAATGCTTCCAAAGGAGACGATGCCTGAGTCCTCTTGAAAATGGATAGGAGTCCCAGGATCCCTGTGGAACGTGGAAAGGGACACTGGGTCTCCCGCCTCACGTCGAGACGCATCCCAATGGCCATGCCAAGACTCGAGGAGAATCCCGAGGTGTCCCTCGCACCTAGGCAGGAGTCCTGACCTTGCTGAACAAACACGTGTCTGGAAGGTCCCTCCCCGTTGTAACTCGAGAATATACCCCAGGTTCCGGCCGCAACTCGAGAAAAACCATGAGACTTCCCCCTAGCCGCGAGATGAGGCCCGATTCCCCTGCACTGCGTGCAGAGCAATTCCGTGTTCCACATCAAACATGAAAGGAGCCTTGATTTCCTTAATGGCACTCCAGGGAAAACCCAAGATCACTGTCTCAAGTCTAGAGGGATCCTGAGGTCACTGTAGCAACAAGAAAGGGTCCCGTGGACCCCAAATCAACTCGAGATGAGAGCTTCGTCCCTGGCTTCGACTCAAGAGGAATACCAGCTTTCCACAAGCACCTCAAGAGGAGGCTTCTCTCAGCTACAAGTATGTGAGAGGGACCCTGAGTTTCTGGCCTCAAGTGGAATGGACACCGAGATGCTCTGACTCGAAGGAAGGCAGGATATCCAAGCAGTGAATTGAATGCAGGCTCGTCTTGCATCTCCCACGACGAAGGGATGTCTGAATCCCCTGTGGAGACCACAGAGAAAGACCTAGTTCTCCGCCTCATCGCGAACGGAGGCCTCACGTCCTTTGCAAACTTGAGAGGTCCGCGGAGATCAATGCTTCCAAAGGAGACGATGCCTGAGTCCTCTTGAAAATGGATAGGAGTCCCAGGATCCCTGTGGAACGTGGAAAGGGACACTGGGTCTCCCGCCTCACGTCGAGACGCATCCCAATGGCCATGCCAAGACTCGAGGAGAATCCTGAGGTGTCCCTCGCACCTAGGCAGGAGTCCTGACGTCGCTGAACAAACACGTGTCTGGAAGGGCCCTCCCCGTCGTAACTCGAAATTATACCACAGGTTCCGGCCGCAACTCAAGAAAAATCATGACACTTCCCCCTCGCCGCGAGATGAGGCCCGATTCCCCTGCACTGCGTGCAGAGCAATTCCGTGTTCCCATTCAAACATGAAAGGAGCCTTGATTTCCTTGATGGCACACCAGAGAACACCCAAGATCACTGTCTCAAGTCTAGAGGGATCCTGAGGTCACTGTAGCAACACGAAAGGGCTCCGTGGACCCCAAATCAACTCGAGATGACAGCTTCGTCCCTGGCTTCGACTCAAGAGGAATACCCACTTTCCACAAGCACCTCAAGAGGAGGCTTCTCTCAGCTACAGGTATGTGAGAGGGACCCTGAGTTTGTGGCCTCAAGTGGAATGGACTCCGAGATGCTCTGACTCGAAGGAAGGCCGGATATCCCGGCGTTGAATTGAATGCAGGCTCGTCTTGCATCTCCCCCGAGGAAGGGATGTCTGAATCCCCTGTGGAGCCCACAGAGAAAGACCAGTTCTCCGCCTCATTGAGACCGGAGGCCTCACGTCCTTTGAAAACTCGAGAGGTCCGCGGAGATCAATGCTTCCAAAGGAGACGATGCCTGACTACTCTTGAAAATGGACAGGAGTCCCAGGATCCCTGTGGCACGTGGAAAGGGACCCTGGGTCTCCCGCCTCACGTGGACACGCATCCCAATGGCCATGCCAAGACTCGAGGAGAATCCCGAGATGTCCCTCGCACCTAGGCAGGAGTCCTGACGTCGCTGAAGATACACGTGTCTGGAAGGGCCCTCCCCGTGGTAACTCGAGAATATACCCCAGGTTCCGGCCGCAACTCGAGAAAAACCATGAGACTTCCCCCTCGCCGTGAGATGAGGCCCGATTCCCCTGCACTGCATGCAGAGCAATTCCGTGTTCCACATCAAACATGAAAGGAGCCTTGATTTCCTTGATGGCACTCCAGACAACACCCAAGATCACTGTCTCAAGTCTAGAGTGATCCTCAGGTCACTGTAGCAACACGAAAGGGCTCCGTGGACTCCAAATTAATTCGAGATGAGAGCTTCGTCCCTGGCTTCGACTCAAGTGGAATACCCACTTTCCACAAGCACCTCAAGAGGAGGCTTCTCTCAGCTACAGCTATGTGAGAGGGACCCTGAGTTTGTGGCCTCAAGTGGAATGGACTCCGAGATGCTCTGACTCAGAGGAAGGACGGATATCCCGGCAGTGAATTGAATGCAGGCTCGTCTTGCATCTCCCCCGAGGAAGGGATGTCTGAATCCCCTGTGGAGCCCACAGAGAAAGAGCAGTTCTCCGCCTCATCGCGACCGGAGGCCTCACGTCCTTTGAAAACTCGAGAGGTCCGCGGAGATCAATGCTTCCAAAGGAGACAATGCCTGACTCCTCTTGAAAATGGATAGGAGTCCCAGGATCCCTGTGGCACGTGGAGAGGGACCCAGGGTCTCCTGCCTCAAGTGAAGACGCGTCCCAATGGCCATGCCAAGACTCGAGGAGAATCCCGAGGTGTCCCTCGCACCCAGGCAGGAGTCCTGACTTCGCTGAACAAACACGTGTCTGGAAGGGCCCTCCCCGTCGTAACTCGAAAATATACCCCAGGTTCCGGCCGCAACTCGAGAAAAACCATGAGACTTCCCCCTCGCCGCGAGATGAGGCCCGATTCCCCTGCACTGCGTGCAGAGCAATTCCGTGTTCCACATCAAACATGAAAGGAGCCTTGATTTCCTTGATGGCACTCCAGAGAACACCCAAGATCACTGTCTCAAGTCTAGAGGGATCCTCAGGTCACTGTACCAACACGAAAGGGCTCCGTGGACCCCAAATTAACTAGAGATGAGAGCTTCGTCCCTGGCTTCGACTCAAGAGGAATACCCACTTTCCACAAGCACCTCAAGAGGAGGCTTCTCTCAGCTACAGGTATGTGAGAGGGACCCTGAGTGTGTGGCCTCAAGTGGAATGGACACCGAGATGCTCTGACTCGAAGGAAGGCCGGATATCCCTGCAGTGAATTGAATGCAGGCTCGTCTTGCATCTCCCACGACGAAGGGATGTCTGAATCCCCTGTGGAGACCACAGAGAAAGAAGTAGTTCTCCGCCTCATCGCGACCGGAGGCCTCACGTCCTTTGAAAACTCGAGAGGTCCGCGGAGATCAGTGCTTCCAAAGGAGACGATACCTGACTCATCTTGAAAATGGATAGGAGTCCCAGGATCCCTGTGGCACGTGGAAAGGGACCCTGGGTCTCCCGCCTCTCGTGGAGAAGCATCCCAATGGCCATGCCAAGACTCGAGGAGAATCCCGAGGTGTCCCTCGCACCTAGGCAGGAGTCGTGACGTCGCTGAACAAACATGTGTTTGGAAGGGCCCTCCCCATCGTAACTCGAAAATATACCCCAGGTTCCGGCCGAAACTCAAGAAAAACCATGAGACTTCCACCTCGCCGCGAGATGAGGCCCGATTCCCCTGCACAGCGTGCAGAGCAATTCCGTGTTCCACATCAAACATGAAAGGAGCTTTGATTTCCTTCATGGCACTCCAGAGAACACCCAAGATCACTGTCTCAAGTCTAGAGGGATCCTGAAGTCACTGTAGCATCACGAAAGGGCTCCATGGACCCCAAATCAACTCTAGATGAGAGCTTCATCCCTGGCTTCGACTCAAGTGGAATACCTACTTTACACAAGCACCTCAAGAGGAGGCTTCTCTCAGCTACAGGTATTTGAGAGGGACCCTGAGTTTGTGGCCTCAAGTGGAATGGACACCGAGATGCTCTGACTTGAAGGGAGGCCGGATATCCCTGCAGTGAATTGAATGCAGGCTCGTCTTGCATCTCACACAACGAAGGGATGTCTGAATCCCCTGTGGAGACCACAGAGAAAGACCTAGTTCTCCGCCTCATCGCGACCGGAGGCCTCACATCCTTCGAAAACTCGAGAGGTCCGAGGAGATCAATGCTTCCAAAGGAGACGATGCCTGACTCCTCTTTAAATGGATAGGAGTCCCAGGATCCCTGTCCACGTGGAAAGGGACCCTGGGTCTCCCGCCTCACGTGGAGACGCGTCCCAATGGCCATGCCAATACTCGAGGAGAATCCCAAGGTGTCCCTCGCACCTAGGCAGGAGTCCTGACTTCGCTGAACAAACACGTGTCTGGAAGGGCCCTCCCCATCGTAACTCGAGAATATACCCCAGGTTCCGGTCGCAACACGAGAAAAACCATGAGACTTCCCCCTCGCCGAGAGATGAGGCCCGATTCCCCTGCACTGCGTGCAGAGCAATGCCGTGTTCCACATCAAACATGAAAGGAGCCTTGATTTCCTTGATGGCACTCACGAGAACACCCAATTTCACTGTCTCAAGTCTAGAGGGATCCTGAGGTCACTGTAGCAACACGAAAGGGCTCCGTGGACCCCAAATCAACTCGAGATGAGAGCTTCGTCCCTGGCTTCGACTCAAGAGGAATACCCACTTTCCACAAGCACCTCAAGAGCAGGCTTCTCTCAGCTACACTTATGTGAGAGGAACCCTGAGTTTGTGGCCTCAAGTGGAATGGACACCGAGATGCTCTGACTCGAAGGAAGGCCGGATATCCAAGCAGTGAATTGAATGCAGGCTCGTCTTGCATCTCCCACGACGAAGGGATGTCTGAATCCCCTCTGGAGACCACAGAGAAAGACCTAGTTCTCCGCCTCATCGCGATCGGAGGCCTCACGTCCTTTGCAAACTCGAGAGGTCTGCGGAGATCAATGCTTCCAAAGGAGACGATGCCTGAGTCCTCTTGAAAATGGATAGGAGTCCCAGGATCCCTGTGGCACGTGGAGAGGGACCCAGGGTCTCCTGCCTCAAGTGAAGACGCGTCCCAATGGCCATGCCAAGACTCGAGGAGAATCCCGAGGTGTCCCTCGCACCTAGGCAGGAGTCCTGACCTTGCTGAACAAACACGTGTCTGGAAGGGCCCTCCCCGTTGTAACTCGAGAATATACCCCAGGTTCCGGCCGCAACTCGAGAAAAACCATGAGACTTCCCCCTAGCCGCGAGATGAGGCCCGATTCCCCTGCACTGCGTGCAGAGCAATTCCGTGTTCCACATCAAACGTGAAAGGAGCCTTGATTTCCTTAATGGCACTCCAGGGAAAACCCAAGATCACTGTCTCAAGTCTAGAGGGATCCTGAGGTCACTGTAGCAACAAGAAAGGGTCCCGTGGACCCCAAATCAACTCGAGATGAGAGCTTCGTCCCTGGCTTCGACTCAAGAGGAATACCAGCTTTCCACAAGCACCTCAAGAGGAGGCTTCTCTCAGCTACAAGTATGTGAGAGGGACCCTGAGTTTCTGGCCTCAAGTGGAATGGACACCGAGATGCTCTGACTCGAAGGAAGGCAGGATATCCAAGCAGTGAATTGAATGCAGGCTCGTCTTGCATCTCCCACGACGAAGGGATGTCTGAATCCCCTGTGGAGACCACAGAGAAAGACCTAGTTCTCCGCCTCATCGCGAACGGAGGCCTCACGTCTTTTGCAAACTTGAGAGGTCCGCGGAGATCAATGCTTCCAAAGGAGACGATGCCTGAGTCCTCTTGAAAATGGATAGGAGTCCCAGGATCCCTGTGGAACGTGGAAAGGGACACTGGGTCTCCCGCCTCACGTCGAGACGCATCCCAATGGCCATGCCAAGACTCGAGGAGAATCCCGAGGTGTCCCTCGCACCTAGGCAGGAGTCCTGACGTCGCTGAACAAACACGTGTCTGGAAGGGCCCTCCCCGTCGTAACTCGAAATTATACCACAGGTTCCGGCCGCAACTCGAGAAAAATCATGACACTTCCCCCTCGCCGCGAGATGAGGCCCGATTCCCCTGCACTGCGTGCAGAGCAATTCCGTGTTCCCATTCAAACGTGAAAGGAGCCTTGATTTCCTTGATGGCACACCAGAGAACACCCAAGATCACTGTCTCAAGTCTAGAGGGATCCTGAGGTCACTGTAGCAACACGAAAGGGCTCCGTGGACCCCAAATCAACTCGAGATGACAGCTTCGTCCCTGGCTTCGAATCAAGAGGAATACCCACTTTCCACAAGCACCTCAAGAGGAGGCTTCTCTCAGCTACAGGTATGTGAGAGGGACCCTGAGTTTGTGGCCTCAAGTGGAATGGACTCCGAGATGCTCTGACTCGAAGGAAGGCCGGATATCCCGGCGTTGAATTGAATGCAGGCTCGTCTTGCATCTCCCCCGAGGAAGGGATGTCTGAATCCCCTGTGGAGCCCACAGAGAAAGACCAGTTCTCCGCCTCATTGAGACCGGAGGCCTCACGTCCTTTGAAAACTCGAGAGGTCCGCGGAGATCAATGCTTCCAAAGGAGACGATGCCTGAATTCTCTTGAAAATAAATAGGAGTCCCAGGATCCCTGTGGCACGTGGAAAGGGACCCTGTGTCTCCCGCCTCACGTGGAGACGCGTCCAAATGGCCATGCCAAGACTCGAGGAGAATCCCGAGGTGTCCCTCGCACCTAGGCAGGAGTCCTGACGTCGCTGAACAAACACGTGTCTGGAAGGGCCCTCCCCGTCGTAACTCGAGAATATACCCCAGGTTCCGGCCGCAACTCGAGAAAAACCAGGAGACTTCCCCCTCGCCGCGAGATGAGGCCCGATTCCCCTGCACTGCGTGCAGACCCATTCCGTGTTCCACATCAAACATGAAAGGAGCCTTGATTTCCTTGAAGGCACTCCAGAGAACACCCAAGATCACTGTCTCAAGTCTAGAGGCATCCTGAGGTCACTTTAGCAACACGAAAGGGCTCCGTGGACCACAAATCAACTCGAGATGAGAGCTTCGTCCCTGGCTTCGACTCAAGAGGAATACCCACTTTCCACAAGCACCTCAAGAGGAGGCTTCTCTCAGCTACATGTATGTGAGAGGGACCCTGAGTTTGTGGCCTCAAGTGGAATGGACACCGAGATGCTCTGACTCGAAGGAAGGCCGGATATCCCTGCAGTGAATTGAATGCAGGCTCGTCTTGCATCTCCCACAACGAAGGGATGTCTGAATCCCCTGTGGTGACCACAGAGAAAGACCTAGTTCTCCGCCTCATCGCGATCTGAGGCCTCACGTCCTTTGAAAACTCGAGAGGTCCGCGGAGATCAATGCTTCCAAAGGAGACGATGCCTGACTCCTCTTGAAAATGGATAGGAGTCCCAGGATCCCTGTGGCACGTGTAAAGGGACCCTGGGTCTCCCGCCTCACGTGGACACGCATCCCAATGGCCATGCCAAGACTCGAGGAGAATCCCGAGATGTCCCTCGCACCTAGGCAGGAGTCCTGACGTCGCTGAAGATACACGTGTCTGGAAGGGCCCTCCCCGTCGTAACTCGAAAATATACCCCAAGTTCCGGCCGCAACTCGAGAAAAACCATGAGACTTCCCCCTCGCCGCGAGATGAGGCCCGATTCCCCTGCACTGCATGCAGAGCAATTCCGTGTTCCACATCAAACATGAAAGGAGCCTTGATTTCCTTGATGGCACTCCAGACAACACCCAAGATCACTGTCTCAAGTCTAGAGTGATCCTCAAGTCACTGTAGCAACACGAAAGGGCTCCGTGGACTCCAAATTAATTCGAGATGAGAGCTTCGTCCCTGGCTTCGACTCAAGTGGAATACCCACTTTCCACAAGCACCTCAAGAGGAGGCTTCTCTCAGCTACAGCTATGTGAGAGTGACCCTGAGTTTGTGGCCTCAAGTGGAATGGACACCGAGATGCTCTGACTCGAAGGAAGGCCGGATATCCCTGCAGTGAATTGAATGCAGGCTCGTCTTGCATCTCCCACGACGAAGGGATGTCTGAATCCCCTGTGGAGACCACAGAGAAAGACCTAGTTCTCCGCCTCATAGCGACCGGAGGCCTCACGTCCTTTGAAAACTCGAGAGGTCCGCGGAGATCAATGCTTCCAAAGGAGACGATGCCTGACTCCTCTTGAAAATGGATAGGAGTCCCAGGATCCCTGTGGCACGTGGAAAGGGACCCTGGGTCTCCCGCCTCACGTGGAGACGCGTCCCTATGGCCATGCCAAGACTCGAGGAGAATCCCGAGGTGTCCCTCGCACCTAGGCAGGAGTCCTGACGTCGCTGAACAAACACGTGTCTGGAAGGGCCGTCCCCGTCGTAACTCCATAATATACCCCAGGTTCCGGCCACAACTCGAGAAAAACCATGAGACTTCCCTCTCGCCGCGAGATGAGGCCCGATTCCCCTGCACTGTGTGCAGAGCAATTCCGTGTTCCACATCAAACATGAAAGGAGCCTTGATTTCCTTGATGGCACACCAGAGAACACCCAAGATCACTGTCTCAAGTCTAGAGGGATCCTGAGGTCACTGGAGCAACACGAAATGGCTCCGTGGACCCCAAATCAACTCGAGATGACAGCTTCGTCCGTGGCTTCGACTCAAGAGGAATACCCACTTTCCACAAGCACCTCAAGAGGAGGCTTCTCTCAGCTACAGGTATGTGAGAGGGACCCTGAGTTTGTGGCCTCAAGTGGAATGGACTCCGAGATGCTCTGACTCAGAGGAAGGACGGATATCCCGGCAGTGAATTGAATGCAGGCTCGTCTTGCATCTCCCCCGAGGAAGGGATGTCTGAATCCCCTGTGGAGCCCACAGAGAAAGAGCAGTTCTCCGCCTCATCGCGACCGGAGGCCTCACGTCCTTTGAAAACTCGAGAGGTCCGCGGAGATCAATGCTTCCAAAGGAGACAATGCCTGACTCCTCTTGAAAATGGATAGGAGTCCCAGGATCCCTGTGGCACGTGGAGAGGGACCCAGAGTCTCCTGCCTCAAGTGAAGACGCGTCCCAATGGCCATGCCAAGACTCGAGGAGAATCCCGAGGTGTCCCTCGCACCCAGGCAGGAGTCCTGACTTCGCTGAACAAACACGTGTCTGGAAGGGCCTTCCCCGTCGTAACTCGAGAATATACCCCAGGTTCCGGCCGCAACTCGAGAAAAACCATGAGACTTCCCCCTCGCCGCGAGATGAGGCCCGATTCCCCTGCACTGCGTGCAGAGCAATTCCGTGTTCCACATCAAACATGAAAGGAGCCTTGATTTCCTTGATGGCACTCCAGAGAACACCCAAGATCACTGTCTCAAGTCTAGAGGGATCCTCAGGTCACTGTACCAACACGAAAGGGCTCCGTGGACCCCAAATTAACTAGAGATGAGAGCTTCGTCCCTGGCTTCGACTCAAGAGGAATACCCACTTTCCACAAGCACCTCAAGAGGAGGCTTCTCTCAGCTACAGGTATGTGAGAGGGACCCTGAGTGTGTGGCCTCAAGTGGAATGGACACCGAGATGCTCTGACTCGAAGGAAGGCCGGATATCCCTGCAGTGAATTGAATGCAGGCTCGTCTTGCATCTCCCACGACGAAGGGATGTCTGAATCCCCTGTGGAGACCACAGAGAAAGACGTAGTTCTCCGCCTCATCGCGACCGGAGGCCTCACGTCCTTTGAAAACTCGAGAGGTCCGCGGAGATCAGTGCTTCCAAAGGAGACGATACCTGACTCATCTTGAAAATGGATAGGAGTCCCAGGATCCCTGTGGCACGTGGAAAGGGACCCTGGGTCTCCCGCCTCTCGTGGAGAAGCATCCCAATGGCCATGCCAAGACTCGAGGAGAATCCCGAGGTGTCCCTCGCACCTAGGCAGGAGTCGTGACGTCGCTGAACAAACATGTGTTTGGAAGGGCCCTCCCCATCGTAACTCGAAAATATACCCCAGGTTCCGGCCGAAACTCAAGAAAAACCATGAGACTTCCACCTCGCCGCGAGATGAGGCCCGATTCCCCTGCACAGCGTGCAGAGCAATTCCGTGTTCCACATCAAACATGAAAGGAGCTTTGATTTCCTTCATGGCACTCCAGAGAACACCCAAGATCACTGTCTCAAGTCTAGAGGGATCCTGAAGTCACTGCAGCATCACGAAAGGGCTCCATGGACCCCAAATCAACTCTAGATGAGAGCTTCATCCCTGGCTTCGACTCAAGTGGAATACCTACTTTACACAAGCACCTCAAGAGGAGGCTTCTCTCAGCTACACGTATTTGAGAGGGACCCTGAGTTTGTGGCCTGAAGTGGAATGGACACCGAGATGCTCTGACTTGAAGGAAGGCCGGATATCCCTGCAGTGAATTGAATGCAGGCTCGTCTTGCATCTCACACAACGAAGGGATGTCTGAATCCCCTGTGGAGACCACAGAGAAAGACCTAGTTCTCCGCATCATCGCGACCGGAGGCCTCACATCCTTCGAAAACTCGAGAGGTCCGAGGAGATCAATGCTTCCAAAGGAGACGATGCCTGACTCTTCGTGAAAATGGATAGGATTCCCAGGATCCCTGTGGCACGTGGAAAGGGACCCTGGGTCTCCCGCCTCACGTGGAGACGCGTCCCAATGGCCATGCCAAGACTCGAGGAGAATCCCGAGGTGTCCCTCGCACCTAGGCAGGAGTCCTGACTTCGCTGAACAAACACGTGTCTGGAAGGGCCCACCCCGTTGTAACTCGAGAATATACCCCAGGTTCCGGCCGCAACTCGAGAAAAACCATGAGACTTCCCCCTCGCCGCGAGATGAGGCCGGATTCCCCCGCACTGCGTGCAGAGCAATTCCGTGTTCCACATCAAACATGAAAGGAGCCTTGATTTCCTTGATGGCACTCCAGAGAACACCCAAGATCACTGTCTCAAGTCTAGAGGGATCCTGAGGTCACTGTAGCAACACGAAAGGGCTCCGTGGACCCCAAATCAACTCGAGATGAGAGCTTCGTCCCCGGCTTCGACTCAAGAGGAATACCCACTTTCCACAAGCACCTCAAGAGGAGGCTTCTCTCAGCTACAGGTATGTGAGAGGGACCCTGAGTTTGTGGCCTCAAGTGGAATGGACACCGAGATGCTCTGACTCGAAGGAAGGCCGGATATCCCTGCAGTGAATTGAATGCAGGCTCGTCTTGCATCTCCCAAGACGAAGGGATGTCTGAATCCCCTGTGGAGACCACAGAGAAAGACCTAGTTCTCCGCCTCATCTCGACCAGAGGCCTCACGGCCTTTGAAAAATCGAGAGGTCCGCGGAGATCAATGCTTCCAAAGGAGACGATGCCTGACTCCTCTTTAAATGGATAGGAGTCCCAGGATCCCTGTCCACGTGGAAAGGGACCCTGGGTCTCCCGCCTCACGTGGAGACGCGTCCCAATGGCCATGCCAATACTCGAGGAGAATCCCAAGGTGTCCCTCGCACCTAGGCAGGAGTCCTGACTTCGCTGAACAAACACGTGTCTGGAAGGGCCCTCCCCATCGTAACTCGAGAATATACCCCAGGTTCCGGTCGCAACTCGAGAAAAACCATGAGACTTCCCCCTCGCCGAGAGATGAGGCCCGATTCCCCTGCACTGCGTGCAGAGCAATGCCGTGTTCCACATCAAACATGAAAGGAGCGTTGATTTCCTTGATGGCACTCCAGAGAACACCCAATTTCACTGTCTCAAGTCTAGAGGGATCCTGAGGTCACTGTAGCAACACGAAAGGGCTCCGTGGACCCCAAATCAACTCGAGATGAGAGCTTCGTCCCTGGCTTCGACTCAAGAGGAATACCCACTTTCCACAAGCACCTCAAGAGCAGGCTTCTCTCAGCTACACTTATGTGAGAGGAACCCTGAGTTTGTGGCCTCAAGTGGAATGGACACCGAGATGCTCTGACTCGAAGGAAGGCCGGATATCCAAGCAGTGAATTGAATGCAGGCTCGTCTTGCATCTCCCACGACGAAGGGATGTCTGAATCCCCTCTGGAGACCACAGAGAAAGACCTAGTTCTCCGCCTCATCGCGATCGGAGGCCTCACGTCCTTTGCAAACTCGAGAGGTCTGCGGAGATCAATGCTTCCAAAGGAGACGATGCCTGAGTCCTCTTGAAAATGGATAGGAGTCCCAGGATCCCTGTGGCACGTGGAGAGGGACCCAGGGTCTCCTGCCTCAAGTGAAGACGCGTCCCAATGGCCATGCCAAGACTCGAGGAGAATCCCGAGGTGTCCCTCGCACCTAGGCAGGAGTCCTGACCTTGCTGAACAAACACGTGTCTGGAAGGGCCCTCCCCGTTGTAACTCGAGAATATACCCCAGGTTCCGGCCGCAACTCGAGAAAAACCATGAGACTTCCCCCTAGCCGCGAGATGAGGCCCGATTCCCCTGCACTGCGTGCAGAGCAATTCCGTGTTCCACATCAAACGTGAAAGGAGCCTTGATTTCCTTAATGGCACTCCAGGGAAAACCCAAGATCACTGTCTCAAGTCTAGAGGGATCCTGAGGTCACTGTAGCAACAAGAAAGGGTCCCGTGGACCCCAAATCAACTCGAGATGAGAGCTTCGTCCCTGGCTTCGACTCAAGAGGAATACCAGCTTTCCACAAGCACCTCAAGAGGAGGCTTCTCTCAGCTACAAGTATGTGAGAGGGACCCTGAGTTTCTGGCCTCAAGTGGAATGGACACCGAGATGCTCTGACTCGAAGGAAGGCCGGATATCCAAGCAGTGAATTGAATGCAGGCTCGTCTTGCATCTCCCACGACGAAGGGATGTCTGAATCCCCTGTGGAGACCACAGAGAAAGACCTAGTTCTCCGCCTCATCGCGAACGGAGGCCTCACGTCTTTTGCAAACTTGAGAGGTCCGCGGAGATCAATGCTTCCAAAGGAGACGATGCCTGAGTCCTCTTGAAAATGGATAGGAGTCCCAGGATCCCTGTGGAACGTGGAAAGGGACACTGGGTCTCCCGCCTCACGTCGAGACGCATCCCAATGGCCATGCCAAGACTCGAGGAGAATCCCGAGGTGTCCCTCGCACCTAGGCAGGAGTCCTGACGTCGCTGAACAAACACGTGTCTGGAAGGGCCCTCCCCGTCGTAACTCGAAATTATACCACAGGTTCCGGCCGCAACTCGAGAAAAATAATGACACTTCCCCCTCGCCGCGAGATGAGGCCCGATTCCCCTGCACTGCGTGCAGAGCAATTCCGTGTTCCCATTCAAACGTGAAAGGAGCCTTGATTTCCTTGATGGCACACCAGAGAACACCCAAGATCACTGTCTCAAGTCTAGAGGGATCCTGAGGTCACTGTAGCAACACGAAAGGGCTCCGTGGACCCCAAATCAACTCGAGATGACAGCTTCGTCCCTGGCTTCGACTCAAGAGGAATACCCACTTTCCACAAGCACCTCAAGAGGAGGCTTCTCTCAGCTACAGGTATGTGAGAGGGACCCTGAGTTTGTGGCCTCAAGTGGAATGGACTCCGAGATGCTCTGACTCGAAGGAAGGCCGGATATCCCGGCGTTGAATTGAATGCAGGCTCGTCTTGCATCTCCCCCGAGGAAGGGATGTCTGAATCCCCTGTGGAGCCCACAGAGAAAGACCAGTTCTCCGCCTCATTGAGACCGGAGGCCTCACGTCCTTTGAAAACTCGAGAGGTCCGCGGAGATCAATGCTTCCAAAGGAGACGATGCCTGAATTCTCTTGAAAATAAATAGGAGTCCCAGGATCCCTGTGGCACGTGGAAAGGGACCCTGTGTCTCCCGCCTCACGTGGAGACGCGTCCAAATGGCCATGCCAAGACTCGAGGAGAATCCCGAGGTGTCCCTCGCACCTAGGCAGGAGTCCTGACGTCGCTGAACAAACACGTGTCTGGAAGGGCCCTCCCCGTCGTAACTCGAGAATATACCCCAGGTTCCGGCCGCAACTCGAGAAAAACCAGGAGACTTCCCCCTCGCCGTGAGATGAGTCCCGATTCCCCTGCACTGCGTGCAGACCAATTCCGTGTTCCACATCAAACATGAAAGGAGCCTTGATTTCCTTGAAGGCACTCCAGAGAACACCCAAGATCACTGTCTCAAGTCTAGAGGGATCCTGAGGTCACTTTAGCAACACGAAAGGGCTCCGTGGACCACAAATCAACTCGAGATGAGAGCTTCGTCCCTGGCTTCGACTCAAGAGGAATACCCACTTTCCACAAGCACCTCAAGAGGAGGCTTCTCTCAGCTACATGTATGTGAGAGGGACCCTGAGTTTGTGGCCTCAAGTGGAATGGACACCGAGATGCTCTGACTCGAAGGAAGGCCGGATATCCCTGCAGTGAATTGAATGCAGGCTCGTCTTGCATCTCCCACAACGAAGGGATGTCTGAATCCCCTGTGGTGACCACAGAGAAAGACCTAGTTCTCCGCCTCATCGCGACCTGAGGCCTCACGTCCTTTGAAAACTCGAGAGGTCCGCGGAGATCAATGCTTCCAAAGGAGACGATGCCTGACTCCTCTTGAAAATGGATAGGAGTCCCAGGATCCCTGTGGCACGTGTAAAGGGACCCTGGGTCTCCCGCCTCACGTGGACACGCATCCCAATGGCCATGCCAAGACTCGAGGAGAATCCCGAGATGTCCCTCGCACCTAGGCAGGAGTCCTGACGTCGCTGAAGATACACGTGTCTGGAAGGGCCCTCCCCGTCGTAACTCGAGAATATACCCCAGGTTCCGGCCGCAACTCGAGAAAAACCATGAGACTTCCCCCTCGCCGCGAGATGAGGCCCGATTCCCCTGCACTGCATGCAGAGCAATTCCGTGTTCCACATCAAACATGAAAGGAGCCTTGATTTCCTTGATGGCACTCCAGACAACACCCAAGATCACTGTCTCAAGTCTAGAGTGATCCTCAGGTCACTGTAGCAACACGAAAGGGCTCCGTGGACTCCAAATTAATTCGAGATGAGAGCTTCGTCCCTGGCTTCGACTCAAGTGGAATACCCACTTTCCACAAGCACCTCAAGAGGAGGCTTCTCTCAGCTACAGCTATGTGAGAGTGACCCTGAGTTTGTGGCCTCAAGTGGAATGGACACCGAGATGCTCTGACTCGAAGGAAGGCCGGATATCCCTGCAGTGAATTGAATGCAGGCTCGTCTTGCATCTCCCACGACGAAGGGATGTCTGAATCCCCTGTGGAGACCACAGAGAAAGACCTAGTTCTCCGCCTCATAGCGACCGGAGGCCTCACGTCCTTTGAAAACTCGAGAGGTCCGCGGAGATCAATGCTTCCAAAGGAGACGATGCCTGACTCCTCTTGAAAATGGATAGGAGTCCCAGGATCCCTGTGGCACGTGGAAAGGGACCCTGGGTCTCCCGCCTCACGTGGAGACGCGTCCCTATGGCCATGCCAAGACTCGAGGAGAATCCCGAGGTGTCCCTCGCACCTAGGCAGGAGTCCTGACGTCGCTGAACAAACACGTGTCTGGAAGGGCCGTCCCCGTCGTAACTCCATAATATACCCCAGGTTCCGGCCACAACTCGAGAAAAACCATGAGACTTCCCTCTCGCCGCGAGATGAGGCCCGATTCCCCTGCACTGTGTGCAGATTAATTCCGTGTTCCACATCAAACATGAAAGGAGCCTTGATTTCCTTGATGGCACACCAGAGAACACCCAAGATCACTGTCTCAAGTCTAGAGGGATCCTGAGGTCACTGTAGCAACACGAAATGGCTCCGTGGACCCCAAATCAACTCGAGATGACAGCTTCGTCCGTGGCTTCGACTCAAGAGGAATACCCACTTTCCACAAGCACCTCAAGAGGAGGCTTCTCTCAGCTACAGGTATGTGAGAGGGACCCTGAGTTTGTGGCCTCAAGTGGAATGAACTCCGAGATGCTCTGACTCAGAGGAAGGACGGATATCCCGGCAGTGAATTGAATGCAGGCTCGTCTTGCATCTCCCCCGAGGAAGGGATGTCTGAATCCCCTGTGGAGCCCACAGAGAAAGAGCAGTTCTCCGCCTCATCGCGACCGGAGGCCTCACGTCCTTTGAAAACTCGAGAGGTCCGCGGAGATCAATGCTTCCAAAGGAGACAATGCCTGACTCCTCTTGAAAATGGATAGGAGTCCCAGGATCCCTGTGGCACGTGGAGAGGGACCCAGGGTCTCCTGCCTCAAGTGAAGACGCGTCCCAATGGCCATGCCAAGACTCGAGGAGAATCCCGAGGTGTCCCTCGCACCCAGGCAGGAGTCCTGACTTCGCTGAACAAACACGTGTCTGGAAGGGCCTTCCCCGTCGTAACTCGAGAATATACCCCAGGTTCCGGCCGCAACTCGAGAAAAACCATGAGACTTCCCCCTCGCCGCGAGATGAGGCCCGATTCCCCTGCACTGCGTGCAGAGCAATTCCGTGTTCCACATCAAACATGAAAGGAGCCTTGATTTCCTTGATGGCACTCCAGAGAACACCCAAGATCACTGTCTCAAGTCTAGAGGGATCCTCAGGTCACTGTACCAACACGAAAGGGCTCCGTGGACCCCAAATTAACTAGAGATGAGAGCTTCGTCCCTGGCTTCGACTCAAGAGGAATACCCACTTTCCACAAGCACCTCAAGAGGAGGCTTCTCTCAGCTACAGGTATGTGAGAGGGACCCTGAGTGTGTGGCCTCAAGTGGAATGGACACCGAGATGCTCTGACTCGAAGGAAGGCCGGATATCCCTGCAGTGAATTGAATGCAGGCTCGTCTTGCATCTCCCACGACGAAGGGATGTCTGAATCCCCTGTGGAGACCACAGAGAAAGACGTAGTTCTCCGCCTCATCGCGACCGGAGGCCTCACGTCCTTTGAAAACTCGAGAGGTCCGCGGAGATCAGTGCTTCCAAAGGAGACGATACCTGACTCATCTTGAAAATGGATAGGAGTCCCAGGATCCCTGTGGCACGTGGAAAGGGACCCTGGGTCTCCCGCCTCTCGTGGAGAAGCATCCCAATGGCCATGCCAAGACTCGAGGAGAATCCCGAGGTGTCCCTCGCACCTAGGCAGGAGTCGTGACGTCGCTGAACAAACATGTGTTTGGAAGGGCCCTCCCCATCGTAACTCGAAAATATACCCCAGGTTCCGGCCGAAACTCAAGAAAAACCATGAGACTTCCACCTCGCCGCGAGATGAGGCCCGATTCCCCTGCACAGCGTGCAGAGCAATTCCGTGTTCCACATCAAACATGAAAGGAGCTTTGATTTCCTTCATGGCACTCCAGAGAACACCCAAGATCACTGTCTCAAGTCTAGAGGGATCCTGAAGTCACTGTAGCATCACGAAAGGGCTCCATGGACCCCAAATCAACTCTAGATGAGAGCTTCATCCCTGGCTTCGACTCAAGTGGAATACCTACTTTACACAAGCACCTCAAGAGGAGGCTTCTCTCAGCTACAGGTATTTGAGAGGGACCCTGAGTTTGTGGCCTCAAGTGGAATGGACACCGAGATGCTCTGACTTGAAGGAAGGCCGGATATCCCTGCAGTGAATTGAATGCAGGCTCGTCTTGCATCTCACACAACGAAGGGATGTCTGAATCCCCTGTGGAGACCACAGAGAAAGACCTAGTTCTCCGCCTCATCGCGACCGGAGGCCTCACATCCTTCGAAAACTCGAGAGGTCCGAGGAGATCAATGCTTCCAAAGGAGACGATGCCTGACTCTTCGTGAAAATGGATAGGATTCCCAGGATCCCTGTGGCACGTGGAAAGGGACCCTGGGTCTCCCGCCTCACGTGGAGACGCGTCCCAATGGCCATGCCAAGACTCGAGGAGAATCCCGAGGTGTCCCTCGCACCTAGGCAGGAGTCCTGACTTCGCTGAACAAACACGTGTCTGGAAGGGCCCACCGCGTTGTAACTCGAGAATATACCCCAGGTTCCGGCCGCAACTCGAGAAAAACCATGAGACTTCCCCCTCGCCGCGAGATGAGGACGGATTCCCCCGCACTGCGTGCAGAGCAATTCCGTGTTCCACATCAAACATGAAAGGAGCCTTGATTTCCTTGATGGCACTCCAGAGAACACCCAAGATCACTGTCTCAAGTCTAGAGGGATCCTGAGGTCACTGTAGCAACACGAAAGGGCTCCGTGGACCCCAAATCAACTCGAGATGAGAGCTTCGTCCCCGGCTTCGACTCAAGAGGAATACCCACTTTCCACAAGCACCTCAAGAGCAGGCTTCTCTCAGCTACAGTTATGTGAGAGGGACCCTGAGTTTGTGGCCTCAAGTGGAATGGACTCCGAGATGCTCTGACTCGAAGGAAGGCCGGATATCCAAGCAGTGAATTGAATGCAGGCTCGTCTTGCATCTCCCACGACGAAGGGATGTCTGAATCCCCTGTGGAGACCACAGAGAAAGACCTAGTTCTCCGCCTCATCGCGATCGGAGGCCTCACGTCCTTTGCAAACTCGAGAGGTCCGCGGAGATCAATGCTTCCAAAGGAGACGATGCCTGAGTCCTCTTGAAAATGGATAGGAGTCCCAGGATCCCTGTGGAACGTGGAAAGGGACACTGGGTCTCCCGCCTCACGTCGAGACGCATCCCAATGGCCATGCCAAGACTCGAGGAGAATCCCGAGGTGTCCCTCGCACCTAGGCAGGAGTCCTGACCTTGCTGAACAAACAAGTGTCTGGAAGGGCCCTCCCCGTTGTAACTCGAGAATATACCCCAGGTTCCGGCCGCAACTCGAGAAAAACCATGAGACTTCCCCCTAGCCGCGAGATGAGGCCCGATTCCCCTGCACTGCGTGCAGAGCAATTCCGTGTTCCACATCAAACGTGAAAGGAGCCTTGATTTCCTTAATGGCACTCCAGGGAAAACCCAAGATCACTGTCTCAAGTCTAGAGGGATCCTGAGGTCACTGTAGCAACAAGAAAGGGTCCCGTGGACCCCAAATCAACTCGAGATGAGAGCTTCGTCCCTGGCTTCGACTCAAGAGGAATACCAGCTTTCCACAAGCACCTCAAGAGGAGGCTTCTCTCAGCTACAAGTATGTGAGAGGGACCCTGAGTTTCTGGCCTCAAGTGGAATGGACACCGAGATGCTCTGACTCGAAGGAAGGCAGGATATCCAAGCAGTGAATTGAATGCAGGCTCGTCTTGCATCTCCCACGACGAAGGGATGTTAGAATCCCCTGTGGAGACCACAGAGAAAGACCTAGTTCTCCGCCTCATCGCGAACGGAGGCCTCACGTCCTTTGCAAAATTGAGAGGTCCGCGGAGATCAATGCTTCCAAAGGAGACGATGCCTGAGTCCTCTTGAAAATGGATAGGAGTCCCAGGATCCCTGTGGCACGTGTAAAGGGACCCTGGGTCTCCCGCCTCACGTCGAGACGCATCCCAATGGCCATGCCAAGACTCGAGGAGAATCCCGAGGTGTCCCTCGCACCTAGGCAGGAGTCCTGACGTCGCTGAACAAACACGTGTCTGGAAGGGCCCTCCCCGTCGTAACTCGAAATTATACCACAGGTTCCGGCCGCAACTCGAGAAAAATCATGACACTTCCCCCTCGCCGCGAGATGAGGCCCGATTCCCCTGCACTGCGTGCAGAGCATTCCGTGTTCCCATTCAAACATGAAAGGAGCCTTGATTTCCTTGATGGCACACCAGAGAACACCCAAGATCACTGTCTCAAGTCTAGAGGGATCCTGAGGTCACTGTAGCAACACGAAAGGGCTCCGTGGACCCCAAATCAACTCGAGATGAGAGCTTCGTCCCTGGCTTCGACTCAAGAGGAATACCCACTTTCCACAAGCACCTCAAGAGGAGGCTTCTCTCAGCTACAGCTATGTGAGAGGGACCCTGAGTTTGTGGCCTCAAGTGGAATGGACTCCGAGATGCTCTGACTCGAAGGAAGGCCGGATATCCCGGCGTTGAATTGAATGCAGGCTCGTCTTGCATCTCCCCCGAGGAAGGGATGTCTGAATCCCCTGTGGAGCCCACAGAGAAAGACCAGTTCTCCGCCTCATTGAGACCGGAGGCCTCACGTCCTTTGAAAACTCGAGATGTCCGCGGAGATCAATGCTTCCAAAGGAGACAATGCCTGAATTCTCTTGAAAATAAATAGGAGTCCCAGGATCCCTGTGGCACTTGGAAAGGGACCCTGTGTCTCCCGCCTCACGTGGAGACGCGTCCAAATGGCCATGCCAAGACTCGAGGAGAATCCCGAGGTGTCCCTCGCACCTAGGCAGGAGTCCTGACGTCGCTGAACAAACACGTGTCTGGAAGGGCCCTCCCCGTCATAACTCGAGAATATACCCCAGGTTCCGGCCGCAACTCGAGAAAAACCAGGAGACTTCCCCCTCGCCGCGAGATGAGGCCCGATTCCCCTGCACTGCGTGCAGACCAATTCCGTGTTCCACATCAAACATGAAAGGAGACTTGATTTACTTGAAGGCACTCCAGAGAACACCCAAGATCACTGTCTCAAGTCTAGAGGGATCCTGAGGTCACTTTAGCAACACGAAAGGGCTCCGTGGACCACAAATCAACTCGAGATGAGAGCTTCGTCCCTGGCTTCGACTCAAGAGGAATACCCACTTTCCACAAGCACCTCAAGAGGAGGCTTCTCTCAGCTACAGGTATGTGAGAGGGACCCTGAGTTTGTGGCCTCAAGTGGAATGGACACCGAGATGCTCTGACTCGAAGGAAGGCCGGATATCCCTGCAGTGAATTGAATGCAGGCTCGTCTTGCATCTCCCACCACGAAGGGATGTCTGAATCCCCTGTGGTGACCACAGAGAAAGACCTAGTTCTCCGCCTCATCGCGACCGGATGCCTCACGTCCTTTGAAAACTCGAGAGGTCCGCGGAGATCAATGCTTCCAAAGGAGACGATGCCTGACTCCTCTTGAAAATGGATAGGAGTCCCAGGATCCCTGTGGCACGTGTAAAGGGACCCTGGGTCTCCCGCCTCACGTGGACACGCATCCCAATGGCCATGCCAAGACTCGAGGAGAATCCCGAGATGTCCCTCGCACCTAGGCAGGAGTCCTGACGTCGCTGAAGATACACGTGTCTGGAAGGGCCCTCCCCGTCGTAACTCGAGAATATACCCCAGGTTCCGGCCGCAACTCGAGAAAAACCATGAGACTTCCCCCTCGCCGCGAGATGAGGCCCGATTCCCCTGCACTGCATGCAGAGCAATTCCGTGTTCCACATCAAACATGAAAGGAGCCTTGATTTCCTTGATGGCACTCCAGACAACACCCAAGATCACTGTCTCAAGTCTAGAGTGATCCTCAGGTCACTGTAGCAACACGAAAGGGCTCCGTGGACTCCAAATTAATTCGAGATGAGAGCTTCGTCCCTGGCTTCGACTCAAGTGGAATACCCACTTTCCACAAGCACCTCAAGAGGAGGCTTCTCTCAGCTACAGGTATGTGAGAGGGACCCTGAGTTTGTGGCCTCAAGTGGAATGGACTCCGAGATGCTCTGACTCAGAGGAAGGCCGGATATCCCTGCAGTGAATTGAATGCAGGCTCGTCTTGCATCTCCCCCGAGGAAGGGATGTCTGAATCCCCTGTGGAGCCCACAGAGAAAGAGCAGTGCTCCGCCTCATCGCGACCGGAGGCCTCACGTCCTTTGAAAACTCGAGAGGTCCGCGGAGATCAATGCTTCCAAAGGAGACAATGCCTGACTCCTCTTGAAAATGGATAGGAGTCCCAGGATCCCTGTGGCACGTGGAGAGGGACACAGGGTCTCCTGCCTCAAGTGAAGACGCGTCCCAATGGCCATGCAAAGACTCGAGGAGAATCCCGAGGTGTCCCTCGCACCCAGGCAGGAGTCCTGACTTCGCTGAACAAACACGTGTCTGGAAGGGCCCTTCAGGTCGTAACTCGAGAATATACCCCAGGTTCCGGCCGCAACTCGAGAAAAACCATGAGACTTCCCCCTCGCCGCGAGATGAGGCCCGATTCCCCTGCACTGCGTGCAGAGCAATTCCGTGTTCCACATCAAACATGAAAGGAGCCTTGATTTCCTTGATGGCACTCCAGAGAACACCCAAGATCACTGTCTCAAGTCTAGAGGGATCCTCAGGTCACTGTACCAACACGAAAGGGCTCCGTGGACCCCAAATTAACTAGAGATGAGAGCTTCGTCCCTGGCTTCGACTCAAGAGGAATACCCACTTTCCACAAGCACCTCAAGAGGAGGCTTCTCTCAGCTACAGGTATGTGAGAGGGACCCTGAGTGTGTGGCCTCAAGTGGAATGGACACCGAGATGCTCTGACTCGAAGGAAGGCCGGATATCCCTGCAGTGAATTGAATGCAGGCTCGTCTTGCATCTCCCACGACGAAGGGATGTCTGAATCCCCTGTGGAGACCACAGAGAAAGACGTAGTTCTCCGCCTCATCGCGACCGGAGGCCTCACGTCCTTTGAAAACTCGAGAGGTCCGCGGAGATCAGTGCTTCCAAAGGAGACGATACCTGACTCATCTTGAAAATGGATAGGAGTCCCAGGATCCCTGTGGCACGTGGAAAGGGACCCTGGGTCTCCCGCCTCTCGTGGAGAAGCATCCCAATGGCCATGCCAAGACTCGAGGAGAATCCCGAGGTGTCCCTCGCACCTAGGCAGGAGTCGTGACGTCGCTGAACAAACATGTGTTTGGAAGGGCCCTCCCCATCGTAACTCGAAAATATACCCCAGGTTCCGGCCGAAACTCAAGAAAAACCATGAGACTTCCACCTCGCCGCGAGATGAGGCCCGATTCCCCTGCACAGCGTGCAGAGCAATTCCGTGTTCCACATCAAACATGAAAGGAGCTTTGATTTCCTTCATGGCACTCCAGAGAACACCCAAGATCACTGTCTCAAGTCTAGAGGGATCCTGAAGTCACTGTAGCATCACGAAAGGGCTCCATGGACCCCAAATCAACTCTAGATGAGAGCTTCATCCCTGGCTTCGACTCAAGTGGAATACCTACTTTACACAAGCACCTCAAGAGGAGGCTTCTCTCAGCTACAGGTATTTGAGAGGGACCCTGAGTTTGTGGCCTCAAGTGGAATGGACACCGAGATGCTCGGACTTGAAGGAAGGCCGGATATCCCTGCAGTGAATTGAATGCAGGCTCGTCTTGCATCTCACACAACGAAGGGATGTCTGAATCCCCTGTGGAGACCACAGAGAAAGACCTACTTTTCCGCCTCATCGCGACCGGAGGCCTCACATCCTTCGAAAACTCGAGAGGTCCGAGGAGATCAATGCTTCCAAAGGAGACGATGCCTGACTCTTCGTGAAAATGGATAGGATTCCCAGGATCCCTGTGGCACGTGGAAAGGGACCCTGGGTCTCCCGCCTCACGTGGAGACGCGTCCCAATGGCCATGCCAAGACTCGAGGAGAATTCCGAGGTGTCCCTCGCACCAAGGCAGGAGTCCTGACTTCGCTGAACAAACACGTGTCTGGAAGGGCCCTCCCCGTTGTAACTCGAGAATATACCCCAGGTTCCGGCCGCAACTCGAGAAAAACCATGAGACTTCCCCCTCGCCGCGAGATGAGGCCGGATTCCCCCGCACTGCGTGCAGAGCAATTCCGTGTTCCACATCAAACATGAAAGGAGCCTTGATTTCCTTGATGGCACTCCAGAGAACACCCAAGATCACTGTCTCAAGTCTAGAGGGATCCTGAGGTCACTGTAGCAACACGAAAGGGCTCCGTGGACCCCAAATCAACTCGAGATGAGAGCGTCGTCCCTGGCTTCGACTCAAGAGGAATACCCACGTTCCACAAGCACCTCAAGAGGAGGCTTCTCTCAGCAACAGGTATGTGACAGGGATCCTGAGTTTGTGGCCTCATGTGGAATGGACAACGAGATGCTCTGACTCGGAGGAAGGCCGGATATCCCTGCAGTGAATTGAATGCAGGCTCGTCTTGCATCTCCCACGACGAAGGGATATCTGAATCCCCTGTGGAGACCACAGAGAAATACCTAGTTCTCCGCCTCATCGCGACCGGAGGTCTCACGTCCTTTGAAAACTCGAGAGGTCCACGGAGATCAATGCTTCCAAAGGAGACGATGCCTGAGTCTTCTTGAAAATGGATAGGAGTCCCAGGATCCCTGTGGCACGTGGAACGGTACCCTGGGTCTCCCGCCTCACGTGGAGACGCGTCCCAATTGCCATGCCAAGACTCGAGGAGAATCCCGAGGTGTCCCTCGCACCTAGGCAGGAGTCCTGACGTCGCTGAACAAACACGTGTCTGGAAGGGCCCTCCCCGTCGTAACTCGAGAATATACCCCAGGTTCCGGCCGCAACTCGAGAAAAACCATGAGACTTCCCCCTCGCCGCGTGATGAGGCCCGATTCCCCTGCACTGCGTGCAGAGCAATTCCGTGTTCCACATCAAACATGAAAGGAGCCTTGATTTCCTTGATGGCACTCCAGAGAACACCCAAGATCACTTTCTCAAGTCTAGAGGGATCCTGAGGTCACTGTAGCAACACGAAAGGGCTCCGTGGACCCCAAATCAACTCGAGATGAGAGCTTCGTCCCTGGCTTCGACTCAAGACGATTACCCACTTTCCACAAGCACCTCAGGAGGAGGCTTCTCTCAGCTACAGTTATGTGAGAGGGACCCTGAGTTTGTGGCCTCAAGTGGAATGGACACCGAGATGCTCTGACTCGGAGGCAGGCCAGATATCCCTGCAGTGAATTGAATGCAGGCTCGTCTTGCATCTCCCACGACGAAGGGATGTCTGAATCTCCTGTGGAGACCACAGAGAAAGACCTAGTTCTCTGCCTCATCGCGACCGGAGGCCTCACGTCCTTTGAAAACACGAGAGGTCCGCCGAGATCAATGCTTCCATAGGAGACGATGCCTGACACCTCTTTAAATGGATAGGAGTCCCAGGATCCCTGTGGCACGTGGAAAGGGACTCTGGGTCTCCCGCCTCACGTGGAGACGCGTCCCAATGGCCATGCAAAGACTCGAGGAGAATCCCGAGGTGTCCCTCGCACTTAGACAGGAGTCCTGACTTCGCTGAACAAACACGTGTCTGGAAGGCCCTCCCCATCGTAACTCGAGAATATACCACAGGTTCCGGCCGCAACTCGAGAAAAACCATGAGACTTCCCCCTCGCCGAGATATGAGGCCCGATTCCCCTCCACTGCGTGCAGAGCAATTCCGTGTTCCACATCCAAAATAAAAGGAGCCTTGATTTCCTGGATGGCACTCCAGAGAACACCCAAGATCACTGTCTCAAGTCTAGAGGGATCCTGAGGTCACTGTAGCAACATGAAAGGGCTCCGTGGACCCCAAATCAACTCGAGATGAGAGCTTCGTCCCTGGCTTCGACTCAAGAGGAATACCCACTTTCCACAAGCACCTCAAGAGGAGGCTTCTCTCAGCTACAGATATGTGAGAGGGACCCTGAGTTTGTGGCCTCAAGTGGAATGGACACCGAGATGCTCTGACTCGAAGGAAGGCCGGATATCCCTGCAGTGAATTGAATGCAGGCTCGTATTGCATCTCCCACGAGGAAGGGATGTCTGAATCCCCTGTGGAGACCACAGAGAAAGACCTAGTTCTCCGCCTCATCGCGACCGGAGGCCTCACGTCCTTTGAAAACTCGAGAGGTCCGCGGAGATCAATGCTTCCAAAGGAGACGATGCCTGACTCCTATTGAAAATGGATAGGAGTCCCAGGATCCCTGTGGCACGTGGAAAGGGACCCTGGGTCTCCGTCTCACTTGGAGACGCGTCCCAATGGCCATGCCAAGACTCGAGGAGAATCCCGAGGTGTCCCTCGCTCCTAGGTAGGAGTCCTGACGTCGCTGAACAAAAACCTGTCTGGAAGCGCCCTCCCCGTCGTAACTCGAGAATATACCCCAGGTTCCGGCCGTAACTCGAGAAAAACCATGAGACTTCCCCCTCGCAGCGAGATGAGGCCAGATTTCCCTGCACAGCGTGCAGAGCAATTCCGTGTTCCACATCAAACATGAAAGAGCCTTGACTTCCCTGATGGCACTCACGAGAACACCCAAGATCACTGTCTCAAGGCTAGAGGTATCCTGAGGTCACTGTAGCAACACGAAACGGCTCCATAGACCCCAAATCAACTCGAGATGAGAGCTTCGTCCCTGGCTTCGACTCAAGAGGAATACCCACTTTCCACAAACACCTCAAGAGGAGGCTTCTCTCAACTACAGGTATGTGAGAGGGACCCTGAGTTTGTGGCCTCAAGTGGAATGGACACCGAGATGCTCTGACTCGAAGGAAAACCGGATATCCCTGCAGTGAATTGAATGCAGGCTCGTCTTGCATCTCCCACGACAAAGGGATGTCTGAATCCCCTGTGGAGACCACAGAGAAAGACCTAGTTCTCCTCCTCATCGCGACCGGAGGCCTCACGTTCTTTGAAAACTCGAGAGGTCCGCGGAGATCAATGCTTCCAAAGGAGACGATGCCTGAATCCTCTTTAAATGGATAGGAGTCCCAGGATCCCTGTGGCACGTGGAAAGGGACCCTGGGTCTCCCGCCTCTCGTGGAGAAGCGTCCCAATGGCCATGCCAAGACTCGAGGAGAATCCCGAGCTGTCCCTCGCACATAGGCAGGAGTCCTGACGTCGCTGAACAAACACCTGTCTGGAAGGGCCCTCCAAATCCTAACTCTAGATTATACCCCAGGTTCCGGCCGCAACTCGAGAAAAATCATGAGACTTCCCCCTCGCCGAGAGATGAGGCCCGATTCCCCTGCACTCGTGCAGAGCAATTCCGTGTTCCACATCAAACATGAAAGGAGCCTTGATTTCCTTGATGGCACTCCAGAGAACACCCAAGATCACTGTCTCAAGTCTAGAGGGATCCTGAGGTCACTGTAGCAACATGAAAGTGCTCTGTGGACCCCAAATCAACTCGAGACGACAGCTTCGTCCCTGGCTTCGACTCAAGAGGAATACCCACTTTCCACAAGCACCTCAAGAGGAGGCTTCTCTCAGCTACAGGTATGTGAGAGGGACCCTGAGTTTGTGGCCTCAAGTGGAATGGACACCGAGATGCTCTGACTCGAAGGAAGGCCGGGTATCCCTGCAGTGAATTGAATGCAGGCTCGTCTTGCATCTCCCACGACGAAGGGATGTCTGAATCCCCTGTGGAGGCCACAGAGAAAGACCTAGTTCTCCGCCTCATCGCGACAGGAAGCCTCACGTCCTTTGAAAACTCGAGAGGTCCGCGGAGATCAATGCTTCCAAAGGAGACGATGCCTGACTCCTCTTGAAAATGGATAGGAGTCCCAGGATCCCTGTGGCACGTGGAAAGGGACCCTGGGTATCCCGCCTCACGTGGAGATGCTTCCCTATGGCCATGCCAAGACTCGAGGAGAATCCCGAGGTGTCCCTCGAACCTAGACAGGAGTCCTGACGTCGCTGGACAAACACGTGTCTGGAAGGGGCCTCCCTGTCGTAACTCGAGAATGTAACCCAGGTTCCGGCCGCAACTCGAGAAAAACCATGAGACTTCCCCCTCGCTGTGAGATGAGGCCCGATTCGCCTGCACTGCGTGCAGAGCAATTCCGTGTTCCACATCAAACATGAAAGAGCCTTGATTTCCGTGATGGCACTCCAGCGAACACCCAAGATCACTGTCTCAAGTCTAGAGGGATCCTGAGGTCACTGTAGCAACACGAAACGGCTCCGTGGACCAGAAATCAACTCGAGATGACAGCTTCGTCCCTGGCTTCGACTCAAGAGGAATACCCACTTTCCACAAGCACCTCAAGAGGAGGCTTCTCTCAGCTACATGTATGTGAGAGGGACCCTGAATTTTTGGCCTCAAGTGGAAAGGACACCGAGATGCTCTGACTCGAAGTAAGGCCGGATATCCCTGCAGAAAATTGAATGCAGGCTCGTCTTCCAGCTCCCAAGACGAAGGGATGTCTGAATCCCCTGTGGAGCCCACAGAGAAAGACCTAGTTCTCCGCCTCCTAGCGACCGGAGGCCTCACGTCCTTTGAAAACTCGAGATGTCCGCGGAGATCAATGCTTCCAAAGGAGACAATGCCTGAATTCTCTTGAAAATAAATAGGAGTCCCAGGATCCCTGTGGCACGTGGAAAGGGACCCTGTGTCTCACGCCTCACGTGGAGACGCGTCCAAATGGCCATGCCAAGACTCGAGGAGAATCCCGAGGTGTCCCTCGCACCTAGGCAGGAGTCCTGACGTCGCTGAACAAACACGTGTCTGGAAGGGCCCTCCCCGTCGTAACTCGAGAATATACCCCAGGTTCCGGCCGCAACTCGAGAAAAACCAGGAGACTTCCCCCTCGCCGCCAGATGAGGCCCGATTCCCCTGCACTGCGTGCAGACCAATTCCGTGTTCCACATCAAACATGAAAGGAGCCTTGATTTCCTTGAAGGCACTCCAGAGAACACCCAAGATCACTGTCTCAAGTCTAGAGGGATCCTGAGGTCACTTTAGCAACACGAAAGGGCTCCGTGGACCACAAATCAACTCGAGATGAGAGCTTCGTCCCTGGCTTCGACTCAAGAGGAATACCCACTTTCCACAAGCACCTCAAGAGGAGGCTTCTCTCAGCTACATGTATGTGAGAGGGACCCTGAGTTTGTGGCCTCAAGTGGAATGGACACCGAGATGCTCTGACACGAAGGAAGGCCGGATATCCCTGCAGTGAATTGAATGCAGGCTCGTCTTGCATCTCCCACAACGAAGGGATGTCTGAATCCCCTGTGGTGACCACAGAGAAAGACCTAGTTCTCCGCCTCATCGCGACCGGAGGCCTCACGTCCTTTGAAAAATCGAGAGGTCCGCGGAGATCAATGCTTCCAAAGGAGACGATGCCTGACTCCTCTTGAAAATGGATAGGAGTCCCAGGATCCCTGTGGCACGTGGAAAGGGACCCTGGGTCTCCCGCCTCACGTGGACACGCATCCCAATGGCCATGCCAAGACTCGAGGAGAATCCCGAGATGTCCCTCGCACCTAGGCAGGAGTCCTGACGTCGCTGAAGATACACGTGTCTGGAAGGGCCCTCCCCGTCGTAACTCGAGAATATACCCCAGGTTCCGGCCGCAACTCGAGAAAAACCATGAGACTTCCCCCTCGCCGCGAGATGAGGCCCGATTCCCCTGCACTGCATGCAGAGCAATTCCGTGTTCCACATCAAACATGAAAGGAGCCTTGATTTCCTTGATGGCACTCCAGACAACACCCAAGATCACTGTCTCAAGTCTAGAGTGATCCTCAGGTCACTGTAGCAACACGAAAGGGCTCCGTGGACTCCAAATTAATTCGAGATGTGAGCTTCGTCCCTGGCTTCGACTCAAGTGGAATACCCACTTTCCACAAGCACCTCAAGAGGAGGCTTCTCTCAGCTACAGCTATGTGAGAGGGACCCTGAGTTTGTGGCCTCAACTGGAATGGACACCGAGATGCTCTGACTCGAAGTAAGGCCGGATATCCCTGCAGTGAATTGAATGCAGGCTCGTCTTGCATCTCCCACGACGAAGGGATGTCTGAATCCCCTGTGGAGACCACAGAGAAAGACCTAGTTCTCCGCCTCATCGCGACCGGAGGCCTCACGTCCTTTGAAAACTCGAGAGGTCCGCGGAGATCAATGCTTCCAAAGGAGACGATGCCTGACTCCTCTTGAAAATGGATAGGAGTCCCAGGATCCCTGTGGCACGTGGAAAGGGACCCTGGGTCTCCCGCCTCACGTGGAGACCCGTCCCTATGGCCATGCCAAGACTCGAGGAGAATCCCGAGGTGTCCCTCGCACCTAGGCAGGAGTCCTGACGTCGCTGAACAAACACGTGTCTGGAAGGGCCGTCCCCGTCGTAACTCCATAATATACCCCAGGTTCCGGCCACAACTCGAGAAAAACCATGAGACTTCCCTCTCGCCGCGAGATGAGGCCCGATTCCCCTGCTCTGTGTGCAGAGCAATTCCGTGTTCCACATCAAACATGAAAGGAGCCTTAATTTCCTTGATGGCACACCAGAGAACACCCAAGATCACTGTCTCAAGACTAGAGGGATCCTGAGGTCACTGTAGCAACACGAAATGGCTCTGTGGACCCCAAATCAACTCGAGATGAGAGCTTCGTCCGTGGCTTCGACTCAAGAGGAATACCCACTTTCCACAAGCACCTCAAGAGGAGGCTTCTCTCAGCTACAGGTATGTGAGAGGGACCCTGAGTTTGTGGCCTCAAGTGGAATGGACTCCGAGATGCTCTGACTCAGAGGAAGGCCGGATATCCCTGCAGTGAATTGAATGCAGGCTCGTCTTGCATCTCCCCCGAGGAAGGGATGTCTGAATCCCCTGTGGAGCCCACAGAGAAAGAGCAGTGCTCCGCCTCATCGCGACCGGAGGCCTCACGTCCTTTGAAAACTCGAGAGGTCCGCGGAGATCAATGCTTCCAAAGGAGACAATGCCTGACTCCTCTTGAAAATGGATAGGAGTCCCAGGATCCCTGTGGCACGTGGAGAGGGACCCAGGGTCTCCTGCCTCAAGTGAAGACGCGTCCCAATGGCCATGCCAAGACTCGAGGAGAATCCCGAGGTGTCCCTCGCACCCAGGCAGGAGTCCTGACTTCGCTGAACAAACACGTGTCTGGAAGGGCCCTTCAGGTCGTAACTCGAGAATATACCCCAGGTTCCGGCCGCAACTCGAGAAAAACCATGAGACTTCCCCCTCGCCGCGAGATGAGGCCCGATTCCCCTGCACTGCGTGCAGAGCAATTCCGTGTTCCACATCAAACATGAAAGGAGCCTTGATTTCCTTGATGGCACTCCAGAGAACACCCAAGATCACTGTCTCAAGTCTAGAGGGATCCTCAGGTCACTGTACCAACACGAAAGGGCTCCGTGGACCCCAAATTAACTAGAGATGAGAGCTTCGTCCCTGGCTTCGACTCAAGAGGAATACCCACTTTCCACAAGCACCTCAAGAGGAGGCTTCTCTCAGCTACAGGTATGTGAGAGGGACCCTGAGTGTGTGGCCTCAAGTGGAATGGACACCGAGATGCTCTGACTCGAAGGAAGGCCGGATATCCCTGCAGTGAATTGAATGCAGGCTCGTCTTGCATCTCCCACGACGAAGGGATGTCTGAATCCCCTGTGGAGACCACAGAGAAAGACGTAGTTCTCCGCCTCATCGCGACCGGAGGCCTCACGTCCTTTGAAAACTCGAGAGGTCCGCGGAGATCAGTGCTTCCAAAGGAGACGATACCTGACTCATCTTGAAAATGGATAGGAGTCCCAGGATCCCTGTGGCACGTGGAAAGGGACCCTGGGTCTCCCGCCTCTCGTGGAGAAGCATCCCAATGGCCATGCCAAGACTCGAGGAGAATCCCGAGGTGTCCCTCGCACCTAGGCAGGAGTCGTGACTTCGCTGAACAAACATGTGTTTGGAAGGGCCCTCCCCATCGTAACTCGAAAATATACCCCAGGTTCCGGCCGAAACTCAAGAAAAACCATGAGACTTCCACCTCGCCACGAGATGAGGCCCGATTCCCCTGCACAGCGTGCAGAGCAATTCCGTGTTCCACATCAAACATGAAAGGAGCTTTGATTTCCTTCATGGCACTCCAGAGAACACCCAAGATCACTGTCTCAAGTCTAGAGGGATCCTGAAGTCACTGTAGCATCACGAAAGGGCTCCATGGACCCCAAATCAACTCTAGATGAGAGCTTCATCCCTGGCTTCGACTCAAGTGGAATACCTACTTTACACAAGCACCTCAAGAGGAGGCTTCTCTCAGCTACAGGTATTTGAGAGGGACCCTGAGTTTGTGGCCTCAAGTGGAATGGACACCGAGATGCTCGGACTTGAAGGAAGGCCGGATATCCCTGCAGTGAATTGAATGCAGGCTCGTCTTGCATCTCACACAACGAAGGGATGTCTGAATCCCCTGTGGAGACCACAGAGAAAGACCTACTTTTCCGCCTCATCGCGACCGGAGGCCTCACATCCTTCGAAAACTCGAGAGGTCCGAGGAGATCAATGCTTCCAAAGGAGACGATGCCTGACTCTTCGTGAAAATGGATAGGATTCCCAGGATCCCTGTGGCACGTGGAAAGGGACCCTGGGTCTCCCGCCTCACGTGGAGACGCGTCCCAATGGCCATGCCAAGACTCGAGGAGAATCCCGAGGTGTCCCTCGCACCAAGGCAGGAGTCCTGACTTCGTTGAACAAACACGTGTCTGGAAGGGCCCTCCCCGTCGTAACTCGAGAATATACCCCAGGTTCCGGCCGCAACTCGAGAAAAACCATGAGACTTCCCCCTCGCCGCGAGATGAGGCCCGATTCCCCTGCACTGCGTGCAGAGCAATTCCGTGTTCCACATCAAACATGAAAGGAGCCTTGATTTCCTTGATGGCACTCCAGAGAACACCCAAGATCACTTTCTCAAGTCTAGAGGGATCCTGAGGTCACTGTAGCAACACGAAAGGGCTCCGTGGACCCCAAATCAACTCGAGATGAGAGCTTCGTCCCTGGCTTCGACTCAAGAGGATTACCCACTTTCCACAAGCACCTCAGGAGGAGGCTTCTCTCAGCTACAGTTATGTGAGAGGGACCCTGAGTTTGTGGCCTCAAGTGGAATGGACACCGAGATGCTCTGACTCGAAGGAAGGCCGGATATCCCTGCAGTGAATTGAATGCAGGCTCGTATTGCATCTCCCACGAGGAAGGGATGTCTGAATCCCCTGTGGAGACCACAGAGAAAGACCTAGTTCTCCGCCTCATCGCGACCGGAGGCCTCACGTCCTTTGAAAACTCGAGAGGTCCGCGGAGATCAATGCTTCCAAAGGAGACGATGCCTGACTCCTATTGAAAATGGATAGGAGTCCCAGGATCCCTGTGGCACGTGGAAAGGGACACTGGGTCTCCGTCTCACTTGGAGACGCGTCCCAATGGCCATGCCAAGACTCGAGGAGAATCCCGAGGTGTCCCTCGCTCCTAGGTAGGAGTCCTGACGTCGCTGAACAAAAACCTGTCTGGAAGCGCCCTCCCCGTCGTAACTCGAGAATATACCCCAGGTTCCGGCCGCAACTCGAGAAAAACCATGAGACTTCCCCCTCGCAGCGAGATGAGGCCAGATTTCCCTGCACAGCGTGCAGAGCAATTCCGTGTTCCACATCAAACATGAAAGAGCCTTGACTTCCCTGATGGCACTCACGAGAACACCCAAGATCACTGTCTCAAGGCTAGAGGTATCCTGAGGTCACTGTAGCAACACGAAACGGCTCCATAGACCCCAAATCAACTCGAGATGAGAGCTTCGTCCCTGGCTTCGACTCAAGAGGAATGCCCACTTTCCACAAACACCTCAAGAGGAGGCTTCTCTCAACTACAGGTATGTGAGAGGGACCCTGAGTTTGTGGCCTCAAGTGGAATGGACACCGAGATGCTCTGACTCGAAGGAAAACCGGATATCCCTGCAGTGAATTGAATGCAGGCTCGTCTTGCATCTCCCACGACAAAGGGATGTCTGAATCCCCTGTGGAGACCACAGAGAAAGACCTAGTTCTCCTCCTCATCGCGACCGGAGGCCTCACGTTCTTTGAAAACTCGAGAGGTCCGCGGAGATCAATGCTTCCAAAGGAGACGATGCCTGACTCCTCTTTAAATGGATAGGAGTCCCAGGATCCCTGTGGCACGTGGAAAGGGACCCTGGGTCTCCCGCCTCTCGTGGAGAAGCGTCCCAATGGCCATGCCAAGACTCGAGGAGAATCCCGAGCTGTCCCTCGCACATAGGCAGGAGTCCTGACGTCGCTGAACAAACACCTGTCTGGAAGGGCCCTCCAAATCCTAACTCTAGATTATACCCCAGGTTCCGGCCGCAACTCGAGAAAAATCATGAGACTTCCCCCTCGCCGCGAGATGAGGCCCGATTCCCCTGCACTCGTGCAGAGCAATTCCGTGTTCCACATCAAACATGAAAGGAGCCTTGATTTCCTTGATGGCACTCCAGAGAACACCCAAGATCACTGTCTCAAGTCTAGAGGGATCCTGAGGTCACTGTAGCAACACGAAACGGCTCCGTGGACCAGAAATCAACTCGAGATGACAGCTTCGTCCCTGGCTTCGACTCAAGAGGAATACCCACTTTCCACAAGCACCTCAAGAGGAGGCTTCTCTCAGCTACATGTATGTGAGAGGGACCCTGAATTTTTGGCCTCAAGTGGAAAGGACACCGAGATGCTCTGACTCGAAGTAAGGCCGGATATCCCTGCAGAACATTGAATGCAGGCTCGTCTTCCAGCTCCCAAGACGAAGGGATGTCTGAATCCCCTGTGGAGCCCACAGAGAAAGACCTAGTTCTCCGCCTCCTCGCGACCGGAGGCCTCACGTCCTTTGAAAACTCGAGAGGTCCGCGGAGATCAATGCTTCCAAAGGAGACGATGCCTGACTCCTCTTTAAATGGATAGGAGTCCCAGGATCCCTGTAGCACGTGGAGAGAGACCCAGGGTCTCCCGTCTCAAGTGGAGACGCGTCCCAATGGCCATGCCAAGACTCGAGGAGAATCCCGAGGTGTCCCTCGAACCTAGGCAGGAGTCCTGACATCGCTGAACAAACATGTGTCTGGAAGGGCCCTCCCCGTCGTAACTTGATAATATACCCCAGGTTCCGGCCACAACTCGAGAAAAACCATGAGACTTCCCCTCGCCGCGAGATGAGGCCTGATTCCCCTGCACTGCGTGCAGAGCAATTCCGTGTTCCACATCAAACATGAAAGGAGCCTTGATTTCCTTGATGGCACTCCAGAGAACACCCAAGATCACTGTCTCAAGTCTAGAGGGATCCTGAGGTCACTCTAGCAACACAAAAGGTCTCCGTGGACCCCAAATCAACTCGAGATGAGAGCTTCGTCCCTGGCTTCGACTCAAGAGGAATACCCACTTTCCACAAGCACCTGAAGAGGAGGCTTCTCTCAGCTACAGGTATGTGAGAGGGACCCTGAGTTTGTGGCCTCAATTGAAATGGACACCGAGATGCTCTTACTCGGAAGAAGGCGAGATATCCCGGCAGTGAATTGAATGCCGGCTCGTCTTGAATCTCCCACGACGAAGGGATGTCTGAATCCCCTGTGGAGACCACAGAGAAAGACCTAGTTCTCCGCCTCATCCCGACCGGAGACCTCACGGTCTTTGAAAACTCGAGAGGTTCGCGGAGATCAATGCTTCCAAAGGAGACGATGCCTGACTCCTCTTGAAAATGGATAGGAGTCCCAGGATCCCTGTGGCACGTGGAAAGGGACCCTGGGTCTCCCGGCTCATGTGGAGACGCGTCCCAATGGCCATGCCAAGACTCGAGGAGAATCCCGAGATGTCCCTCGCACCTAGGCAGGAGTCCTGACGTCGCTGAACACACACGTGTCTGGAAGGGCCCTCCCCGTCGTAACTCGAGAATATACCCCAGGTTCCGGCCGCAACTCGAGAAAAACCATGAGACTTCCCCGTCGCCGAGAGATGAGGCCCGATTCCCCTGCACTGCGTGCAGAGCAATTCCGTGTTCCACATCAAACATGAAAGGAGCCTTGATTTCCTTGATGGCACTCCAGAGAACACCGAAGATGACTGTTTCAAGTCTAGAGGGATCCCGGAGTCACAGTTGCAACATGAAAGGGCTCCGTGGACCCCAAATAAACTCGTGATGACAGCTTCGTCCCTGGCTTCGACTCAAGAGGAATACCCACTTTCCACAAGCACCTCAAGGGGAGGCTTCTCTCAGCTACAGGTATGTGAGAGGGACCCTGAGTTTGTGGCCTCAAGTGGAATCGACTCCGAGATGCTCTGACTCGAAGGAAGGCCGGATATCCCGGCGTTGAATTGAATGCAGGCTCGTCTTGCATCTCCCCCGAGGAAGGGATGTCTGAATCCCCTGTGGAGCCCACAGAGAAAGACCAGTTCTCCGCCTCATTGAGACCGGAGGCCTCACGTCTTTTGAAAACTCGAGAGGTCCGCGGAGATCAATGCTTCCAAAGGAGACGATGCCTGAATTCTCTTGAAAATAAATAGGAGTCCCAGGATCCCTGTGGCACGTGGAAAGGGACCCTGTGTCTCCCGCCTCACGTGGAGACGCATCCAAATGGCCATGCCAAGACTCGAGGAGAATCCCGAGGTGTCCCTCGCACCTAGGCAGGAGTCCTGACGTCACTGAACAAACACGTGTCTGGAAGGGCCCTCCCCGTCGTAACTCGAGAATATACCCCAGGTTCCGGCCGCAACTCGAGAAAAACCAGGAGACTTCCCCCTCGCCGCGAGATGAGGCCCGATTCCCCTGCATTGCGTGCAGACCAATTCCGTGTTCCACATCAAACATGAAAGGAGCCTTGATTTCCTTGAAGGCACTCCAGAGAACACCCAAGATCACTGTCTCAAGTCTAGAGGGATCCTGAGGTCACTTTAGCAACACGAAAGGGCTCCGTGGACCACAAATCAACTCGAGATGAGAGCTTCGTCCCTGGCTTCGACTCAAGAGGAATACCCACTTTCCACAAGCACCTCAAGAGGAGGCTTCTCTCAGCTACATGTATGTGAGAGGGACCCTGAGTTTGTGGCCTCAAGTGGAATGGACACCGAGATGCTCTGACTCGAAGGAAGGCCGGATATCCCTGCAGTGAATTGAATGCAGGCTCGTCTTGCATCTCCCACAACGAAGGGATGTCTGAATCCCCTGTGGTGACCACAGAGAAAGACCTAGTTCTCCGCCTCATCGCGACCGGAGGCCTCACGTCCTTTGAAAAATCGAGAGGTCCGCGGAGATCAATGCTTCCAAAGGAGACGATGCCTGACTCCTCTTGAAAATGGATAGGAGTCCCAGGATCTCTGTGGCACGTGGAAAGGGACCCTGGGTCTCCCGCCTCACGTGGACACGCATCCCAATGGCCATGCCAAGACTCGAGGAGAATCCCGAGATGTCCCTCGCACCTAGGCAGGAGTCCTGACGTCGCTGAAGATACACGTGTCTGGAAGGGCCCTCCCCGTCATAACTCGAGAATATACCCCAGGTTCCGGCCGCAACTCGAGAAAAACCATGAGACTTCCCCCTCGCCGCGAGATGAGGCCCGATTCCCCTGCACTGCATGCAGAGCAATTCCGTGTTCCACATCAAACATGAAAGGAGCCTTGATTTCCTTGATGGCACTCCAGACAACACCCAAGATCACTGTCTCAAGTCTAGAGTGATCCTCAGGTCACTGTAGCAACACGAAAGGGCTCCGTGGACTCCAAATTAATTCGAGATGAGAGCTTCGTCCCTGGCTTCGACTCAAGTGGAATACCCACTTTCCACAAGCACCTCAAGAGGAGGCTTCTCTCAGCTACAGCTATGTGAGAGGGACCCTGAGTTTGTGGCCTCAAGTGGAATGGACACCGAGATGCTCTGACTCGAAGGAAGGCCGGATATCCCTGCAGTGAATTGAATGCAGGCTCGTCTTGCATCTCCCACGACGAACGGATGTCTGAATCCCCTGTGGAGACCACAGAGAAAGACCTAGTTCTCCGCCTCATCGCGACCGGAGGCCTCACGTCCTTTGAAAACTCGAGAGGTCCGCGGAGATCAATGCTTCCAAAGGAGACGATGCCTGACTCCTCTTGAAAATGGATAGGAGTCCCAGGATCCCTGTGGCACGTGGAAAGGGACCCTGGGTCTCCCGCCTCACGTGGAGACGCGTCCCTATGGCCATGCCAAGACTCGAGGAGAATCCCGAGGTGTCCCTCGCACCTAGGCAGGAGTCCTGACGTCGCTGAACAAACACGTGTCTGGAAGGGCCCTCCCCGTCGTAACTCCATAATATACCCCAGGTTCCGGCCGCAACTCGAGAAAAACCATGAGACTTCCCCCTCGCCGAGAGATGAGGCCCGATTCCCCTGCACTGCGTGCAGAGCATTTCCGTGTTCCACATCAAACATGAAAGGAGTCTTGATTTCCTGATGGCACTCCAGAGAAAACCCAAGATCAATGTCTCAAGTCTAGAGGGATGGTGAGTTCACTGTAGCAACATGAAAGGGCTCCGTGGACCCCAAATCAACTCGAGATGAGAGCTTAGTCCCTGGCTTCGACTCAAGAGGAATACCAAGTTTCCATAAGCACCTTAAGAGGAGGCTTCTCTCAGCTACAGGTATGTGAGAGGGACCCTGAGTTTGTGGCCTCAAGTGGAATGGACACCGAGATGCTCTGACTCGAACTAAGGCCGGATATCCGTGCAGTGAATTGAATGCAGGCTCGTCTTGCCTCTCCCAAGACGAAGGGATGTCTGAATCCCCTGTGGAGACTACCAAAAAATTCTGGTTCTCCGCCTCATCGCGACCCGAGGCCTCACATCCTTTGAAAACTCAAGAGGCCCGCGGAGATCAATGCTTCCAAAGGAGACGATGCCTGACTCCTGTTGAAAATGTATATGAGTCCCAGGATCCCTGTGGCACGTGGAAAGGGACCCTGGGTCTCCCGCCTCACGTGGAGACGCGTCCCAATTGCCATGCCAAGACTCGAGGAGAATCCCGAGGTGTCCCTCGCACCTACGCAGGAGTCCTGACGTCGCTGAACAAACACGTGTCTGGAAGGGCCCTCCCCATCGTAACTCGAGAATATACCCCAGGTTCCGGCCGCAACTCGAGAAAAACCATGAGACTTCCTCCTCGCTGAGAGATGAGGCCCGATTCCCCTGCACTGCGTGCAGAGCAATTCCGTGTTCCACATCAAACCTGAAAGGAGCCTTGATTTCCTTGATGGCACTGAAGAGAAAACCCAAGATCACTGTCTCAAGGCTAGAGGGATCCTGAGGTCACTGTAGCAACACGAACGTGCTCCGTGGACCCTAAATCAACTCGAGATGAGAGCTTAGTCCCTGGCTTCAACTCAAGAGGAATACCTAGTTTCCACAAGCACCTCAAGAGGAGGCTTCTCTCAGCTACAGGTATGTGAGAGGGACCCTGAGTTTGTGGCTTCAAGTGAAATGGACACGGACATGCTCTGACTAGAAGTAAGGCCGGATAGCCCTGCAGTGAATTGAATGCAGGCTCATCTTGCATCTCCCAAGACGAAGGGATCTCTGAATCCCCTGTGTAGACCACAGAGAAAGACCTAGTTCCCCGCCTCATCGCGACCGGAGGCCTCACATTCTTTGAAAACTCGAGAGTTCCGCGGAGATCAATGCTTCCAAAGGAGACGATTCCTGACTCCTCTTGAAAAGGGATAGGAGTCCCAGGATCCCTGTGGCAAGTGGAAAGGCACTCTGGGTCTCCCGCCTCACGTGGAGACGCCTCCCAATTGCCATGCGAAGACTCGAGGAGAATCCCGAGGTTTCCCTCGCACCTAGGCAGAAGTCCTGGCGTCACTGAACAAACACGTGTCTGGAAGGGCCCTCCCCGCCGTAACTCGAGAATATACCGCAGGTTCCGGCCGCAACTCCAGAAAACCATGAGCCTTCCCTCTCTCCGGGAGATGACACCCGATTCCCATGAACTGCGTGCAGAGCAATTCCGTGTTCCACATCACACATGAAAGGAGCCTTGATTTCCTTGATGGCACTCCAGAGAAAACCCAAGATCCCTGTCTCAAGTCTAGAGGGATCCTGATGTCACTGTAGCAACTCGAAAGGTCTCCGTGGACCTCAAATCAACTCGAGATGAGAGCTTAGTCCCTGGCTTCGACTCAAGAGGAATACCAACTTTCCACAAGCACCTCAAAAAGAGGCTTCTCTCAGCTACAGGTATGTGAGAGGGACCCTGAGTTTGTGGCCTCAAGTGAAATGGACACCGAGATGCTCTGATTCGAAGTAAGGCTGGATATCCCTGCAGTGAATTGAATGCAGGCTCGTCTTGCATCTCCCAAGACGAAGGGCTGTCTGAATTCCCTGTGGAGACCACAGACCAAGACCTAGTTCTCCGCCTCATCGCGAACGGAGGCCTCATAGCCTTTGAAAACTCGAGAGGTCCGCGGAGATCAATGCTTCCAAAGGAGTCGATGCCTGACTCCTCTTGATAATGGATAGGAGTCCCAGGATCCCTGTGGCACGTGGAAAGGGACCCTGGGTCTCCCGCCTCATGGGTAGGCGCGTCCCAATTGCCATGCCAAGACTCGAGGAGAATCCTGAGGTGTCCCTGACACCTAGGCAGAGTCCTTACGTCGCTGAACAAACACGGGTCTGGAAGGGCCCTCCCCGTCGTACCTCGAGAATATACCCCAGGTTCCGGCCGCAACTCGAGACAAACCATGAGAAATCCCCCTCGCCGCGAGATGAGGCCCGATTCCCCTTCACTGCATGCAGAGCAAATCCGTGTTCCACATTAAACGTGAAAGGAGCCTTGATTTCCTTGATGGCACTCCAGAGAAAACCAAAGATCACTGTCTGAAGTCTAGAGGAATCCTGAGGTCACTGTAGCAACATGAAAGGGCTCCGTGGACCCCATATTAACTCGAGATGAGAGCTTAGTCCCTGGCTTCGACGCAAGAGGAATACCACCTTCAACAAGCACCTCAAGAGGAGGCTTCTCTCAGCTACAAGTATGTGAGAGTTACCCTGAGTTTGTGGCCTCAAGTGGAATGGACACCGAGATGCTCTGACTCGAAGGAAGGCCGGATATCCCTGCAGTGAATTGAATGCAGGCTCGTCTTTTATCTCCCAAGACGAAGGGATGTCTGAATGCCCTGTGGAGACCACGGAAAAAGAACTCGTTCTCCGTCTCATCGCGAACGGAGGCCTCACATTCTTTGAAAACTCAAGAGGTCCGCGGAGATCAATGCTTCCAAAGGAGATGATGCCTGACTCTTCTTGAAAATTGTTAGGTGTCCCAGGATCCCTGTGGCACGTGGAAAGGGACACTGGGTCTCCTGTCTCACGTGGAGACGCGTCCCAATTGCCATGCCAAGACTCGAGGAGAATCCCGAGGTGTCCCTCACACCTAGGCAGGAGTCCTGAGGTCGCAGAACAAACACGAGTCTGGAAGGGCCCTGCCCGTCGAAACTCGAGAATATACCCCAGGTTCCGGCCGCAACTCGAGAAAAACCATGAGACTTCCCCCTCACCGTGAGATGAGGCCCGATTCCCCTGCATTGCGCGCAGAGCAATTCCGTGTTCCACATCAAACATGAAAGGAGCCTTGATTTCCTTGATGACACTCCAGAAAAAACCCAAGATCACTGTCTCAAGTCTAGAGGGATCCTGAGGTCACAGTAGCAACACGAAAGTGCTCCGTGGACCCCAAATCAACTCGAGATGAGAGCTTAGTCCCTGGCTTCGACTCAAGAGGAATACCAACTTTCCACAAGCACCACAAGAGGAGGCTTCTCTCAGCTACATGTATGTGAGAGGGACCCTGAGTTTGTGGCCTCAAGTGGAATGGACACCGAGATGCTCTGACTCGAAGGAAGGCCGGATATCCCTGCAGTGAATTGAATGCAGGCTCATCTTGCATCTCCCAAGACAAAGGGATGTCTGAATCCCCTGTGGAGACCACAGAGAACGACCTCGTTCTCCGCCTCATCGCGACTGGAGGCCTCACATTCTTTGAAAACTCGAGAAGTCCGCGGAGATGAATGCTTCCAAAGGAGACGATGCCTGACTCCACTTGAAAATGGATAGGAGTCCCAGGATCCCTGTGGCACGGGGAAAGGGACACTGGGTCTCCCGCCTCACGTGGAGATGCATCCCAATTGCCATGCCAAGACTCGAGGAGAATCCCGAGTTGTCCCTCGCACCTAAGAAGGAGTCCTGACGTCGCTGAACAAACACGTGTCTGGAAGGGCCCTCCCCGTCGTTACTCGAGTATATACCACAGGTTCCGGCCGCAACTCGAGAAAAACCATGAGACTTCCCCCTCGCCGCGAGATGAAGCCCGATTCCCGTGCACTGCGTGCACAGCAATTCCGTGTTTCACACCAAACGTGAAAGGAGCCTTGATTTCCTTGATGGCACTCCAAAGAAATCCCAAGATCACAGTCTCAAGTCTAGAGGGATCCTGAGATCACTGTAGCAAAACGAAAGGGCTCCGTGGACCCCAAATCAACTCGAGATGAGAGCTTATTCCCTGGATTCGACTCAAGAGGAATACCAACTTTCCACAAGCACCTCAAGAGGAGGCTTCTCTCAGCTACAGGTATGTGAGAGGGACCCTGAATTTGTGGCCTCATGTGGAATGGACAACGAGATGCTGTGACTCAAAGTAAGGCCGGATATCCCTGGAGTGAATTGAATGCAGCCTCGTCTTGCGTCTCCCAAGATGAAGGGATGTCTGAATCCCCTGTGGAGATCACAGAGAAAGACCTCGTTCTCCGCCTCATCGCGACCAGAGGCCTCACATTCTTTGAAAACTCCAGAGGTCCGCGGAGATCAATGCTTCCAAAGGAGACGATGCCTGACTCCACTTGAAAATGGATAGGAGTCCCAGGATCATTGCGGCACGTGGAAAGAGACCTTGGGTCTCCCGCCTCACGTGGAGAGGCCTCCCAATTGCCATACCAAGACACGAGGAGAATACCGAGGTGTCCCTCGCACCTAGGCAGGAGTCCTGACGTCGCTGAACAAACACGTGTCTGGAAGGGCCCTCCCCTTCGTAACTCGAGAATATACCCCAGGTTCCGGCCGCAACTCGAGGAAAATCATGAGACTTCCCCCTCGCCACGAGATGAGGCCCGATTCCCCTGCAGTGCGTGCAGAGCAATTCCATGTTCCACATCAAACCTGAAAGGAGCCTTGATTTGCTTGATGGCACTCCAGAGAAAACCCAAGATCACTGTCTCAAGTCTAGAGGGATCCTGAGGTCACTGTAGCAACACGAAAGGGCTCCGTGGACCCCAAATCAACTCAAGATGAGAGCTTAGTCCCTGGCTTCGACTCAAGAGGAATACCAACTTTCCACAAACACCTCAAGAGGAGTCTTCTCTCAGCTACAGGTATGTGAGAGGGACCCTGAGTTTGTGGCCTCAAGTGGAAGGGACACCGAGATGCTCTGACTCGTAGTAAGGCCGGATATCCCTGCAGTGAATTGAATGCAGGATCATCTTGCATCTCCCAAGACGAATGGATGACTGAATCCCCTCTGGAGACCACAGAGAAAGACCTAGTTCTCCGCCTCATCGCGACAGGAGGCCTCACCTCCTTTGAAAACTCGAGAGGTCCGCGGAGATCAATGCTTCCAAAGGAGACGATGCCTGACTCCTCTTGAAAATGGATAGGAGTCCCAGGATCCCTGTGGCACGTGGAAAGGGACCCTGGGTCTCCCGCCTCACGTGGAGACGCATCCCAATTGCCATGCCAAGACTCGTGGAGAATCCCGAGGTGTCCCTCGCACCTAGGTAGGAGTCCTGATGTCGCTGAACAAATACGAGCCTGGAAGGGCCCTCCCCGTCATAACTCGAGAATACACCCCAGGTCCCGGCCACAACTCGAGAAAAACCATGAGACTTCCCCCTCGCCCCGAGATGAGTCCCGATTCCCCTACACTGCGTTCAGAGCAATTCCATGTTAAAGATCAAACGTGAAAGGATCCTTGATTTCCTTGATGGCACTCTAGAGAAAACCCAAGATCACTGTCTCAAGTCTAGAGGGATCCTGAGGTCACTGTAGCAACACGAATGGGCTCCATGGACCGCAAATCAACTCCAGATGAGAGCTCAGTCCCTGGCTTCGACTCAAGAGGAATACCAACTTTCCACAATAACCTCAAGAGGAGGCTTCTCTCAGCTACAGGTATGGGAGAGGGACCCTGAGATTGTGGCCTCAAGTGGAATGGACACCAAGATGCTCTGACTCGAAGTAAGGCCGGATATCCCTGCAGTGAATTGAATGCAGGCTCGTCTTACATCTCCCAAGACGAAGGGATGTCTGAATGCCCTGTGGACACCACAGAGAAAGACCTAGTTCTCTGCCTCTGCGCGACCGGAGGCCTCACATCTTTGAAAACTCGAGAGGTCCGTGGAGATCAATGCTTCCAAAGGAGACGATGCCTGACTCTTCTTGAAAATGGATAGGAGTCCCAGGATCATTGCGGCACGTGGAAAGAGACCTTGGGTCTCCCGCCTCACGTGGAGAGGCCTCCCAATTGCCATACCAAGACACGAGGAGAATACCGAGGTGTCCCTCGCACCTAGGCAGGAGTCCTGACGTCGCTGAACAAACACGTGTCTGGAAGGGCCCTCCCCTTCGTAACTCGAGAATATACCCCAGGTTCCGGCCGCAACTCGAGGAAAATCATGAGACTTCCCCCTCGCCACGAGATGAGGCCCGATTCCCCTGCAGTGCGTGCAGAGCAATTCCATGTTCCACATCAAACCTGAAAGGAGCCTTGATTTGCTTGATGGCACTCCAGAGAAAACCCAAGATCACTGTCTCAAGTCTAGAGGGATCCTGAGGTCACTGTAGCAACACGAAAGGGCTCCGTGGACCCCAAATCAACTCAAGATGAGAGCTTAGTCCCTGGCTTCGACTCAAGAGGAATACCAACTTTCCACAAACACCTCAAGAGGAGTCTTCTCTCAGCTACAGGTATGTGAGAGGGACCCTGAGTTTGTGGCCTCAAGTGGAAGGGACACCGAGATGCTCTGACTCGTAGTAAGGCCGGATATCCCTGCAGTGAATTGAATGCAGGATCATCTTGCATCTCCCAAGACGAATGGATGACTGAATCCCCTCTGGAGACCACAGAGAAAGACCTAGTTCTCCGCCTCATCGCGACAGGAGGCCTCACCTCCTTTGAAAACTCGAGAGGTCCGCGGAGATCAATGCTTCCAAAGGAGACGATGCCTGACTCCTCTTGAAAATGGATAGGAGTCCCAGGATCCCTGTGGCACGTGGAAAGGGACCCTGGGTCTCCCGCCTCACGTGGAGACGCATCCCAATTGCCATGCCAAGACTCGTGGAGAATCCCGAGGTGTCCCTCGCACCTAGGTAGGAGTCCTGATGTCGCTGAACAAATACGAGCCTGGAAGGGCCCTCCCCGTCATAACTCGAGAATACACCCCAGGTCCCGGCCACAACTCGAGAAAAACCATGAGACTTCCCCCTCGCCCCGAGATGAGTCCCGATTCCCCTACACTGCGTTCAGAGCAATTCCATGTTAAAGATCAAACGTGAAAGGATCCTTGATTTCCTTGATGGCACTCTAGAGAAAACCCAAGATCACTGTCTCAAGTCTAGAGGGATCCTGAGGTCACTGTAGCAACACGAATGGGCTCCATGGACCGCAAATCAACTCCAGATGAGAGCTCAGTCCCTGGCTTCGACTCAAGAGGAATACCAACTTTCCACAATAACCTCAAGAGGAGGCTTCTCTCAGCTACAGGTATGGGAGAGGGACCCTGAGATTGTGGCCTCAAGTGGAATGGACACCAAGATGCTCTGACTCGAAGTAAGGCCGGATATCCCTGCAGTGAATTGAATGCAGGCTCGTCTTACATCTCCCAAGACGAAGGGATGTCTGAATGCCCTGTGGACACCACAGAGAAAGACCTAGTTCTCTGCCTCTGCGCGACCGGAGGCCTCACATCTTTGAAAACTCGAGAGGTCCGTGGAGATCAATGCTTCCAAAGGAGACGATGCCTGACTCTTCTTGAAAATGGATAGGAGTCCCAGGATCCCTGTGGCACGTGGAAAGGGACCCTGGGTCTCCCGCCTCACGTGGAGACGCGTCCCAATTGCCATGCCAAGACTCGAGGAGAATCCCGAGGTGTCCCTCGCACCTAGGCAGGAGTCCTGACGTCGCTGAACAAACAGGTGCCTGGCAGGGCTTTCCCCGTCGTAACTCGAGAATATACCCCAGGTTCCGGCCGCAACTCTTGAAAAACCATGAGACTTCCCCCTCACCGCGAGGTGAGGCCCGATTCCCCTACACTGCGTGCAGAGCAATTCCGTGTTCCACATCAAACGTGAAAGGATCCTTGATTTCCTTGATGGAACTCCAGAGAAAACCCAAGATCACTCTCTCAAGTCTAGAGGGATCCTGAGATAACTGTAGCAACACGAAAGGTCTCCGTGGACCGCAAATCAAATCGATATGAGAGCTTAGACCCTGGCTTTGACTCAAGAGGAATACAAACTTTCCACAAGTACCTCAAGAGTAGGCTTCTCTCAGCTACAGGTATGGGAGAGGGACCCTGAGATTGTGGCCTCAAGTGGAATGGACACCAAGATGCTCTGACTCGAAGTAAGGCCGGATATCCCTGCAGTGAATTGAATGCAGGCTCGTCTTGCATCTCCCAAGACGAAGGGATGTCTGAATGCCCTGTGGACACCACAGAGAAAGACTTCGTTCTCCGCCTCAACGCGACCGGAGACCGCACATCCTTTGAAAACTCGAGAGGTCCGCAGAGATCAATGCTTCCAAAGGAGACGATGCCTGACTCCTCTTGAAAATGGATAGGAGTCCCAGGATCCCTGTGGCACATGGTAAGGGACCCTGGGTCTCCCTCCTCACGTGGAGACCCGTCCCAATTGCCATGCCAAGACTCGAGGAATATCCCGAGGTGTCCCTCGCACCTAGGCAGGAGTCCTGAAGTCGCTGAACAAACACGTGTCTGGAAGGGCCCTCCCCGTCGTAACTCGAGAATATACCCCAGGTTCCGACGGCAACTCGAGAAAAACCATGAGACTTCCCCCTCGCCGCGAGATGAGGCCCGATTCCCCTGCACTGCATGCAGAGCAATTCCGTGTTCCACATCAAACGTGAAAGGAGCCTTGATTTCCTTGATGGCACTAAAGAGAAAACGCAAGATCACTGTCTCAAGTCTAGAGGGATCCTGAGGTCACTGTAGTAACACGAAAGCGCTCCGTGGACCCCAAATCAACTCGAGATGAGAGCTTAGTCCCTGGCGTCAACTCAAGAGGAATACCAACTTTCCACAAGCACCTCAAGAAAAGGATTCTCTCAGCTGCAGGTATGTGAGAGGGACCCTGAGTTTGTGGCCTCAAGTGGAGTGGACACCGAGATGCTCTGACTCGAAGTAAGGCCGCATATCCCTGCAGTGAATTGAATGCAGGCTCGTCTTGCATCTTCCAAGACGAAGTGATGTCTGAGTGCCCTGTGGAGACCACATAGATAGACCTAGTTCTCCACCTCATCGCCAGCAGAGGCCTCACATCCTTTGAAATCTCGAGAGGTGCGCGGAGATCAATGCTTCCAAAGGAGATGATGCCTGACTCCTCTTGAAAATGGATAGGAGTCCCAGGATCCCTGTGGCACGTGGAAAGGGACACTGTGTCTCCCGCCTAACGTGGAGACGCCTCCCAATTGCCATGCCAAGACTCGAGGAGAATCCCGAGGTGTCCCTCGCACCTAGGAAGGAGTCCTGACGTCGCTGAATAAACACGTGTCTGGAAGGGCCCTCAACGTCGTAACACGAGAATATACCACAGGTTCCGGCCGCAACTCGAGAAAAACCATGAGACTTCCCCCTCGCCTGCGAGATGAGGCCTGATTCCCCAGCACTGCATGCAGAGCAATTCCGTGTTCCACATCAAACGTTAAAGGAGCCGTGATTTCCTTGGTGGCACTCCAGAGAAAACCCAAGATCACTGTCTCAAGTCTAGAGGGATCCTGAGGTCAATGTAGCAACACAAAAAGGCTCCATGGACCCCAAATCAACTCGAGATGAGAGCTTAGTCCCCGTCTTCAACTCAAGAGGAATACCAGCTTTCCACAAGCACCTCAAGAGGAGGCTTCTCTCAGCTACAGGTATGTGAGAGGAACCCTGAGGTTGTGGCCTTAAGTGGAATGGACACCGAGATGCTCTGACTCGAGGTAAGGCCGGATATCCCAGCAGTGAATTGAATGCAGGCTCGTCTTGCATCTCCCAAGACGAAGGGATGTCTGAATCCCCTGTGGAGACCACAGAGAAAGACCTCGTTCTCCGCCTCTTCACGACCGGAGGCCTCACATCCTTTGAAAACTCGAGAGGTCCGCGGAGATCAATACTTCCCAAGGAGCCGATGCCTGACTCCTCTTCAAAATGGACAGGAGTCCCAGGATCCCTGTGGCACGTGGAAAGGGACCCTGGGTCTCGCGCCTCACGTGGAGACGCGTCCCAATTGCCATGCCAAGACTCGAGGAGGTACCCGAGGTGTCCCTCGCACCTAGGCAGGAATCCTGACTTCGCTGAAAAAACACGTGTGTGGAAGGGCCCTCCCCGTCGTAACCCGAGAATATATCCCAGGTTCCGGCCGCAACTCGAGAAAAACCATGAGACTTCCCCCTCGCAGCGAGATGAGGCCTGATTCCTCTGCACTGCGTGCAGAGCAATTCCTTGATCCACATCAAACGTGAAAGGAGCCTTGATTTCCTTGATGGCACTCCAGAGCATAGCCAAGATCACTGTCTGAAGTCTAGAGGGATCCTGAGGTCAGTGTAGCAACACGAAAGTGCTCTGTTGTCCCCAAATCAACTCGAGATGAGAGCTTAGTCCCTGGCTTCGACTCAAGAGGAATACCAACTTTCCCCAAGCACCTCAAGAGGAGGCTTCTCTCAGCTACAGGTATGTGAGAGGGACCCTGAGTTTGTGGCCTCAAGTGGAATGGACACCGAGATGCTCTGACTCGAAGTAAGGCAGGATATCCCTGCAGTGAATTGAATGCAGGCTCGTCTTGCATCTCTCAAGACGAAGGGATGTCTGAATCCCCTGTGGAGACCACAGAGAAAGACCTCCTTCTCCGCCTCATCGCGACCGGAGGCCTCACATCCTTTGAAAACTCGAGAGGTCCGCGGAGATCAATGCTTCCAAAGGAGACGATGACTGACTCCTCTTGAAAATGGATAGGAGTCCCAGGATCCCTGTGGCACGTGGAAAGGGAACCTGGGTCTCCCGCCTCATGTGGAGACGCGTCCCAATGGCCATGCCAAGACTCGAGGAGAATCCCGAGGTGTCCCTCGCACCTAGGCAAGAGTCCTGACGTCGCTGAAGAAACACGTGTCTGGAAGGGCCCTCCCCGTCGTAATTCGAGAATATACCCCAGGTTCCGGCCGCAACTCGATAAAAACCATGAGACTTCCCCCTCGCCGCGAGATGAGGCCCGATTCCCCTGCAGTGCGTGCAGAGCAATTCCGTGTTCCACAACAAACATGAAAGGAGCCTAGATTTCCTTAATGGCACTCCAGAGAACACCCAAGATCACTGTCGCAAGTCTAGAGGGATCCTGAGGTCACTGTAGCAACACGAAAGTGCTCCGTGTACCCCAAATCAACTCGAGATGAGAGCTTCGTCCCTGGCTTCGACTCAAGAGGAATACCCACTTTCCACAAGCACCTCAAGAGGAGGCTTCTCTCAGCTACAGGTATGTGAGAGGGACCCTGAGTTTGTGGCCTCAAGTGGAATGGACACCGAGATGCTCTGACTCGAAGGAAGGCCGGATATCCCTGCAGTGAATTGAATGCAGGCTCGTCTTGCATCTCCCACGACGAAGGGATGTCTGAATCCCCTGTGGAGACCACAGAGAAAGACCTAGTTCTCCGCCTCATCGCGACCGCAGGCCTCACGTCCTTTGAAAACTCGAGAGGTCCGCGGAGATCAATGCTTCCACAGGAGACTATGCCTGACTCCTCTTGAAAATGGATAGGAGTCCCAGGATGCCTGTGGCACATGGAAAGGGACCCTGGGTCTCCCCCCTCACGTGGAGACGCGTCCAAATGGCCATGCCAAGACTCGAGGAGAATCCCGAGGTGTCCCTCGCACCTAGGCAGGAGTCCTGACGTCGCTGAAGAAACACGTGTCTGGAAGGGCCCTCCCCGTCGTAACTCGAGAATATACCCCAGGTTCCAGCCGCAACTCGAGAAAAACCATGAGACTTCCCCCTCGCCGGGAGATGAGGCCCGATTCCCTTGCACTGCGTGCAGAGCAATTCCGTGTTCCACATCAAACATGAAAGGACCCTTGATTTCCTTGATGGCACTCCAGAGAACACCCAAGATCACTCTCTCAAGTCTAGAGGGATCCTGAGGTCACTGTAGCAACACAAAAGTGCTCCGTGGACCCCAAATCAACTCGACATGAGAGCTTCGTCCCTGGCTTCGACTCAAGAGGAATACCCACTTTCCACAAGTACCTCAAGAGGAGGCTTCTCTCAGCTACATGTATGTGAGAGGGACCCTGAGTTTGTGGCCTCAAGTGGAATGGACACCAAGATGCTCTGACTCGAAGGAAGGCCGGATATCCCTGCAGTGAATTGAATGCAGGCTCGTCTTGCATCTCCCACGACGAAGGGATGTCTGAATCCCCTGTGGAGACCACAGAGAAAGACCTAGTTCTCCGCCTCTTCGTGACTGGAGGCCTCACGTCCTTTGAAAACTCGAGAGGTCCGCGGAGAACAATGCTTCCAAAGGAGACGATGCCTGACTCCTCTAGAAAATGAAACGGAGTCCCAGGATCCCTGTGGCACGTGGAAAGCGAACCTGGGTCTCCCGCCTCACGTGGAGACGCGTCACAATGGCCATGCCAAGACTCGAGGAGAATCCCGAGGTGTCCCTCGCACCTAGGCAGGAGTCCTGACATCGCTGAACAAACACGTGTCTGGAAGGGCCCTCCCCGTCGTAACTCATGAATATACCCCAGGTTCTGGCCGCAACTCGAGAAAAACCATGAGACTTCCCCCTCGCCGCGAGATGAGGCCCGATTCCCCTGCACTGCGTGCAGAGCAATTCCGTGTTCCACATCAAACATGAAAGGAGCCTTGATTTCCTTGATGGCACTCCAGAGAACACCCAAGATCACTGTCTCAAGTCTAGAGGGATCCTGAGGTCACTGTAGCAACACGTAGGGCTCCATGGACCCCAAATCAACTCGAGATGAGAGATTCTTCCCTGGCTTCGACTCAAGAGGAATACCCACTTTCCACAAGCACGTCAGGAGGAGGCTACTCTCATCTAAAGGTATGTGAGAGGGACCCTGAGTTTGTGGCCTCAAGTGGAATGGACACCGAGATGCTCTGACTCGAAGGAAGGCCGGATATCCCTGCAGTGAATTTAATGCAGGCTCGTGTTGCATCTCCCACGACGAAGGGATGTCTGAATCCCTTGTGGAGACCACAGAGAAAGACCTAGTTTTCTGCCTCATCGCGACCGGAGGCCTCACGTCCTTTGAAACCTCGAGAGGTCCGCGGAGATCAATGCTTCCAAAGGAGACTATGCCTGACTCCTCTTGAAAATGGATAGGAGTCGCAGGATCCCTGTGGCACGTGGAAAGGGACCCTGGGTCTCCCGCCTCACGTGGAGACGCGTCCCAATGGCCATGCCATGACTCGAGGAGAATCCCGAGGTGTCCCTCGCACCTAGGCAGGAGTCCTGACGTCGCTGAAGAAACACGTGTCTGGAAGGGCCCTCCCCGTCGTAACTCGAGAATATACCCCAGGTTCCGCCTGCAACTCGAGAAAAACCATGAGACTTCCCCCTCGCCGTGAGATGAGGCCCGATTCCAATGCACTGCGAGCAGAGCAGTTCCGTGTTCCACATCAAACATGAAAGGAGCCTTGATTTCCTTGATGGCACTCCAGAGAACACCCAAGATCACTGTCTCAAGTCTAGAGGGATCCTGAGGTCACTGTAGCAACACAAAAGGGCTCCGTGGACCCCAAATCAATTCGAGACGAGAGCTTCGTCCCTGGCTTCGACTCAAGAGGAATACCCACTTTCCACAAGCACCTCAAGAGGAGGCCTCTCTCAGCTACATGTATGTGAGAGGGACCCTGAGTTTGTGGCCTCAAGTGGAATGGACACCGAGATGCTCTGACTCGAAGGAAGGCCGGATATTCCTGCAGTGAATTGAATGCAGGCTCTTCTTGCATCTCCCACGACGAAGGGATGTCTGAATCCCCTGTGGAGACCACAGAGAAAGACCTAGTTCTCCGCCTCATCGTGAGTGGAGGCCTCACGTCCTTTGAAAACTCGAGAGGTCCGCGGAGACCAATGCTTCCAAAGGAGACCATGCCTGACTCCTCTAGAAAATGGATAGGAGTCCCAGGATCCCTGTGGCACGTGGAAAGCGACCCTGGGTCTCCCGCCTCACGTGGAGACGCGTCCCAATGGCCATGCCAAGACTCGAGGAGAATCCCGAGGTGTCCCTCGCACCTAGGCAGGAGTCCTGACATCGCTTAACCAACACGTGTCTGGAAGGGCCCTCCCCCTCGTAACTCGAGAATATACCCCAGATTCCTGCCGCAACTCGAGAAAAACCATGAGACTTCCCCCTCGCCGCGAGATGAGGCCCGATTCCCCTGCACTGCGTGCAGAGCAATTCCGTGTTCCACATCAAACATGAAAGGAGCCTTGATTTCCTTTATGGCACTCCAGAGAACACCCAAGATCACTGTCTCAAGTCTAGAGGGATCCTGACGTCACTGTAGCAACACGAAAGGGCTCCATGGACCCCAAATCAACTCGAGATGAGAGATTCGTCCCTGGCTTCGACTCAAGAGGAATACCCACTTTCCACAAGCACGTCAGGAGGAGGCTACTCTCAGCTACATATATGTGAGAGGGACCCTGAGTTTGTGGCCTCAAGTGGAATGGACACCGAGATGCTCTGACTCGAAGGAAGGCTGGATATCCCTGCAGTGAATTGAAAGCAGGCACTTCTTGAATCTCCCACGACGAAGGGATGTCTGAATCCCCTGTGGAGGCCACAGAGAAAGACCTAGTTCTCCACCTCATCGCGACCAGAGGCCTCACGTCCTTTGAAAACTCGAGAGGTCCGCGGAAATCAATGCTTCCAAAGGAGACGATGCCTGAGTCCTCTTGAAAATGGATAGGAGTCCCAGGATCACTGTGGCACTTGGAAAGGGACCCTGGGTCTCTCGCCTCACGTGGAGACGCGTCCCAATGGCCATGCCAAGACTCGAGGGGAATCCCGACGTGTCCCTCGCACCTAGGCAGAAGTCCTGACGTCCCTGAACAAACACGTGTCTGGAAGGGCCCTCCTCGTCGTATTTCGAGAATATACCCCAGGTTCCGGCCGCAACTCGAGAAAAACCATGAGACTTTCCCCTCGCCGCGAGATGAGGCCCGATTCCCCTGCACTGCGTGCAGAGCAATTCCGTGTTCCACATCAAACATGAAAGGAGCCTTGATTTCCTTGATGGTACTCCAGAGAACACCCAAGATCACTGTCTCAAGCCTAGAGGGATCCTGAGGTCACTGTAGCAACACGAAAGGGCTCCCTGGACCACAAATCAACTCGAGATGAGAGCCACGTCCCTGGCTTTGACTCAAGACGAATACCCACTTTCCACAAGCACCTCAAGAAGAGGTTTCTCTCAGCTACAGGTATGTGAGAGGGACCCTGAGTTTGCGGCCTCATGTGGAATGGACACCGAGATGCTCTGACTCGAAGGAAGGCCGGATATCCGTGCAGTGAATTGAATGCAGGCTCGTCTTGCATCTCCCACGACGAAGGGATGTCTGAATCCCCTGTGGAGACCACAGAGAAAGACCTATTTCTCCACCTCATCGCGACCGGAGGCCTCAAGTCCTTTGAAAACTCGAGAGGTCCGCGGAGATCAATGCTTCCAAAGGAGACGATGCCTGACTCCTCTTGAAAATGGATAGGAGTCCCAGGATCCCTGTGGCACGTGGAAAGCGACGCTGGGTCTCCCGCCTCACGTGGAGACGCGTCCCAATGGCCATGCCAAGACTCGAGGAGAATCCCGAGGTGTCCCTCGCACCTAGGCAGGAGACCTGACGTCGCTGAAGAAACAAGTGTCTGGAAGGGCCCTCCTCGTCGTAACTCGAGAATATACCCCAGGTTCCGGCCGCAACTCGAGAAAAACCATGAGACTTCCCCCTCGCCGCGAGATGAGGCCCGATTCCCCTGCACTGCGTGCAGAGCAATTCCGTGTTCCACATCAAACATGAAAGGATCCTTGATTTCCTTAATGGCACTCCAGAGAACACCCAAGATCACTGTCTCAATCTAGAGCGATCCTGAGTTCACTGTAGCAACACGAAAGGGCTCCGTGAACCCAAATCAACTCGAGATGAGAGCTTCTTCCCTAGCTTCGACTCAAGAGGAATACCCACTTTCCACAAGCACCTCAAGAGGAGGCTTCTCTCAGCTACAGGTATGTGAGAGGGACCCTGAGTTTGTGGCCTCAAGTGGAATGGACACCGAGATGCTCTGACTCGAAGGAAGGCCAGATATCCCTGCAGTGAATCGAATGCAGGCTCGTCTTGCATCACCCACGACGAAGGGATGTCTGAATCCCCTGTGGAGACTACAGAGAAAGACCTAGTTCTCCGCCTCATCGCGATCGGAGGCCTCACGTCCTTTGAAAACTGAGAGGTCCGCGGAGATCAATGCTTCCAAAGGAGACGATGCCTAACTCCTCTTGAAAATGGATAGGAGTCCCAGGATCCCTGTGGCCCGTGGAAAGGGACCCTGGGTCTCCCGCCTCACGTGGAGACGTGTCCCAATGGCCATGCCAAGACTCGAGGAGAATCCCTAGGTGTCCCTCACACCCAGGCAGGAGTCCTGACATCGCTGAATAAACACGTGTCTGGAAAGGCCCTTCTGGTCGTAACTCGAGAATGTACCCCAGGATCCGGCCGCAACTCGAGAAAAACAATGAGACTTCCCCCTCGCCGCGCGATGAGGCCCGATTCCCTTGCACTGCGTGCAGAGCAATTCCGTGTTCCAAATTAAACATGAAAGGAGCCTTGATTTCCTTGATGGCACTCCAGAGAAAACCCAAAATCACTGTGTCAAGTCTAGAGGGATTCTGAGGTCACTGTAGCAACACGAAAGGGCTCCGTGGACCCCAAATCAACTCGAGATGAGAGCTTTGTCCCTGGCTTCGACTCAAGAGGAATACCCACTTTCCACAAGCACCTCAAGAGGAGGCTTCTCTCAGCTACAGGTATGTGAGAAGGACCCTGAGTTTGTGGCCTCAAGTGGAATGGACACCGAGATGCTCTGACTCGAAGGAAGGCTGGATATCCCTGCAGTGAATTGAATGCAGGCTCGTCTTGCATCTCCCACGACGAAGGGATGTCTGAATCCCCTGTGGAGACCAAGGAGAAAGACCTAGTTCTCCGCCTCATCGGGACCGGAGGCCTCACGTCCTTTGAAAACTCGAGAGGTCCGCGGAGATCAATGCTTCCAAAGGAGACGATGCCTGACTCCTCTTGAAAATGGATAGGAGTCCCAGGATCCCTGTGGCACGTGAAAAGGGACCCTGGGTCTCCCGCCTCACGTGGAGACGCGTCCCAATGGCCATGCCAAAACTCGAGGAGAATCCCGAGGAGTCCCTCGCACCCAGGCAGGAGTCCTGACGTCGCTGAATAAACACGTGTCTGGAAAGGCTCTTCTGGCCGGAAGTCGAGAAAGTAGCCCAGGTTGCGGCCGCAACTCGAGAAAAACCATGAGACTTCCCCCTCGCCGCGAGATGAGGCCCGATTCCCCTGCACTGCGTGCACAGCAATTCCGTGTTCCACATCAAACCTGAAAGGAGCCTTGATTTCCTTGATGGCACTCCAGAGAAGACCCAAGATCACTGTCTCATGTCTAGAGGGATACTGAGGTCACTGTAGCAACACGAAAGGGCTCCGTGGACCCCAAATCAACTCGAGATGAGAGCTTCGTCCCTGGCTTCGACTCAAGAGGAATATCCACTTTCCACAAGCACCTCAAGAGGAGGCTTCTCTCAGCTACAGGTATGTGAGAGGGACCCTGAGTTTGTGGCCTCAAGTGGAATGGACACCGAGATGCTCCGACTCGAAGGAAGGCCGGATATCCCTGCAGTGAATTGAATGCAGGCCTCTTTTGCATCTCCCACGACGAAGGGATGTCTGAATCCCCTGTGGAGACCACAGAGAAAGACCTAGTTCTCCGCCTCATCGCGATCGGAGGCCTCACGTCCTTTGAAAACTCGAGAGGTCCGCGGAGATCAATGCTTCCAAAGGAGACCAAGCCTGACTCCTCTTGAAAATGGATAGGAGTCCCAGGATCCCTGTGGCACGTGGAAAGTGACCCTCGGTCTCCCGCCTCACGTGGAGACGCGTCCCAATCGCCATGCCAAGACTCGAGGAGAATCCCGAGGTGTCCCTCGCACCTAGGCAGGAGTCCTGACGTCACTGAACAAACACGTGTCTGGAAGGGCCCTCCCCGTCGTAACTCGAGAATATACCCCAGCTTCCGACCGCAACTCGAGCAAAACCATGAGACTTCCCCTTCGCCGCGAGATGAGGCCCGATTCCTCTGCACTGCGTGCAGAGCAATTCCGTGTTCCACATCAAACATGAAAGGAGCCTTGATTTCCTTGATGGCACTCCAGAGAACACCCAAGATCACAGTCTCATGTCTAGACGGATACTGAGGTCACTGTAGCAACACGAAAGGGCTCCGTGGACCCCAAATCAACTCGAGATGAGAGCTTCGTCCCTGGCTTCGACTCAAGAGGAATACCCACTTTCCACAAGCACCTCAGGAGGAGGCTTCTCTCAGCTACAGGTATGTGAGAGGGACCCTGAGTTTGTGGCCTCAAGTAGAATGGACACCGAGATGCTCTGAATCGAAGGAAGGCCGGATATCCCTGCAGTGAATTGAATACAGGCTCGTCTTGCATCTCCCTCGACGAAGGGATGTCTGAATCCCCTGTGGAGACCAAGGAGAAAGACCTAGTTCTCCGCCTCATCGCGACCGGAGGCCTCACGTCCTTTGAAAACTCGAGAGGTCCAAGGAGATCAATGCTTCCAAAGGAGACGATGCCTGACTCCTCTTGAAAATGGATAGGAGTCCCAGGATCCCTGTGGCACGTGGAAATGGACCCTGGGTCTCCCGCCTCACGTGGAGACGCGTCCCAATGGCCATGCCAAGACTCGAGGAGAATCCCGAGGTGTCCCTCGCACCTAGGCAGGTGTCCTGACGTCGCTGAAAAACACGTGTCTGAAAGGGCCCTCCCCGTCGTAACTCGAGAATATACCCCAGGTTCCGGCCGCAACTCGAGAAAAACCATGAGACTTCCCCCTCGCCGCGAGATGAGGCCCGATTCCCCTGCACTGTGTGCAGAGCAATTCCGTGTTCCACATCAAACAGGAAAGGAGCCTTGATTTCCTTGATGGCACTGCAGAGAACACCCAAGATCACTGTCTCATGTGTAGAGGGATACTGAGGTCACTCTAGCAACACGAAAGGGCTCCGTGGACACCAAATCAACTCGAGATGAGAGCTTCTTCCCTGGCTTCGACTCAAGAGGAATACCCACTTTCCACAAGCACCTCAAGAGGAGGCTTCTCTCAGCTACAGGTATGTGAGAGGGACCCTGCGTTTGTGGCCTCAAGTGGAATGGACACCGAGATGCTCTGACTCGAAGGAAGGCCCGATATCCCTGCAGTGAATTGAATGCAGGCCTCTTTTGCATCTCCCACGAAGAAGGGATGTCTGAATCCCCTGTGGAGACCACAGAGAAAGACCTAGTTCTCCGCCTCTTCACGATCGGACGCCTCAAGTCCTTTGAAAACTCGCGAGGTCCGCGGAGATCAATGCTTCCAAAGGAGACGATGACTGACTCCTCTTGAAAATGGATAGGAGTCCCAGGATCCCTGTGGCACGTGGAAAGGGACCCTGGGTCTCCCGCCTCACGTGGAGATGCGTCCCAATGGCCATGCCAAGACTCGAGGAGAATCCCGAGGTGTCCCTCGCACCCAGGCAGGAGTCCTGACATCGCTGAATAAACACGTGTCTGGAAAGGCCCTTCAGGTCGTAACTCGAGAATGTACCCCAGGTTCTGGCCGCAACTCGAGAAAAACAATGAGACTTCCCCCTCGCCGCGAGATGAGGCCCGATTCCCCTGCACTGCGTGCAGAGCAATTCCGTGTTCCAAATCACACATGAAAGGAGCCTTGATTTCCTTGATGGCACTCCAGAGAACACCCAAGATCACTGTCTCAAGTCTAGAGGGATTCTGAGGTCACTGTAGCAACACGAAAGGACTCCGTGGACCCCAAATCAACTCGAGATGAGAGCTTCGTCCCTGGCTTCGACTCAAGAGGAATACCCACTTTCCACAAGCACCTCAAGAGGAGGCTTCTCTCAGCTACAGGTATGTGAGAGGGACCCTGAGTTTGTGGCCTCAAGTGGAATGGACACCGAGATGCTCTGACTCGAAGGAAGGCCGGATATCCCTGCAGTGAATTGAATGCAGGCCTCTTTTGCATCTCCCACGACGAAGGGATGTCTGAATCCCCTGTGGAGACCACAGAGAAAGACCTAGTTATCCGCCTCATCGCGATCGGAGGACTCACGTCCATTGAAAACTCGAGAGGTCCAAGGAGATCAATGCTTCCAAAAGAGACGATGCCTGACTCCTCTTGAAAATGGATAGGAGTCCCAGGATCCCTGGGGCACGTGAAAACGCACCCTGGGTCTCCCGCCTCACGTGGAGACGCGTCCAAATGGCCATGCCAAGACTCGAGGAGAATCCCGAGTTGCCCCTCGCACCTAGGCAGGAGTCCTGACGTCGCTGAACAAACACGTGTCTGGAAGGGCCCTTCCGGTCGTAACTCGAGAGTGTACCCCAGGTTCCGGCCGCAACTCGAGAAAAACAATGAGACTTCCCCCTCGCCGCGAGATGAGGCCCGATTCCCCTGCACTGTGTGCAGAGCAATTCCGTGTTCCACATCAAACAGGAAAGGAGCCTTGATTTCCTTGATGGCACTCCAGAGAACACCCAATCACTGTCTCATTTCTAGAGGGATACTGAGGTCACTCTAACAACACGAAAGGGCTCTGTGGACACCAAATCAACTCGAGATGAGAGCTTCTTCCCTGGCTTCGACTCAAGAGGAATACCCACTTTCCACAAGCACCTCAAGAGGAGGCTTCTCTCAGCTACAGGTATGTGAGAGGGACCCTGAGTTTGTGGCCTCAAGTGGAATGGACACCGATATGCTCTGACTCGAAGGAAGTCCGGATATCCCTGCAGTGAATTGAATGCAGGCTCGTCTTGCATCTCCCACGACGAAGGGATGTCTGAATCCCCTGTGGAGACCACAGAGAAAGACCTTGTTCTCCGCCTCATCGCGACTGGAGGTCTCCCGTCCTTTGAAAACTCGAGAGGTCCGCGGAGAACAAGGCTTCCAAAGGAGACGATGCCTGACTCCTCTTGAAAATGGATAGGAGTCCCAGGATCCCTGTGGCACGTGGAAAGGGACCCTGGGTCTCCCGCCTCACGTGGAGATGCGTCCCAATGGCCATGCCAAGACTCGAGGAGAATCCCGAAGTGTCCCTCGCACCTAGGCAGGAGTCCTGACGTCGCTGAACAAACACGTGTCTGGAAGGGCCCTCCCCGTCGTAACTTGAGGATATACCCCAGGTTCCGGCCGCAACTCGAGAAAAACCATTAGACTTCCCCCTCGCCGCGAGATGAGGCCCGATTCCCCTGCACTGCGTGCAGAGCAATTCCGTGTTCCAAATCAAACATGAAAGGAGTCTTGATTTCTTTGATGGCACTCCAGAGAAAACCCAAGATCACTGTCTCAAGTCTAGAGGGATACTGAGGTCACTGTAGCAACACGAAAGGGCTCCGTGGACCCCAAATCAACTCGAGATGAGAGCTTCGGCCCTGGCTTCGACTCAAGAGGAATACCCACTTTCCACAAGCACCTCAAGAGGAGGCTTCTCTCAGCTACAGGTATGTGAGAGGGACCCTGAGTTTGTGGCCTCAAGTGGAATGGACACCGAGATGCTCTGACTCGAAGGAAGGCCGGATATCCCTGCAGTGAATTGAATGCAGGCTCGTCTTGCAATCCCCACGCGAAGGGATGTCTGAATCCCCTCTGGAGACAACAGAGAAAGACCTAGTTCTCCGCCTCATCGCGACCGGAGGCCTCACGTCCTTTGAAAACTCGATAGGTCCGCGGAGATCAATGCTTCCAAAGGAGACGATGCCTGACTCCTCTTGAAAATGGATAGGAGTCCCAGGATCCCTGTGGCACGTGGAAATGGACCCTGGGTCTCCCGCCTCACGTGGAGATGCGTCCCAATGGCCATGCCAAGACTCGAGGAGAATCCCGAAGTGTCCCTCGCACCTAGGCAGGAGTCCTGACGTCGCTGAAAAACACGTGTCTGGAAGGGCCCTCCCCGTCGTAACTCCAGAATATACCCCAGGTTCCGGCCGGAACTCGAGATAAACCATGAGAATTCCCCCTCGCCGCGAGATGAGGCCCGATTCCCCTGCACTGTGTGCAGAGCAATTCCGTGTTCCACATCAAACAGGAAAGGAGCCTTGATTTCCTTGATGGCACTCCAGAGAACACCCAAGATCACTGTCTCATGTCTAGAGGGATACTGAGGTCACTGTAGCAACACGAAAGTTCTCCGTGGACCCCAAATCAACTCGAGATGCGAGCTTCGTCCCTGGCTTCGACTCAAGAGGAATACCCACTTTCCACAAGCACCTCAAGAGGAGGCTTCTCTCAGCTACAGGTATGTGAGAGGGACCCTGAGTTTGTGGCCTTAAGTGGAATGGACACCAAGATGCTCTGACTCGAAGGAAGGCCGATAACCCTGCAGTGAATTGAATGCAGGCTCTTCTTGCATCTCCCACGACGAAGGGATGTCTGAATCCACTGTGGAGACCACTGAGAGAGACCTAGTTCTCCGCCTCATTGCGACCGGAGGCCTCAAGTCCTTTGAAAACTCGAGAGGTCCGCGGAGATCAATGCTTCCAAAGGAGACGATGCCTGACTCCTCTTGAAAATGTATAGGAGTCCCAGGATCCCTGTGGCACGTGGAAAGGGACCCTGGGTCTCCCGCCTCACGTGCAGACGCGTCCAAATGTCCATGCCAAGACTCGAGGAGGATCCCGAGGTGTCCCTCGCACCTATGCAGGAGTCCTGACATCGCTGAACAAACACGTGTCTGGAAGGGCCCTTCCGGTCGTAACTCGAGAGTGTACCCCAGGTTCCGGCCACAACTCGAGAAAAACAATGAGACTTCCCCCTCGCCGCGAGATGAGGCTCGATTCCCCTGCACTGCGTGCAGAGCAACTCCGTGTTCCAAATCACACATGAAAGGAGCCTTGATTTCCTTGATGGCACTCCAGAGAACACCCAAGATCACTGTCTCAAGTCTAGAGGGATCCTGAGGTCACTGTAGCAACACGAAAGGGCTCCGTGGACCCCAAATCAACTCGAGATGAGAGCTTCGTCCCTGGCTTCGACTCAAGAGGAATACCCACTTTCCACAAGCACCTCAAGAGGAGGCTTCTCTCAGCTACAGGTATGTGAGAGGGACCCTGAGTTTGTGGCCTCAAGTGGAATGGACACCGATATGCTCTGACTCGAAGGAAGTCCGGATATCCCTGCAGTGAATTGAATGCAGGCTCGTCTTGCATCTCCCACGACGAAGGGATGTCTGAATCCCCTGTGGAGACCACAGAGAAAGACCTTGTTCTCCGCCTCATCGCGACTGGAGGTCTCCCGTCCTTTGAAAATTCGAGAGGTCCGCGGAGAACAAGGCTTCCAAAGGAGACGATGCCTGACTCCTCTTGAAAATGGATAGGAGTCCCAGGATCCCTGTGGCACGTGGAAATGGACCCTGGGTCTCCCGCCTCACGTGGAGACGCGTCCCAATGGCCATGCCAAGACTCGAGGAGAATCCCGAGGTGTCCCTCGCACCTAGGCAGGAGTCCTAACGTCGCTGAAAAACACGTGTCTGGAAGGGCCCTCCCCGTCGTAACTTGAGGATATACCCCAGGTTCCGGCCGCAACTCGAGAAAAACCATGAGACTTCCCCCTCGCCGCGAGATGAGGCCCGATTCCCCTGCACTGCGTGCAGAGCAATTCCGTGTTCCAAATCAAACATGAAAGGAGTCTTGATTTCTTTGATGGCACTCCAGGGAAAACCCAAGATCACTGTCTCAAGTCTAGAGGGATACTGAGGTCACTGTAGCAACACGAAAGGGCTCCGTGGACCCCAAATCACCTCGAGATGAGAGCTTCGTTCCTGGCTTCCACTCAAGAGGAATACCCACTTTCCACAAGCACCTCAAGAGGAGGCTTCTCTCAGCTACAGGTATGTGAGAGGGACCCTGAGTTTGTGGCCTCAAGTAGAATGGACACCGAGATGCTCTGAATCGAAGGAAGGCCGGATATCCCTGCAGTGAATTGAATGCAGGCTCGTCTTGCATCTCCCTCGACGAAGGGATGTCTGAATCCCCTGTGGAGACCAAGGAGAAAGACCTAGTTCTCCGCCTCATCGCGACCGGAGGCCTCACGTCCTTTGAAAACTCGAGAGGTCCAAGGAGATCAATGCTTCCAAAGGAGACGATGCCTGACTCCTCTTGAAAATGGATAGGAGTCCCAGGATCCCTGTGGCACGTGGAAATGGACCCTGGGTCTCCCGCCTCACGTGGAGACACGTCCCAATGGCCATGCCAAGACTCGAGGAAAATCCCGAGGTGTCCCTCGCACCTAGGCAGGAGTCCTGACGTCGCTGAAAAACACGTGTCTGGAAGGGCCCTCCCCGTCGTAACTCGAGAATATACCCCAGGTTCCGGCCGCAACTCGAGAAAAACCATGAGACTTCCCCCTCGCCGCGAGATGAGGCCCGATTCCCCTGCACTGTGTGCAGAGCAATTTCGTGTTCCACATCAAACAGGAAAGGAGCCTTGATTTCCTTGATGGCACGCCAGAGGACACCCAAGATCACTGTCTCATGTCTAGAGGGATACTGAGGTCACTCTAACAACACGAAAGGGCTCCGTGGACACCAAATCAACTCGAGATGAGAGCTTCTTCCCTGGCTTCGACTCAAGAGGAATACCCACTTTCCACAAGCACCTCAAGAGGAGGCTTCTCTCAGCTACAGGTATGTGAGAGGGACCCTGAGTTTGTGGCCTCAAGTGGAATTGACACCGAGATGCTCTGACTCGAAGGAAGGCCGGATATCCTTGCAGTGAATTGAATGCAGGCCTCTTTTGCATCTCCCACGAAGAAGGGATGTCTGAATCCCCTGTGGAGACCACAGAGAAAGACCTAGTTCTCCGCCTCTTCGCGATCGGACGCCTCACGTCCTTTGAAAACTCGCGAGGTCCGCGGAGATCAATGCTTCCAAAGGAGACGATGCCTGACTCCTCTTGAAAATGGATAGGAGTCCCAGGATCCTTGTGGCACGTGAACAGGGACCCTGGGTCTCCCGCCTCACGTGGAGATGCGTCCCAATGGCCATGCCAAGACTCGAGGAGAATCCCGAGGTGTCCCCACGCACCCAGGCAGGAGTCCTGACATCGCTGAATAAACACGTGTCTGAAAGGCCCTTCTGGTCGTAACTCGAGAATGTACCCCAGGTTCCGGCCGCAACTCGAGAAAAACAATGAGACTTCCCCCTCGCCGCGAGATGAGGCCCGATTCGCCTGCACTGCGTGCAGAGCAATTCCGTGTTCCACATCAAACATGAAAGGAGCCTTGATTTACTTGATGGTACTCCAGAGAACACCCAAGATCACTGTCTCATGTCTAGAGGTATACTGAGGTCACTGTAGCAACACGAAAGGGCTCCGTGGACCCCAAATCAACTCGAGATGAGAGCTTCTTCCCTGGCTTCGACTCAAGAGGAATACCACTTTCCACAAGCACCTCAAGAGGAGGCTTCTCTCAGCTACAGGTATGTGAGAGGGACCCTGAGTTTGTGGCCTCAAGTGGAATGGACACCGAGATGCTCTGACTCGAAGGAAGGCCGGATATCCCTGCAGTGAATTGAATGCAGGCCTCTTTTGCATCTCCCACGACGAAGGGATGTCTGAATCCCCTGTGGAGACCACAGAGAAAGACCTAGTTATCCGCCTCATCGCGATCGGAGGACTCACGTCCATTGAAAACTCGAGAGGTCCGAGGAGATCAATGCTTCCAAAAGAGACGATGCCTGACTCCTCTTGAAAATGGATAGGAGTCCCAGGATCCCTGGGGCACGAGAAAACGCACCCTGGGACTCCCGCCTCACGTGGAGACGCGTCCAAATGGCCATGCCAAGACTCGAGGAGAATCCCGAGTTGCCCCTCGCACCTAGGCAGGAGTCCTGACGTCGCTGAACAAACACGTGTCTGGAAGGGCCCTTCCGGTCGTAACTCGAGAGTGTACCCCAGGTTCCAGCCGCAACTCGAGAAAAACAATGAGACTTTCCCCTCGCCGCGAGATGAGGCCCGATTCCCCTGCACTGTGTGCAGAGCAATTCCGTGTTCCACATCAAACAGGAAAGGAGGCTTGAATTCCTTGATGGCACTCCAGAGAACACCCAAGATCACTGTCTCATGTCTAGAGGGATACTGAGGTCACTCTAACAACACGAAAGGGCTCCGTGGACACCAAATCAACTCGAGATGAGAGCTTCTTCCCTGGCTTCGACTCAAGAGGAATACCCACTTTCCACAAGCACCTCAAGAGGAGGCTTCTCTCAGCTACAGGTATGTGAGAGGGACCCTGAGTTTGTGGCCTCAAGTGGAATGGACACCGAGATGCTCTGACTCGAAGGAAGGCCGGATATCCCTGCAATGAATTGAATGCAGGCCTCTTTTGCATCTCCCACGAAGAAGGGATGTCTGAATCCCCTGTGGAGACCACAGAGAAAGACCTAGTTCTCCGCCTCTTCGCGATCGGAGGCCTCACGTCCTTTGAAAACTCGCGAGGTCCGCGGAGATCAATGCTTCCAAAGGAGACGATGACTGACTCCTCTTGAAAATGGATAGGAGTCCCAGGATCCCTGTGGCACGTGGAACGGGACCCTGGGTCTCCCGCCTCACGTGGAGATGCGTCCCAATGGCCATGCCAAGACTCGAGGAGAATCCCGAAGTGTCCCTCGCACCTAGGCAGGAGTCCTGACGTCGCTGAACAAACACGTGTCAAGAAGGGCCCTCCCCGTCGAAACTCGAGAGTGTACCCCAGGTTCCGGCCGCAACTCGAGAAAAACAATGAGACTTCCCCCTCGCCGCGAGATGAGGCTCGATTCCCCTGCACTTCGTGCAGAGCAAATCCGTGTTCCAAATCACACATGAAAGGAGCCTTGATTTCCTTGATGGCACTCCAGAGAACACCCAAGATCACTGTCTCAAGTCTAGAGGGATCCTGAGGTCACTGTAGCAACACGAAAGGGCTCCGTGGACCCCAAATCACCTCGAGATGAGAGCTTCGTCCCTGGCTTCGACTCAAGAGGAATACCCACTTTCCACAAGCACCTCAAGAGGAGGCTTCTCTCAGCTACAGGTATGTGAGAGGGACCCTGAGTTTGTGGCCTCAAGTAGAATGGACACCGAGATGCTCTGAATCGAAGGAAGGCCGGATATCCCTGCAGTGAATTGAATGCAGGCTCGTCTTGCATCTCCCTCGACGAAGGGATGTCTGAATCCCCTGTGGAGACCAAGGAGAAAGACCTAGTTCTCCGCCTCATCGCGACCGGAGGCCTCACGTCCTTTGAAAACTCGAGAGGTCCAAGGAGATCAATGCTTCCAAAGGAGACGATGCCTGACTCCTCTTGAAAATGGATAGGAGTCCCAGGATCCCTGTGGCACGTGGAATTGGACCCTGGGTCTCCCGCCTCACGTGGAGACGCGTCCCAATGGCCATGCCAAGACTCGAGGAGAATCCCGAGGTGTCCCTCGCACCTAGGCAGGAGTCCTGACGTCGCTGAAAAACACGTGTCTGGAAGGGCCCTCCCCGTCGTAACTCGAGAATATACCCCAGGTTCCGGCCGCAACTCGAGAAAAACCATGAGACTTCCCCCTCGCCGCGAGATGAGGCCCGATTCCCCTGCACTGTGTGCAGAGCAATTTCGTGTTCCACATCAAACAGGAAAGGAGCCTTGATTTCCTTGATGGCACTCCAGAGGACACCCAAGATCACTGTCTCATGTCTAGAGGGATACTGAGGTCACTCTAACAACACAAAAGGGCTCCGTGGACACCAAATCAACTCGAGATGAGAGCTTCTTCCCTGGCTTCGACTCAAGAGGAATACCCACTTTCCACAAGCACCTCAAGAGGAGGCTTCTCTCAGCTACAGGTATGTGAGAGGGACCCTGAGTTTGTGGCCTCAAGTGGAATTGACACCGAGATGCTCTGACTCGAAGGAAGGCCGGATATCCTTGCAGTGAATTGAATGCAGGCCTCTTTTGCATCTCCCACGAAGAAGGGATGTCTGAATCCCCTGTGGAGACCACAGAGAAAGACCTAGTTCTCCGCCTCTTCGCGATCGGACGCCTCACGTCCTTTGAAAACTCGCGAGGTCCGCGGAGATCAATGCTTCCAAAGGAGACGATGCCTGACTCCTCTTGAAAATGGATAGGAATCCCAGGATCCCTGTGGCACGTGAAAAGGGACCCTGGGTCTCCCGCCTCACGTGGAGATGCGTCCCAATGGCCATGCCAAGACTCGAGGAGAATCCCGAGGTGTCCCCACGCACCCAGGCAGGAGTCCTGACATCGCTGAATAAACACGTGTCTGAAAGGCCCTTCTGGTCGTAACTCGAGAATGTACCCCAGGTTCCGGCCGCAACTCGAGAAAAACAATGAGACTTCCCCCTCGCCGCGAGATGAGGCCCGATTCGCCTGCACTGCGTGCAGAGCAATTCCGTGTTCCACATCAAACATGAAAGGAGCCTTGATTTACTTGATTGTACTCCAGAGAACACCCAAGATCACTGTCTCATGTCTAGAGGTATACTGAGGTCACTGTAGCAACACGAAAGGGCTCCGTGGACCCCAAATCAACTCGAGATGAGAGCTTCTTCCCTGGCTTCGACTCAAGAGGAATACCACTTTCCACAAGCACCTCAAGAGGAGGCTTCTCTCAGCTACAGGTATGTGAGAGGGACCCTGAGTTTGTGGCCTCAAGTGGAATGGACACCGAGATGCTCTGACTCGAAGGAAGGCCGGATATCCCTGCAGTGAATTGAATGCAGGCCTCTTTTGCATCTCCCACGACGAAGGGATGTCTGAATCCCCTGTGGAGACCACAGAGAAAGACCTAGTTATCCGCCTCATCGCGATCGGAGGACTCACGTCCATTGAAAACTCGAGAGGTCCGAGGAGATCAATGCTTCCAAAAGAGACGATGCCTGACTCCTCTTGAAAATGGATAGGAGTCCCAGGATCCCTGGGGCACGTGAAAACGCACCCTGTGACTCCCGCCTCACGTGGAGACGCGTCCAAATGGCCATGCCAAGACTCGAGGAGAATCCCGAGTTGCCCCTCGCACCTAGGCAGGAGTCCTGACGTCGCTGAACAAACACGTGTCTGGAAGGGCCCTTCCGGTCGTAACTCGAGAGTGTACCCCAGGTTCCAGCCGCAACTCGAGAAAAACAATGAGACTTTCCCCTCGCCGCGAGATGAGGCCCGATTCCCCTGCACTGTGTGCAGAGCAATTCCGTGTTCCACATCAAACAGGAAAGGAGCCTTGAATTCCTTGATGGCACTCCAGAGAACACCCAAGATCACTGTCTCATGTCTAGAGGGATACTGAGGTCAGTCTAACAACACGAAAGGGCTCCGTGGACACCAAATCAACTCGAGATGAGAGCTTCTTCCCTGGCTTCGACTCAAGAGGAATACCCACTTTCCACAAGCACCTCAAGAGGAGGCTTCTCTCAGCTACAGGTATGTGAGAGGGACCCTGAGTTTGTGGCCTCAAGTGGAATGGACACCGAGATGCTCTGACTCGAAGGAAGGCCGGATATCCTTGCAGTGAATTGAATGCAGGCCTCTTTTGCATCTCCCACGAAGAAGGGATGTCTGAATCCCCTGTGGAGACCACAGAGAAAGACCTAGTTCTCCGCCTCTTCGCGATCGGAGGCCTCACGTCCTTTGAAAACTCGCGAGGTCCGCGGAGATCAATGCTTCCAAAGGAGACGATGACTGACTCCTCTTGAAAATGGATAGGAGTCCCAGGATCCCTGTGGCACGTGGAACGGGACCCTGGGTCTCCCGCCTCACGTGGAGATGCGTCCCAATGGCCATGCCAAGACTCGAGGAGAATCCCGAAGTGTCCCTCGCACCTAGGCAGGAGTCCTGACGTCGCTGAACAAACACGTGTCTGGAAGGGCCCTCCCCGTCGAAACTCGAGAGTGTACCCCAGGTTCCGGCCGCAACTCGAGAAAAACAATGAGACTTCCCCCTCGCCGCGAGATGAGGCTCGATTCCCCTGCACTTCGTGCAGAGCAACTCCGTGTTCCAAATCACACATGAAAGGAGCCTTGATTTCCTTGATGGCACTCCAGAGAACACCCAAGATCACTGTCTCAAGTCTAGAGGGATCCTGAGGTCACTGTAGCAACACGAAAGGGCTCCGTGGACCCCAAATCAACTCGAGATGAGAGCTTCGTCCCTGGCTTCGACTCAAGAGGAATACCCACTTTCCACAAGCACCTCAAGAGGAGGCTTCTCTCAGCTACAGGTATGTGAGAGGGACCCTGAGTTTGTGGCCTCAAGTGGAATGGACACCGAGATGCTCTGACTCGAAGGAAGGCCGGATATCCCTGCAATGAATTGAATGCAGGCCTCTTTTGCATCTCCCACGAAGAAGGGATGTCTGAATCCCCTGTGGAGACCACAGAGAAAGACCTAGTTCTCCGCCTCTTCGCGATCGGAGGCCTCACGTCCTTTGAAAACTCGCGAGGTCCGCGGAGATCAATGCTTCCAAAGGAGACGATGCCAGACTCCTCTTGAAAATGGATTGGAGTCCCAGGATCCCTGTGGCACGTGGAAATGGACCCTGGGTCTCCCGCCTCACGTGGAGATGCGTCCCAATGGCCATGCCAAGACTCGAGGAGAATCCCGAGGTGTCCCCACGCACCCAGGCAGGAGTCCTGACATCGCTGAATAAACACGTGTCTGGAAAGGCCCTTCTGGTCGTAACTCGAGAATGTACCCCAGGTTCCGGCCGCAACTCGAGAAAAACAATGAGACTTCCCCCTCGCCGCGAGATGAGGCCCGATTCCCCTGCACTGCGTGCAGAGCAATTCCGTGTTCCACATCAAACATGAAAGGAGCCTTGATTTCCTTGATGGCACTCCAGAGAACACCCAAGATCACTGTCTCATGTCTAGAGGGATACTGAGGTCACTGTAGCAACACGAAAGGGCTCCGTGGACCCCAAATCAACTCGAGATGAGAGCTTCTTCCCTGGCTTCGACTCAAGAGGAATACCACCTTCCACAAGCACCTCAAGAGGAGGCTTCTCTCAGCTACAGGTATGGGAGAGGGACCCTGAGTTTGTGGCCTCAAGTGGAATGGACACCGAGATGCTCTGACTCGAAAGAAGGCCGGATATCCCTGCAGTGAATTGAATGCAGGCCTCTTTTGCATCTCCCACGACGAAGGGATGTCTGAATCCCCTGTGGAGACCACAGAGAAAGACCTAGTTCTCCGCCTCATCGCGATCGGAGAACTCACGTCCATTGAAAACTCGATAGGTCCGCGGAGATCAATGCTTACAAAGGAGACGATGCCTGACTCCTCTTGAAAATGGATAGGAGTCCCAGGATCCCTGTGGCACGTGGAAAGGGACCCTGGGTCTCCCGCCTCACCTGGAGATGCGTCCTAATGGCCATGCCAAGACTCGAGGAGAATCCCGAGGTGTCCCTCGCACCTAGGCAGGAGTCCTGACGTCGTGAAAAACACGTGTCTGGAAGGGCCCTCCCCGTCGTACTCGATAATATACCCCAGGTTCCGGCCACAACTCGAGAAAAACCATGAGACTTCCCCCTCGCCGCGAGATGAGGCCCGATTCCCCTGCACTGTGTGCAGAGTAATTGCGTGTTCCACATCAAACAGGAAAGGAGCCTTGATTTCCTTGATGGCATTCCAGAGGACACCCAAGATCACTGTCTCATGTCTAGAGGGATACTGAGGTCACTGTAGCAACACGAAAGGTCTCCGTGGACCCCAAATCAACTCGAGATGCGAGCTTCGTCCCTGGCATTGACTCAAGAGGAATACCCACTTTCCACAAGCACCTCAAGAGGAGGCTTCTCTCAGCTACAGGTATGTGAGAGGGACCCTGAGTTTGTGGCCTCAAGTGGAATGGACACCGAGATGCTCTGACTCGAAGGAAGGCCGGATAACCCTGCAGTGAATTGAATGCAGGCTCTTCTTGCATCTCCCACGACGAAGGGATGTCTGAATCCCCTGTGGAGACCACTGAGAGAGACCTAGTTCTCCGCCTCATCGCGACCTGAGGCCTCACGTTCTTTGAAAACTCGAGAGGTCCGTGGAGATCAATGCTTCCAAAGGAGACGATGCCTGACTCCTCTTGAAAATGGATAGGAGTCCCAGGATCCCTGTGTCACGTGGAAAGGGACCCTGGGTCTCCCTCCTCACGTGGAGACGCGTCCCAATGTCCATGCCAAGACTCGAGGAGGATCCCGAGGTGTCCCTCGCACCTATGCAGGAGTCCTGACGTCGCTGAACAAACACGTGTCTGGAAGGTCCCTCCCCGTCGTAACTCGAGAATATACCCCAGGTTCCGGACGCAGCTCGAGAAAAACCATGAGACTTCCCCCTCGCCGCGAGATGAGGCCCGATTCCCCTGCACTGCGTGCACAGCAATTCCGTGTTCCACATCAAACATGAAAGGAGCCTTGATTTCCTTGATGGCACTCCAGAGGACACCCAAGATCACTGTCTCATGTCTAGAGGGATACTGAGGTCACTGTAGCAACACGAAAGGGCTCCGTGGACCCCAAATCAACTCGAGATGAGAGGTTCTTCCCTGGCTTCGACTCAAGAGGAATACCCACTTTCCACAAGCACCTCAAGAGGAGGCTTCTCTCAGCTACAGGTATGTGAGAGGGACCCTGAGTTTGTGGCCTCAAGTGGAATGGACACCGAGATGCTCTGACTCGAAGGAAGGCCGGATATTTCTGCAGTGAATTGAATGCAGGCCTCTTTTGCATCTCCCACGAAGAAGGGATGTCTGAATCCCCTGTGGAGACCACAGAGAAAGACCTAGTTCTCTGCCTCTTCGCGATCGCAGGCCTCATGTCCTTTGAAAACTCGCGAGGTCCGCGGAGATCAGTGCTTCCAAAGGAGACGATGCCTGACTCCTCTTGAAAATGGATAGGAGTCCCAGGATCCCTGTGGCACGTGGAAAGGGACCCTGGGTCTCCCGCCTCACGTGGAGATGCGTCCCAATGGCCATGCCAAGACTCGAGGAGAATCCCGAGGTGTCCCCACGCACCCAGCCAGGAGTCCTGACATCGCTGAATAAACACGTGTCTGGAAAGGCCCTTCTGGTCGTAACTCGAGAATGTACCCCAGGTTCCGGCCGCAACTCGGGAAAAACAATGAGACTTCCCCCTCGCCGCGAAATGAGGCCCGATTCCCCTGCACTGCGTGCAGAGCAATTCCGTGTTCCACATCAAACATGAAAGGAGCCTTGATTTCCTTGATGGCACTCCAGAGAACACCCAAGATCACTGTCTCATGTCTAGAGGGATACTGAGGTCACTGTAGCAACACGAAAGGGCTCCGTGGAGCCCAAATCAACTCGAGATGAGAGCTTCTTCCCTGGCTTCGACTCAAGAGGAATACCACTTTCCACAAGCACCTCAAGAGGAGGCTTCTCTCAGCTACAGGTATGTGAGAGGGACCCTGAGTTTGTGGCCTCAAGTGGAATGGACTCCGAGATGCTCTGACTCGAAGGAAGGCCTGATATCCCTGCAGTGAATTGAATGCAGGCCTCTTTTGCATCTCCCACGACGAAGGGATGTCTGAATCCCCTGTGGAGACCCCAGAGAAAGACCTAGTTCTCCGCCTCATCGCGATCGGAGGACTCACGTCCATTGAAAACTCGCGAGGTCCGCTGAGATCAATGCTTCCAAAAGAGACGATGCCTGACTCCTCTTGAAAATCGATAGGAGTCCCAGGATCCCTGTGGCACGTGGAAAGGGATCCTGGGTCTCCCGCCTCACGTGGAGATGCTTCCCAATGGCCATGCCAAGACTCGAGGAGAATCCCGAAGTCTCCCTCGCACCTAGGCAGGAGTCCTGACGTCGCTGAACAAACACGTGTCTGGAAGGGCCCTCCCCGTCGTAACTTGAGGATATACCCCAGGTTCCGGCCGCAACTCGAGAAAAACCATGAGACTTCCCCCTCGCCGCGAGATGAGGCCCGATTCCCCTGCACTGCGTGCAGAGCACTTCCGTGTTCCAAATCAAACATGAAAGGAGTCTTGATTTCTTTGATGGCACTCCAGGGAAAACCCAAGATCACTGTCTCAAGTCTAGAGGGATCCTGAGGTCACTGTAGCAACACGAAAGGTCTCCGTCGACCCCAAATCAAATCGAGATGCGAGCTTCGTCCCTGGCTTCGACTCAAGAGGAATACCCACTTTCCACAAGCACCTCAAGAGGAGGCTTCTCTCAGCTACAGGTATGTGAGTGGGACCCTGAGTTAGTGGCCTCAAGTGGAATGGACACCGAGATGCTCTGACTCGAAGGAAGGCCGGATAACCCTGCAGTGAATTGAATGCAGGCTCTTCTTGCATCTCCCACGACGAAGGGATGTCTGAATCCCCTGTGGAGACCACTGAGAGAGACCTAGTTCTCCGCCTCATCGCGACCGGAGGCCTCACGTCCTTTGAAAACTCGAGAGGTCCACGGAGATGAATGCTTCCAAAGGAGACGATGCCTGACTCCTCTTGAAAATGGATAGGAGTCCCAGGATTCCTGTGGCACGTGGAAAGGGACCCTGGGTCTCCCGCCTCACGTGGAGACGTGTCCCAATCGCCATGCCAAGACTCGAGGAGAATCCCGAGGTGTCCCTCGCACCTAGGCAGGAGTCCTGACGTCACTGAACAAACACGTGTCTGGAAGGGCCCTCCCCGTCGTAACTCGAGAATATACCCCAGGTTCCGGCCGCAACTCGAGAAAAACCATGAGACTTCCCCCTCGCCGCGAGATGAGGCCCGATTCCCCTGCACTGCTTGCAGAGCAATTCCGTGTTCCACATCAAACATAAAAGGAGCCTTGATTTCCTTGATGGCACTCCAGAGAACCCCCAAGATCACTGTCTCATGTCTAGAGGGATACTGAGGTCACTCTAGCAACACGAAAGGGCTCCGTGGACCCCAAATCAAGTCGAGATGAGAGCTTCGTACCTGGCTTCCACTCAAGAGGAATACCCACTTTTCACAAGCACCTCAAGAGGAGGCTTCTCTCAGCTACAGGTATGTGAGAGGGACCCGGAGTTTGTGGCCTCAAGTGGAATGGACACCGAGATGCTCTGACTCGAAGGAAGGCCGGATATTCCTGCAGTGAATTGAATGCAGGCCTCTTTTGCATCTCCCACGAAGAAGGGATGTCTGAATCCCCTGTGGAGACCACAGAGAAAGACCTAGTTCTCTGCCTCATCGCGACCGGAGGCCTCACGATCTTTGAAAACTCGAGAAGTCCGCGGAGATCAATGCTTCCAAAGGAGACGATGCCTGACTACTCTTGAAAATGGACAGGAGTCCCAGGATCCCTGTGGCACGTGGAAAGGAACCCTGGGTCTCCCACCTCACGTGGAGACGCGTCCCAATGGCCATGCCAAGACTCGAGGAGAATCCCGAGGTGTCCCTCGTACCTAGGCAGCAGTCCTGACGTCGCTGAACAAACACGTGTCTGTAAGGGCCCTCCCCGTCGTAACTCGAGAATATACCGCAGGTTTCGGCCGCAACTCGAGAAAAACCAAGAGACTTCCCCCTCGCCACGATATGAGGCCCGATTCCCCTGCACTGCGTGCAGAGCAATTCCGTGTTCCACATCAAACATGAAAGGAGCCTTGATTTCCTTGATGGCACTCCAGAGAACACCCAAGATCACTGTCTCAAGTCTAGAGGGATCCTGAGGTCACTGTAGCAACACGAAAGGGCTCCGTGGACTCCAAATCAACTCGAGATGAGAACTCCGTCCCTGGCTTCGACTCAAGAGGAAAACCCACTTTCCACAAGCACCTCAAGAAGAGGCTTCTCTCAGCTACAGGTATGTGAGAGGGACCCTGAGTTTGGGGCCTCAAGTGGAATGGACACCGAGATGCTCTGACTCGAAGGAAGGCCGGATATCCCAGGAGTGAATTGAATGCAGGCTCGTCGTGCATCTCCCACGATGAAGGGATGTCTGAATCCCCTGTGGAGCACACAGAGAAAGACCTAGTTCTCTGCCCCATCGCGAACGGAGGCCTCACGTCTTTGAAAACTCGAGAGGTCCGCGGAGATCAATGCTTCCAAAGGAGACGATGCCTGACTCCTCTTGAAAATGGATAGGAGTCCCAGGATCCCTGTGGCACGTGGAAAGGGACCCTGGGTCTCCCGCCTCACGTGGAGACACGTCCCAATGGCCATGACAAGACTCGAGGAGAATCCCGAGGTGTCCCTCGCACCTAGGCAGGAGTCCTGACGTCGCTGAACAAACACGTGTCTGGAAGGCCCCTCCCCGTCGTAACTCGAGAATATACCCCAGGTTCCGGTCGCAACTCGAGAAAAACCATGAGACTTCCCCCTCGCCGCGAGATGAGGCCCGATTCCCCTGCACTGCGGGCAGAGCAATTCCGTGTTCCACATCAAACCTGAAAGGAGCCTTGATTTCCTTGATGTCACTCCAGAGAACACCCAAGATCAATGTCTCAAGTCTTGAGGGATCCTGAGGTCACTCTAGCAACATGAAAGTGCTCCGTGGACCCCAAATCAACTCGAGATGAGAGCTTACTCCCTGGCATCGACTCAAGAGGGTATACCCACTTTCCATAAGCACCTCAAGAGGAGGCTTCTCTCTGCTACAGGTATGTGAGAGGGACCCTGAGTTTGTGGCCTCAAGTGGAATGGACACCGGGATGCTCTGACTCGAAGGAAGGCCGGATATCCTTGCAGTGAATTGAATGCAGGCTCGTCTTGCATCTCCCACGACGAAGGGATGTCTGAATCCCCTGTGGAGCCCACAGAGAAAGACCTAGTTCTCCACCTCATCGCGACCAGAGGCCTCACGTCCTTTGAAAACTCGAGAGGTCCGCGGAGATCAATGCTTCCAAAGGAGACGATGCCTGACTCCTCTTGAAAATGGATAGGAGTCCCAGGATCCCTGTGGCACGTGGAAAGGGACCCTGGGTCTCCCGCCTCACGTGGAGACGCGTCCCAATGGCCATGCCAAGACACGAGGAGAATCCCGAGTTGTCCCTCGCCCCTGGCAGGAGTCCTGACGTCGCTGAACCAACACGTGTCTGGAAGGGCCCTCTCCATCGTAACTCCAGAATATACCCCAGGTTCCGGCCGGAACTCGAGAAAAACCATGAGACTTCCCCCTCGCCGCAAGATGAGGCCCGATTCCCCTGCACTGCGTGCAGAGCAATTCCGTGTTCCACATCAAACAGGAAAGGAGCCTTGATTTCCTTGATGGCACTCCAGAAAACACCCAATTCACTGTCTCAAGTCTAGAGGCATCCTGAGGTCACTGTAGCAACACGAAACGGCTCCGTGGACCCCAAATCAACTCGAAATGAGAGCTTCGTCCCTGGCTTGGACTCCAGAGGAATACCCACTTTCCACAAGCACCTCAAGAGGAGGCTTCTCTCAGCTACAGGTATGTAAGAGGGACCCTGAGTGTGTGGCTTCAAGTGGAATGGACACCGAGATGCTCTGACTCGAAGGAAGGCCGGATATCCCGGCAGTGAATTGAATGCAGGCTCGTCTTGCATCTCCCACGATGAAGGGATATCTGAATCCCCTGTGGAGACCACAGAGAAAGACCTAGTTCTCCGCCTCCTCGCGACCGGAGGCCTCACGTCCTTTGAAAACTCGAGAGGTCCTCGGAGATCAATGCTTCCAAAGGAGACGATGCCTGACTCCTCTTGAAAATGGATAGGAGTCCCAGGATACCTGTGGCACGTGGAAAGGGACACTGGGTCTCCCGCCTCACCTGGAGACGCATCCCAATGGCCATGAAAAGACTCGAGGAGAAACCCGAGGTGTCCCTCGCACCTCGACAGGAGTCCTGACGTCGCTGAACAAACACGTGTCTGGAAGGGCCCTCCCCGTCGGAACTCGAGAATATACCCCAGGTTCCGGCCGCAACTCGAGAAAAACCATGAGACTTCCCCCTCGCCGCGAGATGAGGCCCGATTCCCCTGCACTGCGTGCAGAGCAATTCCGTGTTCCACATCAAACATGAAAGGAGCCTTGATTTCCTTGATGGCACTCCAGAGAACACCCAAGATCAATGTCTCAAGTCTTGAGGGATCCTGAGGTCACTCTAGCAATATGAAAGTGCTCCGTGGACCCCAAATCAAATCGAAATGAGAGCTTCTTCCCTGGATTGGCCTCCAGAGGAATACCCACTTTCCACAAGCACCTCAAGAGGAGGCTTCGCTCAGCTACAGGTAAGTGAGAGGGACCCTGAGTTTGTGGCCTCAAGTGGAATGGACACCGAGATGCTCTGACTCGAAGGTAGGCCGGATATCCTTGCAGTGAATTGAATGCAGGCTCGTCTTGCATCTCCCACGACGAAGGGATGTCTGAATCCCCTGTGGAGCCCACAGAGAAAGACCTAGTCCTCCGCCTCATCGCGACCGGAGGCCTCACGTCCTTTGAAAATTCGAGAGGTCCGCGGAAATCAATGCTTCCGAAGGAAACGATGCCTGACTCCTCTTGAAATGGATAGGAGTCCCAGGATCCCTGTGGCACGTGGAAAGGGACCCTGGGTCTCCCGCCTCACGTGGAGATGCGTCCCAATGGCCATGCCAAGACTCGAGGTGAATCCCGAGGTGTCCCTCGCACCTAGGCAGGAGTCCTGATGTCGCTGAACAAACACGTGTCTGGAAGGGCCCTCCCCGTCGTAACTCGAGAATATACCCCAGGTTCCGGCCGCAACTCGAGAAAAACCATGAGACTTCCCCCTCGCCGTGAGATGAGGCCCGATTCCCCTGCACTGCGTGCAGAGCAATTCCGTGTTCCACATCAAACGTGAAAGAAGCCTTGATTTCCTTGATGGCACTCCAGAGAACACCCAAGATCACTGTCTGAAGTCTAGAGGGATCCTGAGGTCACTGTAGCAACACGAAAGGGCTCCCTGGACCCCAAATCAACTCGAGATGAGAGCTTCGTCCCTGGCTTCGACTCAAGAGGAATACCCACTTTCCACAAGCACCTCAAGAGGAGGCTTCTCTCAGCTACAGGTATGTAAGAGGGACCCTGAGTTTGTGGCTTCAAGTGGAATGGACACCGAGATGCTCTGACTCGAAGGAAGGCCGGATATCCCGGCAGTGAATTGAATGCAGGCTCGTCTTGCATCTCCCACGACGAAGGGATATCTGAATCCCCTGTGGAGACCCCAGAGAAAGACCTAGTCCTCCGCCTCCTCGCGACCGGAGGCCTCACGTCCTTTGAAAACTCGAGAGTTCCGCGGAGATCAATGCTTCCAAAGGAGACGATGCCTGACTCCTCTTGAAAATGGATAGGAGTCCCAGGATACCTGTGGCACGTGGAAAGGGACACTGGGTCTCCCGCCTCACATGGAGACGCATCCCAATGGCCATGCCAAGACTCGAGGAGAATCCCGAGGTGTCCCTCGCACCTCGACAGGAGTCCTGACGTCGCTGAACAAACACGTGTCTGGAAGGGCCCACCCCGTCGGAACTCGAGAATATACCCCAGGTTCCGGCCGCAACTCGAGAAAAACCATGAGACTTCCCCCTCGCCGCGAGATGAGGCCCGATTCCCCTGCACTGCGTGCAGAGCAATTCTGTGTTCCACATCAAACATGAAAGGAGCCTTGATTTCCTTGATGGCACTCCAGAGAACACCCAAGATCAATGTCTCAAGTCTTGAGGGATCCTGAGGTCACTCTAGCAATATGAAAGTGCTCCGTGGACCCCAAATCAAATCGAAATGAGAGCTTCGTCCCTGGATTGGCCTCCAGAGGAATACCCACTTTCCACAAGCACCTCAAGAGGAGGCTTCGCTCAGCTACAGGTAAGTGAGAGGGACCCTGAGTTTGTGGCCTCAAGTGGAATGGACACCGAGATGCTCTGACTCGAAGGTAGGCCGGATATCCTTGCAGTGAATTGAATGCAGGCTCGTCTTGCATCTCCCACGACGAAGGGATGTCTGAATCCCCTGTGGAGCCCACAGAGAAAGACCTAGTCCTCCGCCTCATCGCGACCGGAGGCCTCACGTCCTTTGAAAATTCGAGAGGTCCGCGGAAATCAATGCTTCCGAAGGAAACGATGCCTGACTCCTCTTGAAATGGATAGGAGTCCCAGGATCCCTGTGGCACGTGGAAAGGGACCCTGGGTCTCCCGCCTCACGTGGAGATGCGTCCCAATGGCCATGCCAAGACTCGAGGTGAATCCCGAGGTGTCCCTCGCACCTCGACAGGAGTCCTGACGTCGCTGAACAAACACGTGTCTGGAAGGGCCCACCCCGTCGGAACTCGAGAATATACCCCAGGTTCCGGCCGCAACTCGAGAAAAACCATGAGACTTCCCCCTCGCCGCGAGATGAGGCCCGATTCCCCTGCACTGCGTGCAGAGCAATTCCGTGTTCCACATCAAACATGAAAGGAGCCTTGATTTCCTTGATGGCACTCCAGAGAACACCGAAGATCAATGTCTCAAGTCTTGAGGGATCCTGAGGTCACTCTAGCAATATGAAAGTGCTCCGTGGACCCCAAATCAAATCGAAATGAGAGCTTCGTCCCTGGATTGGCCTCCAGAGGAATACCCACTTTCCACAAGCACCTCAAGAGGAGGCTTCTCTCTGCTACAGGTATGTGAGAGGGACCCTGAGATTGTGGCCTCAAGTGGAATGGACACCGAGATGCTCTGACTCGAAGGAAGGCCGGATATCCTTGCAGTGAATTGAATGCAGGCTCGTCTTGCATCTCCCACGGCGAAGGGATGTCTGAATCCCCTGTGGAGCCCACAGAGAAAGACCTAGTTTTCCACCTCATCGTGACCGGAGGCCTCACGTCCTTTGAAAACTCGAGAGGTCCGCGGAGATCAATGCTTCCAAAGGAGACGATGCCTGACTCCTCTTGAAAATGGATAGGAGTCCCAGGATCCCTGTGGCACGTGGAAAGGGACCCTGGGTCTCCCGCCTCACGTGGAGACGCGTCCCAATGGCCATGCCAAGACATGAGGAGAATCCCGAGGTGTCCCTCGCCCCTGGCAGGAGTCCTGACATCGCTGAACCAACACGTGTCTGAAAGGGCCCTCCCCGTCGTAATTCCAGAATATACCCCAGGGTCCGGCCGGAACTCGAGAAAAACCATGAGACTTCCCCCTCGCCGCGAGATGAGGCCCGATTCCCCTGCACTGCGTGCAGACCAATTCCGTGTTCCACATCAAACAGGAAAGGAGCCTTGATTTCCTTGATGGCACTCCAGAGAACACCCAAGATCACTGTCTCATGTCTAGAGGGATACTGAGGTCACTCTAACAACACGAAAGGGCTCCGTGGACACCAAATCAACTCGAGATGAGAGCTTCTTCCCTGGCTTCGACTCAAGAGGAATACCCACTTTCCACAAGCACCTCAAGAGGAGGCTTCTCTCAGCTACAGGTATGTGAGAGGGACCCTGAGTTTGTGGCCTCAAGTGGAATGGACACCGAGATGCTCTGACTCGAAGGAAGGCCGGATATCCCTGCAATGAATTGAATGCAGGCCTCTTTTGCATCTCCCACGAAGAAGGGATGTCTGAATCCCCTGTGGAGACCACAGAGAAAGACCTAGTTCTCCGCCTCTTCGCGATCGGAGGCCTCACGTCCTTTGAAAACTCACGAGGTCCGCGGAGATCAATTCTTCCAAAGGAGACGATGCCTGACTCCTCTTGAAAATGGATAGGAGTCCCAGGATCCCTGTGGCACGTGGAAAGGGACCCTGGGTCTCCCGCCTCACGTGGAGACGCGTCCCAATGGCCATGCCAAGACACGAGGAGAATCCCGAAGTGTCCCTCGCACCTAGGCAGGAGTCCTGACGTCGCTGAACAAACACGTGTCTGGAAGGGCCCTCCCCGTCGTAACTTGAGGATATACCCCAGGTTCCGGCCGCAACTCGAGAAAAACCATGAGACTTCCCCCTCGTCGCGAGATGAGGCCCGATTCCCCTGCACTGCGTGCAGAGCAATTCCGTGTTCCAAATCAAACATGAAAGGAGTCTTGATTTCTTTGATGGCACTCCAGAGAAAACCCAAGATCACTGTCTCAAGTCTAGAGGGATACTGAGGTCACGGTAGCAACAGGAAAGGGCTCCGTGGACCCCAAATCAACTCGAGATGCGAGCTTCGTCCCTGGCTTCGACTCAAGAGGAATACCCACTTTCCACAAGCACCTCAAGAGGAGGCTTCTCTCAGCTACAGGTATGTGAGAGGGACCCTGAGTTTGTGGCCTCAAGTGTAATGGACACCGGGATGCTCTGACTCGAAGGAAGGCTGGATATCCTTGCAGTGAATTGAATGCAGGCTCGTCTTGCATCTCCCACGACGAAGGGATGTCTGAATCCCCTGTGGAGCCCACAGAGAAAGACCTAGTTCTCCACCTCATCGCGACCGGAGGCCTCACGTCCTTTGAAAACTCGAGAGATTCGCGGAGATCAATGCTTCCAAAGGAGACGATGCCTGACTCCTCTTGAAAATGGATAGGAGTCCCAGGATCCCTGTGGCACGTGGAAAGGGACCCTGGGTCTCCCGCCTCACGTGGAGACGCGTCCCAATGGCCATGCCAAGACACGAGGAGAATCCCGAGGTGTCCCTCGCCCCTGGCAGGAGTCCTGACGTCGCTGAACGAACACGTGTCTGGAAGGGCCCTCCCCGTCGTAACTCCAAAATATACCCCAGGTTCAGGCCGGAACTCGAGAAAAACCATGAGACTTCCCCCTCGCCGCGAGATGAGGCCCGATTCCCCTGCACTGCGTGCAGAGCAATTCCGTGTTCCACATCAAACATGAAAGGAGCCTTGATTTCCTTGATGGCACTCCAGAGAACACCCAAGATCACTGTCTGAAGTCTAGACGGATCCTGAGGTCACTGTAGCAACACGAAAGGGCTCCCTGGACCCCAAATCAACTCGAGATGAGAGCTTCGTCCCTGGCTTCGACTCAAGAGGAATACCCACTTTCCACAAGCACCTCAAGAGGAGGCTTCTCTCAGCTACAGGTATGTAAGAGGGACCCTGAGTTTGTGGCTTCAAGTGGAATGGACACCGAGATGCTCTGACTCGAAGGAAGGCCGGATATCCCGGCAGTGAATTGAATGCAAGCTCGTCTTGCATCTCCCACGACGAAGGGATGTCTAAATCCCCTGTGGAGATCACAGAGAAAGACCTAGTTCTCCGCCTCATCGCGACCGGAGGCCTCACGTCCTTTGAAAACTCGAGAGTTCCGCGGAGATCAATGCTTCCAAAGGAGACGATGCCTGACTCCTCTAGAAAATGGATAGGAGTCCCAGGACACCTGTGGCACGTGGAAAGGGACCCTGGGTCTCCCGCCTCACGTGGAGACGCGTCCCAATGGCCATGCCAAGACTCGAGGAGAATCCCGAGGTGTCCCTCGCACCTCGACAGGAGTCCTGACGTCGCTGAACAAACACGTGTCTGGAAGGGCACTCCCCGTCGTAACTCGAGAATATATCCCAGGTTCCGGCCGCAACTCGAGAAAAACCATGAGACTTCCCCCTCGCCGCGAGATGAGGCCCGATTCCCCTGCACTGCATGCAGAGCAATTCCGTGTTCCACATCAAACATGAAAGGAGAATTGATTTCCTTGATGGCACTCCAGAGAACACTCAAGATCACTGTCTGAAGTCTATAGGGATCCTGAGGTCACTGTAGCAACACGAAAGGGCTCCATGGACCCCAAATCAACTCGAGATGAGAGCTTCGTCGTGGCTTCGACTCAAGAGGAATACCCACGTTCCAGAATCACCTCAAGAGGAGGCTACTCTCAGCTACAGGTATGTGAGAGGGACCCTGAGTTTGTGGCCTGAAGTGGAAAACACACCGAGATACTCTGACTTGGAGGAAGGCCGGATATCCCTGCAGTGAATTGAATGCAGGCTCGTCTTGCATCTCCCACGACGAAGGGATGTCTGAATCCCCTGTGGAGACCACAGAGAAAGACCTAGTTCTCCGCCTCATCGCGACCGGAGGCCTCACATCCTTTGAAAACTCGAGAGGTCCGCGGAGATCAATGCTTCCAAAGGAGACGATGCCTGACTACTCTTGAAAATGGATAGGAGTCCCAGGATCCCTGTGGCACGTGGAAAGGAACCCTGGGTCTCCCGCCTCACGTGGAGACGCGTCCCAATTGCCATGCCAAGACTCGAGGAGAATCCCGAGGTGTCCCTCGTACCTAGGCAGGAGTCCTGACGTCCCTGAACAAACACGTGTCTGGAAGGGCCCTCACCGTCGTAACTCGAGAATATACCGCAGGTTCCGCCCGAAACGCGAGAAAAACCATGAGACTTCCCCCTCGCCACGAGATGAGGCCCGATTCCCCTGCACTGCGTGCAGAGCAATTCCGTGTTCCACATCAAACATGAAAGGAGCCTTGATTTCCTTGATGGCACTCCAGAGAACACCCAAGATCACTGTCTCAAGTCTAGAGGGATCCTGAGGTCACTGTAGCAACACGAAAGGGCTCCGTGGACTCCAAATCAACTCGAGATGAGAGCTCCGTCCCTGGCTTCGACTCAAGAGGAATACCCACTTTCCACAAGCACCTCAAGAGGAGGCTTCTCTCAGCTTCAGGTATGTGAGAGGGACCCTGAGTTTGTTTCCTCAAGTGGAATGGACACCGAGATGCTCTGACTCGAAGGAAGGCCGAATATCCCGGCAGTGAATTGAATGCAGGCTCGTCTTGCATCTCCCACGACGAAGGGATGTCTGAATCCCCTGTGGAGACCACAGAGAAAAACCTAGTTCTCCGCCTCATCGCGACCGGAGCCCTCACGTCCATTAAAAACTCTAGAGGTCCGCGGAGATCAAGGCTTACAAAGAGACAATGCCTGACTCCTCTTGAAAATGGATAGGAGATCCAGGATCCCTGTGGCACGTGGAAGGGGACTCTGGGTTTCCCGCCTCACGTGGAGACGCGTCCCAATGGCCATGCCAAGACTCGAGGAGAATCCCGAGGTGTCCCTCGCATCTCAGCAGGAGTCCTGACGTCACTGAACAAAGAAGTGTCTGGAAGGGCCCTCCCCGTCGTAAATCGAGATATACCCCAGGTTCCGGCCGCAACTCGAGAAAAACCATGAGACTTCCCCCTCGCCGCGAGATGAGGCCCGATTCCCCTGCACTGCGTGCAGAGCAATTCCGTTTTCCACATCAAACATGAAAGGAGCCTTGATTTCCTTGATGGCACTCCAGAGAACACCCAAGATCACTGTCTCAAGTCTAGAGGGATCCTGAGGTCACTGTAGCAACAAGAAAGGGTTCCGTGGACCCCAAATTAACTCGAGATGAGAGCTTAGTCCCTGGCTTCGACTCAAGAGGAATACCCACTTTCCACAAGCACCTCAAGAGGTGGCTTCACTCAGCTACAGGTATGTGAGAGGGACCCTGACTTTGTGGCCTCAAGTGGAATGGACACCGAGATGCTCTGACTCGAAGGAAGGCCGGATATCCCTGCAGTGAATTGAATGCAGGCCTCTTTTGCATCTCCCACGACGAAGGGATGTCTGAATCCCCTGTGGAGACCACAGAGAAAGACCTAGTTCTCCGCCTCATCGCGACCGGAGGCCTCACGTCCTTTGAAAACTCGAGAGGTCCGCGGAGATCAATGCTTCCAAAGGAGACGATGCCTGACTCCTCTTGAAAATGGATAGGAGTCCCAGGATCCCTTTGGCACGTGGAAAGGGACGCTGGGTCTCCCGCCTCACGTGGAGACGCGTCCCAGTGGCCATGGCAAGACTCGAGGAGAATCCCGAGGTGTCGCTCGCACCTAGGCAGGAGTCCTGACGTCGCTGAACAAACACGTGTCTCGAAGGGCCCTCCCCAACCTAACTCGAGAATATACCCCAGGTTCCGGCCGCAACTCGAGAAAAACCATGAGACTTCCCCCTGGCCGCGAGATGAGGCCCGATTCCCCTGCACTGCGTGCAGAGCAATTCCGTGTTCCACATCAAACTTCAAAGGAGCCTTGATTTCCTTGATGGCACTGCAGAGAACACCCAAGATCACTGTCTCAAGTCTAGAGGGATCCTGAGGTCACTGTAGCAACACAAAAGTGGTCCGTGGACCCAAAATCAACTCGAGATGAGAGCTTCGTCTCTGGCTTCGACTCCAGAGGAATACCCACTTTCCACAAGCACCTCCAGAGGAGGCTTCTCTCAGCTAGAGGTATGTGAGAGGGACCCTGAGTTTGTTGCCTCAAGTGGAATCGACACCGAGATGCTCTGACTCGAAGAAAGGCTGGATATTCCTGCAGTGAATAGAATGCAGGCTCGTCTTGCATCTCCCAAGGTGAAGGGATGTCTGAATACCCTGTGGAGACCACAGAGAAAGACCTAGTTTTCCGCCTCATCGCGAACAGAGGCCTCACATTATTGAAAACTCGAGAGGTCCGCGGAGATCAATGCTTCCAAAGGAGACGATGCCTGACTCCTCTTGAAAATGGATAGGAGTCCCAGGATCCCTTTGGCACGTGGAAAGGGACCCTGGGTCTCCCGCCTCACGTGGAGACACGTACCAATTGCCATTCCAAGACTCGAGGAGAATCCCGAGGTGTCCCTCGCACCTAGGCAGGAGTCCTGACGTCGCTGAACAAACCCGTGTCTGGAAGGTCCCTCCCCATCGTAACTCGAGAATATACCCCATGTTCCGGCCGCAACTCGAGAAAAACCATGAGACTTCCCCCTCGCCGCGAGATGAGGCCTGACGCCCCTGCACTGCGTGTAGAGCAATTCCGTGTTCCACATCAAACGTGAAAGGAGCCTTGATTTCCTTGCTGGCACTCCAGAGAAAACCCAAGATCACTGTCTCAAGTCTAGAGGGATCCTGAGGTCACTGTAGCAAAAAGAAAAGGCTCCGTGGACCACAAATCAACTCAAGATGAGACCTTAGTCCTTGTCTTCGACTCAAGAGGAATATCAACTTTCCACAAGCACCTCAAGAGAAGGCTTCTCTCAGCTACAGGTATGTGAGAGGGACCCTGAGTTTGTGGCCTCAAGTGGAATGGACACCGAGATGCTCTGACTCGAAGGAAGGCCGGATATCCTGGCAGTGAATTGAATGCAGGTTCGTCTTGCATCTCCCATGAAGAAGGGGTGTCTGAATCCCCTGTGGAGACCACAGAGAAAGACCTAGTTCTCCGCCTCATCGCGACCGGAGGCCTCACGTCCTTTGAAAACTCGAGAGGTCAGCGGAGATCAGTGCTTCCAAAGGAGACGATGCCTGACTCCTCTTGAAAATGGATAGGAGTCCCAGGATCCCTGTGGCACGTGGAAAGGGACCCTGGGTCTCCCGCCTCACGTGGAGACGCGTCCCAATGGCCATGCCAAGACTCGAGGAGAATCCCGAGATGTCCCTCACACCTAGGCAGGAGTCCTGACGGCTCTGAACAAACACGTGTCTGGAAGGGCCCTCCCCGTCGTAACTCGAGAATATACCCCAGGTTCCGGCCGCAAGTCGAGATAAACCATGAGACTTCCCCCTCGCCACGAGATGAGGCCCGATTCCCCTGCACTGCGTGCAGAGCTATTCCGTGTACCACATCAAACCTGAAAGGAGCCTTGATTTCCTTGATGGCACTCCAGAGAACACCCAAAATCACTGTCTCAAGTCTAGAGGGATCCTGAGGTCACTGTAGCAACACGAAAGGGCTCCGTGGACTCCAAATCAACTCGAGATGAGAGCTCCGTCCCTGGCTTCGACTCAAGAGGAATACCCACTTTCCACAAGCACCTCAAGAGGAGGCTTCTCTCAGCTTCAGGTATGTGAGAGGGACCCTGAGTTTGTTTCCTCAAGTGGAATGGACACCGAGATGCTCTGACTCGAAGGAAGGCCGAATATCCCGGCAGTGAATTGAATGCAGGCTCGTCTTGCATCTCCCACGACGAAGGGATGTCTGAATCCCCTGTGGAGACCACAGAGAAAAACCTAGTTCTCCGCCTCATCGCGACCGGAGCCCTCACGTCCATTAAAAACTCTAGAGGTCCGCGGAGATCAAGGCTTACAAAGAGACAATGCCTGACTCCTCTTGAAAATGGATAGGAGATCCAGGATCCCTGTGGCACGTGGAAGGGGACTCTGGGTTTCCCGCCTCACGTGGAGACGCGTCCCAATGGCCATGCCAAGACTCGAGGAGAATCCCGAGGTGTCCCTCGCATCTCAGCAGGAGTCCTGACGTCACTGAACAAAGAAGTGTCTGGAAGGGCCCTCCCCGTCGTAAATCGAGATATACCCCAGGTTCCGGCCGCAACTCGAGAAAAACCATGAGACTTCCCCCTCGCCGCGAGATGAGGCCCGATTCCCCTGCACTGCGTGCAGAGCAATTCCGTTTTCCACATCAAACATGAAAGGAGCCTTGATTTCCTTGATGGCACTCCAGAGAACACCCAAGATCACTGTCTCAAGTCTCGAGGGATCCTGAGGTCACTGTAGCAACAAGAAAGGGTTCCGTGGACCCCAAATTAACTCGAGATGAGAGCTTAGTCCCTGGCTTCGACTCAAGAGGAATACCCACTTTCCACAAGCACCTCAAGAGGTGGCTTCACTCAGCTACAGGTATGTGAGAGGGACCCTGAGTTTGTGGCCTCAAGTGGAATGGACACCGAGATGCTCTGACTCGAAGGAAGGCCGGATATCCCTGCAGTGAATTGAATGCAGGCCTCTTTTGCATCTCCCACGACGAAGGGATGTCTGAATCCCCTGTGGAGACCACAGAGAAAGACCTAGTTCTCCGCCTCATCGCGACCGGAGGCCTCACGTCCTTTGAAAACTCGAGAGGTCCGCGGAGATCAATGCTTCCAAAGGAGACGATGCCTGACTCCTCTTGAAAATGGATAGGAGTCCCAGGATCCCTTTGGCACGTGGAAAGGGACCCTGGGTCTCCCGCCTCACGTGGAGACGCGTCCCAGTGGCCATGGCAAGACTCGAGGAGAATCCCGAGGGGTCGCTCGCACCTAGGCAGGAGTCCTGACGTCGCTGAACAAACACGTGTCTCGAAGGGCCCTCCCCAACCTAACTCGAGAATATACCCCAGGTTCCGGCCGCAACTCGAAAAAACCATGAGACTTCCCCCTGGCCGCGAGATGAGGCCCGATTCCCCTGCACTGCGTGCAGAGCAATTCCGTGTTCCACATCAAACTTCAAAGGAGCCTTGATTTCCTTGATGGCACTGCAGAGAACACCCAAGATCACTGTCTCAAGTCTAGAGGGATCCTGAGGTCACTGTAGCAACACAAAAGTGGTCCGTGGACCCAAAATCAACTCGAGATGAGAGCTTCGTCCCTGGCTTCGACTCCAGAGGAATACCCACTTTCCACAAGCACCTCCAGAGGAGGCTTCTCTCAGCTAGAGGTATGTGAGAGGGACCCTGAGTTTGTTGCCTCAAGTGGAATCGACACCGAGATGCTCTGACTCGAAGAAAGGCTGGATATTCCTGCAGTGAATAGAATGCAGGCTCGTCTTGCATCTCCCAAGGTGAAGGGATGTCTGAATACCCTGTGGAGACCACAGAGAAAGACCTAGTTTTCCGCCTCATCGCGAACAGAGGCCTCACATTATTGAAAACTCGAGAGGTCCGCGGAGATCAATGCTTCCAAAGGAGACGATGCCTGACTCCTCTTGAAAATGGATAGGAGTCCCAGGATCCCTTTGGCACGTGGAAAGGGACCCTGGGTCTCCCGCCTCACGTGGAGACACGTACCAATTGCCATGCCAAGACTCGAGGAGAATCCCGAGGTGTCCCTCGCACCTAGGCAGGAGTCCTGACGTCGCTGAACAAACCCGTGTCTGGAAGGTCCCTCCCCATCGTAACTCGAGAATATACCCCATGTTCCGGCCGCAACTCGAGAAAAACCATGAGACTTCCCCCTCGCCGCGAGATGAGGCCCGACGCCCCTGCACTGCGTGTAGAGCAATTCCGTGTTCCACATCAAACGTGAAAGGAGCCTTGATTTCCTTGCTGGCACTCCAGAGAAAACCCAAGATCACTGTCTCAAGTCTAGAGGGATCCTGAGGTCACTGTAGCAAAAAGAAAAGGCTCCGTGGACCACAAATCAACTCGAGATGAGACCTTAGTCCTTGTCTTCGACTCAAGAGGAATATCAACTTTCCACAAGCACCTCAAGAGAAGGCTTCTCTCAGCTACAGGTATGTGAGAGGGACCCTGAATTTGTGGCCTCAAGTGGAATGGACACCGAGATGCTCTGACTCGAAGGAAGGCCGGATATCCCAACAGTGAATTGAATGCAGGCTCGTCTTGCATCTCCCAAGACGAAGGGAGGTCTCAATCTCCTGGGGAGACAACAGAGAAAGACCTAGTTCTCTGCATCATCTCGACCTGAGGCCTCACATCCTTTGAAAACTCGAGTGGTCGGCGGAGATCAATCCTTCCAAAGGAGACGATGCCTGACTCCTCTTGAAAATGGATAGGAGTCCCAGGATCCTTGTGGCACGTCGAAAGGGACCCTGGGTTTCCCGCCTCACGTGGAGACGCGTCCCAATTTCCATGCCAAGACTCGACGATAATCCCGAGGTGTCCCTCGCACCTAGGCAGGAGTCCTGACGTCGCTGAACAAACACGTGTCTGGAAGGGCCCTCCCCGTCGTAACTCGAGAATATACCCCAGGTTTCGGCCGCAAGTCGAGAAAAACAGTGAGACTTCCCCCTCGCTGCGAGATGAGGCCCGATCCCCTGTACTGCGTGCAGAGCAATTCCGTGTTCCACATCAAACTTGAAAGGAGCCTTGATTCCCTTGATGGCACTCCTGACGAAACCCAAGATCACTTTCTCAAGTCTAGAGGGATCCTGAGGTCACTGGAGCAACACGAAAGGCCTCCGTGGACCCCAAATCAACTCGAGATGAGAGCTTAGTCCCTGGCTTGGACTCAAGAGGAATACCAACTTTCCACAAGCACCTCAAGAGGAGGCTTCTCTCAGCTACAGGTATGTGAGAGGGACCCTGAGTTTGTGGCCTCAAGTGGAATGGACACGGTGATGCTCTGACTCGAAGTAAGTCCCGATATACCTGCAGTGAATTGAATGCAGGCTCGTCTTGCATCTCCCAAGACGAAGGGATGTCTGAATCCACAGAGACCACAGAGACCACAGAGTAAGACATAGATCTCCGCCTCATCGCAACCGGAGGCCTGGCATCCTTTGAAAACTCGAGAGGTCCACGGAGATCAATGCTTCGAAAGGAGACGATGCCTGACTCCTCTTTAAATGGATAGGAGTCCCAGGATCCCTGTAGCACGTGGAAAGGGACCCTGGGTCTCCCGCCTCACGTGGAGACGCGTCCCAATTGCCATGCCAAGACTCGAAGAGAATCCCGAGGTGTCCCTCGCATCTAGGCAGGAGTCCTGACGTCACTGAACAAACACTTGTCTGGAACTGCCCTCCCCGTCGTAAATCGAGAATATACCCCAGGTTCCGGCCCCAACTCGATAAGAACCATGAGACTTCCCCCTCGCCGTGAGATGAGGCCCGATTCCCCTGCACTACATGCAGAGCAATTCCGTGTTCCACATCAAACGTGAAAGGAGCCTTGATTTCCTTGATGGCACTCCAGAGAAAACCCAAGATCACGGTCTCAAGTCTAGAGGGATCCTGAGGTCACTGTAGCAACACGAAAGGGCTCCATGGACCCCAAATCAACTCGAGATGAGAGCTTCGTCCCTGGCTTCGACTCAAGAGGAATACCCACTTTCCACAAGCACCTCAAGAGGAGGCTTCTCTCAGCTACAGGTATGTGAGAGGGACCCTGAGTTTGTGGCCTCAAGTGGAATGGACACCGAGATTCTCTGACTCGAAGGAAGGCCGGATATCCCTGCAGTGTATTGAATGCAGGCTCGTCTTGCATCTCCCACGACGAAGGGATGTCTGAATCCCCTGTGGAGACCACAGAGAAACACCTAGTTCTCCGCCTCATCGCGACCGGAGGCCTCACGTCCTTTGAAAATTCGAGAGGTCCGCGGAGATCAATGCTTCCAAAGGAGACGATGCCTGACTCCTCTTGAAAATGGATAGAAATCCCAGGATCCCTGTGGCACGTGGAAAGCGACCCTGGGTCTCCCGCCTCACGTGGAGACGCGTCCCAATGGCCATGCCAAGACTCGAGGAGAATCCCGAGGTGTCTCTCGCACCTAGCAGGAGTCCTGACGTCGCTGAACAAACACGTGTCTGGAAGGGCCCTGCCCGTCGTAACTCGAGAATATACCCCAGGTTCGGCCGCAACTCGAGAAAAAACATGAGACTTCCCCCTCGCTGCGAGATGAGGCCCGATTCCCCTGCACTGCGTGCAGAGAGCAATTCCGTGTTCCACATCAAACATGAAAGGACCCTTGATTTCCTTAATGGCACTCCAGAGAACACCCAAGATCACTGTCTCAAGTCTAGAGGGATCCTGAGGTCACTGTAGCAACACGAAAGGGCTCCGTGAACCCCAAATCAACTCGAGATGAGAGCTTCGTCCCTGGCTTCGACTCAAGAGGAATACCCACTTTCCACAAGCACCTCAAGAGGAGGCTTCTCTCAGCTACAGGTATGTGAGAGGGACCCTGAGTTTGTGGCCTCAAGTGAAATGGACACCGAGATGCTCTGACTCGAAGGAAGGCCGGATATCCCTGCAGTGAATTGAATGCAGGCTCGTCTTGCATCTCCCACGACGAAGGGATGTCTGAATCCCTTGTGGAGACCACAGAGAAAGACCTAGTTCTCCGCCTCATCGCGACCGGAGGCCTCACGTCCTTTGAAAACTCGAGAGGTCGGCGGAGATCAATGCTTCGAAAGGAGACGATGTCTGAGTCCTCTTGAAAATGGATAGGAGTCCCAGGATCCCTGTGGCACGTGGAAAGGGATCCTGGGTCTCCCGCCTCACGTGGAGACGCGTTCCAATTGCCATGCCAAGACTCGAGGAGAATCCCGACGTTTCCCTCGCACCTAGGCAGGAGTCCTGACGTCCCTGAACAAACAGGTGTGTGGAAGGGCCCTCCTCGTCGTATTTCGAGAATAAACCCCAGGTTCCGGCCGCAATTCGAGAAAAACCATGAGACTTCCCCCTCGCCGCGAGATGAGGCCCGATTCCCCTGCACTGCGTGCAGAGCAATTCCGTGTTCCACATCAAACATGAAAGGAGCCTTGATTTCCCTGATGGCACTCCAGAGAACACCCAAGATCACAGTCTCAAGTCTAGAGGGATCCTGAGGTCACTGTAGCAACACGAAAGGGCTCCGTGGACCCCAAATCAACTCGAGATGAGAGCTTCGTCCCTGGCTTCGACTCAAGAGGAATACCCACTATCCACAAGCACCTCAAGAGGAGGCTTCTCTCAGCTACAGGTATGTGAGAGGGACCCTGAGTTTGTGGCCTCAAGTGGAATGGACACCGAGATGCTCTGACTCGAAGGAAGGCCAGATATCCCTACAGTGAATTGAATGCAGGCTCGTCTTGCATCTCCCACGACGAAGGGATGTCTGAATCCCCTGTGGAGACCACAGAGAAAGACCTAGTTCTCCGACTCATCGTGACCGGAGGCCTCACGTCCTTTGAAAACTCGAGAAGTCCGCGGAGATCAATGCTTCCAAAGGAGACGATGCCTGACTCCTCTAGAAAATGAATAGGAGTTCCAGGATCCCTGTGGAACGTGGAAAGCGACCCTGGGTCTCCCGCCTCACGTGGAGACGCGTCCCAATGGCCATGCCAAGACTCGAGGAGAATCCCGAGGTGTCCCTCGCACCTAGGCAGGAGTCCTGACGTCGCTGAAGAAACACGTGTCTGGAAGGGCCCTCCCCGTCGTAACTCGAGAATATACCGCAGGTTCCGGCCCCTACTCGAGAAAAAACATGAGAATTCCCCCTCGCCGCGAGATGAGGCCCGATTCCCTGCACGGCATGCAGAGCAATTCCGTGTTCCACATCAAACATGAAAGGAGCCTTGATTTCCTTGATGGCACTCCAGAGAACACCCAAGATCACTGTCTCAAGTCTAGAGGGATCCTGAGGTCACTGTAGCAACAGGAAAGGGCTCCGTGGACCCCAAATCAACTCGAGATGAGAGCTTCGTCCCTGGCTTCGACTCAAGAGGAATACCCACTTTCCACAAGCACCTCAAGAGGAGGCTTCTCTCAGCTACAGGTATGTGAGAGGGACCCTGAGTTTGTGGCCTCAAGTGGAATGGACACCGAGATGCTCTGACTCGAAGGAAGGCCGGATATCCCTGCAGTGAATTGAATGCAGGCTCGTCTTGCATCTCCCACGACGAAGGGATGTCTGAATCCCCTGTGGAGACCACAGAGAAAGACCTAGTTCTCCACCTCATCGCGACCGGAGGCCTCACGTCCTTTGAAAACTCGAGAGGTCCGCGGAGATCAATGCTTCCAAAGGAGACGATGCCTGAGTCCTCTTGAAAATGGATAGGAGTCCCAGGATCCCTGTGGCACGTGGAAAGCGACCCCGGGTCTCCCGCCTCACGTGGAGACCCGTCCCAATGGCTATGCCAAGACTCGAGGAGAATCCCGAGGTGTCCCTCGCACCTATGCAGGAGTCCTGACGTCGCTGAACAAACACGTGTCTGGAAGGCCCCTCCCCGTCGTAATTCGAGAATTTATCCCAGGTTCCGGCCGCAACTCGAGAAAAACCATGAGACTTCCCCCTCGCCGCGAGATGAGGCCCGATTCCCTGCACTGCATGCAGAGCAATTCCGTGTTCCACATCAAACATGAAAGGAGCCTTGATTTCCTTGATGGCACTCCAGAGAACACCCAAGATCACTGTCTCAAGTCTAGAGGGATCCTGAGGTTACTGTAGCAACACGAAAGGGCTCCATGGACCCCAAATCAACTCGAGATGAGAGATTCGTCCCTGGCTTCGACTCAAGAGGAATACCCACTTTCCACAAGCACTTCAGGAGGAGGCTACTCTCAGCTACAGGTAGGTGAGAGGGACCCTGAATTTGTGGCCTCAAGTGGAATGGACACCGAGATGCTCTGACTCGAAGGAAGGCCGGATATCCCTGCAGTGAATTGAAAGCAGGCTCTTCTTGCATCTCCCACGATGAAGGGATGTCTGAATCCCCTGTGGAGACCACAGAGAAAGACCTAGTTCTCCGCCTCATCGCGACCGGAGGCCTCACGTCCTTTGAAAACTCGAGAGGTCCGCGGAGATCAATGCTTCCAAAGGAGATGATGCCTGACTCCTCTTGAAAATGGATAGGAGTCCCAGGATCCCTGTGGCACCTGGAAAGGGACCCTGGGTCTCCCGCCTCACGTGGCGACGCGTCCCAATGGCCATGCCAAGACTCGAGGAGAATCCCGAGGTGTCCCTCGCACCTAGGCAGGAGTCCTGACGTCGCTGAACAAACCCGTGTCTGGAAGGTCCCTCCCCATCGTAACTCGAGAATATACCCCATGTTCCGGCCGCAACTCGAGAAAAACCATGAGACTTCCCCCTCGCCGCGAGATGAGGCCCGACGCCCCTGCACTGCGTGTAGAGCAATTCCGTGTTCCACATCAAACGTGAAAGGAGCCTTGATTTCCTTGCTGGCACTCCAGAGAAAACCCAAGATCACTGTCTCAAGTCTAGAGGGATCCTGAGGTCACTGTAGCAAAAAGAAAAGGCTCCGTGGACCACAAATCAACTCGAGATGAGACCTTAGTCCTTGTCTTCGACTCAAGAGGAATATCAACTTTCCACAAGCACCTCAAGAGAAGGCTTCTCTCAGCTACAGGTATGTGAGAGGGACCCTGAATTTGTGGCCTCAAGTGGAATGGACACCGAGATGCTCTGACTCGAAGGAAGGCCGGATATCCCAACAGTGAATTGAATGCAGGCTCGTCTTGCATCTCCCAAGACGAAGGGAGGTCTCAATCTCCTGGGGAGACAACAGAGAAAGACCTAGTTCTCTGCATCATCTCGACCTGAGGCCTCACATCCTTTGAAAACTCGAGTGGTCGGCGGAGATCAATCCTTCCAAAGGAGACGATGCCTGACTCCTCTTGAAAATGGATAGGAGTCCCAGGATCCTTGTGGCACGTCGAAAGGGACCCTGGGTTTCCCGCCTCACGTGGAGACGCGTCCCAATTTCCATGCCAAGACTCGACGATAATCCCGAGGTGTCCCTCGCACCTAGGCAGGAGTCCTGACGTCGCTGAACAAACACGTGTCTGGAAGGGCCCTCCCCGTCGTAACTCGAGAATATACCCCAGGTTTCGGCCGCAAGTCGAGAAAAACAGTGAGACTTCCCCCTCGCTGCGAGATGAGGCCCGATCCCCTGTACTGCGTGCAGAGCAATTCCGTGTTCCACATCAAACTTGAAAGGAGCCTTGATTCCCTTGATGGCACTCCTGACGAAACCCAAGATCACTTTCTCAAGTCTAGAGGGATCCTGAGGTCACTGGAGCAACACGAAAGGCCTCCGTGGACCCCAAATCAACTCGAGATGAGAGCTTAGTCCCTGGCTTGGACTCAAGAGGAATACCAACTTTCCACAAGCACCTCAAGAGGAGGCTTCTCTCAGCTACAGGTATGTGAGAGGGACCCTGAGTTTGTGGCCTCAAGTGGAATGGACACGGAGATGCTCTGACTCGAAGTAAGTCCCGATATACCTGCAGTGAATTGAATGCAGGCTCGTCTTGCATCTCCCAAGACGAAGGGATGTTTGAATCCACAGAGACCACAGAGACCACAGAGTAAGACATAGATCTCCGCCTCATCGCAACCGGAGGCCTGGCATCCTTTGAAAACTCGAGAGGTCCACGGAGATCAATGCTTCGAAAGGAGACGATGCCTGACTCCTCTTGAAATGGATAGGAGTCCCAGGATCCCTGTAGCACGTGGAAAGGGACCCTGGGTCTCCCGCCTCACGTGGAGACGCGTCCCAATTGCCATGCCAAGACTCGAAGAGAATCCCGAGGTGTCCCTCGCATCTAGGCAGGAGTCCTGACGTCACTGAACAAACACTTGTCTGGAACTGCCCTCCCCGTCGTAAATCGAGAATATACCCCAGGTTCCGGCCCCAACTCGATAAGAACCATGAGACTTCCCCCTCGCCGTGAGATGAGGCCCGATTCCCCTGCACTACATGCAGAGCAATTCCGTGTTCCACATCAAACGTGAAAGGAGCCTTGATTTCCTTGATGGCACTCCAGAGAAAACCCAAGATCACGGTCTCAAGTCTAGAGGGATCCTGAGGTCACTGTAGCAACACGAAAGGGCTCCATGGACCCCAAATCAACTCGAGATGAGAGCTTCGTCCCTGGCTTCGACTCAAGAGGAATACCCACTTTCCACAAGCACCTCAAGAGGAGGCTTCTCTCAGCTACAGGTATGTGAGAGGGACCCTGAGTTTGTGGCCTCAAGTGGAATGGACACCGAGATTCTCTGACTCGAAGGAAGGCCGGATATCCCTGCAGTGTATTGAATGCAGGCTCGTCTTGCATCTCCCACGACGAAGGGATGTCTGAATCCCCTGTGGAGACCACAGAGAAACACCTAGTTCTCCGCCTCATCGCGACCGGAGGCCTCACGTCCTTTGAAAATTCGAGAGGTCCGCGGAGATCAATGCTTCCAAAGGAGACGATGCCTGACTCCTCTTGAAAATGGATAGAAATCCCAGGATCCCTGTGGCACGTGGAAAGCGACCCTGGGTCTCCCGCCTCACGTGGAGACGCGTCCCAATGGCCATGCCAAGACTCGAGGAGAATCCCGAGGTGTCTCTCGCACCTAGCAGGAGTCCTGACGTCGCTGAACAAACACGTGTCTGGAAGGGCCCTGCCCGTCGTAACTCGAGAATATACCCCAGGTTCGGCCGCAACTCGAGAAAAAACATGAGACTTCCCCCTCGCCGCGAGATGAGGCCCGATTCCCCTGCACTGCGTGCAGAGAGCAATTCCGTGTTCCACATCAAACATGAAAGGACCCTTGATTTCCTTAATGGCACTCCAGAGAACACCCAAGATCACTGTCTCAAGTCTAGAGGGATCCTGAGGTCACTGTAGCAACACGAAAGGGCTCCGTGAACCCCAAATCAACTCGAGATGAGAGCTTCGTCCCTGGCTTCGACTCAAGAGGAATACCCACTTTCCACAAGCACCTCAAGAGGAGGCTTCTCTCAGCTACAGGTATGTGAGAGGGTCCCTGAGTTTGTGGCCTCAAGTGAAATGGACACCGAGATGCTCTGACTCGAAGGAAGGCCGGATATCCCTGCAGTGAATTGAATGCAGGCTCGTCTTGCATCTCCCACGACGAAGGGATGTCTGAATCCCTTGTGGAGACCACAGAGAAAGACCTAGTTCTCCGCCTCATCGCGACCGGAGGCCTCACGTCCTTTGAAAACTCGAGAGGTCGGCGGAGATCAATGCTTCGAAAGGAGACGATGTCTGAGTCCTCTTGAAAATGGATAGGAGTCCCAGGATCCCTGTGGCACGTGGAAAGGGACCCTGGGTCTCCCGCCTCACGTGGAGACGCGTTCCAATTGCCATGCCAAGACTCGAGGAGAATCCCGACGTTTCCCTCGCACCTAGGCAGGAGTCCTGACGTCCCTGAACAAACAGGTGTGTGGAAGGGCCCTCCTCGTCGTATTTCGAGAATAAACCCCAGGTTCCGGCCGCAATTCGAGAAAAACCATGAGACTTCCCCCTCGCCGCGAGATGAGGCCCGATTCCCCTGCACTGCGTGCAGAGCAATTCCGTGTTCCACATCAAACATGAAAGGAGCCTTGATTTCCCTGATGGCACTCCAGAGAACACCCAAGATCACAGTCTCAAGTCTAGAGGGATCCTGAGGTCACTGTAGCAACACGAAAGGGCTCCGTGGACCCCAAATCAACTCGAGATGAGAGCTTCGTCCCTGGCTTCGACTCAAGAGGAATACCCACTATCCACAAGCACCTCAAGAGGAGGCTTCTCTCAGCTACAGGTATGTGAGAGGGACCCTGAGTTTGTGGCCTCAAGTGGAATGGACACCGAGATGCTCTGACTCGAAGGAAGGCCAGATATCCCTGCAGGGAATTGAATGCAGGCTCGTCTTGCATCTCCCACGACGAAGGGATGTCTGAATCCCCTGTGGAGACCACAGAGAAAGACCTAGTTCTCCGACTCATCGTGACCGGAGGCCTCACGTCCTTTGAAAACTCGAGAAGTCCGCGGAGATCAATGCTTCCAAAGGAGACGATGCCTGACTCCTCTAGAAAATGGATAGGAGTTCCAGGATCCCTGTGGAACGTGGAAAGCGGCCCTGGGTCTCCCGCCTCACGTGGAGACGCGTCCCAATGGCCATGCCAAGACTCGAGGAGAATCCCGAGGTGTCCCTCGCACCTAGGCAGGAGTCCTGACGTCGCTGAAGAAACACGTGTCTGGAAGGGCCCTCCCCGTCGTAACTCGAGAATATACCGCAGGTTCCGGCCCCTACTCGAGAAAAAACATGAGAATTCCCCCTCGCCGCGAGATGAGGCCCGATTCCCTGCACGGCATGCAGAGCAATTCCGTGTTCCACATCAAACATGAAAGGAGCCTTGATTTCCTTGATGGCACTCCAGAGAACACCCAAGATCACTGTCTCAAGTCTAGAGGGATCCTGAGGTCACTGTAGCAACAGGAAAGGGCTCCGTGGACCCCAAATCAACTCGAGATGAGAGCTTCGTCCCTGGCTTCGACTCAAGAGGAATACCCACTTTCCACAAGCACCTCAAGAGGAGGCTTCTCTCAGCTACAGGTATGTGAGAGGGACCCTGAGTTTGTGGCCTCAAGTGGAATGGACACCGAGATGCTCTGACTCGAAGGAAGGCCGGATATCCCTGCAGTGAATTGAATGCAGGCTCGTCTTGCATCTCCCACGACGAAGGGATGTCTGAATCCCCTGTGGAGACCACAGAGAAAGACCTAGTTCTCCACCTCATCGAGACCGGTGGCCTCACGTACTTTGAAAACTGGAGAGGTCCGCGGAGATCAATGCTTCCAAAGGAGACGATGCCTGAGTCCTCTTGAAAATGGATAGGAGTCCCAGGATCCCTGTGGCACGTGGAAAGCGACCCTGGGTCTCCCGCCTCACGTGGAGACCCGTCCCAATGGCTATGCCAAGACTCGAGGAGAATCCCGAGGTGTCCCTCGCACCTATGCAGGAGTCCTGACGTCGCTGAACAAACACGTGTCTGGAAGGCCCCTCCCCGTCGTAATTCGAGAATTTATCCCAGGTTCCGGCCGCAACTCGAGAAAAACCATGAGACTTCCCCCTCGCCGCGAGATGAGGCCCGATTCCCTGCACTGCATGCAGAGCAATTCCGTGTTCCACATCAAACATGAAAGGAGCCTTGATTTCCTTGATGGCACTCCAGAGAACACCCAAGATCACTGTCTCAAGTCTAGAGGGATCCTGAGGTTACTGTAGCAACACGAAAGGGCTCCATGGACCACAAATCAACTCGAGATGAGAGAGTCGTCCCTGGCTTCGACTCAAGAGGAATTCCCACTTTCCACAAGCACTTCAGGAGGAGGCTACTCTCAGATACAGGTATGTGAGAGGGACCCTGAGTTTGTGGCCTCAAGTGGAATGGACACCGAGATTCTCTGACTCGAAGGAAGGCCGGATATCCCTGCAGTGTATTGAATGCAGGCTCGTCTTGCATCTCCCACGACGAAGGGATGTCTGAATCCCCTGTGGAGACCACAGAGAAACACCTAGTTCTCCGCCTCATCGCGACCGGAGGCCTCACGTCCTTTGAAAATTCGAGAGGTCCGCGGAGATCAATGCTTCCAAAGGAGACGATGCCTGACTCCTCTTGAAAATGGATAGAAATCCCAGGATCCCTGTGGCACGTGGAAAGCGACCCTGGGTCTCCCGCCTCACGTGGAGACGCGTCCCAATGGCCATGCCAAGACTCGAGGAGAATCCCGAGGTGTCTCTCGCACCTAGCAGGAGTCCTGACGTCGCTGAACAAACACGTGTCTGGAAGGGCCCTGCCCGTCGTAACTCGAGAATATACCCCAGGTTCGGCCGCAACTCGAGAAAAAACATGAGACTTCCCCCTCGCCGCGAGATGAGGCCCGATTCCCCTGCACTGCGTGCAGAGAGCAATTCCGTGTTCCACATCAAACATGAAAGGACCCTTGATTTCCTTAATGGCACTCCAGAGAACACCCAAGATCACTGTCTCAAGTCTAGAGGGATCCTGAGGTCACTGTAGCAACACGAAAGGGCTCCGTGGACCCCAAATCAACTCGAGATGAGAGCTTCGTCCCTGGCTTCGACTCAAGAGGAATACCCACTTTCCACAAGCACCTCAAGAGGAGGCTTCTCTCAGCTACAGGTATGTGAGAGGGACCCTGAGTTTGTGGCCTCAAGTGAAATGGACACCGAGATGCTCTGACTCGAAGGAAGGCCGGATATCCCTGCAGTGAATTGAATGCAGGCTCGTCTTGCATCTCCCACGACGAAGGGATGTCTGAATCCCTTGTGGAGACCACAGAGAAAGACCTAGTTCTCCGCCTCATCGCGACCGGAGGCCTCACGTCCTTTGAAAACTCGAGAGGTCGGCGGAGATCAATGCTTCGAAAGGAGACGATGTCTGAGTCCTCTTGAAAATGGATAGGAGTCCCAGGATCCCTGTGGCACGTGGAAAGGGACCCTGGGTCTCCCGCCTCACGTGGAGACGCGTTCCAATTGCCATGCCAAGACTCGAGGAGAATCCCGACGTTTCCCTCGCACCTAGGCAGGAGTCCTGACGTCCCTGAACAAACAGGTGTGTGGAAGGGCCCTCCTCGTCGTATTTCGAGAATAAACCCCAGGTTCCGGCCGCAATTCGAGAAAAACCATGAGACTTCCCCCTCGCCGCGAGATGAGGCCCGATTCCCCTGCACTGCGTGCAGAGCAATTCCGTGTTCCACATCAAACATGAAAGGAGCCTTGATTTCCCTGATGGCACTCCAGAGAACACCCAAGATCACAGTCTCAAGTCTAGAGGGATCCTGAGGTCACTGTAGCAACACGAAAGGGCTCCGTGGACCCCAAATCAACTCGAGATGAGAGCTTCGTCCCTGGCTTCGACTCAAGAGGAATACCCACTATCCACAAGCACCTCAAGAGGAGGCTTCTCTCAGCTACAGGTATGTGAGAGGGACCCTGAGTTTGTGGCCTCAAGTGGAATGGACACCGAGATGCTCTGACTCGAAGGAAGGCCAGATATCCCTGCAGTGAATTGAATGCAGGCTCGTCTTGCATCTCCCACGACGAAGGGATGTCTGAATCCCCTGTGGAGACCACAGAGAAAGACCTAGTTCTCCAACTCATCGTGACCGGAGGCCTCACGTCCTTTGAAAACTCGAGAAGTCCGCGGAGATCAATGCTTCCAAAGGAGACGATGCCTGACTCCTCTAGAAAATGGATAGGAGTTCCAGGATCCCTGTGGAACGTGGAAAGCGACCCTGGGTCTCCCGCCTCACGTGGAGACGCGTCCCAATGGCCATGCCAAGACTCGAGGAGAATCCCGAGGTGTCCCTCGCACCTAGGCAGGAGTCCTGACGTCGCTGAAGAAACACGTGTCTGGAAGGGCCCTCCCCGTCGTAACTCGAGAATATACCGCAGGTTCCGGCCCCTACTCGAGAAAAAACATGAGAATTCCCCCTCGCCGCGAGATGAGGCCCGATTCCCTGCACGGCATGCAGAGCAATTCCGTGTTCCACATCAAACATGAAAGGAGCCTTGATTTCCTTGATGGCACTCCAGAGAACACCCAAGATCACTGTCTCAAGTCTAGAGGGATCCTGAGGTCACTGTAGCAACACGAAAGGGCTCCGTGGACCCCAAATCAACTCGAGATGAGAGCTTCGTCCCTGGCTTCGACTCAAGAGGAATACCCACTTTCCACAAGCACCTCAAGAGGAGGCTTCTCTCAGCTACAGGTATGTGAGAGGGACCCTGAGTTTGTGGCCTCAAGTGGAATGGACACCGAGATGCTCTGACTCGAAGGAAGGCCGGATATCCCTGCAGTGAATTGAATGCAGGCTCGTCTTGCATCTCCCACGATGAAGGGATGTCTGAATCCCCTGTGGAGACCACAGAGAAAGACCTAGTTCTCCACCTCATCGCGACCGGAGGCCTCACGTCCTTTGAAAACTCGAGAGGTCCGCGGAGATCAATGCTTCCAAAGGAGACGATGCCTGAGTCCTCTTGAAAATGGATAGGAGTCCCAGGATCCCTGTGGCACGTGGAAAGCGACCCTGGGTCTCCCGCCTCACGTGGAGACCCGTCCCAATGGCTATGCCAAGACTCGAGGAGAATCCCGAGGTGTCCCTCGCACCTATGCAGGAGTCCTGACGTCGCTGAACAAACACGTGTCTGGAAGGCCCCTCCCCGTCGTAATTCGAGAATTTATCCCAGGTTCCGGCCGCAACTCGAGAAAAACCATGAGACTTCCCCCTCGCCGCGAGATGAGGCCCGATTCCCTGCACTGCATGCAGAGCAATTCCGTGTTCCACATCAAACATGAAAGGAGCCTTGATTTCCTTGATGGCACTCCAGAGAACACCCAAGATCACTGTCTCAAGTCTAGAGGGATCCTGAGGTTACTGTAGCAACACGAAAGGGCTCCATGGACCCCAAATCAACTCGAGATGAGAGAGTCGTCCCTGGCTTCGACTCAAGAGGAATACCCACTTTCCACAAGCACTTCAGGAGGAGGCTACTCTCAGCTACAGGTATGTGAGAGGGACCCTGAGTTTGTGGCCTCAAGTGGAATGGACACCGAGATTCTCTGACTCGAAGGAAGGCCGGATATCCCTGCAGTGTATTGAATGCAGGCTCGTCTTGCATCTCCCACGACGAAGGGATGTCTGAATCCCCTGTGGAGACCACAGAGAAAGACCTAGTTCTCCGCCTCATCGCGACCGGAGGCCTCACGTCCTTTGAAAACTCGAGAGGTCCGCGGAGATCAATGCTTCCAAAGGAGATGATGCCTGACTCCTCTTGAAAATGGATAGGAGTCCCAGGATCCCTGTGGCACCTGGAAAGGGACCCTGGGTCTCCCGCCTCACGTGGCGACGCGTCCCAATGGCCATGCCAAGACTCGAGGAGAATCCCGAGGTGTCCCTCGCACCTAGGCAGGAGTCCTGACGTCGCTGAACAAACACGTGTCTGGAAGGTCCCTCCCCGTCGTAACTCGAGAATATACCCCAGGTTCCGGACGCAGCTCGAGAAAAACCATGAGACTTCCCCCTCGCCGCGAGATGAGGCCCGATTCCACTGCACTGCGTGCAGAGCCATTCCGTGTTCCACATCAAACATGAAAGGAGCCTTGATTTCCTTGATGGCCCTCCAGAGAACACCCAAGATCACTGTCTCATGTCTAGAGGGATCCTGAGGTCACTGTAGCAACACGAAAGGGCTCCGTGGACCCCAAATCAACTCGAGATGAGAGCTTAGTCCCTGGCTTCAACTCAAGAGGAATACGAACTTTCCACAAGCACCTCAAGAGGAGGCTTCTCTCAGCTACATGTATGTGAGAGGGACCCTGAGTTTTTGGCCTCAAGTGGAATGGACACCGAGATGCTCTGACTCGAAGTAAGGCCGGATATCCGTGCAGTGAATTGAATGCAGGCTCGTCTTGCATCTCCCATGACGAAGGGATGTCTGAATCCCCTGTGGAGACCACAGAGAAAGACCTAGTTCCCCGCCTCATCGCGACCTGAGGCCTCACATCCTTTGAAACCTCCAGAGGTACGCGGACGTCAGTGCTTCAAAAGGAGACGATGCCTGACACCTCTTTAATATGGATAGTAGTCCCAGGATTCCTGTGGCAAGTGGCACGGGACCCCTGGTCTCCCCCCTCAGCTGGAGAGGCATCCCAATTGCCCTGCCAAGCCTCGATGAGAGTCCCGAGTTGTCGCTCGCATCTAGGCACAAGTCCTGACGTCGCTCTTCACGCTCTTCATATTTTTCAGACCTTTTCATGCTCTTCATATGTTTCACACCTTATCATGCTCTTCATATTTTTCACACCTTTTCATGCTGTTAATATTTTTCACACCTTTTTATGCTCCTCATATTTAACACACCTTTTCATGCTCTTCTTATTTTTCAGACCTTTTCATGCTCCTTATATTTTTCAGACCTTTTCATGCTCTTCGTATTGTTCACAACTTTTCCTGCTCCTCGTATTGTTCACACCATTTCATGCTCCTCGTATTGTTCACACCGTTTCATGCTCCTCATAATTTTCACACCTTTTCATGCTCTTCATATTTTTCACAGCATTTCATGCTCTTCATATTTTTCACACTTTTTCAATCACTTCATATTTTTCAGATCTTTTCATGCTCTTAAAATTTTTCAGACCTTTTCATGCTCTTCATAGTTTTCAGACTGTTTCATGCTCCTCTGATATTTCAGACCTATTCATGCTCTTCGTATTTTTCAGAACTCTTCATGCTACTCGTATTTTTCAGAAATTTTCATGCTCTTCATACTGTTCACACATTTTCATGCTCTTCGTATATTTCAGACCTTTTCAAGTTCTTGATATTTTTCAGACCTTTTCATGCTCTTCGTATTTTTCAGACCATTTCATGCTCCTCATATTTTCCACACCTTTTCATGCTCTTTGTAATATTTCACACCTGTTCATGCTCTTCGTGTTTTTGACACCTTTTCATACTCCTCGTATTTTTCACACCTTTTTATGCTCCTTCTATTTTTCAGACCTTTTCATGCTCCTCGTATTTTTCACACCGTTTAATGCTGTTCATATTTTTCACACCTTTTCATGCTCTTCGTATTTTTCACACCTTTTCATGCTCTTTTTATTTTTCACATCTTTTCATGGTCTTCGTAATTTTTTACAACTTTTCCTGCACTTCGTAATTTTTCACACCTTTTCATGCTCTTCGTATATTTCACACCTTTTCATGCTACTCGTATTTTTCAGACCTTTGCAAGCTCCTCGTATTTTTCAGACCTTTGCATGCTCCTCGTATTTTTCAGAACTTTTCACGCTCCTCGTGTTGTTCACAGCTTCTCATGCTTCTCACATTGTTCACACCTTTTCATACTCCTCATATTATTCACACCTTTTTATGCTCCTGGTATTTTTCAGACCTTTTCATGCTCCTCCTATTTTTCAGAAGTTTTCATTCTGCTCGTAAATCACAGCTTTTTATGCTCCTGGTATTTTTCACACCTTTTCATGCTCTTCATATTTACACACCGTTTCATGCTCTTCATATTTTTCACACCATTTCATGAACCTCATATTGTTCACAACTTTTCATGCTCTTCATAGTTTTCAAACCTTTGCATGCTCTTCATATGTTTCAGAATTTTTCATGCTCTTCGTATTGTTCACAGCTTTTCATGCTCCTGGGATTTTTCACACCTTTTCATGCTCTTCATATTTTTCAGAACTTTTCAAGCTCTTCCTATTTTTCACAGCGTTTCATGCACTTTGTATTTTTCACACCGTTTAATGCTCTTCATATTTTTCACACCTTTTCATGCTCTTCGTATTTTTCACAGCTTTTCATGCTCTTTGTATTTTTCACATCTTTTCATGGTCTTCGTAATTTTTCACAACTTTTCATGCACTTCATAATTTTTCACACCTTTTTATGCTCTTTGTATATTTCACACCTTTTCATGCTTTTTGTATTATTCACACCTTTTCATGCTCCTTGTATGTTTTAGACCTTTTCATGCTCCTCGTATTATTCACACCTTTTCATGCTCCTCGTATATTTTAGACCTTTTCATGCTACTTGTATTTTTCAGACCTTTGCAAGCTCCTCGTATTTTTCAGACCTTTGCATGCTCCTCGTATTTTTCAGACCTTTTCACGCTCCTTGTGTTTTTCACAACTTCCCATGCTCCTCATATTGTTCACACCTTTTCATACTCCTCATATTATTCACAACTTTTTATGCTCCTGGAATTTTTCAGACCTTTTCATGCTCCTCGCATTTTTCACACCTTTTCATGCTCCTCCTATTTTTCAGAACTTTTCATTCTCCTCGTAAATCACAGCTTTTCATGCTCCTGGTATTTTTCACACCTTTTCATGCTTTTCATACTTTACACACCATTTCATGCTCTTCATATTTTTCACACCATTTCATGAACCTCATATTGTTCACAACTTTTCATGCCCTTCATAGTTTTCAGACCTTTACATGCTCTTCGTATTTTTCACAGCTTTTCATGCTCCTGGTATTTTTCACGCCTTTTAATGCTCTTCATATTTTTCAGGCCTTTTCATGCTCTTGATATTTTCCACACCTTTTCATGCTCTCCATGTTTTTCACACCGTTTCTTGCTCTTCGTGTTTTTCACACATTTCATGCTCCTATTTTTCACACTTTTCATGCTCTTCATATTTTTCACACCTTTTCATGCTCCTCGTATTTTTCACACTTTTTCATGCTCCTCATATTTTTCAAACCTTTTCATGCTCTTCGAATTTTTCATTCATTTTCATGCTCTTCGTGTTTTTCACACCTTTTCATGCTCCTCGTATTTTTCACACTTTTTCATGTTCCTCATATTTTTCACACCTTTTCATGCTCCTCGTATTTTTCAGACCTTTTCATGCTCCTTGTATTTTTCAGACCTTGCCTGGTCCTCGTATTTTATAGACCTTTCCATGCTCTTACTATTTTTCAGACATCTTCATGCTCCTCTTATTTTTCAGACCCATTCATGCTCTTCGTATTTTTCAGAACTCTTCATGCTACTCGTATTTTTCAGAACTCTTCATGCTCTTCATACTGTTCTCACGTTTTCATGCTCTTCGTATATTTCAGACCTTTTCAAATTCTTGATATTTTTCAGACCATTTCATGCTCCTCATATTTTTCACACCTTTTCATGCTCTTTGTAATATTTCACACCTGTTCATGCTCTTCGTATTTTTGACACCTTTTCATACTCCTCGTATTTTTCACACCTTTTCATGCTCCTCGTATTTTTCAGACCTTTTCATGCTCCCCGTATTTTTCAGACCTTTTTATGCTACTTCTATTTTTCAGACCTTTACATGCTCCTCGTATTTTTCACACCTTTTCATGCTCTTCGTGATGTTCACGCATTTTCATGGTTCTCGTATTTTTTACACCATTTCATGTTCCTCGTTTTTTTTCAGACCTTTTCATGCTCCTCGTATTTTTCACACATTTTCATGCTCCTCGTATTTTTCACACCTTTGCATGCTCTTCGTGATTTTCACGCCTTTTCATGCTCTTTGTATTTTTCAGACCTTTTCATGCTCCGGGTATTTTTCAGAACTTTTCATGCTCTTCATATTTTTCAGAATTTTTCAACCTCCTCGTATTTTTCAGATCTTTTCATGCTCCTCAAATTTTTCAGACCTTTCAAGCTCCTCTTATTTTTCAGACCTTTTCATGCTCCTCATATTTTTCACACCTTTTCATGCTCTTCATATAGTTCACACCTTTTCATGCTCTTCATATTGTTCAGAACTTTTCATGCTCCTCGTATTTTTCACAACTTCTCATGCTCCTCATATTGTTCACACCTTTTCATGCTCGTCATAATATTCACACATTTTCATGCTCTTCATATTTTTCACAACTTTTCATGCTCTTCATATTTTTCAGAACTTTTCATTCTCTTCATGCTCTTCGTATTTTCAGACCTATTCATGCTCCTCCTATTTTTCAGACCTTTTCATATTCTGCGTATTTTTCACACCTTTTCTTGCTCTTCATATTTTACACACCGTTTCATGCTCTTCATATTTTTCACACCATTTCATTAACCTTATATTATTCACACCTTTTCATGCTCTTCATATTTTACACACCGTTTCAGGCTCTTCGTATGTTTCACACCTTTTCATGCACTTCGTATTTTTCACAAATTTTCATGCTCTTCGTATTTTTCACACCTTTTCAGGCTCTTTGAAATTTTTCACCCCTTTTCATGCTCTTCGTATTTTTCACACCCTGTCGTGCTCTTCATATTTTTTACATCTTTTCATCCTCTTCGTATTTGTCCCATCTTTTCATGTTCTTCGTATTTTTCAGAACTTTTCATGCTCTTCGTATTTTTCACACTATTTCATGCTCTTCATATTTTTCAGACATTCTGATGCTTCGTATTTTTCACAGCGTTTCATGCATTTCATATTTTTCACACCGTTTAATGCTCTTCATATTTTTCACACCTTTTCATGCTCTTCGTATTTTTCACACCTTTTCATGCTCTTTTTATTTTTCACATCTTTTCATGGTCTTCGTAATTTTTCACAAATTTTCATGCACTTTTTAATTTTTCACACCTTTTCATGCTCTTCGTATTTTTCACACCTTTTCATGCTTTTCGTATTATTCACACCTTTTCATGCTCCTTGTATATTTTAGACCTTTTCATGCTCCTCGTATTATTCACACCTTTTCTTGCTCCTCGTATTTTTCAGACCTTTGCATGCTCCTCGTATTTTTCAGAACTTTTCACGCTCCTCGTGTTTTTCACAACTTCTCATGCTCCTCATATTGTTCACACCTTGTCATACTCCTCATATTATTCACAACTTTTTATGCTTCTGGTATTTTTCAGACCTTTTCATGCTCCTCCTATTTTTCAGAACTTTTCACGCTCCTCGTGTTTTTCACAACTTCTCATGCTCCTCATATTGTTCACACCTTGTCATACTCCTCATATTATTCACAACTTTTTATGCTTCTGGTATTTTTCAGACCTTTTCATGCTCCTCCTATTTTTCAGAACTTTTCATTGTCCTTGTAAATCACAGCTTTTCATGCTCCTGGTATTTTTCACACCGTTTCATGCTCTTCATATTTTACACACCGTTTCATGCTCTTCATATTTTTCACACCATTTCATGAACCTCATATTGTTCACAACTTTTCATGCTCTTCATAGTTTTCAAACCTTTACATGCTCTTCGTATGTTTCAGAATTTTTCATGCTCTTCGTATTGTTCACAGCTTTTCATGCTCCTGGGATTTTTCACACCTTTTCATGCTCTTCATATTTTTCAGAACTTTTCAAGCTCTTCCTATTTTTCACAGCGTTTCATGCACTTCGTATTTTTCACACCGTTTAATGCTCTTCATATTTATCACACCTTTTCATGCTCTTTGTATTTTTCACCTTTTCATGCTCTTTGTATTTTTCACATCTTTTCATGTTCCTCGTAATTTTTCACTTTTCTTGCACTTCGTAATTTTTCACACCTTTTCATGCTCTTCGTATTTTTCACAACTTTTCGTGCTTTTTGTATTATTCACACCTTTTCATGCTCCTTGTATGTTTTAGACCTTTTCATGCTCCTCGTATTATTCACACCTTTTCATGCTCCTCGTATATTTTAGACCTTTTCATGCTACTCGTATTTTTCAGACCTTTGCAAGCTCCTTGTATTTTTCAGACCTTTGCATGCTCCTCGTATTTTTCAGACCTTTTCACGCTCCTTGTGTTTTTCACAACTTCCCATGCTCCTCATATTGTTCACACCTTTTCATACTCCTCATATTATTCACAACTTTTTATGCTCCTGGTATTTTTCAGACTTTTTCATGCTCCTCGCATTTTTCACACCTTTTCATGCTCCTCCTATTTTTCAGAACTTTTCATTCTCCTCGTAAATCACAGCTTTTCATGCTCCTGGTATTTTTCAAACCTTTTCATGCTCTTCATATTTTACACACCGTTTCATGCTCTTCATATTTTTCACACCATTTCATGAACCTCATATTGTTCACAACTTTTCATGCTCTTCATAGTTTTCAGACCTTTACATGCTCTTCGTATTTTTCAGAATTTTTCTTGCTCTTCGTATTTTTCACAGCTTTTCATGCTCCTGGTATTTTTCACACCTTTTCATGCTCTTCATATACTTCAGAACTTTTCAAGCTCTTGATATTTTTCAGACCTTTTCAAGCTCTTTGTAGTTTTCACAACCTTTCATGCTCTGCACATTTTTCACACCATTTCAGGCTCTTCGTATGTTTCACACCTTTTCAAGCACTTCGTATTTTTTACAACTTTTCATGCTCTTCGTATTTTTCACACCTCTTCAGGCTCTTCGAAATTTTTCACACCTTTTCATATTTTTCACACCTTTTCATCCTCTTCTCATTTTTCCGTTTCATGCTTTTTGTATTTTTCAGACCTTTTCATGCTCTTTGTATTTTTCAGACCTTTTCATGCTCCTCGTATTTTTCAGACCTTTGCATGCTCCTCGTATTTTTCTGAACTTTTCACGCTCCTTGTATTTTTCACAACTTCTCATCCTCCTCATATTGTTCACAACTTTCATACTCCTCATATTATTCACAACTTTTCATGCTCATTATATTTTTCACACCTTTTCAGCTCTTCATATTTTTCAGAAATTTTCATGCTCTTCATGCTCTTCGTATTTTCAGAACTTTTCATGCTCTTCATATTTTTCATACCTTTTCATGCTCTTGATATTTTTCAGAAGTTTTCATGTTCTTGATATTTTTCAGACCTTTTCATGCTCTTCAATTTTTCACAACTTTTCATGCCTTTCATATTTTTCAGACCTTTTCAATCTCTTGATATTTTTCAGACCTTTTCATGCTCCTCCTATTTTTCAGAACTTTTCATGCTCTTCGTATTTTTCCCACCTTTTCATGCTCTTTGTATTTTTCACACCTTTTCATGCTCTTCATATTTTTCACACCTTTTCATGCTCTTCATATTTTTTAGAGCTTTTCATGCTCTTCTTATTTTTCACACCATTTCATGCTCCTCATATTTTTCACATCTTTTCATGAGCTTCATATTGTCACACCGTTTCATGCTCCTCAGATTTTTCACAGCTTTTCATGCTCTTCATATTTTTCAGACCTTTTCATGCTCCACATATTTTTCACACGTTTACATGCTCTTCATATTTTACACAACTTCTCATGCTCTTCTTATTTTTTAAACCTTTGCTTGCTCTTCTTATTTTTCACACCGTTTGATGCTCTTCATATTTTTCACACCTTGTCATGCATTTCAAATTTTTCACACCTTTTCACGCTCTTCGTATTTTTTAAACCTTTTCTTGCTCCTCATATTTTACACAACTTTTCATGCTCTTCATATTTTTCAGAACTTTTCATTCTCTTCATGCTCTTCGTATTTTCAGACCTATTCATGCTCCTCCTATTTTTCAGACCTTTTCATGCTCTTCGTATTTTTCACTCCTCTTCATGCTCCTCGTATTTTTCAGACCTTTTCATGCTCCACATATTTTTCACACGTTTACATGCTCTTCATATTTTACACAACTTCTCATGCTCTTCTTATTTTTTAAACCTTTGCTTGCTCTTCTTATTTTTCACACCGTTTGATGCTCTTCATATTTTTCACACCTTGTCATGCTTTTCAAATTTTTCACACCTTTTCATGCTCTTCGTGTTTTTTAAACCTTTTCTTGCTCTTCATATTTTACACAACTTTTCATGCTCTTCATATTTTTCAGAACTTTTCATTCTCTTCATGCTCTTCGTATTTTCAGACCTATTCATGCTCCTCCTATTTTTCAGACCTTTTCATGCTCTTCGTATTTTTCACTCCTCTTCATGCTCCTCGTATTTTTCAAACCTTTTCATGCTCCGCGTATTTTTCACATCTTTTCATGCTCTTCATATTTTACAGACCGTTTCATGCTCTTCATATTTTTCACACCATTTCATTAACCTCATGTTATTCACAACTTTTCATGCTCTTCATATTTTACACACCGTTCAGGCTATTCGTATGTTTCACACCTTTAATGCACTTCGTATTTTTCACAACTTTTCATGCTCTTCGTATTTTTCACACCTTTTCAGGTTCTTCGAAATTTTTCACACCTTTTTATGCTCTTCATATTTTTCACACCTTTTCATCCTCTTCTCTTTTTTCACACCGTTTCATGCTCTACTTATTTTTCACACCTTGTCATGCACTTCATATTTTTTACATCTTTTCATGCTCTTCGTATTTGTCCCATGTTTTCAAGCTCTTCGTATTTTTCAGACCTTTTCATGCTCTTCGTATTTTTCACACTTTTTCATGCTCCTCATATTTTTCACACCTTTTCATGCTCTTCGTATTTTTCACACCTTTTCATGCTCTTCCTGTTTTTCACTCCTTTTAATGCTCTTCATATTTTTCAGGCCTTTTCACGCTCTTGATATTTTTCACACCTTTTCATGCTCTCTGTGTTTTTCACACCTTTTCATGCTCTCTGTGTTTTTCACACCTTTTCTTGCTCTTCGTGTTTTTCACACGTTTTCATGCTCCTCATATTTTTCACACCATTTCATGCTCTTCATATTTTCACACCGTTTCATGCTAGTCATTTTTTTGACACCTTTTCATGCTCCTAATATTTTTCAGACCTTTTAATGCTCCTCGTGTTTTTCAGACGTATTCACGCTCCTCGTATTTTTCAGACATTCTGGCCCCTCGTATTTTTCAGACCTTTTCATGCTCCTCATATTTTCAGACCGTTTCATGCTCCTCATATTTTTCAAACCGTTTCATGCTCCTCATATTTATCACACCGTTTCGTGCTCCTTGTGTTTTACAGACATTTTCATGCTTCTCGTATTTTTCAGAACTTTTCATGCTCCTCGTGTTTTTCAGACCTTTTCATGCTCCTCGTATTTTTCACACATTTTCATACTCCTCGTATTTTTCACACCTTATCACGCTCATCGTATTTTTCAGACATTAAGGCCCCTCGTATTTTTCAGACCTTTCCATGCTCATCGTATTTTTCATACCTTTTCATGATCCTCATATTTTTCACACCTTTTAATGCTCTTAATATTTTTCAGGCCGTTTCATGCTCCTCATATTTTTCACACCTTTTCATGCTCTTCATATTTTTCACACCGTTTCATGCTATTCATGTTTCCACACTGTTTCATGCTCCTCATATTTTTCAGATATTTTCATGCTCCTCGTATTTTCCAGACCTATTCATGCTCCTCGTAATTTTCACAACTTTTCATGCTCCTTGTAGTTTTCAGACCTTTTCATGCTCCTCATATTTCTCACACCTTTCATGTTCTTCATATTTTTCACACCGTTTCATGCTCTTTATATTTTCACACTGTTTCATGCTCCTCATATTTTTGACACCTTTTCATGCTCCTCTTATTTTTCAGACCTTTTCATGCTAGTCGTATTTTTCAGACCTTTTCATGCTCCCCGTATTTTTCATACCTTTCTTGGTCCTTGTATTTTTCAGAACGATTCATGCTTCTCGTATTTTTCACACCTTTTCTTGTTCCTCGTATTTTTCAGACCTTTTCATGCTCCTCGTATTTTTCAGACCTTTTTTTGCTCCTCGTATTTTTACACCTTTTCATGCTCCTTGTATTTTTCAGCCCGTTTCATGCTCCTCGTATTTTTCAGAACTTTTCATGCTCCTCGTATTTTACAGAGCTTTTCATGCTCCTCGTATTTTTCAGAATTTTTCGTGCTCCTCGTATTTTCAGACCTTTTCGTGCTCCTCAAATTTTTCACACCTTTTCTTGCTCCTCGTATTTTTCACACCTTTTCATGCTCCTCATGTTTTCCACACCTTTCATGCTCTTCATATTTTTCACAGCGTTTCATGCTCTTCATATTTTCACACCGTTTGATCCTCCTCATATTTTTGAGACGTTTTCATGCTCCTCATGTTTTTCACACATTTTCATGCTCCTCGTATTTTCCAGACCTTTTCATGCTCCTCGTATTTTTCAGACCTTTTCTTGCTCCTCATATTTTTCAGACCTTTTCATGCTCCTCGTATTTTTCAGACCTTTTCATGCTCTTCGTATTTTTCAGACCATTTCATGCTCCTCATATTTTTCAGACCTTTTCATTCTCCTAGTATTTTTCCGATCTTTTCATGCTCCTTGTACTTTTCAAACCTTTTCATGCTCCTCATATTTCTCAAACCTTTCATGCTCTTCATATTTTTCACACGGTTTCATGCTCATGATATTTTCACACCGTTTCATGCTCCTCATATTTTTGATAACTTTTCATGCTCCTCTTATTTTTCACAACTTTTCATGCTCCTCGTATTTTTCAGACCTTTTCATGCTCCCTTTATTTTTCATAACATTCATGGTCCTCGTATTTTTCAGACCGTTTCATGCTTCTCGTATTTTTCACACCTTTTCATGCTCTTCATGTTTTTCACACCTTTTCATGCTCTTCGTGTTTTTCACTCCTTTTAATGCTCTTCATATTTTTCAGGACTTTTCACGCTCTTGATATTTTACACACCTTTTCATGCTCTCCATGTTTTTCACACCTTTTCTTGCTCTTCGTGTTTTCCACACCTTTTCATGCTCCTGATATTTCTTAACAGCACTTCATGCTCTTCATATTTTCACAGCATTTCACGCTAGTCATATTTTTGACACCTTTTTATGCTCCTCATATTTTTCAGACCTTTTCATGCTCCTCGTATTTTTCAGACCTTTTCACGCTCCTCGTATTTTTCAGACATTCAGGCCCCTCATATTTTTCAGACCTTTTCATTCTCCTAGTATTTTTCCGATCTTTTCATGCTCCTTGTACTTTTCAAACCTTTTCATGCTCCTCATATTTCTCACACCTTTCATGCTCTTCATATTTTTCACACGGTTTCATGCTCATGATATTTTCACACCGTTTCATGCTCCTCATATTTTTGATAACTTTTCATGCTCCTCTTATTTTTCACAACTTTTCATGCTCCTCGTATTTTTCAGACCTTTTCATGCTCCCTTTATTTTTCATAACATTCATGGTCCTCGTATTTTTCAGACCGTTTCATGCTTCTCATATTTTTCACAACTTTTCATGCTCTTCATGTTTTTCACACCTTTTCATGCTCTTCGTGTTTTTCACTCCTTTTAATGCTCTTCATATTTTTCAGGCCTTTTCACGCTCTTGATATTTTACACACCTTTTCATGCTCTCCATGTTTTTCACACCTTTTCTTGCTCTTCGTGTTTTCCACACCTTTTCATGCTCCTGATATTTCTTCACAGCACTTCATGCTCTTCATATTTTCACAGCATTTCATGCTAGTCATATTTTTGACACCTTTTTATGCTCCTCATATTTTTCAGACCTTTTCATGCTCCTCGTATTTTTCAGACCTTATCACGCTCCTCGTATTTTTCAGACATTCAGGCTCCTCATATTTTTCAGACATTTTCATGGTCCTCGTATTTTTCAGACCGTTTCATGCTTCTCATATTTTTCACACCTTTTCATGCTCTTCCTGTTTTTCACACCTTTTCATGCTCTTCGTGTTTTTCACTCCTTTTAATGCTCTTCATATCTTTCAGGCCTTTTCACGCTCTTGATATTTTTCTCACCTTTTCATGCTCTCCGTGTTTTTCACACCTTTTCTTGCTCTTCGTGTTTTCCACACTTTTTCATGCTCCTCATATTTCTTCACACCATTTCATGCTCTTCATATTTTCACAGCATTTCATGCTAGTCATATTTTTGACACCTTTTCATGCTCCTCATATTTTTCAGACCTTTTCATGCTCCTCGTGTTTTTCAGACTTTTTCACGCTCCTCATATTTTTCAGACATTCAGGCCCCTCATATTTTTCAGACATTTTCATGGTCCTCGTATTTTTCAGACCTTTTCATGCTCCCTGTATTTTTCTTACCTTTCATGCTCCTCGTATTTTTCAGACCTTTTCATGCTCCCTGTATTTTTCATACCTTTCATGGTCTTCGTATTTTTCAGACCTTTTCATGCTCCTCGTGTTTTTCAGACCTTTTCACGCTCCTCGTATTTTTCAGACATTTAGGCACCTCGTATTTTTCAGACATTTTCATGCTCCTCGTGTTTTTCAGAACTTTTCATGCTCCTCGTATTTTTCACACATTTTCATATTCCTCCTATTTTTCACACCTTTTCACGCTCCTCGTATTTTTCAGACATTAAGGCCCCTTGTATTTTTCAGACATTTTCATGCTCCTCGTATTTTTCACACCTTTTCATGCTCCTCATATCGTTCACAACTTTTCATGCTCTTCATATTTCTCACATCATTTCATGCTCCTCATATTTTTCATACCGTTTCATGCTCCTCATATTTTTCACATCTTTTTATGTTTGTCATATATTTGATACGATTTAAAGCTCTTCATATTTTTCAAACCATTTCATGCTCTTCATATTTTCACAACGTTTCATGCTCCTCATATTTTTCAGACCGTTTCATGTTCCTCATATATTTCACACCTTTTCATGCTTCTCATATTTTTGACACCTTTTCATGATCCTCGTCTTTTTCAGACCGTTTCATGATCCTCGTCTTTTTCAGACCGTTTCATGCTTCTCGTATTTTTCAAACCTTTTCATGCTCCTCGTATTTTTCACACATTTTCATGCTCTTGTGTTTTTCACACCTTTTCATGCCCTTCGCATTTTTCAGACCTTTTCATGCTCCTTGTAATTTTCAGACCTTTTCATGCTCCTCGTATTATATAGACCTTTTCATGCTCCGAGTATTTTTCAGACCTTTTCATGCTCCTCGTATTTTTCAGACCTTTTTTTGCTCCTCGTGTTTTTACACCTTTTCATGCTCCTTGTATTTTTCAGACCGTTTCATGCTCCTCGTAATTTTTAGACCTTTTCATGCTCCTCGTATTTTACAGAGCTTTTCATGCTCCTCGTATTTTTCAGAAATTTTCGTGCTCCTCGTATTTTCAGACCTTTTCATGCTCCTCGAATTTTTCACACCTTTTCTTGCTCCTCGTATTTTTCACACCTTTTCATGCTCCTCATGTTTTCCACACCTTTCATGCTCTTCATATTTTTCACAGCGTTTCATGCTCTTCATATTTTCACACCGTTTCATCCTCCTCATATTTTTGAGACGTTTTCATGCTCCTCATGTTTTTCACACATTTTCATGCTCCTCGTATTTTCCAGACCTTTTCATGCTCCTCGTATTTTCCAGACCTATTCATGCTCCCCGTATTTTTCAGACCTTTTCATTTTCCTCGTATTTTTGACATCTTTTCATGCTCCTCGTAATTTTCAGACTATTTCATGCTCCTCATATTTTTCAGACCTTTTCATTCTCCTAGTATTTTTCCGATCTTTTCCTGCTCCTTGTTCTTTTCAGACCTTTTCATGCTCCTCATATTTCTCACACCTTTCATGCTCTTCATATTTTTCACACGGTTTCATGCTCATGATATTTTCACACCGTTTCATGCTCCTCATATTTTTGATAACATTTCATGCTCCTCTTATTTTTCACACCTTTTCATGCTTCCCGTATTTTCCAGACCTTTTCATGCTCCTCGTATTTTTCAGACATTGACATGCTCCTCGTGTTTTTCAGACCTTTTCGTGCTCCTCGTATTTTTCACACATTTTCATATTCCTCCTATTTTTCACACCTTTTCACGCTCCTTGTATTTTTCAGACATTAAGGCCCCTCGTACTTTTCACACCTTTTCATGCTCCTCGTATTTTTCACACCTTTTCTTGCTCCTCATATTGTTCACACCTTTTCTTGCTCTTCATATTTTTCACATCTTTTAATGCTCCTCATATTTTGAATACCTTTTCATGCTCCTCGTATTTTTCAGACCTTTTCATGCTCCCTGCATTTTTCATACCTTTCATGGTCCTCGTATTTTTCAGACCGTTTCATGCTTCTCATATTTTTCACACCTTTTCATGCTCTTCCTGTTTTTCACACCTTTTCATGCTCTTCGTGTTTTTCACTCCTTTTAATGCTCTTCATATTTTTCAGGACTTTTCACGCTCTTGATATTTTTCTCACCTTTTCATGCTCTCCGTGTTTTTCACACCTTTTCTTGCTCTTTGTGTTTTCCACACCTTTTCCTGCTCCTCATATTTCTTCACACCATTTCATGCTCTTCATATTTCCACAGCATTTCATGCTAGTCATATTTTTGACACCTTTTCATGCTCCTCATATTTTTCAGACCTTTTCATGCTCCTCATGTTTTTCAGACTTTTTCACGCTCCTCATATTTTTCAGACATTCAGGCCCCTCATATTTTTCAGACATTTTCATGGTCCTCGTATTTTTCAGACCTTTTCATGCTCCCTGTATTTTTCACACCTTTCATGCTCCTCGTATTTTTCAGACCTTTTCATGCTCCCTGTATTTTTCATACCTTTCATGGTCTTCGTATTTTTCAGACCTTTTCATGCTCCTCGTGTTTTTCAGACCTTTTCACGCTCCTCGTATTTTTCAGACATTCAGGCACCTCGTATTTTTCAGACATTTTCATGCTCCTCGTGTTTTTCAGACCTTTTCATGCTCCTCGAATTTTTCACACCTTTTCATGCTCCTCATATTGTTCACAACTTTTCATGCTCTTCATATTTTTCACATCGTTTCATGCTCCTCATATTTTTCACACCGTTTCATGCTCCTCATATTTTTCAGATATTTTCATGCTCCTCGTATTTTCCAGACCTATTCATGCTCCTCGTAATTTTCACAACTTTTCATGCTCCTTGTAGTTTTCAGACCTTTTCATGCTCCTCATATTTCTCACACCTTTCATGTTCTTCATATTTTTCACACCGTTTCATGCTCTTTATATTTTCACACTGTTTCATGCTCCTCATATTTTTGACACCTTTTCATGCTCCTCTTATTTTTCAGACCTTTTCATGCTAGTCGTATTTTTCAGACCTTTTCATGCTCCCCGTATTTTTCATACCTTTCTTGGTCCTTGTATTTTTCAGAACGATTCATGCTTCTCGTATTTTTCACACCTTTTCTTGTTCCTCGTATTTTTCAGACCTTTTCATGCTCCTCGTATTTTTCAGACCTTTTTTTGCTCCTCGTATTTTTACACCTTTTCATGCTCCTTGTATTTTTCAGCCCGTTTCATGCTCCTCGTATTTTTCAGAACTTTTCATGCTCCTCGTATTTTACAGAGCTTTTCATGCTCCTCGTATTTTTCAGAATTTTTCGTGCTCCTCGTATTTTCAGACCTTTTCGTGCTCCTCAAATTTTTCACACCTTTTCTTGCTCCTCGTATTTTTCACACCTTTTCATGCTCCTCATGTTTTCCACACCTTTCATGCTCTTCATATTTTTCACAGCGTTTCATGCTCTTCATATTTTCACACCGTTTGATCCTCCTCATATTTTTGAGACGTTTTCATGCTCCTCATGTTTTTCACACATTTTCATGCTCCTCGTATTTTCCAGACCTTTTCATGCTCCTCGTATTTTTCAGACCTTTTCTTGCTCCTCATATTTTTCAGACCTTTTCATGCTCCTCGTATTTTTCAGACCTTTTCATGCTCTTCGTATTTTTCAGACCATTTCATGCTCCTCATATTTTTCAGACCTTTTCATTCTCCTAGTATTTTTCCGATCTTTTCATGCTCCTTGTACTTTTCAAACCTTTTCATGCTCCTCATATTTCTCAAACCTTTCATGCTCTTCATATTTTTCACACGGTTTCATGCTCATGATATTTTCACACCGTTTCATGCTCCTCATATTTTTGATAACTTTTCATGCTCCTCTTATTTTTCACAACTTTTCATGCTCCTCGTATTTTTCAGACCTTTTCATGCTCCCTTTATTTTTCATAACATTCATGGTCCTCGTATTTTTCAGACCGTTTCATGCTTCTCGTATTTTTCACACCTTTTCATGCTCTTCATGTTTTTCACACCTTTTCATGCTCTTCGTGTTTTTCACTCCTTTTAATGCTCTTCATATTTTTCAGGACTTTTCACGCTCTTGATATTTTACACACCTTTTCATGCTCTCCATGTTTTTCACACCTTTTCTTGCTCTTCGTGTTTTCCACACCTTTTCATGCTCCTGATATTTCTTAACAGCACTTCATGCTCTTCATATTTTCACAGCATTTCACGCTAGTCATATTTTTGACACCTTTTTATGCTCCTCATATTTTTCAGACCTTTTCATGCTCCTCGTATTTTTCAGACCTTTTCACGCTCCTCGTATTTTTCAGACATTCAGGCCCCTCATATTTTTCAGACCTTTTCATTCTCCTAGTATTTTTCCGATCTTTTCATGCTCCTTGTACTTTTCAAACCTTTTCATGCTCCTCATATTTCTCACACCTTTCATGCTCTTCATATTTTTCACACGGTTTCATGCTCATGATATTTTCACACTGTTTCATGCTCCTCATATTTTTGATAACTTTTCATGCTCCTCTTATTTTTCACAACTTTTCATGCTCCTCGTATTTTTCAGACCTTTTCATGCTCCCTTTATTTTTCATAACATTCATGGTCCTCGTATTTTTCAGACCGTTTCATGCTTCTCATATTTTTCACAACTTTTCATGCTCTTCATGTTTTTCACACCTTTTCATGCTCTTCGTGTTTTTCACTCCTTTTAATGCTCTTCATATTTTTCAGGCCTTTTCACGCTCTTGATATTTTACACACCTTTTCATGCTCTCCATGTTTTTCACACCTTTTCTTGCTCTTCGTGTTTTCCACACCTTTTCATGCTCCTGATATTTCTTCACAGCACTTCATGCTCTTCATATTTTCACAGCATTTCATGCTAGTCATATTTTTGACACCTTTTTATGCTCCTCATATTTTTCAGACCTTTTCATGCTCCTCGTATTTTTCAGACCTTATCACGCTCCTCGTATTTTTCAGACATTCAGGCTCCTCATATTTTTCAGACATTTTCATGGTCCTCGTATTTTTCAGACCGTTTCATGCTTCTCATATTTTTCACACCTTTTCATGCTCTTCCTGTTTTTCACACCTTTTCATGCTCTTCGTGTTTTTCACTCCTTTTAATGCTCTTCATATCTTTCAGGCCTTTTCACGCTCTTGATATTTTTCTCACCTTTTCATGCTCTCCGTGTTTTTCACACCTTTTCTTGCTCTTCATGTTTTCCACACTTTTTCATGCTCCTCATATTTCTTCACACCATTTCATGCTCTTCATATTTTCACAGCATTTCATGCTAGTCATATTTTTGACACCTTTTCATGCTCCTCATATTTTTCAGACCTTTTCATGCTCCTCGTGTTTTTCAGACTTTTTCACGCTCCTCATATTTTTCAGACATTCAGGCCCCTCATATTTTTCAGACATTTTCATGGTCCTCGTATTTTTCAGACCTTTTCATGCTCCCTGTATTTTTCTTACCTTTCATGCTCCTCGTATTTTTCAGACCTTTTCATGCTCCCTGTATTTTTCATACCTTTCATGGTCTTCGTATTTTTCAGACCTTTTCATGCTCCTCGTGTTTTTCAGACCTTTTCACGCTCCTCGTATTTTTCAGACATTTAGGCACCTCGTATTTTTCAGACATTTTCATGCTCCTCGTGTTTTTCAGAACTTTTCATGCTCCTCGTATTTTTCACACATTTTCATATTCCTCCTATTTTTCACACCTTTTCACGCTCCTCGTATTTTTCAGACATTAAGGCCCCTTGTATTTTTCAGACATTTTCATGCTCCTCGTATTTTTCACACCTTTTCATGCTCCTCATATCGTTCACAACTTTTCATGCTCTTCATATTTCTCACATCATTTCATGCTCCTCATATTTTTCATACCGTTTCATGCTCCTCATATTTTTCACATCTTTTTATGTTTGTCATATATTTGATACGATTTAAAGCTCTTCATATTTTTCAAACCATTTCATGCTCTTCATATTTTCACAACGTTTCATGCTCCTCATATTTTTCAGACCGTTTCATGTTCCTCATATATTTCACACCTTTTCATGCTTCTCATATTTTTGACACCTTTTCATGATCCTCGTCTTTTTCAGACCGTTTCATGATCCTCGTCTTTTTCAGACCGTTTCATGCTTCTCGTATTTTTCAAACCTTTTCATGCTCCTCGTATTTTTCACACATTTTCATGCTCTTGTGTTTTTCACACCTTTTCATGCCCTTCGCATTTTTCAGACCTTTTCATGCTCCTTGTAATTTTCAGACCTTTTCATGCTCCTCGTATTATATAGACCTTTTCATGCTCCGAGTATTTTTCAGACCTTTTCATGCTCCTCGTATTTTTCAGACCTTTTTTTGCTCCTCGTGTTTTTACACCTTTTCATGCTCCTTGTATTTTTCAGACCGTTTCATGCTCCTCGTATTTTTTAGACCTTTTCATGCTCCTCGTATTTTACAGAGCTTTTCATGCTCCTCGTATTTTTCAGAAATTTTCGTGCTCCTCGTATTTTCAGACCTTTTCATGCTCCTCGAATTTTTCACACCTTTTCTTGCTCCTCGTATTTTTCACACCTTTTCATGCTCCTCATGTTTTCCACACCTTTCATGCTCTTCATATTTTTCACAGCGTTTCATGCTCTTCATATTTTCACACCGTTTCATCCTCCTCATATTTTTGAGACGTTTTCATGCTCCTCATGTTTTTCACACATTTTCATGCTCCTCGTATTTTCCAGACCTTTTCATGCTCCTCGTATTTTCCAGACCTATTCATGCTCCCCGTATTTTTCAGACCTTTTCATTTTCCTCGTATTTTTGACATCTTTTCATGCTCCTCGTAATTTTCAGACCATTTCATGCTCCTCATATTTTTCAGACCTTTTCATTCTCCTAGTATTTTTCCGATCTTTTCCTGCTCCTTGTTCTTTTCAGACCTTTTCATGCTCCTCATATTTCTCACACCTTTCATGCTCTTCATATTTTTCACACGGTTTCATGCTCATGATATTTTCACACCGTTTCATGCTCCTCATATTTTTGATAACATTTCATGCTCCTCTTATTTTTCACACCTTTTCATGCTTCCCGTATTTTCCAGACCTTTTCATGCTCCTCGTATTTTTCAGACATTGACATGCTCCTCGTGTTTTTCAGACCTTTTCGTGCTCCTCGTATTTTTCACACATTTTCATATTCCTCCTATTTTTCACACCTTTTCACGCTCCTTGTATTTTTCAGACATTAAGGCCCCTCGTACTTTTCACACCTTTTCATGCTCCTCGTATTTTTCACACCTTTTCTTGCTCCTCATATTGTTCACACCTTTTCTTGCTCTTCATATTTTTCACATCTTTTAATGCTCCTCATATTTTGAATACCTTTTCATGCTCCTCGTATTTTTCAGACCTTTTCATGCTCCCTGCATTTTTCATACCTTTCATGGTCCTCGTATTTTTCAGACCGTTTCATGCTTCTCATATTTTTCACACCTTTTCATGCTCTTCCTGTTTTTCACACCTTTTCATGCTCTTCGTGTTTTTCACTCCTTTTAATGCTCTTCATATTTTTCAGGACTTTTCACGCTCTTGATATTTTTCTCACCTTTTCATGCTCTCCGTGTTTTTCACACCTTTTCTTGCTCTTTGTGTTTTCCACACCTTTTCCTGCTCCTCATATTTCTTCACACCATTTCATGCTCTTCATATTTCCACAGCATTTCATGCTAGTCATATTTTTGACACCTTTTCATGCTCCTCATATTTTTCAGACCTTTTCATGCTCCTCATGTTTTTCAGACTTTTTCACGCTCCTCATATTTTTCAGACATTCAGGCCCCTCATATTTTTCAGACATTTTCATGGTCCTCGTATTTTTCAGACCTTTTCATGCTCCCTGTATTTTTCACACCTTTCATGCTCCTCGTATTTTTCAGACCTTTTCATGCTCCCTGTATTTTTCATACCTTTCATGGTCTTCGTATTTTTCAGACCTTTTCATGCTCCTCGTGTTTTTCAGACCTTTTCACGCTCCTCGTATTTTTCAGACATTCAGGCACCTCGTATTTTTCAGACATTTTCATGCTCCTCGTGTTTTTCAGACCTTTTCATGCTCCTCGAATTTTTCACACCTTTTCATGCTCCTCATATTGTTCACAACTTTTCATGCTCTTCATATTTTTCACATCGTTTCATGCTCCTCATATTTTTCACACCGTTTCATGCTCCTCATATTTTTCACATCTTTTTATGTTCATCATATATTTGATACGATTTAAAGCTCTTCATATTTTTCATACCATTTCATGCTCTTCATATTTTCACAACGTTTCATGCTCCTCATATTTTTCAGACCGTTTCATGTTCCTCATATATTTCACACCTTTTCATGCTTCTCATATTTTTGACACCTTTTCATGATCCTCGTCTTTTTCAGACCGTTTCATGCTTCTCATATTTTTCACACCTTTTCATGCTCCTCGTATTTTTCACAACTTTTCATGCTCCTCGTATTTTTCAAACCTTTTCATGCTCCTCCTATTTTTCACACATTTTCATGCTCTTGTGTTTTTCACACCTTTTCATGCTCCTCGCATTTTTCAGACCTTTTCATGCTCCTTGTAATTTTCAGACCTTTTCATGCTCCTCATATTATATAGACCTTTTCATGCTCCGAGTATTTTTCAGACCTTTTCATGCTCCTCGTATTTTTCAGACCTTTTTTGCTCCTCGTATTTTTACACCTTTTCATGCTCCTTGTATTTTTCAGACCGTTTCATGCTCCTCGTATTTTTCAGACCTTTTCATGCTCCTCGTATTTTACAGAGCTTTTCATGCTCCTCGTATTTTTCAGAACTTTTCGTGCTCCTCGTATTTTCAGACCTTTTCATGCTCCTCGAATTTTTCACACCTTTTCTTGCTCCTCGTATTTTTCACACCTTTTCATGCTCCTCATGTTTTCCACACCTTTCATGCTCTTCATATTTTTCACAGCATTTCATGCTCTTCATATTTTCACACCGTTTCATCCTCCTCATATTTTTGAGACGTTTTCATGCTCCTCATGTTTTTCAGACATTTTCATGCTCCTCGTATTTTCCAGACCTTTTCATGCTCCTCGTATTTTCCAGACCTATTCATGCTCCCCGTATTTTTCAGACCTTTTCATTTTCCTCGTATTTTTGACATCTTTTCATGCTCCTCGTAATTTTCAGACCATTTCATGCTCCTCATATTTTTCAGACCTTTTCATTCTCCTAGTATTTTTCCGATCTTTTCCTGCTCCTTGTACTTTTCAGACCTTTTCATGCTCCTCATATTTCTCACACCTTTCATGCTCTTCATATTTTTCACACGGTTTCATGCTCATGATATTTCCACGCCGTTTCATGCTCCTCATATTTTTGATAACATTTCATGCTCCTCTTATTTTTCACACCTTTTCATGCTTCCCGTATTTTCCAGACCTTTTCATGCTCCTCGTATTTTTCAGACATTGACATGCTCCTCGTGTTTTTCAGACCTTTTCGTGCTCCTCGTATTTTTCACACATTTTCATATTCCTCCTATTTTTCACACCTTTTCACGCTCCTTGTATTTTTCAGACATTAAGGCCCCTCGTACTTTTCACACCTTTTCATGCTCCTCGTATTTTTCACACCTTTTCATGCTCCTCATATTGTTCACACCTTTTCTTGCTCTTCATATTTTTCACATCTTTTAATGCTCCTCATATTTTGAATACCTTTTCATGCTCCTCGTATTTTTCAGACCTTTTCATGCTCCCTGCATTTTTCATACCTTTCATGGTCCTCGTATTTTTCAGACCGTTTCATGCTTCTCATATTTTTCACACCTTTTCATGCTCTTCTTGTTTTTCACACCTTTTCATGCTCTTCGTGTTTTTCACTCCTTTTAATGCTCTTCATATTTTTCAGGACTTTTCACGCTCTTGATATTTTTCTCACCTTTTCATGCTCTCCGTGTTTTTCACACCTTTTCTTGCTCTTCGTGTTTTCCACACCTTTTCCTGCTCCTCATATTTCTTCACACCATTTCATGCTCTTCATATTTTCACAGCATTTCATGCTAGTCATATTTTTGACACCTTTTCATGCTCCTCATATTTTTCAGACCTTTTCATGCTCCTCGTGTTTTTCAGACTTTTTCACGCTCCTCATATTTTTCAGACATTCAGGCCCCTCATATTTTTCAGACATTTTCATGATCCTCGTATTTTTCAGACCTTTTCATGCTCCCTGTATTTTTCATACCTTTCATGGTCTTCGTATTTTTCAGACCTTTTCATGCTCCTCGTGTTTTTCAGACCTTTTCATGCTCCTCGTATTTTTTACACCTTTTCATGCTCCTCATATTGTTCACACCTTTTCTTGCTCTTCATATTTTTCACATCTTTTAATGCTCCTCATATTTTTCATACCTTTTCATGCTCCTCGTATTTTTCAGACCTTTTCATGCTCCCTGTATTTTTCATACCTTTCATGGTCCTCGTATTTTTCAGACCGTTTCATGCTTCTCATATTTTTCACACCTTTTCATGCTCTTCCTGTTTTTCACACTTTTTCATGCTCTTCGTGTTTTTCACTCCTTTTAATGCTCTTCATATTTTTCAGGACTTTTCACGCTCTTGATATTTTTCTCACCTTTTCATGCTCTCCGTGTTTTTCACACCTTTTCTTGCTCTTCGTGTTTTCCACACCTTTTCCTGCTCCTCATATTTCTTCACACCATTTCATGCTCTTCATATTTTCACAGCATTTCATTCTAGTCATATTTTTGACACCTTTTCATGCTCCTCATATTTTTCAGACCTTTTCATGCTCCTCGTGTTTTTCAGACCTTTTCACGCTCCTCATATTTTTCAGACATTCAGGCCCCTCGTATTTTTCAGACATTTTCATGCTCCTCGTGTTTTTCAGACCTTTTCACGCTCCTCGTATTTTTCAGACATTCAGGCCCCTCGTATTTTTCAGAACTTTTCATGGTCTTCGTATTTTTCAGACCTTTTCATGCTCCTCGTGTTTTTCAGACTTTTTCACGCTCCTCATATTTTTCAGACATTCAGGCCCCTCATATTTTTCAGACATTTTCATGGTCCTCGTATTTTTCAGACCTTTTCATGCTCCCTGTATTTTTCTTACCTTTCATGCTCCTCGTATTTTTCAGACCTTTTCATGCTCCCTGTATTTTTCATACCTTTCATGGTCTTCGTATTTTTCAGACCTTTTCATGCTCCTCGTGTTTTTCAGACCTTTTCACGCTCCTCGTATTTTTCAGACATTTAGGCACCACGTATTTTTCAGACATTTTCATGCTCCTCGTGTTTTTCAAAACTTTTCATGCTCCTCGTATTTTTCACACATTTTCATATTCCTCCTATTTTTCACACCTTTTCACGCTCCTCGTATTTTTCAGACATTAAGGCCCCTCGTATTTTTCAGACATTTTCATGCTCCTCGTATTTTTCACACCTTTTCATGCTCCTCATATCGTTCACAACTTTTCATGCTCTTCATATTTCTCACATCATTTCATGCTTCTCATATTTTTCATACCGTTTCATGCTCCTCATATTTTTCACATCTTTTTATGTTTGTCATATATTTGATACGATTTAAAGCTCTTCATATTTTTCATACCATTTCATGCTCTTCATATTTTCACAACGTTTCATGCTCCTCATATTTTTCAGACCGTTTCATGTTCCTCATATATTTCACACCTTTTCATGCTTCTCATATTTTTGACACCTTTTCATGATCCTCGTCTTTTTCAGACCGTTTCATGATCCTTATCTTTTTCAGACCGTTTCATGCTTCTCGTATTTTTCAAACCTTTTCATGCTCCTCGTATTTTTCACACATTTTCATGCTCTTGTGTTTTTCACACCTTTTCATGCCCTTCGCATTTTTCAGACCTTTTCATGCTCCTTGTAATTTTCAGACCTTTTCATGCTCCTCGTATTATATAGACCTTTTCATGCTCCGAGTATTTTTCAGACCTTTTCATGCTCCTTGTAATTTTCAGACCTTTTCATGCTCCTCGTATTATATAGACCTTTTCATGCTCCGAGTATTTTTCAGACCTTTTCATGCTCCTCGTATTTTTCAGACCTTTTTTTGCTCCTCGTATTTTTACACCTTTTCATGCTCCTTGTATTTTTCAGACCGTTTCATGCTCCTCGTATTTTTCAGACCTTTTCATGCTCCTCGTATTTTACAGAGCTTTTCATGCTCCTCGTATTTTTCAGAACTTTTCGTGCTCCTCATGTTTTCCACACCTTTCATGCTCTTCATATTTTTCACAGCGTTTCATGCTCTTCATATTTTCACACCGTTTCATCCTCCTCATATTTTTGAGACGTTTTCATGCTCCTCATGTTTTTCAGACATTTTCATGCTCCTCGTATTTTCCAGACCTTTTCATGCTCCTCGTGTTTTCCAGACCTATTCATGCTCCCCGTATTTTTCAGACCTTTTCATTTTCCTCGTATTTTTGACATCTTTTCATGCTTCTCGTAATTTTCAGACCATTTCATGCTCCTCATATTTTTCAGACCTTTTCACTCTCCTAGTATTTTTCCGATCTTTTCCTGCTCCTTGTACTTTTCAGACCTTTTCATGCTCCTCATATTTCTCACACCTTTCATGCTCTTCATATTTTTCACACGGTTTCATGCTCATGATATTTCCACACCGTTTCATGCTCCTCATATTTTTGATAACATTTCATGCTCCTCTTATTTTTCACACCTTTTCATGCTTCCCGTATTTTCCAGACCTTTTCATGCTCCTCGTATTTTTCAGACATTGACATGCTCCTCGTGTTTTTCAGACCTTTTCGTGCTCCTCGTATTTTTCACACATTTTCATATTCCTCCTATTTTTCACACCTTTTCACGCTCCTTGTATTTTTCAGACATTAAGGCCCCTCGTACTTTTCACACCTTTTCATGCTCCTCGTATTTTTCACACCTTTTCATGCTCCTCATATTGTTCACACCTTTTCTTGCTCTTCATATTTTTCACATCTTTTAATGCTCCTTATATTTTTCATACCTTTTCATGCTCCTCGTATTTTTCAGACCTTTTCATGCTCCCTGTATTTTTCATACCTTTCATGGTCCTCGTATTTTTCAGACCGTTTCATGCTTCTCATATTTTTCACACCTTTTCATGCTCTTCCTGTTTTTCACACCTTTTCATGCTCTTCGTGTTTTTCACTCCTTTTAATGCTCTTCATATTTTTCAGGACTTTTCACGCTCTTGATATTTTTCTCACCTTTTCATGCTCTCCGTGTTTTTCACACCTTTTCTTGCTCTTTGTGTTTTCCACACCTTTTCCTGCTCCTCATATTTCTTCACACCATTTCATGCTCTTCATATTTTCACAGCATTTCATGCTAGTCATATTTTTGACACCTTTTCATGCTCCTCATATTTTTCAGACCTTTTCATGCTCCTCATGTTTTTCAGACTTTTTCACGCTCCTCATATTTTTCAAACATTCAGGCCCCTCATATTTTTCAGACATTTTCATGGTCCTCGTATTTTTCAGACCTTTTCATGCTCCCTGTATTTTTCACACCTTTCATGCTCCTCGTATTTTTCAGACCTTTTCATGCTCCCTGTATTTTTCATACCTTTCATGGTCTTCGTATTTTTCAGACCTTTTCATGCTCCTCGTGTTTTTCAGACCTTTTCACGCTCCTCGTATTTTTCAGACATTCAGGCACCTCGTATTTTTCAGACATTTTCATGCTCCTCGTGTTTTTCAGACCTTTTCATGCTCCTCGAATTTTTCACACCTTTTCATGCTCCTCATATTGTTCACAACTTTTCATGCTCTTCATATTTTTCACATCGTTTCATGCTCCTCATATTTTTCACACCGTTTCATGCTCCTCATATTTTTCACATCTTTTTATGTTCGTCATATATTTGATACGATTTAAAGCTGTTCATATTTTTCATACCATTTCATGCTCTTCATATTTTCACAACGTTTCATGCTCCTCATATTTTTCAGACCGTTTCATGTTCCTCATATATTTCACACCTTTTCATGCTTCTCATATTTTTGACACCTTTTCATGATCCTCGTCTTTTTCAGACCGTTTCATGCTTCTCATATTTTTCACACCTTTTCATGCTCCTCGTATTTTTCACAACTTTTCATGCTCCTCATATTTTTCAAACCTTTTCATGCTCCTCGTATTTTTCACACATTTTCATGCTCTTGTGTTTTTCACACCTTTTCATGCTCCTCGCATTTTTCAGACCTTTTCATGCTCCTTGTAATTTTCAGACCTTTTCATGCTCCTCGTATTATATAGACCTTTTCATGCTCCGAGTATTTTTCAGACCTTTTCATGCTCCTCGTATTTTTCAGACCTTTTTTGATCCTCGTATTTTTACACCTTTTCATGCTCCTTGTATTTTTCAGACCGTTTCATGCTCCTCGTATTTTTCAGACCTTTTCATGCTCCTCGTATTTTACAGAGCTTTTCATGCTCCTCGTGTTTTTCAGAACTTTTCGTGCTCCTCGTATTTTCAGACCTTTTCATGCTCCTCGAATTTTTCACACCTTTTCTTGCTCCTCGTATTTTTCACACCTTTTCATGCTCCTCATGTTTTCCACACCTTTCATGCTCTTCATATTTTTCACACGGTTTCATGCTCATGATATTTTCACACCGTTTCATGCTCCTCATATTTTTGATAACTTTTCATGCTCCTCTTATTTTTCACAACTTTTCATGCTCCTCGTATTTTTCAGACCTTTTCATGCTCCCTTTATTTTTCATAACATTCATGGTCCTCGTATTTTTCAGACCGTTTCATGCTTCTCGTATTTTTCACACCTTTTCATGCTCTTCATGTTTTTCACACCTTTTCATGCTCTTCGTGTTTTTCACTCCTTTTAATGCTCTTCATATTTTTCAGGACTTTTCACGCTCTTGATATTTTACACACCTTTTCATGCTCTCCATGTTTTTCACACCTTTTCTTGCTCTTCGTGTTTTCCACACCTTTTCATGCTCCTGATATTTCTTAACAGCACTTCATGCTCTTCATATTTTCACAGCATTTCACGCTAGTCATATTTTTGACACCTTTTTATGCTCCTCATATTTTTCAGACCTTTTCATGCTCCTCGTATTTTTCAGACCTTTTCACGCTCCTCGTATTTTTCAGACATTCAGGCCCCTCATATTTTTCAGACCTTTTCATTCTCCTAGTATTTTTCCGATCTTTTCATGCTCCTTGTACTTTTCAAACCTTTTCATGCTCCTCATATTTCTCACACCTTTCATGCTCTTCATATTTTTCACACGGTTTCATGCTCATGATATTTTCACACTGTTTCATGCTCCTCATATTTTTGATAACTTTTCATGCTCCTCTTATTTTTCACAACTTTTCATGCTCCTCGTATTTTTCAGACCTTTTCATGCTCCCTTTATTTTTCATAACATTCATGGTCCTCGTATTTTTCAGACCGTTTCATGCTTCTCATATTTTTCACAACTTTTCATGCTCTTCATGTTTTTCACACCTTTTCATGCTCTTCGTGTTTTTCACTCCTTTTAATGCTCTTCATATTTTTCAGGCCTTTTCACGCTCTTGATATTTTACACACCTTTTCATGCTCTCCATGTTTTTCACACCTTTTCTTGCTCTTCGTGTTTTCCACACCTTTTCATGCTCCTGATATTTCTTCACAGCACTTCATGCTCTTCATATTTTCACAGCATTTCATGCTAGTCATATTTTTGACACCTTTTTATGCTCCTCATATTTTTCAGACCTTTTCATGCTCCTCGTATTTTTCAGACCTTATCACGCTCCTCGTATTTTTCAGACATTCAGGCTCCTCATATTTTTCAGACATTTTCATGGTCCTCGTATTTTTCAGACCGTTTCATGCTTCTCATATTTTTCACACCTTTTCATGCTCTTCCTGTTTTTCACACCTTTTCATGCTCTTCGTGTTTTTCACTCCTTTTAATGCTCTTCATATCTTTCAGGCCTTTTCACGCTCTTGATATTTTTCTCACCTTTTCATGCTCTCCGTGTTTTTCACACCTTTTCTTGCTCTTCGTGTTTTCCACACTTTTTCATGCTCCTCATATTTCTTCACACCATTTCATGCTCTTCATATTTTCACAGCATTTCATGCTAGTCATATTTTTGACACCTTTTCATGCTCCTCATATTTTTCAGACCTTTTCATGCTCCTCGTGTTTTTCAGACTTTTTCACGCTCCTCATATTTTTCAGACATTCAGGCCCCTCATATTTTTCAGACATTTTCATGGTCCTCGTATTTTTCAGACCTTTTCATGCTCCCTGTATTTTTCTTACCTTTCATGCTCCTCGTATTTTTCAGACCTTTTCATGCTCCCTGTATTTTTCATACCTTTCATGGTCTTCGTATTTTTCAGACCTTTTCATGCTCCTCGTGTTTTTCAGACCTTTTCACGCTCCTCGTATTTTTCAGACATTTAGGCACCTCGTATTTTTCAGACATTTTCATGCTCCTCGTGTTTTTCAGAACTTTTCATGCTCCTCGTATTTTTCACACATTTTCATATTCCTCCTATTTTTCACACCTTTTCACGCTCCTCGTATTTTTCAGACATTAAGGCCCCTTGTATTTTTCAGACATTTTCATGCTCCTCGTATTTTTCACACCTTTTCATGCTCCTCATATCGTTCACAACTTTTCATGCTCTTCATATTTCTCACATCATTTCATGCTCCTCATATTTTTCATACCGTTTCATGCTCCTCATATTTTTCACATCTTTTTATGTTTGTCATATATTTGATACGATTTAAAGCTCTTCATATTTTTCAAACCATTTCATGCTCTTCATATTTTCACAACGTTTCATGCTCCTCATATTTTTCAGACCGTTTCATGTTCCTCATATATTTCACACCTTTTCATGCTTCTCATATTTTTGACACCTTTTCATGATCCTCGTCTTTTTCAGACCGTTTCATGATCCTCGTCTTTTTCAGACCGTTTCATGCTTCTCGTATTTTTCAAACCTTTTCATGCTCCTCGTATTTTTCACACATTTTCATGCTCTTGTGTTTTTCACACCTTTTCATGCCCTTCGCATTTTTCAGACCTTTTCATGCTCCTTGTAATTTTCAGACCTTTTCATGCTCCTCGTATTATATAGACCTTTTCATGCTCCGAGTATTTTTCAGACCTTTTCATGCTCCTCGTATTTTTCAGACCTTTTTTTGCTCCTCGTGTTTTTACACCTTTTCATGCTCCTTGTATTTTTCAGACCGTTTCATGCTCCTCGTATTTTTTAGACCTTTTCATGCTCCTCGTATTTTACAGAGCTTTTCATGCTCCTCGTATTTTTCAGAAATTTTCGTGCTCCTCGTATTTTCAGACCTTTTCATGCTCCTCGAATTTTTCACACCTTTTCTTGCTCCTCGTATTTTTCACACCTTTTCATGCTCCTCATGTTTTCCACACCTTTCATGCTCTTCATATTTTTCACAGCGTTTCATGCTCTTCATATTTTCACACCGTTTCATCCTCCTCATATTTTTGAGACGTTTTCATGCTCCTCATGTTTTTCACACATTTTCATGCTCCTCGTATTTTCCAGACCTTTTCATGCTCCTCGTATTTTCCAGACCTATTCATGCTCCCCGTATTTTTCAGACCTTTTCATTTTCCTCGTATTTTTGACATCTTTTCATGCTCCTCGTAATTTTCAGACCATTTCATGCTCCTCATATTTTTCAGACCTTTTCATTCTCCTAGTATTTTTCCGATCTTTTCCTGCTCCTTGTTCTTTTCAGACCTTTTCATGCTCCTCATATTTCTCACACCTTTCATGCTCTTCATATTTTTCACACGGTTTCATGCTCATGATATTTTCACACCGTTTCATGCTCCTCATATTTTTGATAACATTTCATGCTCCTCTTATTTTTCACACCTTTTCATGCTTCCCGTATTTTCCAGACCTTTTCATGCTCCTCGTATTTTTCAGACATTGACATGCTCCTCGTGTTTTTCAGACCTTTTCGTGCTCCTCGTATTTTTCACACATTTTCATATTCCTCCTATTTTTCACACCTTTTCACGCTCCTTGTATTTTTCAGACATTAAGGCCCCTCGTACTTTTCACACCTTTTCATGCTCCTCGTATTTTTCACACCTTTTCTTGCTCCTCATATTGTTCACACCTTTTCTTGCTCTTCATATTTTTCACATCTTTTAATGCTCCTCATATTTTGAATACCTTTTCATGCTCCTCGTATTTTTCAGACCTTTTCATGCTCCCTGCATTTTTCATACCTTTCATGGTCCTCGTATTTTTCAGACCGTTTCATGCTTCTCATATTTTTCACACCTTTTCATGCTCTTCCTGTTTTTCACACCTTTTCATGCTCTTCGTGTTTTTCACTCCTTTTAATGCTCTTCATATTTTTCAGGACTTTTCACGCTCTTGATATTTTTCTCACCTTTTCATGCTCTCCGTGTTTTTCACACCTTTTCTTGCTCTTTGTGTTTTCCACACCTTTTCCTGCTCCTCATATTTCTTCACACCATTTCATGCTCTTCATATTTCCACAGCATTTCATGCTAGTCATATTTTTGACACCTTTTCATGCTCCTCATATTTTTCAGACCTTTTCATGCTCCTCATGTTTTTCAGACTTTTTCACGCTCCTCATATTTTTCAGACATTCAGGCCCCTCATATTTTTCAGACATTTTCATGGTCCTCGTATTTTTCAGACCTTTTCATGCTCCCTGTATTTTTCACACCTTTCATGCTCCTCGTATTTTTCAGACCTTTTCATGCTCCCTGTATTTTTCATACCTTTCATGGTCTTCGTATTTTTCAGACCTTTTCATGCTCCTCGTGTTTTTCAGACCTTTTCACGCTCCTCGTATTTTTCAGACATTCAGGCACCTCGTATTTTTCAGACATTTTCATGCTCCTCGTGTTTTTCAGACCTTTTCATGCTCCTCGAATTTTTCACACCTTTTCATGCTCCTCATATTGTTCACAACTTTTCATGCTCTTCATATTTTTCACATCGTTTCATGCTCCTCATATTTTTCACACCGTTTCATGCTCCTCATATTTTTCACATCTTTTTATGTTCATCATATATTTGATACGATTTAAAGCTCTTCATATTTTTCATACCATTTCATGCTCTTCATATTTTCACAACGTTTCATGCTCCTCATATTTTTCAGACCGTTTCATGTTCCTCATATATTTCACACCTTTTCATGCTTCTCATATTTTTGACACCTTTTCATGATCCTCGTCTTTTTCAGACCGTTTCATGCTTCTCATATTTTTCACACCTTTTCATGCTCCTCGTATTTTTCACAACTTTTCATGCTCCTCGTATTTTTCAAACCTTTTCATGCTCCTCCTATTTTTCACACATTTTCATGCTCTTGTGTTTTTCACACCTTTTCATGCTCCTCGCATTTTTCAGACCTTTTCATGCTCCTTGTAATTTTCAGACCTTTTCATGCTCCTCATATTATATAGACCTTTTCATGCTCCGAGTATTTTTCAGACCTTTTCATGCTCCTCGTATTTTTCAGACCTTTTTTGCTCCTCGTATTTTTACACCTTTTCATGCTCCTTGTATTTTTCAGACCGTTTCATGCTCCTCGTATTTTTCAGACCTTTTCATGCTCCTCGTATTTTACAGAGCTTTTCATGCTCCTCGTATTTTTCAGAACTTTTCGTGCTCCTCGTATTTTCAGACCTTTTCATGCTCCTCGAATTTTTCACACCTTTTCTTGCTCCTCGTATTTTTCACACCTTTTCATGCTCCTCATGTTTTCCACACCTTTCATGCTCTTCATATTTTTCACAGCATTTCATGCTCTTCATATTTTCACACCGTTTCATCCTCCTCATATTTTTGAGACGTTTTCATGCTCCTCATGTTTTTCAGACATTTTCATGCTCCTCGTATTTTCCAGACCTTTTCATGCTCCTCGTATTTTCCAGACCTATTCATGCTCCCCGTATTTTTCAGACCTTTTCATTTTCCTCGTATTTTTGACATCTTTTCATGCTCCTCGTAATTTTCAGACCATTTCATGCTCCTCATATTTTTCAGACCTTTTCATTCTCCTAGTATTTTTCCGATCTTTTCCTGCTCCTTGTACTTTTCAGACCTTTTCATGCTCCTCATATTTCTCACACCTTTCATGCTCTTCATATTTTTCACACGGTTTCATGCTCATGATATTTCCACGCCGTTTCATGCTCCTCATATTTTTGATAACATTTCATGCTCCTCTTATTTTTCACACCTTTTCATGCTTCCCGTATTTTCCAGACCTTTTCATGCTCCTCGTATTTTTCAGACATTGACATGCTCCTCGTGTTTTTCAGACCTTTTCGTGCTCCTCGTATTTTTCACACATTTTCATATTCCTCCTATTTTTCACACCTTTTCACGCTCCTTGTATTTTTCAGACATTAAGGCCCCTCGTACTTTTCACACCTTTTCATGCTCCTCGTATTTTTCACACCTTTTCATGCTCCTCATATTGTTCACACCTTTTCTTGCTCTTCATATTTTTCACATCTTTTAATGCTCCTCATATTTTGAATACCTTTTCATGCTCCTCGTATTTTTCAGACCTTTTCATGCTCCCTGCATTTTTCATACCTTTCATGGTCCTCGTATTTTTCAGACCGTTTCATGCTTCTCATATTTTTCACACCTTTTCATGCTCTTCTTGTTTTTCACACCTTTTCATGCTCTTCGTGTTTTTCACTCCTTTTAATGCTCTTCATATTTTTCAGGACTTTTCACGCTCTTGATATTTTTCTCACCTTTTCATGCTCTCCGTGTTTTTCACACCTTTTCTTGCTCTTCGTGTTTTCCACACCTTTTCCTGCTCCTCATATTTCTTCACACCATTTCATGCTCTTCATATTTTCACAGCATTTCATGCTAGTCATATTTTTGACACCTTTTCATGCTCCTCATATTTTTCAGACCTTTTCATGCTCCTCGTGTTTTTCAGACTTTTTCACGCTCCTCATATTTTTCAGACATTCAGGCCCCTCATATTTTTCAGACATTTTCATGATCCTCGTATTTTTCAGACCTTTTCATGCTCCCTGTATTTTTCATACCTTTCATGGTCTTCGTATTTTTCAGACCTTTTCATGCTCCTCGTGTTTTTCAGACCTTTTCATGCTCCTCGTATTTTTTACACCTTTTCATGCTCCTCATATTGTTCACACCTTTTCTTGCTCTTCATATTTTTCACATCTTTTAATGCTCCTCATATTTTTCATACCTTTTCATGCTCCTCGTATTTTTCAGACCTTTTCATGCTCCCTGTATTTTTCATACCTTTCATGGTCCTCGTATTTTTCAGACCGTTTCATGCTTCTCATATTTTTCACACCTTTTCATGCTCTTCCTGTTTTTCACACTTTTTCATGCTCTTCGTGTTTTTCACTCCTTTTAATGCTCTTCATATTTTTCAGGACTTTTCACGCTCTTGATATTTTTCTCACCTTTTCATGCTCTCCGTGTTTTTCACACCTTTTCTTGCTCTTCGTGTTTTCCACACCTTTTCCTGCTCCTCATATTTCTTCACACCATTTCATGCTCTTCATATTTTCACAGCATTTCATTCTAGTCATATTTTTGACACCTTTTCATGCTCCTCATATTTTTCAGACCTTTTCATGCTCCTCGTGTTTTTCAGACCTTTTCACGCTCCTCATATTTTTCAGACATTCAGGCCCCTCGTATTTTTCAGACATTTTCATGCTCCTCGTGTTTTTCAGACCTTTTCACGCTCCTCGTATTTTTCAGACATTCAGGCCCCTCGTATTTTTCAGAACTTTTCATGGTCTTCGTATTTTTCAGACCTTTTCATGCTCCTCGTGTTTTTCAGACTTTTTCACGCTCCTCATATTTTTCAGACATTCAGGCCCCTCATATTTTTCAGACATTTTCATGGTCCTCGTATTTTTCAGACCTTTTCATGCTCCCTGTATTTTTCTTACCTTTCATGCTCCTCGTATTTTTCAGACCTTTTCATGCTCCCTGTATTTTTCATACCTTTCATGGTCTTCGTATTTTTCAGACCTTTTCATGCTCCTCGTGTTTTTCAGACCTTTTCACGCTCCTCGTATTTTTCAGACATTTAGGCACCACGTATTTTTCAGACATTTTCATGCTCCTCGTGTTTTTCAAAACTTTTCATGCTCCTCGTATTTTTCACACATTTTCATATTCCTCCTATTTTTCACACCTTTTCACGCTCCTCGTATTTTTCAGACATTAAGGCCCCTCGTATTTTTCAGACATTTTCATGCTCCTCGTATTTTTCACACCTTTTCATGCTCCTCATATCGTTCACAACTTTTCATGCTCTTCATATTTCTCACATCATTTCATGCTTCTCATATTTTTCATACCGTTTCATGCTCCTCATATTTTTCACATCTTTTTATGTTTGTCATATATTTGATACGATTTAAAGCTCTTCATATTTTTCATACCATTTCATGCTCTTCATATTTTCACAACGTTTCATGCTCCTCATATTTTTCAGACCGTTTCATGTTCCTCATATATTTCACACCTTTTCATGCTTCTCATATTTTTGACACCTTTTCATGATCCTCGTCTTTTTCAGACCGTTTCATGATCCTTATCTTTTTCAGACCGTTTCATGCTTCTCGTATTTTTCAAACCTTTTCATGCTCCTCGTATTTTTCACACATTTTCATGCTCTTGTGTTTTTCACACCTTTTCATGCCCTTCGCATTTTTCAGACCTTTTCATGCTCCTTGTAATTTTCAGACCTTTTCATGCTCCTCGTATTATATAGACCTTTTCATGCTCCGAGTATTTTTCAGACCTTTTCATGCTCCTTGTAATTTTCAGACCTTTTCATGCTCCTCGTATTATATAGACCTTTTCATGCTCCGAGTATTTTTCAGACCTTTTCATGCTCCTCGTATTTTTCAGACCTTTTTTTGCTCCTCGTATTTTTACACCTTTTCATGCTCCTTGTATTTTTCAGACCGTTTCATGCTCCTCGTATTTTTCAGACCTTTTCATGCTCCTCGTATTTTACAGAGCTTTTCATGCTCCTCGTATTTTTCAGAACTTTTCGTGCTCCTCGTATTTTCAGACCTTTTCATGCTCCTCGAATTTTTCACACCTTTTCTTGCTCCTCGTATTTTTCACACCTTTTCATGCTCCTCATGTTTTCCACACCTTTCATGCTCTTCATATTTTTCACAGCGTTTCATGCTCTTCATATTTTCACACCGTTTCATCCTCCTCATATTTTTGAGACGTTTTCATGCTCCTCATGTTTTTCAGACATTTTCATGCTCCTCGTATTTTCCAGACCTTTTCATGCTCCTCGTGTTTTCCAGACCTATTCATGCTCCCCGTATTTTTCAGACCTTTTCATTTTCCTCGTATTTTTGACATCTTTTCATGCTTCTCGTAATTTTCAGACCATTTCATGCTCCTCATATTTTTCAGACCTTTTCACTCTCCTAGTATTTTTCCGATCTTTTCCTGCTCCTTGTACTTTTCAGACCTTTTCATGCTCCTCATATTTCTCACACCTTTCATGCTCTTCATATTTTTCACACGGTTTCATGCTCATGATATTTCCACACCGTTTCATGCTCCTCATATTTTTGATAACATTTCATGCTCCTCTTATTTTTCACACCTTTTCATGCTTCCCGTATTTTCCAGACCTTTTCATGCTCCTCGTATTTTTCAGACATTGACATGCTCCTCGTGTTTTTCAGACCTTTTCGTGCTCCTCGTATTTTTCACACATTTTCATATTCCTCCTATTTTTCACACCTTTTCACGCTCCTTGTATTTTTCAGACATTAAGGCCCCTCGTACTTTTCACACCTTTTCATGCTCCTCGTATTTTTCACACCTTTTCATGCTCCTCATATTGTTCACACCTTTTCTTGCTCTTCATATTTTTCACATCTTTTAATGCTCCTTATATTTTTCATACCTTTTCATGCTCCTCGTATTTTTCAGACCTTTTCATGCTCCCTGTATTTTTCATACCTTTCATGGTCCTCGTATTTTTCAGACCGTTTCATGCTTCTCATATTTTTCACACCTTTTCATGCTCTTCCTGTTTTTCACACCTTTTCATGCTCTTCGTGTTTTTCACTCCTTTTAATGCTCTTCATATTTTTCAGGACTTTTCACGCTCTTGATATTTTTCTCACCTTTTCATGCTCTCCGTGTTTTTCACACCTTTTCTTGCTCTTTGTGTTTTCCACACCTTTTCCTGCTCCTCATATTTCTTCACACCATTTCATGCTCTTCATATTTTCACAGCATTTCATGCTAGTCATATTTTTGACACCTTTTCATGCTCCTCATATTTTTCAGACCTTTTCATGCTCCTCATGTTTTTCAGACTTTTTCACGCTCCTCATATTTTTCAAACATTCAGGCCCCTCATATTTTTCAGACATTTTCATGGTCCTCGTATTTTTCAGACCTTTTCATGCTCCCTGTATTTTTCACACCTTTCATGCTCCTCGTATTTTTCAGACCTTTTCATGCTCCCTGTATTTTTCATACCTTTCATGGTCTTCGTATTTTTCAGACCTTTTCATGCTCCTCGTGTTTTTCAGACCTTTTCACGCTCCTCGTATTTTTCAGACATTCAGGCACCTCGTATTTTTCAGACATTTTCATGCTCCTCGTGTTTTTCAGACCTTTTCATGCTCCTCGAATTTTTCACACCTTTTCATGCTCCTCATATTGTTCACAACTTTTCATGCTCTTCATATTTTTCACATCGTTTCATGCTCCTCATATTTTTCACACCGTTTCATGCTCCTCATATTTTTCACATCTTTTTATGTTCGTCATATATTTGATACGATTTAAAGCTGTTCATATTTTTCATACCATTTCATGCTCTTCATATTTTCACAACGTTTCATGCTCCTCATATTTTTCAGACCGTTTCATGTTCCTCATATATTTCACACCTTTTCATGCTTCTCATATTTTTGACACCTTTTCATGATCCTCGTCTTTTTCAGACCGTTTCATGCTTCTCATATTTTTCACACCTTTTCATGCTCCTCGTATTTTTCACAACTTTTCATGCTCCTCATATTTTTCAAACCTTTTCATGCTCCTCGTATTTTTCACACATTTTCATGCTCTTGTGTTTTTCACACCTTTTCATGCTCCTCGCATTTTTCAGACCTTTTCATGCTCCTTGTAATTTTCAGACCTTTTCATGCTCCTCGTATTATATAGACCTTTTCATGCTCCGAGTATTTTTCAGACCTTTTCATGCTCCTCGTATTTTTCAGACCTTTTTTGATCCTCGTATTTTTACACCTTTTCATGCTCCTTGTATTTTTCAGACCGTTTCATGCTCCTCGTATTTTTCAGACCTTTTCATGCTCCTCGTATTTTACAGAGCTTTTCATGCTCCTCGTGTTTTTCAGAACTTTTCGTGCTCCTCGTATTTTCAGACCTTTTCATGCTCCTCGAATTTTTCACACCTTTTCTTGCTCCTCGTATTTTTCACACCTTTTCATGCTCCTCATGTTTTCCACACCTTTCATGCTCTTCATATTTTTCACAGCGTTTCATGCTCTTCATATTTTCACACCGTTTCATCCTCCTCATATTTTTGAGACGTTTTCATGCTCCTCATGTTTTTCACACATTTTCATGCTCCTCGTATTTTCCAGACCTTTTCATGCTCCTCGTATTTTCCAGACCTATTCATGCTCCCCATATTTTTCAGATCTTTTCATTTTCCTCTTATTTTTGACATCTTTTCATGCTCCTCGTAATTTTCAGACCATTTCATGCTCCTCATATTTTTCAGACCTTTTCATTCTCCTAGTATTTTTCCGATCTTTTCCTGCCTCTTGTACTTTTCAGACCTTTTCATGCTCCTCATATTTCTCACACCGTTCATGCTCTTTATATTTTTCACACGGTTTCATGCTCATGATATTTCCACACCGTTTCATGCTCCTCATATTTTTGATAACATTTCATGCTCCTCTTATTTTTCACACCTTTTCATGCTTCCCGTATTTTCCAGACCTTTTCATGCCCTCGTATTTTTCAGACATTGACATGCTCCTCGTGTTTTTCAGACCTTTTCGTGCTCCTCGTATTTTTCACACATTTTCATATTCCTCCTATTTTTCACACCTTTTCACGCTCCTTGTATTTTTCAGACATTAAGGCCCCTCGTACTTTTCACACCCTTTCATGCTCCTCGTATTTTTCACACCTTTTCATGCTCCTCATATTGTTCACACCTTTTCTTGCTCTTCATATTTTTCACATCTTTTAATGCTCCTCATATTTTGAATACCTTTTCATGCTCCTCGTATTTTTCAGACCTTTTCATGCTCCCTGTATTTTTCATACCTTTCATGGTCCTCGTATTTTTCAGACCGTTTCATGCTTCTCATATTTTTCACACCTTTTCATGCTCTTCCTGTTTTTCACACCTTTTCATGCTCTTCGTGTTTTTCACTCCTTTTAATGCTCTTCATATTTTTCAGGACTTTTCACGCTCTTGATATTTTTCTCACCTTTTCATGCTCTCCGTGTTTTTCACACCTTTTCTTGCTCTTCTTGTTTTCCACACCTTTTCCTGCTCCTCATATTTCTTCACACCATTTCATGCTCTTCATATTTTCACAGCATTTCATGCTAGTCATATTTTTGACACCTTTTCATGCTCCTCATATTTTTCAGACCTTTTCATGCTCCTCGTGTTTTTCAGACTTTTTCACGCTCCTCATATTTTTCAGACATTCAGGCCCCTCATATTTTTCAGACATTTTCATGGTCCTCGTATTTTTCAGACCTTTTCATGCTCCCTGTATTTTTCATACCTTTCATGGTCTTCGTATTTTTCAGACCTTTTCATGCTGCTCGTGTTTTTCAGACCTTTTCATGCTCCTCGTATTTTTCACACCTTTTCATGCTCCTCATATTGTTCACACCTTTTCTTGCTCTTCATATTTTTCACATCTTTTAATGCTCCTCATATTTTGAATACCTTTTCATGCTCCTCGTATTTTTCAGACCTTTTCATGCTCCCTGTATTTTTCATACCTTTCATGGTCCTCGTATTTTTCAGACCGTTTCATGCTTCTCATATTTTTCACTCCTTTTCATGCTCTTCGTGTTTTTCACTCCTTTTAATGCTCTTCATATTTTTCAGGACTTTTCACGCTCTTGATATTTTTCTCACCTTTTCATGCTCTCCGTGTTTTTCACACCTTTTCTTGCTCTTCGTGTTTTCCACACCTTTTCCTGCTCCTCATATTTCTTCACACCATTTCATGCTCTTCATATTTTCACAGCATTTCATGCTAGTCATATTTTTGACACCTTTTCATGCTCCTCATATTTTTCAGACCTTTTCATGCTCCTCGTGTTTTTCAGACTTTTTCACGCTCCTCATATTTTTCAGACATTCAGGCCCCTCATATTTTTCAGACATTTTCATGATCCTCGTATTTTTCAGACCTTTTCATGCTCCCTGTATTTTTCATACCTTTCATGGTCTTCGTATTTTTCAGACCTTTTCATGCTCCTCGTGTTTTTCAGACCTTTTCATGCTCCTCGTATTTTTTACACCTTTTCATGCTCCTCATATTGTTCACACCTTTTCTTGCTCTTCATATTTTTCACATCTTTTAATGCTCCTCATATTTTTCATACCTTTTCATGCTCCTCGTATTTTTCACACCTTTTCATGCTCCTCATATTGTTCACAACTTTTCATGCTCTTCATATTTTTCACATCTTTTCATGCTCCTCATATTTTTCATACCGTTTCATGATCCTCATATATTTCACACCTTTTCATGCTTCTCATATTTTTGACACTTTTTCATGATCCTTGTATTTTTCAGACTGTTTCATGCTTCTCATATTTTTCACACCTTTTCATGCTCCTCGTATTTTTCACAACTTTTCATGCTCATCGTATTTTTCATACCTTTTCATGATCCTCATATTTTTCACACCTTTTAATGCTCTTCATATTTTTCAGGCCGTTTCTTGCTCCTCATATTTTTCAAACCTTTTCATGCTCTTCATATTTTTCACACCGTTTCATGCTCTTCATGTTTCCATACTGTTTCATGCTCCTCATATTTTTCAGATATTTTCATGCTCCTCGTATTTTCCAGACCTTTTCATGCTCCTCGTACTTTTCACAACTTTTCATGCTCCTTGTACTTTTCAGACCTTTTCATGCTCCTCATATTTCTCACACCTTTCATGCTCTTCATATTTTTCACACCGTTTCATGCTCTTTATATTTTCACACCGTTTCATGCTCCTCATATTTTTGATACCGTTTCATACTCCTCTTATTTTTCAGACCTTTTCATGCTCCCCGTATTTTTCATACCTTTCATGGTCCTCGTATTTTTCAGACCGTTTCATGCTTCTCATATTTTTCACACCTTTTCATGCTCTTCCTGTTTTTCACACCTTTTCATGCTCCTCGTATTTTTTTCAGACCTTTTCATGCTCCTGTTTTTTTCACACATTTTCATGCTCCTCGTATTTTTCACACCTTTTCATGCTCCTCGTATTTTTCACACCTTTTCATGCTCCTCATATTTCACAACTTTCATGCTCTTCATATTTTTTACATATTTTCATGCTCCTCATTTTTTTCATAGCATTTCATGCTCCTCATATTTTTCACATCTTTTCATGGTCCTCATGTTTTTGACACGTTTTAAACGTCTTCATATTTTCACACCGTTTCATGCTCCTCACGTTTTTTAGACCTTTTCATGCTCCTCATATTTTTCAGACCGTTTCATGTTCCTCATATATTTCACACCTTTTCATGCTTCTCATATTTTTGACACCTTTTTATGATCCTCGTCTTTTTCAGACCGTTTCATGCTTCTCGTATTTTTCACACTTTTTCATGCTCCTCGTATTTTTCACAACTTTTCATGCTCCTCGTATTTTTCAAACCTTTTCATGCTCCTCGTATTTTTCACACATTTTCATGCTCTTGTGTTTTTCACACCTTTTCATGCCCTTCGCATTTTTCAGACTTTTTCATGCTCCTTGTAATTTTCAGACCGTTTCATGCTCCTCGTATTATATAGACCTTTTCATGCTCCGAGTATTTTTCAGACCTTTTCATGCTCCTCGTATTTTTCAGACCTTTTTTTGCTCCTCGTATTTTTACACCTTTTCATGCTCCTTGTATTTTTCAAACCGTTTCATGCTCCTCGTATTTTTCAGACCTTTTCATGCTCCTCGTATTTTACAGAGCTTTTCATGCTCCTCGTATTTTTTAGAACTTTTCGTGCTCCTCGTATTTTCAGACCTTTTCATGCTCCTCGAAGTTTTCACACCTTTTCTTGCTCCTCGTATTTTTCACACCTTTTCATGCTCCTCATGTTTTCCACACCTTTCATGCTCTTCATATTTTTCACAGCGTTTCATGCTCTTCATATTTTCACACCGTTTCATCCTCCTCATATTTTTGAGACGTTTTCATGCTCCTCATGTTTTTCAGACATTTTCATGCTCCTCGTATTTTCCAGACCTTTTCATGCTCCTCGTATTTTCCAGACCTATTCATGCTCCCCGTATTTTTCAGACCTTTTCATTTTCCTCGTATTTTTGACATCTTTTCATGCTCCTCGTAATTTTCAGACCATTTCATGCTCCTCATATTTTTCAGACCTTTTCATTCTCCTAGTATTTTTCCGATCTTTTCCTGCTCCTTGTACTTTTCAGACCTTTTCATGCTCCTCATATTTCTCACACCTTTCATGCTCTTCATATTTTTCACACGGTTTCATGCTCATGATATTTTCACACCGTTTCATGCTCCTCATATTTTTGATAACAATTCATGCTCCTCTTATTTTTCACACCTTTTCATGCTTCCCGTATTTTCCAGACCTTTTCATGCTCCTCATATTTTTCAGACATTGACATGCTCCTCGTGTTTTTCAGACCTTTTCATGCTCCTCGTATTTTTCACACATTTTCATATTCCTCCTATTTTTCACACCTTTTCACGCTCCTTGTATTTTTCAGACATTAAGGCCCCTCGTACTTTTCACACCTTTTCATGCTCCTCGTATTTTTCACACCTTTTCATGCTCCTCGTATTTTTCACAACTTTTCATGCTCCTCGTATTTTTCAAGCTTTTTCATGCTCCTCGTATTTTTCACACATTTTCATGCTCTTGTGTTTTTCACACCTTTTCATGCCCTTCGCATTTTTCAGACCTTTTCATGCTCCTTGTAATTTTCAGACCTTTTCATGCTCCTCGTATTATATAGACCTTTTCATTCTCCGAGTATTTTTCAGACCTTTTCATGCTCCTCGTATTTTTCAGACCTTTTTTTGCTCCTCGTATTTTTACACCTTTTCATGCTCCTTGTATTTTTCAGACCGTTTCATGCTCCTCGTATTTTTACACCTTTTCATGCTCCTTGTATTTTTCAGACCGTTTCATGCTCCTCGTATTTTTCAGACCTTTTCATGCTCCTCGTATTTTACAGAGCTTTTCATGCTCCTCGTATTTTTCAGAACTTTTCGTGCTCCTCGTATTTTCAGACCTTTTCATGCTCCTCGAATTTTTCACACCTTTTCTTGCTCCTCGTATTTTTCACACCTTTTCATGCTCCTCATGTTTTCCACACCTTTCATGCTCTTCATATTTTTCACAGCGTTTCATGCTCTTCATATTTTCACACCGTTTCATCCTCCTCATATTTTTGAGACGTTTTCATGCTCCTCATGTTTTTCACACATTTTCATGCTCCTCGTATTTTCCAGACCTTTTCATGCTCCTCGTATTTTCCAGACCTATTCATGCTCCCCGTATTTTTCAGACCTTTTCATTTTCCTCGTATTTTTGACATCTTTTCATGCTCCTCGTAATTTTCAGACCATTTCATGCTCCTCATATTTTTCAGACGTTTTCATTCTCCTAGTATTTTTCCGATCTTTTCCTGCTCCTTGTACTTTTCAGACCTTTTCATGCTCCTCATATTTCTCACACCTTTCATGCTCTTCATATTTTTCACACGGTTTCATGCTCATGATATTTTCACACCGTTTCATGCTCCTCATATTTTTGATAACATTTCATGCTCCTCTTATTTTTCACACCTTTTTATGCTCCTCATATTGTTCACACCTTTTCTTGCTCTTCATATTTTTCACATCTTTTAATGCTCCTCATATTTTGAATACCTTTTCATGCTCTTCGTGTTTTTCAGACCTTTTCATGCTCCCTGTATTTTTCATACCTTTCATGGTCCTCGTATTTTTCAGACCGTTTCATGCTTCTCATATTTTTCACACCTTTTCATGCTCTTCCTGTTTTTCACACCTTTTCATGCTCTTCGTGTTTTTCACTCCTTTTAATGCTCTTCATATTTTTCAGGACTTTTCACGCTCTTGATATTTTTCTCACCTTTTCATGCTCTCCGTGTTTTTCACACCTTTTCTTGCTCTTCTTGTTTTCCACACCTTTTCCTGCTCCTCATATTTCTTCACACCATTTCATGCTCTTCATATTTTCACAGCATTTCATGCTAGTCATATTTTTGACACCTTTTCATGCTCCTCATATTTTTCAGACCTTTTCATGCTCCTCGTGTTTTTCAGACTTTTTCACGCTCCTCATATTTTTCAGACATTCAGGCCCCTCATATTTTTCAGACATTTTCATGGTCCTCGTATTTTTCAGACCTTTTCATGCTCCCTGTATTTTTCATACCTTTCATGGTCTTCGTATTTTTCAGACCTTTTCATGCTCCTCGTGTTTTTCAGACCTTTTCATGCTCCTCATATTTTTCACACCTTTTCATGCTCCTCATATTTCTCACACCTTTCATGCTCTTCATATTTTTCACACGATTTCATGCTCATGATATTTTCACACCGTTTCATGCTCCTCATATTTTTGATAACATTTCATGCTCCTCGTATTTTTCACACCTTTTCATGCTCCTCATAATGTTCACACCTTTTCTTGCTCTTCATATTTTTCACATCTTTTAATGCTCCTCATATTTTGAATACCTTTTCATGCTCCTCGTGTTTTTCAGACCTTTTCATGCTCCCTGTATTTTTCATACCTTTCATGGTCCTCGTATTTTTCAGACCGTTTCATGCTTCTCATATTTTTCACACCTTTTCATGCTCTTCCTGTTTTTCACACCTTTTCATGCTCTTCGTGTTTTTCACTCCTTTTAATGCTCTTCATATTTTTCAGGACTTTTCACGCTCTTGATATTTTTCTCACCTTTTCATGCTCTCCGTGTTTTTCACACCTTTCCTTGCTCTTCGTGTTTTCCACACCTTTTCCTGCTCCTCATATTTCTTCACACCATTTCATGCTCTTCATATTTTCACAGCATTTCATGCTAGTCATATTTTTGACACCTTTTCATGCTCCTCATATTTTTCAGACCTTTTCATGCTCCTCGTGTTTTTCAGACTTTTTCACGCTCCTCATATTTTTCAGACATTCAGGCCCCTCATATTTTTCAGACATTTTCATGGTCCTCGTATTTTTCAGACCTTTTCATGCTCCCTGTATTTTTCATACCTTTCATGGTCTTCGTATTTTTCAGACCTTTTCATGCTCCTCGTGTTTTTCAGACCTTTTCATGCTCCTCGTATTTTTCACACCTTTTCATGCTCCTCATATTGTTCACACCTTTTCTTGCTCTTCATATTTTTCACATCTTTTAATGCTCCTCATATTTTGAATACCTTTTCATGCTCCTCGTATTTTTCAGACCTTTTCATGCTCCCTGTATTTTTCATACCTTTCATCGTCCTCGTATTTTTCAGACCGTTTCATGCTTCTCATATTTTTCACACCTTTTCATGCTCTTCCTGTTTTTTACACCTTTTCATGCTCTTCGTGTTTTTCACTCCTTTTAATGCTCTTCATATATTTCAGGACTTTTCACGCTCTTGATATTTTTCTCACCTTTTCATGCTCTCCGTGTTTTTCACACCTTTTCTTGCTCTTCGTGTTTTCCACACCTTTTCCTGCTCCTCATATTTCTTCACACCATTTCATGCTCTTCATATTTTCACAGCATTTCATTCTAGTCATATTTTTGACACCTTTTCATGCTCCTCATATTTCACAACTTTTCATGCTCTTCATATTTTTTACATATTTTCATGCTCCTCAATTTTTTCATAGCATTTCATGCTCCTCATATTTTTCACATCTTTTCATGGTCCTCATGTTTTTGACACGTTTTAAACATCTTCATATTTTCACACCGTTTCATGCTCCTCACGTTTTTTAGACCTTTTCATGCTCCTCATATTTTTCAGACCTTTATATGCTCCTCGTATTTTTCACACCTTTTCATGCTTCTAGTATTTTACAGAGCTTTTCATGATCCTTGTATTTTTTACACCTTTTCATGCTCTTTGTATTTTTCACACCTTTTCATGCTACTCGTATTTTTCAGACCTTTTCATGCTCCCCATATTTTCAGACCTTTTCATGCTCCTACTATTTTTCACACCTTTTTATGCTACTCGTATTTTTCACCCCTTTTCATGCTCCTCGTATTTTTCAGACCTTTTCATGCTCCTCGTATTTTTCAGACCTTTTTTTGCTCCTCGTATTTTTACACCTTTTCATGCTCCTTGTATTTTTCAGACCGTTTCATGCTCCTCGTATTTTTCAGACCTTTTCATGCTCCTCGTATTTTACAGAGCTTTTCATGCTCCTCGTATTTTTCAGAACTTTTCATGCTCCTCATATTTTTGATACCGTTTCATACTCCTCTTATTTTTCAGACCTTTTCATGCTCCTCGTATTTTTCAGACCTTTTCATGCTCCCCGTATTTTTCATACCTTTCATGGTCCTCGTATTTTTCAGACCTTTTCATGCTCCTCGTATTTTTCACACCTTTTAATGCTCCTCGTATTTTTCACACCTTTTCATGCTCCTCATATTTCACAACTTTTCATGCTCTTCATATTTTTTACATATTTTCATGCTCCTCATTTTTTTCATAGCATTTCATGCTCCTCATATTTTTCACATCTTTTCATGGTCCTCATGTTTTTGACACGTTTTAAACGTCTTCATATTTTCACACCGTTTCATGCTCCTCACGTTTTTTAGACCTTTTCATGCTCCTCATATTTTTCAGACCTTTATATGCTCCTCGTATTTTTCACACCTTTTCATGCTTCTAGTATTTTACAGAGCTTTTCATGATCCTTGTATTTTTTACACCTTTTCATGCTCTTTGTATTTTTCACACCTTTTCATGCTACTCGTATTTTTCAGACCTTTTCATGCTCCCCATATTTTCAGACCTTTTCATGCTCCTACTATTTTTCACACCTTTTTATGCTACTCGTATTTTTCACCCCTTTTCATGCTCCTCGTATTTTTCAGACATTTTCATGCTCCTCGTATTTTTCAGACCTTTTCATGCTCCTCGTATTTTTCACACCTTTTCATGCTCCTCGTATTTTTCAGACCTTTTCATGCTCCTACTATTTTTCACACCTTTTCATGCTCCTCACATTTTCACACATTTTCATGCTCTTCGTATTTTTCACACATTTTCATGCTCTTTGTATTTTTCAGACATTTTCATGCTCTTGGTAATTTTTCACACCTTTTCATGCTCTTCATATATTTCACACCTTTTCATGCTCTTCGTATTTTTCACACCTTTTCATGCTCTTCATATTTTTCACACCGTTTCATGCTCTTCATATTTTTCACACCTTTTCATGCTCTTCATATTTTTCACACGTTTTCATGCTTTTCATATTATTCACACAGTTTCATGCTCTTCATATTTTTCACACCTTTTCATGCTCTTCATATTTTTCACTCCGTTCTATGCTCCTCATATTTTCACATCGTTTCATGCTCCTCATAGTTTTACACCGTTTCATGCTCTTCATCTTTTTCACACCATATCATGCTCTTCGTATTTTTCACACCTTTTCATACTCTTTATATATTTTACAACTTTTCATGCACTTCGTATGTTTCACACCTTATCATGCTTCTCATATTATTCACACCTTTTCATGCTCATCATATTTTTCACATCTTTTATTGCTCTTCATAATTTTCACACCTTTTCATGCTCTTCATATTTTTCACGCCGTTCTATGCTCCTCATATTTTCAGACCATTTTATGATCCTCATATTTTCACCCCGTTTCATGCTCTTCATATTTTTCAAACCATTTCATGCCCTTCGTATTTTTCACACCTTTTCATGATCTTTGTATATTTCACACCTTTTCATGCTCTTCGTTTTTTTCACACCGTTTCACGTTCTTCATATTTTTCACACAGTTTCATGCTCTTCATATTTTCACACCTTTTCATGCTCTTCATATTTTTCACACTTTTTCATGCTTTTCATATTTTTCATACAGTTTCATGCTCTTCATAATTTTCACACCTTTTCTGGCTCTTCATATTTTTCACTCCGTTCTATGCTCCTCATATTTTCAGACCTTTTCATGCTCCTCATATTTTCACACCGTTTCATGCTCTTTGTATTTTTCACACATTTTCATGCTCTTTGTATTTTTCAGACATTTTCATGCTCTTGGTAATTTTCCCAACTTTTCATGCTTTTCGTAATTTTTCACACCTTTTCATGCTCTTCATATATTTCACACCTTTTCTTGCTCTTTGTATTTTTCACACCGTTTCATGCTCTTCAGATTTTTCACACCTTTTAATGCTCTTCATATTTTTCACACGTTTTCATGCTTTTCATATTTTTCACACCGTTTCATGCTCTTCATATTTTTCACACAGTTTCATGCTCTTCATATTTTTCACACCTTTTCATGCTCTTCATATTTTTCACACGTTTTCATGCTTTTCATATTTTTCACACAGTTTCATGCTTTTCATATTTTTCACACCTTTTCATGCTCTTCGTATTTTTCCCACCTTTTCATGCTCTTCATATTTTTCAAACCTTTTCATGCTTTTTGAATTTTTCATACATTTTCATGGTCTTCGTGTTTTTCACACATTTTCATGCTCTTCGTATTTTTTACACTTTTTCATGGTCCTCATATTTTTCAAACCTTTTCATGCTCATCATAGTTTTCACACCTTTTCATGGTCCTCGTATATTTCAGACCTTTTCGTGCTCCTCAGATTTTTCACACCTTTTCATCCTCTTCGTATTTTTCACACATTTTCATGCACTTCGTTTTATCCACAACTTTTCATGCTGCTAGAGTTTTTCACACCATTTCATGCTCTTCATATTTTTCAGACCGTTTCTTGCTCCTCATATTTATCACACCTTTCTATGCTCTTCATAATTTTCACACCGTTTCATGCTCTTCATTTTTTCACACCTTTTCATGGTCCTCATATTTTTCAGACCTTTTCATGCTCCTCATATTTTTCAGACCTTTTCATTCTCCTAGAATTTTTCAGATCTTTTCATGCTCCTAGTATTTTTCAGACCTTTTCATGGTCCTCGTATATTTCAGACTCTTCGTACTCCTCGGATTTTTCACACCTTTTCATGCTCCTCGTATTTTTCCACACATTTTCATGCTCTTCGTGTTTTTCACACCTATTCATGCTCCTCGTGTTTTTCACACCTTTTCATGCTCCTCATATTTTTCAAACCTTTCCATGCTCCTCATGTTTTCCAGACCTTTTCATGCTCCTCGGATTTTTCACACCTTTTCATGCTCCTCGTTTTTTTCACACATGTTCATGCTCTTCGTGTTTTTCACACCTATTCATGCTCCTCGTGTTTTTCACACCTTTTCATGCTCCTCGTATTTTTCACATCTTTTCATGCTCTTCGTATTTTTCAACCCTTTTCATGCTCTTTGAATTTTTCATACAATTTCATGCTCTTCGTGTTTTTCACACATTTTCATGCTCTTCGTGTTTTTCACACATTTTCATGCTCTTCGTGTTTTTTACACTCTTTCATGGTCCTCATATTTTTCAAAACTTTTCGTGCTCTTAGTATTTTTCACACCTTTTCATGGTCCTCGTATATTTCAGACCATTTTGTGCTCCTCGCATTTTTCACACCTTTTCATGCTCTTTGAATTTTTCACACATTTTCATGCACTTCGTTTTTTCCACAACTTTTCATGCTGCTCGTGTTTTTCACACCATTTCATGCTCTTCCTATTTTTCAGACCGTTTCATGCTCCTCCTATTTATCACACCTTTCCATGCTCTTCATAATTTTCACACCGTTTCATGCTCTTCATTTTTTCACACCTTTTCATGGTCCTCATATTTTTCAGACCTTTTCATGCTCCTCATATTTTTCAGACCTTTTCATTCTCCTAGAATTTTTCAGATCTTTTCATGCTCCTAGTATTTTTCAGACCTTTTCATGGTCCTCGTATATTTCAGACTCTTCGTACTCCTCGGATTTTTCACACCTTTTCATGCTCCTCGTATTTTTCCACACATTTTCATGCTCTTCGTGTTTTTCACACCTATTCATGCTCCTCGTGTTTTTCACACCTTTTCATGCTCCTCATATTTTTCAAACCTTTCCATGCTCCTCATGTTTTCCAGACCTTTTCATGCTCCTCGGATTTTTCACACCTTTTCATGCTCCTCGTTTTTTTCACACATGTTCATGCTCTTCGTGTTTTTCACACCTATTCATGCTCCTCGTGTTTTTCACACCTTTTCATGCTCCTCGTATTTTTCACATCTTTTCATGCTCTTCGTATTTTTCAACCCTTTTCATGCTCTTTGAATTTTTCATACAATTTCATGCTCTTCGTGTTTTTCACACATTTTCATGCTCTTCGTGTTTTTCACACATTTTCATGCTCTTCGTGTTTTTTACACTCTTTCATGGTCCTCATATTTTTCAAAACTTTTCGTGCTCTTAGTATTTTTCACACCTTTTCATGGTCCTCGTATATTTCAGACCATTTTGTGCTCCTCGCATTTTTCACACCTTTTCATGCTCTTTGAATTTTTCACACATTTTCATGCACTTCGTTTTTTCCACAACTTTTCATGCTGCTCGTGTTTTTCACACCATTTCATGCTCTTCCTATTTTTCAGACCGTTTCATGCTCCTCCTATTTATCACACCTTTCCATGCTCTTCATAATTTTCACACTGTTTCATGCTCTTCATATTTTCACACCGTTTCATGCTCTTCATATTTTTCAGACCGTTTCATGCTCCTCGTATTTTGCCCACCGTTTCACGTTCTTCGTGTTTTCACACCATTTCAAGCCCTTTGTATTTTTCACACCTTTTCGTGCTCTTCATATTGTTCACACCTTTTCATGCTCCAAGTAATTTTTAGACCTTTTCATGCTCCTCGTATTTTTCAGACCTTTTCATGCTCCTCGTATTTTTCAGACCTTTACATGCTCCTCGTATTTTTCACACATTTTCATGCTCTTCGTGTTTTTCACACCTATTCATGCTCCTTGTGTTTTTAACATCTTTTCATGCTCCTCGTGTTTTGCAGAGCTTTTCATGCCTCTCGTATTTTTCAGACCTTTTCATGTTCCTCGTATTTTTGACACCTTTTCATGCTCCTCATATTTTTCAGAACTTTTCATGCTCCTGGTATTTTTCAGACCTTTTCACGCTCCTTGTATTTTTCAGACCTTTTCGGGCTCCTCCTATTTTCAGGCCTTTTCGTGCTCCTCGTATGTTTCACACCTTTTCATGCTCCTCATATATTTCACAACTATTTATGCTCTTCATATTTTTTACATATTTCATGCTCCTCATATTTTTCATACCATTTCATTCTACTCATATTTTTCACATCTTTTCATGCTCCTCATATTTTTGACACCTTTTAAAGGTCATCATATTTTTCTACCATTTCATACTCTTGATATTTTCACACGGTTTCATGCTCCTCGTATTTTTCAGACCTTTTCATGCTCCTACTATATTTCCTACCTTTTCATGCTCCTCGTATTTTTCGCACATTTTCTTTCTCATCGTATTTTTCACACCTTTTCATGCTCCTCATATTTGTGACACCTTTAATGCTCCTCGTATTTTTCACACCTTTATATGCTCTTCGTATTTTCAATCCTTTTCATGCTCTTCGAATTTTTCACACATTTTCATGCACTTCGTGTTTTCCACATTTTTTCATGCTGCTCGTGTTTTTCACACCATTTCATGCTCTTCATATTTTTAACACCGTTTCATGCTCTTCATATTTTCACACCGTTTCATGCTCCTCATATTTTTCACACCTTTTCATGCTCCTCGTATTTTTCACACCCATTCATGCTCCTTGTATTTTTCAGACCTTTTCATGCTCTTCGTATTTTTCACACCTTTTCATGCTCCTCATATTTTTGAAACCTTTTCATGTTCCTCATATTTATCACACCGTTTCATACTCCTCATATTTTTCACACCTTTTCATGTTCTTCGTATTTTTCAAACCTTTTCATGCTCCTCATATTTTTCAGACATTTTCATGCTCCTAGTATTGTTCACACCTTTTCATGCTCCTCGTTTTTTTCACACCTTTTCATATTCCTCGTATTTTTCACACCTATTCATGCTCGTTGTATTTTTCAGACCTTTTCGTGCTCTTCATATTTTTCACAGCATTTCATGCTTTCGCATTTTTAACACCGTTTCATGCTCCTCGTATTTTTCACACCTTGTCATGCACTTTGTATTTTTCAAACCTTTTCATGCTCTTTGTATTTTTCACAACTTTTCATGCTTTTCATAATTTTTCACACCTTTTCATTGTCTTCGTATATTTCACACCAGTCATGCTCTTTGTATTTTTCACACCTTTTCAAGCTCTTCATACTTTTAAAACCATTTCATGCTCTTCATATTTTTCACAACTTTTCATGCTCTTCATATTTTTTACATATTTCATGCTTCTCATATTTTTCATACCATTTCATGCTCCTCATATTTTTCACATCTTTTCATGCTCCTCATATTTTTGACACCTTTTGAAGTCTTCATATTTTTCACACCGTTTCATGCTCTTTATATTTTCACACCGTTTCATGTTCCTCGTATTTTTCAGACCTTTTCATGCTCCTAATATTTTTCCCACCTGTTCATGCTCCTTGTATTTTTAGCACATTTTCTTTCTCATCGTATTTTTCACACCTTTAATGCTCCTCGTATTTTTCACACCTTTAATGCTCCTCGTATTTTTCACACCTTTACATGCTGTTCGTATTTTTCAAACCTTTTCATGCTCTTCGAATTTTTCACACATTTTCATGCACTTCGTGTTTTCCACATTTTTTCTTGCTGCTCGTGTTTTTCACACCGTTTCACGCTCCTCATATTTTTCACACCTTTTCATGCTTCTCATATTTTTAAGATCTTTTCATGCTTCTCGTATTTTTCAGACATTTTCATGCTCCTAGTATTTTTTCACACGTTTTCATGCACCTCGTATTTTTCACACCTTTTCATGCTCTTCGTAGTTTTCACACCTTTTCATGCTCCTCATATTTTTCAGACCTTTTCGTGCTCCTCATATTTGCAGACCTTTTCGTACTCCTCATATTTTTCACACCTTATCATGCTCAACATATATTTCACAACTTTTCATGCTCTTCATATTATTGACATATTTTAATGCTCCTCATATTTTTCACATCTTTTCATGCTCCTCATATTTTTGACACGTTTAAAAGGTCTTCATATTTTTCACACCGTTTCATGATCTTCATATTTTCACACCATTTCATGCTCATCAAATTTTTTAGACTTTTTCATGCTCCTCATATTTTTCAGACCTTTATATGCTCCTCGTATTTTTCACACCTTTTCATGCTCCTCGTGTTTTTTTCAGACCTTTTCATGCTCCTGTTTTTTTCACACATTTTCATGCTCCTCGTATTTTTCACACCTTTTCATGCTCTTCGTATTTTTCGCACATTTTCTTTCTCATCGTATTTTTCACACCTTTTCATGCTCCTCGTATTTTTTTCAGACCTTTTCATGCTCCTGTTTTTTTCACACCTTTTCATGCTCCTCGTTTTTTTCAGACATTTTCATGCTCCTAGTATTGTTCACACCTTTTCATGCTCCTCATATTTTTCACACCTATTAATGCTCGTTGTATTTTTCAGACCTTTTCATGCTCTTCGTATTTTTCACAGCATTTCATGCTTTCTCATATTTCACACCGTTTCATGCTCCTCGTATTTTTCACATGTTTTCATGCACTTTGTATTTTTCAAACCTTTTCATGCTCTTTGTATTTTTCACAACTTTTCATGCTTTTCATAATTTTTCACACCTTTTCATTGTCTTCGTATATTTCACACCAGTCATGCTCTTTGTGTTTTTCACACCTTTTCAAGCTCTTCATACTTTTCAAACCATTTCATGCTCTTCATATTTTTCACAACTTTTCATGCTCTTCATATTTTTTACATATTTCATTCTCCTCATATTTTTCATACCATTTCATGCTCCTCTTATTTTTCACATCTTTTCATGCTCCTCATATTTTTGACACCTTTTAAAGGTCTTCATATTTTTCACCCCGTTTCATGCTCTTTATATTTTCACACCGTTTCATGTTCCTCGTATTTTTCAGACCTTTTCATGCTCCTACTAGTTTTCCCACCTTTTCATGCTCCTTGTGTTTTTAGCAGATTTTCTTTCTCATCGTATTTTTCACACCTTTTCATGCTCCTCGTATTTTTCACACCTTTAATGCTCCTCGTATTTTTCACACCTTTACATGCTCTTCGTATTTTTCAAACCTTTTCATGCTCTTCGAATTTTTCACACATTTTCATGCACTTCATGTTTTCCACATTTTTTCATGCTGCTCGTGTTTTTCACACCGTTTCTTGCTCTTCATATTTTTAACACCGTTTCATGCTCTTCATATTTTCACACCTTTTCATGCTCCTCATATTTTTCACACCTTTTCATATTCTCATATTTTTCAGATCATTTCATGCTTCTCGTATTTTTCAGACATTTTAATGCTCCTAGTATTTTTCACACGTTTTCATGCACCTCTTATTTTTCACACCTTTTCATGCTCTTCGTAGTTTTCACACCTTTTCATGCTCCTCATATTTTTCAGACCTCTTCGTGCTTCTCGTATTTACAGACCTTTTCGTACTCGTATTTTTCACACCTTTTCATGCTCCTCATATATTTCACAACTTTTCATGCTCTTCATATTATTGACATATTTTAATGCTCCTCATATTTTTCACAACTTTTCATGCTCCTCATATTTTTGACACGTTTAAAAGGTCTTCATATTTTTCACACCGTTTCATTATCTTCATATTTTCACACCGTTTCATGCTCCTCAAATTTTTTAGACCTTTTCATGCTCCTCATATTTTTCAGACCTTTATATGCTCCTCGTATTTTTCACACCTTTTCATGCTCCTCGTGTTTTTCACACCTTTTCATGCTCCTATTATTTTTCACACCTTTTCATGCTCCTCGTATTTTTCGCACATTTTCTTTCTCATCGTATTTTTCACACCTTTTCATGCTCGTCGTATTTTACAGACCTTTTCATGCTCCTGTTTTTTTCACACCTTTTCATGCTCCTCTTATTTTCACAACTTTTCATGCTCCTCGTATTTTTCACACCTTTTCATGCTCCTCGTGTTTTTCACACCTTTTCATGCTCCTACTATTGTTCCCACCTTTTCATGCTCTTCGTATTTTTCGCACATTTTCTTTCTCATCGTATTTTTCACACCTTTTCATGCTCCGTGTATTTTTCACACCTCTTCATGCTCTTCGTATTTTTCACACCTTTTCATGCTCCTCATATTTTTCAGACCTTTTCATGCTTCTCATATTTTTCACACCTTGTCATGCTACTCGTATTTTTTAGAACTTTTCATGGTCCTCGTATATTTCAGACCTTTTCGTGCTCCTCGGATTTTTCACATCTTTTCATGCTCCTCGTATTTTACAGACCTTTTCATGCTCCTCGTATTGTTCCCACCTCTTCATGCTCTTCGTATTTTTCACACCTTTTCATGCTCCTCGTATTTTTCACACCTTTTCATGCTCCTCGTATTTTTCTGACCTTTACATGCTCCTCATATTTTATAGACCTTTTCATGCTCCACGCATTTTTCAGACCTTTTCATGGTCCTCGTACTTTCAAACCTTTTCGTGCTCTTCGTATTTTTCACACCTTTTCATGCTCCATGTATTTTTCACACCTTTTCATGCTCCTCATATATTTCACAACTTTTCATGCTCTTCATATTTTTCACACATTTTCATGCTCCTCCTATTTTTCATACCGTTTCATGCTCCTCATAATTTTCACATCTTTTCATGGTCCTCATATTTCTGACATGTTTTAAAGGTCTTCATGTTTTTCACACCATTTCATGCTCTTTATATTTTCACACCGTTTCATGCTCCTCACATTATTTAGACCGTTTCATGCTCCTCATATTTTTCAGACATTTATATGCTCCTCGTATTTTTCACACATTTTAATGCTCCTCGTATTTTACAGAGCTTTTCATGCTCCTTGTTTTTCTCACACCTTTTAATGCTCTACGTATTTTTCACAACTTTTCATGGTCCTCGTATTTTTCAGACCTTTTCATGCTCCTACTATTTTTCACACCTTTTCATGCTCCTCGTATTTTTCACACCTTTAATGCTCCTCGTATATTTCACACCTTTATATGCTCTTCGTATTTTGCAAACCTTTTCATGCTCTTCGAATTTTTCACACATTTACATGCACTTCGTTTTTTCCACAACTTTTCATGCTGCTCGTGTTTTTCACACCATTTCATGCTCTTCATATTTTTCAGACCGTTCCATGCTCCTCAAATTTTTCACACCTTTCCATGCTCCTCGTATTTTTCAAACTTTTTCATGCTCCTGTATTTTTCACACTGTTTCCTTCTCTTCATGTTTTTCACACCTATTCATGCTCCTCGTGTTTTTCACAGCTTTTCATGCTCCTCTTTTTTTACACATCTTTTCATGCTCCTCGTATTTTTCACACCTTTTCATGCTCCTTATATTTTTCACACCTTTTCATGCTCCTTATATTTTTCACACCTTTTCAGGCTCCTTATATTTTTGAGACCTTTTCATGCTCTTCGTATTTTTCACACCTTTTTATGCTCCTCCTGTTTTCCAGACCTTTTCATGCTCCTCGTATTTTTCAGACCTTTTCCTGCTCCTCGTATTTTTGACACCTTTTCATGCTCCTCGTATTTTTCAGACCTTTTCATGCTCTTTGTATTTTTCACAGCATTTCATGCTTTTGCATTTTTCACACCGTTTCATGCTCCTCATATTTTTCACACCTTTTCATGCTCCTTATATTTTTCACACCTTTTCATGCTCCTTATATTTTTCACACCTTTTCAGGCTCCTTATATTTTTGAGACCTTTTCATGCTCTTCGTATTTTTCACACCTTTTTATGCTCCTCCTGTTTTCCAGACCTTTTCATGCTCCTCGTATTTTTCAGACCTTTTCCTGCTACTCGTGTTTTTGACACCTTTTCATGCTCCTCGTATTTTTCAGACCTTTTCATGCTCTTTGTATTTTTCACAGCATTTCATGCTTTCGCATTTTTCACACCATTTCATGCTCCTCATATTTTTCACACCTTTTCATGCACTTTGTATTTTTCCAACCTTTTCATGCTCATTGTATTTTTCACAACTTTTCATGCTCCTCGTGTTTTCCAGACCTTTTTATTCTCCTTATATTTTTCACACCTTTTCATGCTCCTCCTATTTTTCACACCTCTTCATGCTCCTTATATTTTTCACACCTTTTCATACTCCTCGTATTTTTCACACCTTTTCATGCTTCTTATATTTTTCACACCTTTTCAGGCTCCTCGTATTTTTCACACCTTTTCAGGCTCCTCATATTTTTGAGAACTTTTAATGCTCTTCATATTTTTCACACCTTTTCATACTCCTCCTGTTTTCCAGACCTTTTCATGCTCCTCGTATTTTTCAGACCTTTTCATGCTCCTCGTTTTTTTCAGACCTTGTCATGCTCCTCGTATTTTTCAGACCTTTTCATACTCCTAGTATTTTTCAGATCTTTTCATGCCTCTCGTATTTGTCAGACCTTTACATGGTCCTCGTATATTTCAGACCTTTTCGTTCTTCTCGGATTATTCACACCTTTTCAGGCTCCTCATATTTTTGAGAACTTTTCATCCTGTTCGTGTTTTCACACCTTTTCAAGCTCTTTGTATTTTTCACACTTTTTCGTGCTCTTCATATTGTTCACATCTTTTCATGCTCCAAGTATTTTTTAGACCTTTTCATGCTCCTCGTGTTTTTCAGAACTTTTCATGCTTCTCGTATTTTTCAGACCTTTTCATGCTCCTCGTATTTTTCACAGCTTTTCATTCTCCTCGTATTTTTCAGACCTTTTCATGCTCCTCGTATTTTTCACACATTTTCATGCTCTTCGTGTTTTTCACACCTATTCATGCTCCTTATGTTTTTAACACCTTTTCATGCTCCCTATATTTTTCACACCTTTTCAGGCTCCTCATATTTTTGAGAACTTTTCATGTTCTTCGTGTTTTCACACCTTTTCAAGCTCTTTGTATTTTTCACACTTTTTCGTGCTCTTCATATTGTTCACACCTTTTCATGCTCCAAGTATTTTTTAGACCTTCTCATGCTCCTCGTGTTTTTCAGAACTTTTCATGCTTCTCGTATTTTTCAGACCTTTTCATGCTCCTCGTATTTTTCACAGCTTTTCATTCTCCTCATATTTTTCAGACCTTTTCATGCTCCTCATATTTTTGACACCTTTTAAAGGTCTTCATATTTTTCACACCGTTTCATGCTCTTTATATTTTCACACCGTTTCATGTTCCTCGTATTTTTCAGACCTTTTCATGCTCCTACTAGTTTTCCCACCTTTTCATGCTCCTTGTGTTTTTAGCAGATTTTCTTTCTCATCGTATTTTTCACACCTTTTCATGCTCCTCGTATTTTTCACACCTTTAATGCTCCTCGTATTTTTCACACCTTTTCATGCTTCTTATATTTTTCACACCTTTTCAGGCTCCTCGTATTTTTCACACCTTTTCAGGCTCCTCATATTTTTGAGAACTTTTCATGCTCTTCATATTTTTCACACCTTTTTATACTCCTCCTGTTTTCCAGACCTTTTCATGCTCCTCGTATTTTTCAGACCTTTTCATGCTCCTCGTTTTTTTCAGATCTTTTCATGCCTCTTATATTTTTCAGACCTTTACATGGTCCTCGTATATTTCAGACCTTTTCGTTCTTCTCGGATTATTCACACCTTTTCAGGCTCCTCATATTTTTGAGACCTTTTCATCCTGTTCGTGTTTTCACACCTTTTCAAGCTCTTTGTATTTTTCACACTTTTTCGTGCTCTTCATATTGTTCACATCTTTTCATGCTCCAAGTATTTTTTAGACCTTTTCATGCTCCTCGTGTTTTTCAGAACTTTTCATGCTTCTCGTATTTTTCAGACCTTTTCATGCTCCTCGTATTTTTCACAGCTTTTCATTCTCCTCGTATTTTTCAGACCTTTTCATGCTCCTCGTATTTTTCACACATTTTCATGCTCTTCGTGTTTTTCACACCTATTCATGCTCCTTATGTTTTTAACACCTTTTCATGCTCCCTATATTTTTCACACCTTTTCAGGCTCCTCGTATTTATCAGACCTTTTCATGCTCCTCATATTTTTCAGACCTTTTCATGCTCCTCGTGTTTTGCAGACCTTTTCATGCTCCTCATATTTTTCATATCTTTTCATGCTCCTCATATTTTTGACACCTTTTAAAGGTCTTCATATTTTTCACACCGTTTCATGCCCTTTATATTTTCACACCGTTTCATGTTCCTCGTATTTTTCAGACCTTTTCATGCTCCTACTAGTTTTCCCACCTTTTCATGCTACTTGTGTTTTTAGCAGATTTTCTTTCTCATCGTATTTTTCACACCTTTTCATGCTCCTCGTATTTTTCACACCTTTAATGCTCCTCGTATTTTTCACACCTTTCCATGCTCTTCGTATTTTTCAAACCTTTTCATGCTCTTCGAATTTTTCACACATTTTCATGCACTTCGTGTTTTCCACATTTTTTCTTGCTGCTCGTGTTTTTCACACCGTTTCTTGCTCTTCATATTTTTAACACCGTTTCATGCTCTTCATATTTTCACACCTTTTCATGCTCCTCATATTTTTCACACCTTTTCATATTCTCATATTTTTCACATCTTTTCATGCTCCTCATATTTTTGACACGTTTAGAAGGTCTTCATATTTTTCACACCGTTTCATGATCTTCATATTTTCACACCGTTTCATGCTCCTCAAATTTTTTAGACCTTTTCATGCTCCTCATATTTTTCAGACCTTTATATGCTCCTATTATTTTTCACACCTTTTCATGCTCCTCGTATTTTTCGCACATTTTCTTTCTCATCGTATTTTTCACACCTTTTCATGCTCGTCGTATTTTACAGACCTTTTCATGCTCCTGTTTTTTTCACACCTTTTCATGCTCCTCGTATTTTCACAACTTTTCATGCTCCTCGTATTTTTCAGACCTTTTCATGCTCCTACTATTGTTCCCACCTTTTCATGCTCTTCGTATTTTTCGCACATTTTCTTTCTCATCGTATTTTTCACACCTTTTCATGCTCCTCATATTTTTCAGACGTTTTCATGCTTCTCGTATTTTTTACACCTTGTCATGCTACTCGTATTTTTTAGAACTTTTCATGGTCCTTGTATATTTCAGACCTTTTCGTGCTCCTCCGATTTTTCACATCTTTTCATGCTCCTCGTATTTTTCAGACCTTTTCATGCTCTTACTATTGTTCTCACCTGTTCGTGCCCCTCGTATTTTTTGCACATTTTCTTTCTCATCGTATTTTTCACACCTTTTCATGTCAGTCGTATTTTTTAGAACTTTTCATGGTCCTCGTATATTTCAGACCTTTTCGTGCTCCTCGGATTTTTCACATCTTTTCATGCTCCTCGCATTTTACAGACCTTTTCATGCTCCTCGTATTGTTCCCACCTTTTCATGCCCTTTGTGTTTTTCAAACCTTTTCATGCTCTTCGAATTTTTATACATTTTCATGCTCTTCGTGTTTTTCACACATTTTCATGCTATTCGTGTTTTTTACACTTTTTCATGCTCCTCATATATTTCACACCTTTTCATGCTCCTCGTATTTTTCACACCTTTTCATGCTCCTCGTATTTTTCTGACCTTTACATGCTCCTCATATTTTATAGACCTTTTCATGCTCCACGCATTTTTCAGACCTTTTCATGGTCCTCGTACTTTCAAACCTTTTCGTGCTCCTCGTATTTTTCACACCTTTTCATGCTCCATGTATTTTTCACACCTTTTCATGCTCCTCATATATTTCACAACTTTTCATGCTCTTCATATTTTTCACACATTTTCATGCTCCTCCTATTTTTCATACCGTTTCATGCTCCTCATATTTTTCACATCTTTTCATGGTCCTCATATTTCTGACATGTTTTAAAGGTCTTCATGTTTTTCACACCATTTCATGCTCTTTATATTTTCACACCGTTTCATGCTCCTCACATTATTTAGACCGTTTCATGCTCCTCATATTTTTCAGACCTTTATATGCTCCTCGTATTTTTCACACCTTTTCATGCTCTCGTGTTTTTCACACCTTTTCATGCTCCTATTATTTTTCACACCTTTTCATGCTCCTCGTATTTTTCGCACATTTTCTTTCTCATCGTATTTTTCACACCTTTTCATGCTCCTCGTATTTTACAGAGCTTTTCATGCTCCTTGTTTTTCTCACACCTTTTAATGCTCTACGTATTTTTCACAACTTTTCATGGTCCTCGTATTTTTCAGACCTTTTCATGCTCCTACTATTTTTCACACCTTTTCATGCTCCTTGTATTTTTCACACCTTTAATGCTCCTCGTATATTTCACACCTTTACATGCTCTTCGTATTTTGCAAACCTTTTCATGCTCTTCAAATTTTTCACACATTTACATACACTTCGTGTTTTCCACAACTTTTCATGCTGCTCGTGTTTTTCACACCATTTCATGCTCTTCATATTTTTCAGACCGTTTCATGCTCCTCATATTTTTCACACCTTTTCATGCACTTTGTATTTTTCAAATCTTTTCATGCTCTTTGTATTTTTCACAACTTTTCATGCTCCTCGTGTTTTCCAGACCTTTTTATGCTCCTTATATTTTTCACACCTTTTCATGCTCCTCCTATTTTTCACACCTTTTCATGCTCCTTATATTTTTCACACCTTTTCATACTCCTCGTATTTTTCACACCTTTTCATGCTTCTTATATTTTTCACACCTTTTCAGGCTCCTCGTATTTTTCACACCTTTTCAGGCTCCTCATATTTTTGAGAACTTTTCATGCTCTTCATATTTTTCACACCTTTTTATACTCCTCCTGTTTTCCAGACCTTTTCATGCTCCTCGTATTTTTCAGACCTTTTCATGCTCCTCGTTTTTTTCAGATCTTTTCATGCCTCTTATATTTTTCAGACCTTTACATGGTCCTCGTATATTTCAGACCTTTTCGTTCTTCTCGGATTATTCACACCTTTTCAGGCTCCTCATATTTTTGAGACCTTTTCATCCTGTTCGTGTTTTCACACCTTTTCAAGCTCTTTGTATTTTTCACACTTTTTCGTGCTCTTCATATTGTTCACATCTTTTCATGCTCCAAGTATTTTTTAGACCTTTTCATGCTCCTCGTGTTTTTCAGAACTTTTCATGCTTCTCGTATTTTTCAGACCTTTTCATGCTCCTCGTATTTTTCACAGCTTTTCATTCTCCTCGTATTTTTCAGACCTTTTCATGCTCCTCGTATTTTTCACACATTTTCATGCTCTTCGTGTTTTTCACACCTATTCATGCTCCTTATGTTTTTAACACCTTTTCATGCTCCCTATATTTTTCACACGTTGTCAGGCTCCTCATATTTTTGAGACCTTTTCATGTTCTTCGTGTTTTCACACCTTTTCAAGCTCTTTGTATTTTTCACACTTTTTCGTGCTCTTCATATTGTTCACACCTTTTCATGCTCCAAGTATTTTTTAGACCTTCTCATGCTCCTCGTGTTTTTCAGAACTTTTCATGCTTCTCGTATTTTTCAGACCTTTTCATGCTCCTCGTATTTTTCAGACCTTTTCATGCTCCTCATATTTTTCATACCTTTTCATGCTCCTCGTATTTTTCACACCTTTACATGCTCTTCGTGTTTTTCAAACCTTTTAATGCTCTTCGAATTTTTCACACATTTTCATGCACTTCGTGTTTTCCACATTTTTTCATGCTGCTCGTGTTTTTCACACCGTTTCATGCTCCTCATATTTTTAACGCCGTTTCATGCTCTTTATATTTTCACACTGTTTCATGTTCCTCGTATTTTTCAGACCTTTTCATGCTCCTACTAGTTTTCCCACCTTTTCATGCTCCTTGTGTTTTTAGCAGATTTTCTTTCTCATCGTATTTTTCACACCTTTTCATGCTCCTCGTATTTTTCACACCTTTAATGCTCCTCGAATTTTTCACACCTTTACATGCTCTTCGTATTTTTCAAACCTTTTCATGCTCTTCGAATTTTTCACACATTTTCATGCACTTTGTGTTTTCCACATTTTTTCATGCTGCTCGTGTTTTTCACAACGTTTCATGCTCTTCATATTTTTAACACCGTTTCATGCTCTTCATATTGCTCACACCTTTTCATGCTCCACATATTTTTCAGACCTTTCATGCTCCTCGTGTTTTTCAGAACTTTTCATGCTCCTCATATTTTTCAGACCTTTTCATGCTCCTCATATTTTTTAGACCTTTTCATGCTCCTCGTGTTTTTCAGAACTTTTCATGCTCCTCGTATTTTTCACACCGTTTCATGCTCCTCGTATTTTTCACACCTTTTCATGCACTTTGTATTTTTCAAACCTTTTCATGCTCTTTGTATTTTTCACAACTTTTCACGCTCTTCATACTTTTCAAACCATTTCATGCTCTTCATATTTTCACATCTTTTCATGCTCTTCATATTTTACACACCGTTTCATGCTCTTCATATTTTTCACAACTTTTCATGCTCTTCATATTTTTTACATATTTCATGCTTCTCATATTTTTCATACCATTTCATGCTCCTCATATTTTTCACATCTTTTCATGCTCCTCATATTTTTGACACCTTTTAAAGGTCTTCATATTTTTCACACCGTTTCATGTTCCTCGTATTTTTCAGACCTTTTCATGCTCCTACTATTTTTCCCACCTTTTCATGCGCCTCGTATTTTTAGCACATTTTCTTTCTCATCGTATTTTTCACACCTTTTCATGCTCTTCATATTTTTCACACATTTTCATGCACTTCGTAGTTTTCACACCTTTTCATTCTCCTCATATTTTTCAGACCTTTTCATACTCCTCATATTTGCAGACCTTTTCGTACTCCTCGTGTTTTTCACACCATTTCATGCTCCTCATATATTTCACAACTTTTCATGCTCTTCATATTATTGACATATTTTAATGCTCCTCATATTTTTCCCATCTTTTCATGCTCCTCATACTTTTGACACGTTTAAAAGGTCTTCATATTTTTCACACTGTTTCATGATCTTCATATTTTCACACCGTTTCATGCTCTTCAAATTTTTTAGACCTTTTCATGCTCCTGTTTTTTCACACCTTTTCATGCTCCTCGCATTTTTCACACCTTTTCATGCTCCTCGTATTTTTCAGACATTTTCATGCTCCTAATATTGTTCACACCTTTTCATGCTTCTCGTATTTTTCACACCTTTAAATGCTCTTCGTATTTTTCAAACCTTTTCATGCTCTTCATATTTTTCACACATTTTCATGCACTTCGTATTTTTCACACCTTTTCATTCTCCTCATATTTTTCAGACCTTTTCATACTCCTCGTATTTGCAGACCTTTTCGTACTCCTCGTGTTTTTCACACCATTTCATGCTCCTCATATATTTCACAACTTTTCATGCTCTTCATTTTATTGACATATTTTAATGCTCCTCATATTTTTCCCATCTTTTCATGCTCCTCATATTTTTGACACGTTTAAAAGGTCTTCATATTTTTCACACTGTTTCATGATCTTCATATTTTCACACCGTTTCATGCTCTTCAAATTTTTTAGACCTTTTCATGCTCCTGTTTTTTCACACCTTTTCATGCTCCTCGCATTTTTCACACCTTTTCATGCTCCTCGTATTTTTCAGACCTTTTCATGCTCCTAATATTGTTCACACCTTTTCATGCTTCTCGTATTTTTCGCACATTTTCTTTCTCATCGTATTTTTCACACCTTTTCATGCTCCTTGTATTTTTCAAACCTTTTCATGCTCCTCGTATTTTTCTGACCTTTACATGCTCCTCATATTTTATAGACCTTTTCATGCTCCTCGTATTTTTCTCACATTTCCTTTCTCATCGTATTTTTCACACCTTTTCATGCTCCTCGTATTTTTTACACCTTTAATGCTCCTCGTATTTTTCACACCTTTACATGCTCTTCGTGTTTTTCAAACCTTTTAATGCTCTTCGAATTTTTCACACATTTTCATGCACTTCGTGTTTTCCACATTTTTTCATGCTGCTCGTGTTTTTCACACCGTTTCATGCTCCTCATATTTTTAACACCGTTTCATGCTCTTCATATTTTCACACCGTTTCATGCTCCTCGTATTTTTCACACCTTTTCATGCTCCTCGTATTTTTCACACCCTTTCATGCTCCTTGTGTTTTTCAGACCTTTTCATGCTCTTCGTATTTTTCACAGCATTTCATGCTTTCGCATTTTTCACACCATTGCATGCTCCTCGTATTTTTCACACTTTTCATGCACTTCGTATTTTTCAAACCTTTTCATTCTCTTTGTATTTTTCTCAACTTTTCATGCATTTCATAATTTTTCAGACCTTTTCATGGTCTTCGTAGATTTCACACCAGTCATGCTCTTCGTATTTTTCACACCTTTTCAAGCTCTTCGTACTTTTCAAACCGTTTCTTGCTCTTCATATTTTTCACATATTTTCATGCTCTAAATATTTTTCACATTTCTTCATGCGCTTCATATTTTTCACATCTTTTCATCCTCTTCATATTTTTCACAACTTTTCATGCTCTTCATATTTTTTACATATTTCATGCTCCTCATATTTTTCATACCATTTCATGCTCCTCATATTTTTCATATCATCATGCTCCTCATATTTTTGACACCTTTTAAAGGTCTTCATATTTTTCACACCGTTTCATGCTCTTTATATTTTCACACCGTTTCAAGTTCCTCGTATTTTTCAGACCTTTTCATGCTCCTACTAGTTTTCCCACCTTTTCATGCTCCTTGTGTTTTTAGCAGATTTTCTTTCTCATCGTATTTTTCACACCTTTTCATGCTCCTCGTATTTTTCACACCTTTAATGCTCCTCGTATTTTTCACACCTTTTCATGCTTCTTATATTTTTCACACCTTTTCAGGCTCCTCGTATTTTTCCACCTTTTCAGGCTCCTCATATTTTTGAGAACTTTTCATGCTCTTCATATTTTTCACACCTTTTTATACTCCTCCTGTTTTCCAGACCTTTTCATGCTCCTCGTATTTTTCAGACCTTTTCATGCTCCTCGTTTTTTTCAGATCTTTTCATGCCTCTTATATTTTTCAGACCTTTACATGGTCCTCGTATATTTCAGACCTTTTCGTTCTTCTCGGATTATTCACACCTTTTCAGGCTCCTCATATTTTTGAGACCTTTTCATCCTGTTCGTGTTTTCACACCTTTTCAAGCTCTTTGTATTTTTCACACTTTTTCGTGCTCTTCATATTGTTCACATCTTTTCATGCTCCAAGTATTTTTTAGACCTTTTCATGCTCCTCGTGTTTTTCAGAACTTTTCATGCTTCTCGTATTTTTCAGACCTTTTCATGCTCCTCGTATTTTTCACAGCTTTTCATTCTCCTCGTATTTTTCAGACCTTTTCATGCTCCTCGTATTTTTCACACATTTTCATGCTCTTCGTGTTTTTCACACCTATTCATGCTCCTTATGTTTTTAACACCTTTTCATGCTCCCTATATTTTTCACACCTTTTCAGGCTCCTCATATTTTTGAGACCTTTTCATGTTCTTCGTGTTTTCACACCTTTTCAAGCTCTTTGTATTTTTCACACTTTTTCGTGCTCTTCATATTGTTCACACCTTTTCATGCTCCAAGTATTTTTTAGACCTTCTCATGCTCCTTGTGTTTTTCAGAACTTTTCATGCTTCTCGTGTTTTTCAGACCTTTTCATGCTCCTCGTATTTTTCAGACCTTTTCATGCTCCTCGTGTTTTGCAGACCTTTTCATGCTCCTCGTATTTTTCAGACCTTTTCATGCTCCTCGTATTTTTGACACCTATTCATGCTCCTCATATTTTTCAGAACTTTTCATGCTCCTGGTATTTTTCAGACCTTTTCATGCTCCTCGTATTTTCAGACCTTTTCATTCCCCTCCTATTTTCAGACCTTTTTTGCTCCTCATATTTTTCATACCATTTCATGCTACTCATATTTTTCACATCTTTTCATGCTCCTCATATTTTTGACACCTTTTAAAGGTCTTCATATTTTTCACACCGTTTCATGCTCTTCATATTTTCACACCGTTTCATGTTGCTCGTATTTTTCAGACCTTTTCATGCTCCTACTATTTTTCCTACCTTTTCATGCTCCTCGTATTTTTCTCACATTTCCTTTCACATCGTATTTTTCACAGCTTTTCATGCTCCTCATATTTTTCGCACCTTTTCATGCTCCTCGTATTTTTCAAACCCATTCATGCTCCTTGTATTTTTCAGACCTTTTCATGCTCTTTGTATTTTTCACACCTTTTCATGCTCCTCATATTTTTGAAACCTTTTCATGTTCCTCATATTTATCACACCGTTTCATACTCCTCATATTTTTCACACCTTTTCATGTTCCTCGTATTTTTCAAACCTTTTCATGCTCCTCATATTTTTCAGACATTTTCATGCTCCTAGTATTGTTCACACCTTTTCATGCTCCTCGTTTTTTTCACACCTTTTCATATTCCTCGTATTTTTCACACCTATTCATGCTCCTTGTATTTTTCAGACCTTTTCGTGCTCTTCATATTTTTCACAGCATTTCATGCTTTCGCATTTTTAACACCGTTTCATGCTCTTTGTATTTTTCACACCTTGTCATGCACTTTGTATTTTTCAAACCTTTTCATGCTCTTTGTATTTTTCACAACTTTTCATGCTTTTCATAATTTTTCACACCTTTTCATTGTCTTCGTATATTTCACACCAGTCATGCTCTTTGTATTTTTCACACCTTTTCAAGTTCTTCATACTTTTAAAACCATTTCATGCTCTTCATATTTTTCACAACTTTTCATGCTCTTCATATTTTTTACATATTTCATGCTTCTCATATTTTTCATACCATTTAATGCTCCTCATATTTTTCACATCTTTTCATGCTCCTCATATTTTTGACACCTTTTGAAGTCTTCATATTTTTCACACCGTTTCATGCTCTTTATATTTTCACACCGTTTCATGTTCCTCGTATTTTTCAGACCTTTTCATGCTCCTACTATTTTTCCCACCTGTTCATGCTCCTTGTATTTTTAGCACATTTTCTTTCTCATCGTATTTTTCACACCTTTTCATGCTCTTCGTATTTTTCACACCTTTAATGCTCCTCGTATTTTTCACACCTTTACATGCTGTTCGTATTTTTCAAACCTTTTCATGCTCTTCAAATTTTTCACACATTTTCATGCACTTCGTGTTTTCCACATTTTTTCTTGCTGCTCGTGTTTTTCACACCGTTTCATGCTCTTCATATTTTCACACCGTTTCATGCTCCTCATATTTTTCACACCTTTTCATGCTTCTCATATTTTTAAGATCTTTTCATGCTTCTCGTATTTTTCAGACAATTTCATGCTCCTAGTATTTTTCACACGTTTTCATGCACCTCGTATTTTTCACACCTTTTCATGCTCTTCGTAGTTTTCACACCTTTTCATGCTCCTCATATTTTTCAGACCTTCTCGTGCTCCTCATATTTGCAGACCTTTTCGTACTCCTCATATTTTTCACACCTTTTCATGCTCATCATATATTTCACAACTTTTCATGCTCTTCATATTATTGACATATTTTAATGCTCCTCATATTTTTCACATCTTTTCATGCTCCTCATATTTTTGACACGTTTAAAAGGTCTTCATATTTTTCACACCGTTTCATGATCTTCATATTTTCACACCATTTCATGCTCCTCAAAGTTTTTAGACTTTTTCATGCTCCTCATATTTTTCAGACCTTTATATGCTCCTCGTATTTTTCACAGCTTTTCATGCTCCTCGTGTTTTTCACACCTTTTCATGCTCCTCGTATTTTTTCAGACATTTTCATGCTCCTGTTTTTTTCACACATTTTCATGCTCCTCGTATTTTTCAGCCCTTTTCATGCTCATACTATTGTTCACACCTTTTCATGCTCCTTGTATTTTTCACACCTTTTCATGCTCTTCGTATTTTTCACACCTTTTCATGCTCCTCGTATTTTTCAGACCTTTTCATGCTTCTCGTATTTTTCACACCTTGTCATGCTACTCGTATTTTTTAGAACTTTTCATGGTCGTCGTATATTTCAGACCTTTTCGTGCTTCTCGGATTTATCACATCTTTTCATGCTACTCGTATTTTTCAGACCTTTTCATGCTCCTACTATTGTTCACACCTTTTCGTGCTCCTCGTATTTTTCACACCTTTTTGTGCTCCTCGTATTTTTCACACCTTTTCATGCTCCTCGTATTTATCACACCGTTTCTTACTCCTCATATTTTTCACACCTTTTCATGCTCCTCGTATTTTTCAAACCTTTTCATGCTCCTCATTTTTTTCAGACATTTTCATGCTCCTAGTATTGTTCACACCTTTTCATGCTCCTCGTATTTTTCACACCTATTAATGCTCCTTGTATTTTTCAGACCTTTTCATGCTCTTCGTATTTTTCACAGCATTTCTTGCTTTCTCATATTTCACACCGTTTCATGCTCCTCGTATTTTTCACATGTTTTCATGCACTTTGTATTTTTCAAACCTTTTCATGCTCTTTGTATTTTTCAGAACTTTTCATGCTTTTCATAATTTTTCACACCTTTTCATTGTCTTCGTATATTTCACACCAGTCATGCTCTTTGTATTTTTCACACCTTTTCAAGCTCTTCATACTTTTCAAACCATTTCATGCTCTTCATATTTTTCACAACTTTTCATGCTCTTCATATTTTTTACATATTTCATTCTCCTCATATTTTTCATACCATTTCATGCTCCTCTTATTTTTCACATCTTTTCATGCTCCTCATATTTTTGACACCTTTTAAAGGTCTTCATATTTTTCACCCCGTTTCATGCTCTTTATATTTTCACACCGTTTCATGTTCCTCGTATTTTTCAGACCTTTTCATGCTCCTACTAGTTTTCCCACCTTTTCATGCTCCTTGTGTTTTTAGCAGATTTTCTTTCTCATCGTATTTTTCACACCTTTTCATGCTCCTCGTATTTTTCACACCTTTAATGCTCCTCGTATTTTTCACACCTTTCCATGCTCTTCGTATTTTTCAAACCTTTTCATGCTCTTCGAATTTTTCACACATTTTCATGCACTTCATGTTTTCCACATTTTTTCATGCTGCTCGTGTTTTTCACACCGTTTCTTGCTCTTCATATTTTTAACACCGTTTCATGCTCTTCATATTTTCACACCTTTTCATGCTCCTCATATTTTTCACACCTTTCCATATTCTCATATTTTTCACATCTTTTCATGCTCCTCATATTTTTGACACGTTTAAAAGGTCTTCATATTTTTCACACCGTTTCATGGTCTTCATATTTTCACACCGTTTCATGCTCCTCAAATTTTTTAGACCTTTTCATGCTCCTCATATTTTTCAGACCTTTATATGCTCCTCGTATTTTTCACACCTTTTCATGCTCCTCGTGTTTTTCACACCTTTTCATGCTCCTATTATTTTTCACACCTTTTCATGCTCCTCGTATTTTTCGCACATTTTCTTTCTCATCGTATTTTTCACACCTTTTCATGCTCGTCGTATTTTACAGACCTTTTCATGCTTCTGTTTTTTTCACACCTTTTCATGCTCCTCGTATTTTCACAACTTTTCATGCTCCTCGTATTTTTCAGACCTTTTCATGCTCCTACTATTGTTCCCACCTTTTCATGCTCTTCGTATTTTTCGCACATTTTCTTTCTCATCATATTTTTCATACCTTTTCGTGCTCCTTGTATTTTTCACACCTCTTCATGCTCTTCGTATTTTTCACATCTTTTCATGCTCCTCATATTTTTCAGACGTTTTCATGCTTCTCGTATTTTTCACACCTTGTCATGCTACTCGTATTTTTTAGAACTTTTCATGGTCCTCGTATATTTCAGACCTTTTCGTGCTCCTCCGATTTTTCACATCTTTTCATGCTCCTCGTATTTTTCAGACCTTTTCATGCTCCTACTATTGTTCTCACCTGTTCGTGCTCCTCGTATTTTTTGCACATTTTCTTTCTCATCGTATTTTTCACACCTTTTCATGCCAGTCGTATTTTTTGAACTTTTCATGGTCCTCGTATATTTCAGACCTTTTCGTGCTCCTCCGATTTTTCACATCTTTTCATGCTCCTCGCATTTTACAGACCTTTTCATGCTCCTCGTATTTTCCCACCTTTTCATGCTCTTTGTGTTTTTCAAACCTTTTCATGCTCTTCGAATTTTTATACATTTTCATGCTCTTCGTGTTTTTCACACATTTTCATGCTATTCGTGTTTTTTACACTTTTTCATGCTCCTCATATATTTCACACCTTTTCATGCTCCTCGTATTTTTCACACCTTTTCATGCTCCTCGTATTTTTCTGACCTTTACATGCTCCTCATATTTTATAGACCTTTTCATGCTCCACGCATTTTTCAGACCTTTTCATGGTCCTCGTACTTTTAAACCTTTTCGTGCTCCTCGTATTTTTCACACCTTTTCATGCTCCATGTATTTTTCACACCTTTTCATGCTCCTCATATATTTCACAACTTTTCATGCTCTTCATATTTTTCACACATTTTCATGCTCCTCCTATTTTTCATACCGTTTCATGCTCCTCATAATTTTCACATCTTTTCATGGTCCTCATATTTCTGACATGTTTTAAAGGTCTTCATGTTTTTCACACCATTTCATGCTCTTTATATTTTCACACCGTTTCATGCTCCTCACATTATTTAGACCGTTTCATGCTCCTCATATTTTTCAGACCTTTATATGCTCCTCGTATTTTTCACACCTTTTCATGCTCTCGTGTTTTTCACACCTTTTCATGCTCCTATTATTTTTCACACCTTTTCATGCTCCTCGTATTTTTCGCACATTTTCTTTCTCATCGTATTTTTCACACCTTTTCATGCTCCTCGTATTTTACAGAGCTTTTCATGCTCCTTGTTTTTCTCACACCTTTTAATGCTCTACGTATTTTTCACAACTTTTCATGGTCCTCGTATTTTTCAGACCTTTTCATGCTCCTACTATTTTTCACACCTTTTCATGCTCCCTGTATTTTTCACACCTTTAATGCTCCTCGTATATTTCACACTTTACATGCTCTTCGTATTTTGCAAACCTTTTCATGCTCTTCAAATTTTTCACACATTTACATGCACTTCGTGTTTTCCACAACTTTTCATGCTGCTCGTGTTTTTCACACCATTTCATGCTCTTCATATTTTTCAGACCGTTTCATGCTCCTCATATTTTTCACACCTTTTCATGCACTTTGTATTTTTCAAACCTTTTCATGCTCTTTGTATTTTTCACAACTTTTCATGCTCCTCGTGTTTTCCAGACCTTTTTATGCTCCTTATATTTTTCACACCTTTTCATGCTCCTCCTATTTTTCACACCTTTTCATGCTCCTTATATTTTTCACACCTTTTCATACTCCTCGTATTTTTCACACCTTTTCATGCTTCTTATATTTTTCACACCTTTTCAGGCTCCTCATATTTTTGAGAACTTTTCATGCTCTTCATATTTTTCACACCTTTTTATACTCCTCCTGTTTTCCAGACCTTTTCATGCTCCTCGTATTTTTCAGACCTTTTCATGCTCCTCGTTTTTTTCAGATCTTTTCATGCCTCTTATATTTTTCAGACCTTTACATGGTCCTCGTATATTTCAGACCTTTTCGTTCTTCTCGGATTATTCACACCTTTTCAGGCTCCTCATATTTTTGAGAACTTTTCATCCTGTTCGTGTTTTCACACCTTTTCAAGCTCTTTGTATTTTTCACACTTTTTCGTGCTCTTCATATTGTTCACATCTTTTCATGCTCCAAGTATTTTTTAGACCTTTTCATGCTCCTCGTGTTTTTCAGAACTTTTCATGCTTCTCGTATTTTTCAGACCTTTTCATGCTCCTCGTATTTTTCACAGCTTTTCATTCTCCTCGTATTTTTCAGACCTTTTCATGCTCCTCGTATTTTTCACACATTTTCATGCTCTTCGTGTTTTTCACACCTATTCATGCTCCTTATGTTTTTAACACCTTTTCATGCTCCCTATATTTTTCACACCTTGTCAGGCTCCTCATATTTTTGAGACCTTTTCATGTTCTTCGTGTTTTCACACCTTTTCAAGCTCTTTGTATTTTTCACACTTTTTCGTGCTCTTCATATTGTTCACACCTTTTCATGCTCCAAGTATTTTTTAGACCTTCTCATGCTCCTCGTGTTTTTCAGAACTTTTCATGCTTCTCGTATTTTTCAGACCTTTTCATGCTCCTCGTATTTTTCAGACCTTTTCATGCTCCTCATATTTTTCAGACCTTTTCATGCTCCTCGTGTTTTGCAGACCTTTTCATGCTCCTCGTATTTTTCAGACCTTTTCATGCTCCTCGTATTTTTGACACCTATTCATGCTCCTCATATTTTTCAGAACTTTTCATGCTCCTGGTATTTTTCAGACCTTTTCATGCTCCTCGTATTTTTCAGACCTTTTCATTCCCCTCCTATTTTCAGACCTTTTTTGCTCCTCATATTTTTCATACCATTTCATGCTACTCATATTTTTCACATCTTTTCATGCTCCTCATATTTTTGACACCCTTTAAAGGTCTTCATATTTTTCACACCGTTTCATGCTCTTTATATTTTCACACCGTTTCATGTTGCTCGTATTTTTCAGACCTTTTCATGCTCCTACTATTTTTCCTACCTTTTCATGCTTCTCGTATTTTTCTCACATTTCCTTTCTCATCGTATTTTTCACACCTTTTCATGCTCCTCGTATTTTTCACACCTTTTCATGCTCCTCGTATTTTTCACACCCTTTCATGCTCCTTGTGTTTTTCAGACCTTTTCATGCTCTTCGTATTTTTCACAGCATTTCATGCTTTCGCATTTTTCACACCATTGCATGCTCCTCGTATTTTTCACACCTTTTCATGCACTTCGTATTTTTCAAACCTTTTCATTCTCTTTGTATTTTTCACAACTTTTCATGCATTTCATAATTTTTCAGACCTTTTCATGGTCTTCGTAGATTTCACACCAGTCATGCTCTTCGTATTTTTCACACCTTTTCAAGCTCTTCGTACTTTTCAAACCGTTTCTTGCTCCTCATATTTTTCACAACTTTTCATGCTCTTCATATTTTTTACATATTTCATGCTCCTCATATTTTTCATACCATTTCATGCTCCTCATATTTTTCATATCTTTTCATGCTCCTCATATTTTTGACACCTTTTAAAGGTCTTCATATTTTTCACACCGTTTCATGCCCTTTATATTTTCACACCGTTTCATGTTCCTCGTATTTTTCAGACCTTTTCATGCTCCTACTAGTTTTCCCACCTTTTCATGCTCCTTGTGTTTTTAGCACATTTTCTTTCTCATCGTATTTTTCACACCTTTTCATGCTCCTCGTATTTTTCACACCTTTAATGCTCCTCGTATTTTTCACACCTTTACATGCTCTTCGTATTTTTCAAACCTTTTCATGCTCTTCGAATTTTTCACACATTTTCATGCACTTCGTGTTTTCCACATTTTTTCATGCTGCTCGTGTTTTTCACAACGTTTCATGCTCTTCATATTTTTAACACCGTTTCATGCTCTTCATATTGCTCACACCTTTTCATGCTCCACATATTTTTCAGACCTTTCATGCTCCTCGTGTTTTTCAGAACTTTTCATGCTCCTCATATTTTTCAGACCTTTTCATGCTCCTCATATTTTTTAGACCTTTTCATGCTCCTCGTGTTTTTCAGAACTTTTCATGCTCCTCGTATTTTTCACACCGTTTCATGCTCCTCGTATTTTTCACACCTTTTCATGCACTTTGTATTTTTCAAACCTTTTCATGCTCTTTGTATTTTTCACAACTTTTCACGCTCTTCATACTTTTCAAACCATTTCATGCTCTTCATATTTTCACATCTTTTCATGCTCTTCATATTTTACACACCGTTTCATGCTCTTCATATTTTTCACAACTTTTCATGCTCTTCATATTTTTTACATATTTCATGCTTCTCATATTTTTCATACCATTTCATGCTCCTCATATTTTTCACATCTTTTCATGCTCCTCATATTTTTGACACCTTTTAAAGGTCTTCATATTTTTCACACCGTTTCATGTTCCTCGTATTTTTCAGACCTTTTCATGCTCCTACTATTTTTCCCACCTTTTCATGCGCCTCGTATTTTTAGCACATTTTCTTTCTCATCGTATTTTTCACACCTTTTCATGCTCTTCATATTTTTCACACATTTTCATGCACTTCGTAGTTTTCACACCTTTTCATTCTCCTCATATTTTTCAGACCTTTTCATACTCCTCGTATTTGCAGACCTTTTTGTACTCCTCGTGTTTTTCACACCATTTCATGCTCCTCATATATTTCACAACTTTTCATGCTCTTCATATTATTGACATATTTTAATGCTCCTCATATTTTTCCCATCTTTTCATGCTCCTCATATTTTTGACACGTTTAAAAGGTCTTCATATTTTTCACACTGTTTCATGATCTTCATATTTTCACACCGTTTCATGCTCTTCAAATTTTTTAGACCTTTTCATGCTCCTGTTTTTTCACACCTTTTCATGCTCCTCGCATTTTTCACACCTTTTCATGCTCCTCGTATTTTTCAGACCTTTTCATGCTCCTAATATTGTTCACACCTTTTCATGCTTCTCGTATTTTTCGCACATTTTCTTTCTCATCGTATTTTTCACACCTTTTCATGCTCCTTGTATTTTTCAAACCTTTTCATGCTCCTCGTATTTTTCTGACCTTTACATGCTCCTCATATTTTATAGACCTTTTCATGCTCCTCGTATTTTTCTCACATTTCCTTTCTCATCGTATTTTTCACACCTTTTCATGCTCCTCGTATTTTTCACACCTTTAATGCTCCTCGTATTTTTCACACCTTTACATGCTCTTCGTGTTTTTCAAACCTTTTAATGCTCTTCGAATTTTTCACACATTTTCATGCACTTCGTGTTTTCCACATTTTTTCATGCTGCTCGTGTTTTTCACACCGTTTCATGCTCCTCATATTTTTAACACCGTTTCATGCTCTTCATATTTTCACACCGTTTCATGCTCCTCGTATTTTTCACACCTTTTCATGCTCCTCGTATTTTTCACACCCTTTCATGCTCCTTGTGTTTTTCAGACCTTTTCATGCTCTTCGTATTTTTCACAGCATTTCATGCTTTCGCATTTTTCACACCATTGCATGCTCCTCGTATTTTTCACACCTTTTCATGCACTTCGTATTTTTCAAACCTTTTCATTCTCTTTGTATTTTTCACAACTTTTCATGCATTTCATAATTTTTCAGACCTTTTCATGGTCTTCGTAGATTTCACACCAGTCATGCTCTTCGTATTTTTCACACCTTTTCAAGCTCTTCATACTTTTCAAACCGTTTCTTGCTCTTCATATTTTTCACATATTTTCATGCTCTAAATATTTTTCACATCTCTTCATGCACTTCATATTTTTCACATCTTTTCATCCTCTTCATATTTTTCACAACATTTCATGCTCTTCATATTTTTTACATATTTCTTGCTCCTCATATTTTTCATACCATTTCATGCTCCTCGTATTTTTCACAGCTTTTCATTCTCCTCGTATTTTTCAGACCTTTTCATGCTCCTCGTATTTTTCACACATTTTCATGCTCTTCGTGTTTTTCACACCTATTCATGCTCCTTATGTTTTTAACACCTTTTCATGCTCCCTATATTTTTCACACCTTGTCAGGCTCCTCATATTTTTGAGACCTTTTCATGTTCTTCGTGTTTTCACACCTTTTCAAGCTCTTTGTATTTTTCACACTTTTTCGTGCTCTTCATATTGTTCACACCTTTTCATGCTCCAAGTATTTTTTAGACCTTCTCATGCTCCTCGTGTTTTTCAGAACTTTTCATGCTTCTCGTATTTTTCAGACCTTTTCATGCTCCTCGTATTTTTCAGACCTTTTCATGCTCCTCATATTTTTCAGACCTTTTCATGCTCCTCGTGTTTTGCAGACCTTTTCATGCTCCTCGTATTTTTCAGACCTTTTCATGCTCCTCGTATTTTTGACACCTATTCATGCTCCTCATATTTTTCAGAACTTTTCATGCTCCTGGTATTTTTCAGACCTTTTCATGCTCCTCGTATTTTTCAGACCTTTTCATTCCCCTCCTATTTTCAGACCTTTTTTGCTCCTCATATTTTTCATACCATTTCATGCTACTCATATTTTTCACATCTTTTCATGCTCCTCATATTTTTGACACCCTTTAAAGGTCTTCATATTTTTCACACCGTTTCATGCTCTTTATATTTTCACACCATTTCATGTTGCTCGTATTTTTCAGACCTTTTCATGCTCCTACTATTTTTCCTACCTTTTCATGCTTCTCGTATTTTTCTCACATTTCCTTTCTCATCGTATTTTTCACACCTTTTCATGCTCCTCGTATTTTTCACACCTTTAATGCTCCTCGTATTTTTCACACCTTTACATGCTCTTCGTGTTTTTCAAACCTTTTAATGCTCTTCGAATTTTTCACACATTTTCATGCACTTCGTGTTTTCCACATTTTTTCATGCTGCTCGTGTTTTTCACACCGTTTCATGCTCCTCATATTTTTAACACCGTTTCATGCTCTTCATATTTTCACACCGTTTCATGCTCCTCGTATTTTTCACACCTTTTCATGCTCCTCGTATTTTTCACACCCTTTCATGCTCCTTGTGTTTTTCAGACCTTTTCATGCTCTTCGTATTTTTCACAGCATTTCATGCTTTCGCATTTTTCACACCATTGCATGCTCCTCGTATTTTTCACACCTTTTCATGCACTTCGTATTTTTCAAACCTTTTCATTCTCTTTGTATTTTTCACAACTTTTCATGCATTTCATAATTTTTCAGACCTTTTCATGGTCTTCGTAGATTTCACACCAGTCATGCTCTTCGTATTTTTCACACCTTTTCAAGCTCTTCGTACTTTTCAAACCGTTTCTTGCTCCTCATATTTTTCACAACTTTTCATGCTCTTCATATTTTTTACATATTTCATGCTCCTCATATTTTTCATACCATTTCATGCTCCTCATATTTTTCATATCTTTTCATGCTCCTCATATTTTTGACACCTTTTAAAGGTCTTCATATTTTTCACACCGTTTCATGCCCTTTATATTTTCACACCGTTTCATGTTCCTCGTATTTTTCAGACCTTTTCATGCTCCTACTAGTTTTCCCACCTTTTCATGCTCCTTGTGTTTTTAGCACATTTTCTTTCTCATCGTATTTTTCACACCTTTTCATGCTCCTCGTATTTTTCACACCTTTAATGCTCCTCGTATTTTTCACACCTTTACATGCTCTTCGTATTTTTCAAACCTTTTCATGCTCTTCGAATTTTTCACACATTTTCATGCACTTCGTGTTTTCCACATTTTTTCATGCTGCTCGTGTTTTTCACAACGTTTCATGCTCTTCATATTTTTAACACCGTTTCATGCTCTTCATATTGCTCACACCTTTTCATGCTCCACATATTTTTCAGACCTTTCATGCTCCTCGTGTTTTTCAGAACTTTTCATGCTCCTCATATTTTTCAGACCTTTTCATGCTCCTCATATTTTTTAGACCTTTTCATGCTCCTCGTGTTTTTCAGAACTTTTCATGCTCCTCGTATTTTTCACACCGTTTCATGCTCCTCGTATTTTTCACACCTTTTCATGCACTTTGTATTTTTCAAACCTTTTCATGCTCTTTGTATTTTTCACAACTTTTCACGCTCTTCATACTTTTCAAACCATTTCATGCTCTTCATATTTTCACATCTTTTCATGCTCTTCATATTTTACACACCGTTTCATGCTCTTCATATTTTTCACAACTTTTCATGCTCTTCATATTTTTTACATATTTCATGCTTCTCATATTTTTCATACCATTTCATGCTCCTCATATTTTTCACATCTTTTCATGCTCCTCATATTTTTGACACCTTTTAAAGGTCTTCATATTTTTCACACCGTTTCATGTTCCTCGTATTTTTCAGACCTTTTCATGCTCCTACTATTTTTCCCACCTTTTCATGCGCCTCGTATTTTTAGCACATTTTCTTTCTCATCGTATTTTTCACACCTTTTCATGCTCTTCATATTTTTCACACATTTTCATGCACTTCGTATTTTTCACACCTTTTCATTCTCCTCATATTTTTCAGACCTTTTCATACTCCTCGTATTTGCAGACCTTTTCGTACTCCTCGTGTTTTTCACACCATTTCATGCTCCTCATATATTTCACAACTTTTCATGCTCTTCATATTATTGACATATTTTAATGCTCCTCATATTTTTCCCATCTTTTCATGCTCCTCATATTTTTGACACGTTTAAAAGGTCTTCATATTTTTCACACTGTTTCATGATCTTCATATTTTCACACCGTTTCATGCTCTTCAAATTTTTTAGACCTTTTCATGCTCCTGTTTTTTCACACCTTTTCATGCTCCTCGCATTTTTCACACCTTTTCATGCTCCTCGTATTTTTCAGACCTTTTCATGCTCCTAATATTGTTCACACCTTTTCATGCTTCTCGTATTTTTCGCACATTTTCTTTCTCATCGTATTTTTCACACCTTTTCATGCTCCTTGTATTTTTCAAACCTTTTCATGCTCCTCGTATTTTTCTGACCTTTACATGCTCCTCATATTTTATAGACCTTTTCATGCTCCTCGTATTTTTCTCACATTTCCTTTCTCATCGTATTTTTCACACCTTTTCATGCTCCTCGTATTTTTCACACCTTTAATGCTCCTCGTATTTTTCACACCTTTACATGCTCTTCGTGTTTTTCAAACCTTTTAATGCTCTTCGAATTTTTCACACATTTTCATGCACTTCGTGTTTTCCACATTTTTTCATGCTGCTCGTGTTTTTCACACCGTTTCATGCTCCTCATATTTTTAACACCGTTTCATGCTCTTCATATTTTCACACCGTTTCATGCTCCTCGTATTTTTCACACCTTTTCATGCTCCTCGTATTTTTCACACCCTTTCATGCTCCTTGTGTTTTTCAGACCTTTTCATGCTCTTCGTATTTTTCACAGCATTTCATGCTTTCGCATTTTTCACACCATTGCATGCTCCTCGTATTTTTCACACCTTTTCATGCACTTCGTATTTTTCAAACCTTTTCATTCTCTTTGTATTTTTCACAACTTTTCATGCATTTCATAATTTTTCAGACCTTTTCATGGTCTTCGTAGATTTCACACCAGTCATGCTCTTCGTATTTTTCACACCTTTTCAAGCTCTTCATACTTTTCAAACCGTTTCTTGCTCTTCATATTTTTCACATATTTTCATGCTCTAAATATTTTTCACATCTCTTCATGCACTTCATATTTTTCACATCTTTTCATCCTCTTCATATTTTTCACAACATTTCATGCTCTTCATATTTTTTACATATTTCTTGCTCCTCATATTTTTCATACCATTTCATGCTCCTCATATTTTTCATATCTTTTCATGCTCCTCATATTTTTGACACCTTTTAAAGGTCTTCATATTTTTCACACCGTTTCATGTTCCTCGTATTTTTCAGACCTTTTCATGCTCCTACTAGTTTTCCCACCTTTTCATGCTCCTTGTGTTTTTAGCAGATTTTCTTTCTCATCGTATTTTTCACACCTTTTCATGCTCCTCGTATTTTTCACACCTTTAATGCTCCTCGTATTTTTCACACCTTTACATGCTCTTCGTATTTTTCAAACCTTTTCATGCTCTTCGAATTTTTCACACATTTTCATGCACTTCGTGTTTTCCACATTTTTTCATGCTGCTCGTGTTTTTCACGTTTCATGCTCTTCATATTTTTAACACCATTTCATGCTCTTCATATTGCTCACACCGTTTCATGTTCCTCGTATTTTTCAGACCTTTTCATGCTCCTACTAGTTTTCCCACCTTTTCATGCTCCTTGTGTTTTTAGCAGATTTTCTTTCTCATCGTATTTTTCACACCTTTTCATGCTCCTGTTTTTTTCACACCTTTTCATGCTCCTCGCATTTTTCACACCTTTTCATGCTCCTCGTATTTTTCAGACCTTTTCGTGCTCCTAATATTGTTCACACCTTTTCATGCTTCTCGTATTTTTCGCACATTTTCTTTCTCATCGTATTTTTCACACCTTTTCATGCTCCTTGTATTTTTCACACCTTTTCATGCTCTTCGTACTTTTCACACCTTTTCATGCTCTTCGTATTTTTCCCACCTTGTCATGCCAGTCGTATTTTTTAGAACTTTTCATGGTCCTCGTATATTTCAGACCTTTTCATGCTCCTCGGATTTTTCACATCTTTTCATGCTCCTCGTATTTTACAGACCTTTACATGCTCCTTGTATTGTTCCCACCTTTTCATGCTCTTCGTGTTTTTCAAACCTTTTCATGCTCTTCGAATTTTTATACATTTTCATGCTCTTCGTGTTTTTCACACATTTTCATGCTCTTCGTGTTTTTTACAATTTTTCATGCTCCTCATATATTTCACACCTTTTCATGCTCCTCGTATTTTTCACACCTTTTCATGCTCCTCGTATTTTTCTGACCTTTACATGCTCCTCATATTTTATAGACCTTTTCATGCTCCTCGTATTTTTCAGATCTTTTCATGGTCCTCGTACTTTCAGACCTTTTTGTGCTCCTCGTATTTTTCACACCTTTTCATGCTTCTCATATATTTAACAACTTTTCATGCTCTTCATATTTTTTACATATTTCATGCTCCTCATATTTTTCATACCATTTCATGCTCCTCATATTTTTCATATCTTTTCGTGCTCCTCATATTTTTGACACCTTTTAAAGGTCTTCATATTTTTCACACCGTTTCATGCTCTTTATATTTTCACACCGTTTCATGTTCCTCGTATTTTTCACACCTTTTCATGCTCCTACTAGTTTTCCCACCTTTTCATGCTCCTTGTGTTTTTAGCAGATTTTCTTTCTCATCGTATTTTTCACACCTTTTCATGCTCCTCGTATTTTTCACACCTTTAATGCTCCTCGTATTTTTCACACCTTTACATGCTCTTCGTATTTTTCAAACCTTTTCATGCTCTTCGAATTTTTCACACATTTTCATGCACTTCGTGTTTTCCACATTTTTTCATGCTGCTCGTGTTTTTCACGTTTCATGCTCTTCATATTTTTAACACCGTTTCATGCTCTTCATATTGCTCACACCGTTTCATGTTCCTCGTATTTTTCAGACCTTTTCATGCTCCTACTAGTTTTCCCACCTTTTCATGCTCCTTGTGTTTTTAGCAGATTTTCTTTCTCATCGTATTTTTCACACCTTTTCATGCTCCTGTTTTTTTCACACCTTTTCATGCTCCTCGCATTTTTCACACCTTTTCATGCTCCTCATATTTTTCAGACCTTTTCATGCTCCTAATATTGTTCACACCTTTTCATGCTTCTCGTATTTTTCGCACATTTTCTTTCTCATCGTATTTTTCACACCTTTTCATGCTCCTTGTATTTTTCACACCTTTTCATGCTCTTCGTACTTTTCACACCTTTTCATGCTCTTCGTATTTTTCCCACCTTGTCATGCTAGTCGTATTTTTTAGAACTTTTCATGGTCCTCGTATATTTCAGACCTTTTCGTGCTCCTCGGATTTTTCACATCTTTTCATGCTCCTCGTATTTTACAGACCTTTTCATGCTCCTTGTATTGTTCCCAGCTTTTCATGCTCTTCTTGTTTTTCAAACCTTTTCATGCTCTTCGAATTTTTATACATTTTCATGCTCTTCGTGTTTTTCACACATTTTCATGCTCTTCGTGTTTTTTACAATTTTTCATGCTCCTCATATATTTCACACCTTTTCATGCTCCTCGTATTTTTCACACCTTTTCATGCTCCTCGTATTTTTCTGACCTTTACATGCTCCTCATATTTTATAGACCTTTTCATGCTCCTCGTATTTTTCAGATCTTTTCATGGTCCTCGTACTTTCAGACCTTTTTGTGCTCCTCGTCTTTTTCACACCTTTTCATGCTTCTCGTATATTTAACAACTTTTCATGCTCTTCATATTTTTGACACATTTTCATGCTCCTCCTATTTTTCATACCGTTTCATGCTCCTTATATTTTTCACATCTTTTCATGGTCCTCATATTTCTGACACGTTTTTAAGGTCTTCATGTTTTTCACACCGTTTCATGCTCTTTATATTTTCACACCGTTTCACGCTCCTCACATTTTTTAGACCGTTTCATGCTCCTCATATTTTTCAGACCTTTATATGCTCCTCGTATTTTTCACACCTTTTCATGCTCCTCGTATTTTACAGAGCTTTTCATCCTCCTTGTTTTTCTCACACCTTTTAATGCTCTACGTATTTTTCACAACTTTTCATGGTCCTCATATTTTTCAGACCTTTTCATGCTCTTCATATTTTTCACACATTTTCATGCACTTCGTAGTTTTCACACCTTTTCATTCTCCTCATATTTTTCAGACCTTTTCATACTCCTCGTATTTGCAGACCTTTTCGTACTCCTCGTGTTTTTCACACCATTTCATGCTCCTCATATATTTCACAACTTTTCATGCTCTTCATATTATTGACATATTTTAATGCTCCTCATATTTTTCCCATCTTTTCATGCTCCTCATATTTTTGACACGTTTAAAAGGTCTTCATATTTTTCACACTGTTTCATGATCTTCATATTTTCACACCGTTTCATGCTCTTCAAATTTTTTAGACCTTTTCATGCTCCTGTTTTTTCACACCTTTTCATGCTCCTCGCATTTTTCACACCTTTTCATGCTCCTCGTATTTTTCAGACCTTTTCATGCTCCTAATATTGTTCACACCTTTTCATGCTTCTCGTATTTTTCGCACATTTTCTTTCTCATCGTATTTTTCACACCTTTTCATGCTCCTTGTATTTTTCAAACCTTTTCATGCTCCTCGTATTTTTCTGACCTTTACATGCTCCTCATATTTTATAGACCTTTTCATGCTCCTCGTATTTTTCTCACATTTCCTTTCTCATCGTATTTTTCACACCTTTTCATGCTCCTCGTATTTTTCACACCTTTAATGCTCCTCGTATTTTTCACACCTTTACATGCTCTTCGTGTTTTTCAAACCTTTTAATGCTCTTCGAATTTTTCACACATTTTCATGCACTTCGTGTTTTCCACATTTTTTCATGCTGCTCGTGTTTTTCACACCGTTTCATGCTCCTCATATTTTTAACACCGTTTCATGCTCTTCATATTTTCACACCGTTTCATGCTCCTCGTATTTTTCACACCTTTTCATGCTCCTCGTATTTTTCACACCCTTTCATGCTCCTTGTGTTTTTCAGACCTTTTCATGCTCTTCGTATTTTTCACAGCATTTCATGCTTTCGCATTTTTCACACCATTGCATGCTCCTCGTATTTTTCACACCTTTTCATGCACTTCGTATTTTTCAAACCTTTTCATTCTCTTTGTATTTTTCACAACTTTTCATGCATTTCATAATTTTTCAGACCTTTTCATGGTCTTCGTAGATTTCACACCAGTCATGCTCTTCGTATTTTTCACACCTTTTCAAGCTCTTCATACTTTTCAAACCGTTTCTTGCTCTTCATATTTTTCACATATTTTCATGCTCTAAATATTTTTCACATCTCTTCATGCGCTTCATATTTTTCACATCTTTTCATCCTCTTCATATTTTTCACAACATTTCATGCTCTTCATATTTTTTACATATTTCATGCTCCTCATATTTTTCATACCATTTCATGCTCCTCATATTTTTCATATCTTTTCATGCTCCTCATATTTTTGACACCTTTTAAAGGTCTTCATATTTTTCACACCGTTTCATGTTCCTCGTATTTTTCAGACCTTTTCATGCTCCTACTAGTTTTCCCACCTTTTCATGCTCCTTGTGTTTTTAGCAGATTTTCTTTCTCATCGTATTTTTCACACCTTTTCATGCTCCTCGTATTTTTCACACCTTTAATGCTCCTCGTATTTTTCACACCTTTACATGCTCTTCGTATTTTTCAAACCTTTTCATGCTCTTCGAATTTTTCACACATTTTCATGCACTTCGTGTTTTCCACATTTTTTCATGCTGCTCGTGTTTTTCACGTTTCATGCTCTTCATATTTTTAACACCGTTTCATGCTCTTCATATTGCTCACACCGTTTCATGTTCCTCGTATTTTTCAGACCTTTTCATGCTCCTACTAGTTTTCCCACCTTTTCATGCTCCTTGTGTTTTTAGCAGATTTTCTTTCTCATCGTATTTTTCACACCTTTTCATGCTCCTGTTTTTTTCACACCTTTTCATGCTCCTCGCATTTTTCACACCTTTTCATGCTCCTCGTATTTTTCAGACCTTTTCGTGCTCCTAATATTGTTCACACCTTTTCATGCTTCTCGTATTTTTCGCACATTTTCTTTCTCATCGTATTTTTCACACCTTTTCATGCTCCTTGTATTTTTCACACCTTTTCATGCTCTTCGTACTTTTCACACCTTTTCATGCTCTTCGTATTTTTCCCACCTTGTCATGCCAGTCGTATTTTTTAGAACTTTTCATGGTCCTCGTATATTTCAGACCTTTTCATGCTCCTCGGATTTTTCACATCTTTTCATGCTCCTCGTATTTTACAGACCTTTACATGCTCCTTGTATTGTTCCCACCTTTTCATGCTCTTCGTGTTTTTCAAACCTTTTCATGCTCTTCGAATTTTTATACATTTTCATGCTCTTCGTGTTTTTCACACATTTTCATGCTCTTCGTGTTTTTTACAATTTTTCATGCTCCTCATATATTTCACACCTTTTCATGCTCCTCGTATTTTTCACACCTTTTCATGCTCCTCGTATTTTTCTGACCTTTACATGCTCCTCATATTTTATAGACCTTTTCATGCTCCTCGTATTTTTCAGATCTTTTCATGGTCCTCGTACTTTCAGACCTTTTTGTGCTCCTCGTATTTTTCACACCTTTTCATGCTTCTCATATATTTAACAACTTTTCATGCTCTTCATATTTTTTACATATTTCATGCTCCTCATATTTTTCATACCATTTCATGCTCCTCATATTTTTCATATCTTTTCGTGCTCCTCATATTTTTGACACCTTTTAAAGGTCTTCATATTTTTCACACCGTTTCATGCTCTTTATATTTTCACACCGTTTCATGTTCCTCGTATTTTTCACACCTTTTCATGCTCCTACTAGTTTTCCCACCTTTTCATGCTCCTTGTGTTTTTAGCAGATTTTCTTTCTCATCGTATTTTTCACACCTTTTCATGCTCCTCGTATTTTTCACACCTTTAATGCTCCTCGTATTTTTCACACCTTTACATGCTCTTCGTATTTTTCAAACCTTTTCATGCTCTTCGAATTTTTCACACATTTTCATGCACTTCGTGTTTTCCACATTTTTTCATGCTGCTCGTGTTTTTCACGTTTCATGCTCTTCATATTTTTAACACCGTTTCATGCTCTTCATATTGCTCACACCGTTTCATGTTCCTCGTATTTTTCAGACCTTTTCATGCTCCTACTAGTTTTCCCACCTTTTCATGCTCCTTGTGTTTTTAGCAGATTTTCTTTCTCATCGTATTTTTCACACCTTTTCATGCTCCTGTTTTTTTCACACCTTTTCATGCTCCTCGCATTTTTCACACCTTTTCATGCTCCTCGTATTTTTCAGACCTTTTCGTGCTCCTAATATTGTTCACACCTTTTCATGCTTCTCGTATTTTTCGCACATTTTCTTTCTCATCGTATTTTTCACACCTTTTCATGCTCCTTGTATTTTTCACACCTTTTCATGCTCTTCGTACTTTTCACACCTTTTCATGCTCTTCGTATTTTTCCCACCTTGTCATGCCAGTCGTATTTTTTAGAACTTTTCATGGTCCTCGTATATTTCAGACCTTTTCATGCTCCTCGGATTTTTCACATCTTTTCATGCTCCTCGTATTTTACAGACCTTTACATGCTCCTTGTATTGTTCCCACCTTTTCATGCTCTTCGTGTTTTTCAAACCTTTTCATGCTCTTCGAATTTTTATACATTTTCATGCTCTTCGTGTTTTTCACACATTTTCATGCTCTTCGTGTTTTTTACAATTTTTCATGCTCCTCATATATTTCACACCTTTTCATGCTCCTCGTATTTTTCACACCTTTTCATGCTCCTCGTATTTTTCTGACCTTTACATGCTCCTCATATTTTATAGACATTTTCATGCTCCTCGTATTTTTCAGATCTTTTCATGGTCCTCGTACTTTCAGACCTTTTTGTGCTCCTCGTATTTTTCACACCTTTTCATGCTTCTCGTATATTTAACAACTTTTCATGCTCTTCATATTTTTGACACATTTTCATGCTCCTCCTATTTTTCATACCGTTTCATGCTCCTTATATTTTTCACATCTTTTCATGGTCCTCATATTTCTGACACGTTTTTAAGGTCTTCATGTTTTTCACACCGTTTCATGCTCTTTATATTTTCACACCGTTTCACGCTCCTCACATTTTTTAGACCGTTTCATGCTCCTCATATTTTTCAGACCTTTATATGCTCCTTGTATTTTTCACACCTTTTCATGCTCCTCGTATTTTACAGAGCTTTTCATCCTCCTTGTTTTTCTCACACCTTTTAATGCTCTACGTATTTTTCACAACTTTTCATGGTCCTCATATTTTTCAGACCTTTTCATGCTCCTACTATTTTTCACACCTTTTCATTCTCCTCGTATTTTTCACACCTTTAATGCTCCTCGTATATTTCACACCTTTACATGCTCTTCGTATTTTGCAAACCTTTTCATGCTCTTCGAATTTTTCACACATTTACATGCACTTCGTGTTTTCCACAACTTTTCATGCTGCTCATGTTTTTCACACCATTTCATGCTCTTCATATTTTTCAGACCGTTTCATGCTCCTCAAATTTTTCACACCTTTCCTTGCTCCTCGTATTTTTTGTACCTTTTCATGCTCCTGTATTTTTCACACTGTTTCATGCTTTTCATGATTTTCACACCTATTCATGCTCCTCGTGCTTTTCACAGCTTTTCATGCTCCTTTTTTTTTTCACATATATTCATGCTCCTCGTATTTTTCACACCTTTTCATGCTCCTTATATTTTTCACACCTTTTCATGCTCCTCGTATTTTTCACACCTTTTCATGCACTTTATGTTTTTCCACACCGTTTCCTGCTCCTCCTATTTTTCAGACCGTTTCATGCTCCTCATATTTTTGATACCTTTTGAAGCTCTTCATATTTTTCACACCTTTTCATGCTCCTCCTATTTTGCAGACCGTTTCATGCTCCTCCTATTTTTCAGACCTTTTCATGCTCCTCATATTTTTGACACCTTTTGAAGCTCTTAATGTTTTTCAACATCGTTTCATGCTCCTCCTATTTTTCACACCGTTTCATGCTTCTCATTTTTTGACACCTTTTGAAGCTCTTCATGTTTTTCAACACCGTTACAATGTCCTTCATGTTTTTCAGACCGTTTCATGCTCCTCCTATTTTTGACAGCTTTTGAAGCTCTTCATGTATTTCACACCTTTTCAGGCTCTTCATGTTTTTAAACACCACTTCATGCTCCTCCTATTTTTCAGACCGTTTCATGCTCCTCATATATTTCACAGGTTTGGAGCTCTTCATATTTTTCACACCTTTTAGGCCCTGCATGTTTTTCAACACAATTTCATGCTCCTTATATTTTCAGACCATTTCATGCTCCTCTTTTTTTTGAGACCGTTTCATGCTCCTCATATTTTTGACAACTTTTGAAGCTTTTCATATTATTCACACCTTTTCAGGCTCTTCATGTTCTCAACATCGTTTCATGCTCCTCTTATTTTTCAGACCGTTTCATGCTCCTCATATTTTTCAGACCGTTACATGCTCCTCATATTTTTGACACATTTTGAAGCTCTAAATGTTTTTCAACACAGTTTCATGCTCCTCCTATTTTACAGATGGTTTCATGCTCCTCCTATTTTTCAGACCGTTTCATGCCCCTTATATTTTTGACACCTTTTGAAGCTCTTGATATTTTTCACACCTTTTCAGGCTCTTTATGTTTTTCATCACCATTTCATGCTACTCCTATATTTCAGACCGTTTCATGCTTCTCATATTTTTGACATCTTTTGAAGCTCTACATATATTTCACACCTTTTCATGCTCTTCATGTTTTTCAACACCGTTTCATGCGCCTCCTATCTTTCAGACCGTTTCTTGCTCCTCATATTTTTGACACCTTTTGAAGCTCTTCATGTTTTTCAACACCGTTTCATGCTTCTGATATTTTTCAGAACGTTTCATGCTCCTCATATTTTTTACACCTTTTGAACCTCTTCATATTTTCCACACCTTTTCATGCTCTAAATATTTTTCACATCTCTTCATGTGCTCCATATTTTTCACACCGTTTCATGGGCTTCATTTTTACAGCGTTTCATGCTCCTCATATTTTTCACACCGTTTCATGCTCTTCGTATTTTTCACACATTTTCATGCTCTTTGTATTTTTCAGACATTTTCATTCTCTTGGTAATTTTTCACACCTTTTTATGCTCTTCGTATATTTCACACCTTTTCATGCTCTTCGTATTTTTCACACCTTTTCATGTTCCTCATATTTTGGAAACCGTTTCATGCTCCTCATATTTATCACACCGTTTCATACTCCGCATATTTTTCACACCTTTTCATGCTCATCGTATTTTTCAGACATTTTCATGCTCCTCGTATTGTTCACACCTTTTCATGCTCCTCGTATCTTTCACACCTTTTCATGCTCCTCGTATTTTTCACCCCTTTTCCTGCTCCTCGTATTTTTCACAGCATTTCATGCTTTCACATTTTTCACACCGTTTCATGCTCCTCGTATTTTTCACACCTTTTCATGCACTTTGTATTTTTCAAACCTTTTCATGCTCTTTGTATTTTTCACAACTTTTCATGCTTTTCATAATTTTTCACACCTTTTCATTGTCTTCGTATATTTCACACCCATCATGCTCTTTGTATTTTTCACACCTTTTCAAGCTTTTCATACTTTTCAAACCATTTCATGCTCTTCATATTTTTCACATATTTTCATCCTCTTCATATTTTTCACAACTTTTCATGCTCTTCATATTTTTTACATATTTCATGCTCCTCATATTTTTCATACCATTTCATGCTCCTCATATTTTTCACATCTTTTCATGCTCCTCATATTTTTGACACCTTTTAAAGGTCTTCATATTTTTCACACCGTTTCATGCTCTTTATATTTTCACACCATTTCATGTTCCTCATATTTTTCAGACCTTTTCATGCTCCTACTATTTTTCCCACCTTTTCATGCTCCTTGTATTTTTAGCACATTTTCTTTCTCATCGTATTTTTCACACCTTTTCATGCTCCTCGTATTTTTCACACCTTTAATGCTCCTCGTATTTTTCACACCTTTACATGCTCTTCGTGTTTTTCAAACCTTTTAATGCTCTTCGAATTTTTCACACATTTGCATGCACTTCGTGTTTTCCACATTGTTTCATGCTGCTCATGTTTTTCACACCGTTTCTTGCTCTTCATATTTTTAACATCGTTTCATGCTCTTCATATTGTTCACACCTTTTCATCCTCCACGTACTTTTCAGACCTTTTCATGCTCCTCGTGTTTTTCAGAACTTTTCATGCTCCTCGTATCTTTCACACCTTTTCATGCTCCTCGTATTTTTCACCCCTTTTCCTGCTCCTCGTATTTTTCACAGCATTTCATGCTTTCACATTTTTCACACCGTTTCATGCTCCTCGTATTTTTCACACCTTTTCATGCTTTTCATAATTTTTCACATCTTTTCATTGTCTTCGTATATTTCACACCAGTCATGCTCTTTGTATTTTGCACAACTTTTCATGGTCTTTATACTTTTCAAACCATTTCATGCTCTTCATATTTTTCACAACTTTTCATGCTCTTCATATTTTTTACATATTTCATGCTTCTCATATTTTTCATACCATTTCATGCTCCTCATGTTTTTCACATCTTTTCATACTCCTCATATTTTTGACACCTTTTAAAGGTCTTCATATTTTTCACACCGTTTCATGCTCTTTATATTTTCACACCGTTTCATGTTCCTCGTATTTTTCAGACCTTTTCATGCTCCTACTATTTTCCCCACCTTTTCATGCTCCTCGTATTTTTAGCACATTTTCTTTCTCATCGTATTTTTCACACCTTTTCATGCTCCTCGTATTTTTCACACCTTTAATTCTCCGTATTTTTCACACCTTTACATGCTCTTCGTATTTTTCAAACCTTTTCATGCTCTTCGAATTTTTCACACATTATCATGCACTTCGTGTTTTCCACATTTTTTCTTGCTGCTCGTGTTTTTCACACCGTTTCATGCTCTTCATATTTTTAACACCGTTTCATGCTCTTCATAATTTCACACTGTTTCATGCTCCTCATATTTTTCACACCTTTTCATGCTTCTCATATTTTTAAGATCTTTATATGCTTCTCGTATTTTTCAGACATTTTCATGCTCCTAGTATTTTTCACACGTTTTCATGCACCTCGTATTTTTCACACCTTTTCATGCTCTTTGTAGTTTTCACACCTTTTCATGTTCCTCATATTTTTCAGACCTTTTCATGCTCCTACTATTTTTCCCACCTTTTCATGCTCCTCGTATTTTTAGCACATTTTCTTTCTCATTGCATTTTTCACACCTTTTCATGCTCCTCGTATTTTTCACACCTTTAATGCTCCTTGTATTTTTCACACCTTTACATGCTCTTCGTATTTTTCAAACCTTTTCCTGCTCTTCGAATTTTTCACACATTTTCATGCACTTTGTAGTTTTCACACCTTTTCATGCTCCTCATATTTTTCAGACCTTTTCGTACTCCTCGTATTTGCAGACCTTTTCATACTCCTCGTGTTTTTGACACCTTTTCATGCTCCTCATATATTTCACAACTTTTCATGCTCTTCATATTATTGACATATTTTAATGCTCCTCATATTTTTCACATCTTTTCATGCTCCTCATATATTTGACACGTTTAAAAGGTCTTCATATTTTTCACACTGTTTCGTGATCTTCATATTTTCACACCATTTCATCCTCCTCAAATTTTTTACACCTTTTCATGCTCCTGTTTTTTTCACACCTTTTCATGCTCCTCGTATTTTTCAGACCTTTTCATGCTCCTACTATTGTTCACACCTTTTCATGCTCCTTGTATTTTTCACACCTTTTCATGCTCTTCGTATTTTTCACACCTTTTCATGCTCCTCATATTTTTCACACCTTTTCATGCTCTTCATATTTTTCCCACCTTGTCATGCCAGTCGTATTTTTTAGAACTTTTCATGGTCCTGGTATATTTCAGAGCTTTTCGTGCTCCTCGGATTTTTCACATCTTTTCATGCTCCTCGTATTTTACAAACCTTTTCATGCTCCTTGTATTGTTCCCACCTTTCATGCTCTTCGTGTTTTTCAAACCTTTTCATGCTCTTCGAATTTTTATACATTTTCATGCTCTTCGAGTTTTTCACACATTTTCATGCTCTTCGTGTTTTTTACACTTTTTCATGCTCCTCATATATTTCACACCTTTTCATGCTCCTCATATTTTTCACACCTTTTCATGCTCCTCGTATTTTTCTGACCTTTACATGATCCTCATATTTTATAGACCTTTTCATGCTCCTCGTATTTTTCAGATCTTTTCATGGTCCTCGTATTTTCAGACCTTTTCGTGCTCCTCCTATTTTTCACACCTTTTCATGCTCCTCATATATTTCACAACTTTTCATGCTCTTCATATTTTTGACACATTTTCATGCTCCTCCTATTTTTCTTACCGTTTCATGCTCCTCATATTTTTCACATCTTTTCATGGTCCTCATATTTCTGACACGTTTTAAAGGTCTTCATGTTTTTCACACCGTTTCATGCTCTTTATATTTTCACGCAGTTTCATGCTCCTCACATTTTTTAGACTGTTTCACGCTCCTCATATTTTTAGACCTTTATATGCTCCTCGTATTTTTCACACCTTTTCATGCTCCTCGTATTTTACAGAGCTTTTCATGCTCCTTGTTTTTCTCACACCTTTTAATGCTCTACGTATTTTTCACAACTTTTCATGGTCCTCGTATTTTTCAGACCTTTTCATGCTCCTACTATTTTTCACACCTTTTCATGCTCCTCGTAATTTTCACACCTTTAATGCTCCTCGTATTTTTCACACCTTTACATGCTCTTCGTATTTTGCAAACCTTTTCATGCTCTTCGAATTTTTCACACATTTACATGCACTTCGTGCTTTCCACAACTTTTCATGCTGCTCGTGTTTTTCACACCATTTCATGCTCTTCATATTTTTCAGACCGTTTCATGCTCCTCAAATTTTTCACACCTTTCCATGCTCCTCGTATTTTTCGTACCTTTTCATGCTCCTGTATTTTTCACACTGTTTCATGCTTTTCATGTTTTTCACACCTATTCATGCTCCTCGTGTTTTTCACAACTTTTCATGCTCCTCTTATTTTTCACACCTTTTCATGCTCCTCGTATTTTTCACACCTTTTCATGCTCCTTATATTTTTCACACCTTTTCATGCTCCTCGTATTTTTCACAACTTTTCATGCTCTTCATGTTTTTCCACACCGTTTCATGCTCCTCTATATTTCAGACCGTTTCATGCTCCTCATATTCTTTACACCTTTTGAAGCTCTTCATTTTTTTTACACATTTTCAGGCTCTTCATGTTTTTCAACACCGTTTCCTGCTCCTCCCATTTTTCAGACCGTTTCATGCTCCTCATATTTTTGACACCTTTTGAGCTCTTCATATTTTTCACACCTTTTCATGCTACTCCTATTTTGCAGACCGTTTCATGCTTCTCATTTTTTGACACCTTTTGAAGCTCTTCATATTTTTCAACACCATTTCATGCTCCTCCTATTTTGCAGACTGTTTCATTCTCCTCATATTTTTCAGACCGTTTCATGCTCCTCATATTTTTGAAACCTTTTGAAGCTCTTCACGTTTTTCAACACCGTTTCATGCTCCTCCTATTTTTCAGAGTGTTTCATGCTCCTCCTATTTTTCAGAGCGTTTCATGCTCCTCCTATTTTTCAGACCAATTTATGCTCCTCTATTTATCAGACCGTTTCATGTTCCTCATTTTTGACATTCTTTGAAGCTCTTCATATTTTCACACCTTTTCGTGCTCTTCATGTTTTTCAACACCCTTTCATGCTCCTCATATTTTACAGATCGTATCGTTGTCCTCATGTTCTTAACACCTTTTGAAGCTCTTCATATTTGTCACACCTTTTCATGCTCTTCAAGTTTTTCAACACCGTTTCATGCTCATGATATTTTTCAGACAGTTTCATGCTCCTCATATTTTTGACACCTTTTGAAGCTCTTCATATTTTTCACAGCTTTTCATGCTCTTCATGTTTTTCAACACCGTTTCATGCTCCTCCTATTTTACAGACCGTTTCATGCTCCTCATATTTTTGACAACTTTTGAAGCTCTTCATGTTTTTGAACACCATTTCATGCTACTACTATTTTGCAGACCGTTTCAAGCTCCTCATATTTTTCAGACCGTTTCATCCTCCTCAAATTTTTGACACCTTTTGAAGCTCTTCACGTTTTTCAACACCGTTTCATGCTCCTCCTATTTTTCAGAGCGTTTCATGCTCCTCCTATTTTTCAGACCGTTTCATGCTCCTCCTATTTTTCAGACAGTTTTGTGCTCCTCATATTTTTCAGACCGTTTCATGCTCCTCGTATAATTGAAACCTTTTGAAGCTCTTCATATTTTACACACCTCTTAGGCCCTTCATGTTTTTCAACACAATTTCATGCTCCTCCTATTTTTCAGACTGTTTCATGCTCCTCCTATTTTTCAGACCATTTCATGCTCCTCCTATATTTAAAACCGTTTCATCCTCCTCATATTTTTGACACCTTTTGAAGCTCTTCATATTATTCACACCTTTTCAGGCTCTTTATGTTCTCAACACCTTTTCATGCTCCTCCTATTTTTCAGACCGTTTCTTGCTCCTCATATTTTTGACACATTTTGAAGCTCTTCATATTTCTCACACCTTTTCATGCTCTTCATGTTTTCAACACCGTTTCATGCTCCTCCTATTTTTCTGACCGTTTCTTTCTCCTCATATTTTTGACACCTTTTGAAGCTCTTCATATTCTTCACACCTTTTCATGCTCTTTATGTTTTTCAACACCTTTTCATGCTCCTCCTATTTTTCAAACAGTTTCGTGCTCCTCCTATTTTTCAGACCTTTTTGTGCTCCTCTTATTTTTCAGACAGTATCATGCTCCTCCTATTTTTCAGACTGTTTCATGCTCCTCTTATTTTTCAGACAGTATCGTGCTCTTCCTATTTTTGACAACTTTTGAAGCTCTTCATGTTTTTCACCACGTTTCATGCTCCTCCTATTTTTCAAACCGTTTCATGTTCCTTCATATTTTTCAGACCGTTTCATGCTCCTCATAATTTTGACAACTTTTGAAGTTTTTCATGTTTTTCACATCTTTTCAGGCTCTTCTTGTTTTTCAGCAATGCTTCAGGCTCCTCCTATTTTTCAGACCGTTTCATGCTCCTCATATTTTTGACACCTTTTGAAGCTCTTCTTATATTTCACAGCTTTTCAGGCTCTTCATCTTTTTCACATCGCTTCAGGCTCCTCCTATTTTTCAGACCGTTTCATGCTCCTCATATTTTTGACACTTTTTGAAGCTCTTCATATTTTTCACACCTTTTCATGCTCTTCATGTTTTTCAACACCATTTCATGCTCCTCCTATTTTACAGACCGTTTCATGCTCCTCATATTTTTGACACTTTTTGAAGCTCTTCATATTTTTCACACCTTTTCATGCTCTTCATGTTTTTCAACACCGTTTCATGCTCCTCCTATTTTTCAGACCGTTTCATGCTCCTCATATTTTTGACACTTTTTGAAGCTCTTCATATTTTTCACACCTTTTCATGCTCTTCATGTTTTTCAACACCGTTTCATGCTCCTCCTATTTTACAGACCGTTTCATGCTCCTCATATTTTTGACAACTTTTGAAGCTCTTCATGTTTCTGAACACCGTTTCATGCTACTACTATTTTGCAGACCGTTTCAAGCTCCTCATATTTTTCAGACCGTTTCATCCTCCTCAAATTTTTGACACCTTTTGAAGCTCTTCATGTTTTTCAAAACCGTTTAATGCTCCGCCTATTTACCAGACCGTTTCATGCTCCTCCTATTATCAGACAGTTTCATGCATCTCATATTTTGGACACTTTTTGAAGCTCTTCATATTTTTCACAGCTTTTCAGTCTCTTCATGTTTTTCAACATAGTTTCATGCTCCTCCGATTTTCAGACCGTTTCATGCTCCACATATTTTTGACACCTTTTGAAGCTCTTCATATATTTCTCCACTGTTTCATGCTCCTCCTATTTTTCAGACCGTTTCATGCTCCTCCTATTTTTCAGACAGTTTCGTGCTCCTCATATTTTTCAGACCGTTTCATGCTCCTCGTATAATTGAAACCTTTTGAAGCTCTTCATATTTTACACACCTCTTAGGCCCTTCATGTTTTTCAACACAATTTCATGCTCCTCCTATTTTTCAGACTGTTTCATGCTCCTCCTATTTTTCAGACCATTTCATGCTCCTCCTATATTTAAAACCGTTTCATCCTCCTCATATTTTTGACACCTTTTGAAGCTCTTCATATTATTCACACCTTTTCAGGCTCTTTATGTTCTCAACACCTTTTCATGCTCCTCCTATTTTTCAGACCGTTTCATGCTCCTCATATTTTTGACACATTTTGAAGCTCTTCATATTTCTCACACCTTTTCATGCTCTTCATGTTTTCAACACCGTTTCATGCTCCTCCTATTTTTCTGACCGTTTCTTTCTCCTCATATTTTTGACACCTTTTGAAGCTCTTCATATTCTTCACACCTTTTCATGCTCTTTATGTTTTTCAACACCGTTTCATGCTCCTCCTATTTTTCAAACAGTTTCGTGCTCCTCCTGTTTTTCAGACCGTTTTGTGCTCCTCTTATTTTTCAGACAGTATCATGTTCCTTCTATTTTTCAGACTGTTTCATGCTCCTCTTATTTTTCAGACAGTATCGTGCTCTTCCTATTTTTGACAACTTTTGAAGCTCTTCATGTTTTTCACCACGTTTCATGCTCCTCCTATTTTTCAAACCGTTTCATGTTCCTTCATATTTTTCAGACCGTTTCATGCTCCTCATAATTTTGACAATTTTGAAGCTTTTCATGTTTTTCACATCTTTTCAGGCTCTTCTTTTTTTTCAGCAATGTTTCAGCCTCCTCCTATTTTTCAGACCGTTTCATGCTCCTCATATTATTGACACCTTTTGAAGCTCTTCTTATATTTCACAGCTTTTCAGGCTCTTCATCTTTTTCACATCGCTTCAGGCTCCTCCTATTTTTCAGAACATTTCATGCTGCTCATATTTTTGACACTTTTTGAAGCTCTTCATATTTTTCACACCTTTTCAGGCTCTTCATGTTTTTCACACCGCTTCATCTTTCTCCTATTTTTCAGACCGTTTCATGCTCCTCATATTTTTGACACCTTTTGAAGCTCTTCATATTTTCACACCTTTTCATGCTCTTCATGTTTTTCATTACAGCTTCATGCTCCTCCTATTTTTCAGACCGTTTCATGCTCCTCATATTTTTAACACCTTTTGAAGCTCTTCATATATTTCTCCACTGTTTCATGCTCCTCCTATTTTTCAGACCGTTTCATGCTCCTCCTATTTTTCAGACAGTTTCCTGCTCCACTTATTTTTCAGACAGTATCATGCTCCTCCTATTTTTCAGACTGTTTCATGCTCCTCTTATTTTTCAGACAGTATCGTGCTTCTCCTATTTTTGACACCTTTTGAAGCTCTTCATGTTTTTCACCACGTTTCATGCTCCTCCTATTTGTCAAACCGTTTCATGCTCTTTCATATTTTTCAGACCGTTTCATGCTCCTCATAATTTTGACACCTTTTGAAGCTCTTCATGTTTTTCAACACTGTTACATGCTCCTTCATATTTTTCAGACCGTTTCATGCTCCTCCTATTTTTGGCAGCTTTTGACGCTCTTCATATTTTTCACAATTTTCAGGCTCTTCATGTTTTTCAACACCGTTTCATGCTCCTCCTATATGGCAGACCGTTTCATGCTCCTCATATGTATCAGACTGTTTCATGCTCCTCAAATTTTGGCCACCTTTTGAAGCTCTTCATATTTTTCATACCTCTTCATGCTCTTCATGTTTCTCAACACCGTTTCATGCTCCTCCTATTTTTCAGACCGTTTCATGCTCCTCATATTTCTGACACATTTTGAATCTCTTCAAGTTTTTCAACACCGTTTCATGCTCCTCCTATTTTTCAGACCGTTTCATGCTCCTCATTATTTTGACACCTTTTGAAGCTCTTCATATATTTCACACCTTTTCATGTCTTCATGTATTTCAACATCGTATCATGCTCCTCCTATTTTTCAGACCGTTTCATGCTCCTCATATTTTTGAAACCTTTTGAAGCTCTTCATATTTTTCACACCATGTCAGGCTCTTCATGTTTTTCAACGCCGCTTCATGCTCGTCCTATTTTTCAGACCATTTCGTCTTCCTCATATTTTTGACACCTTTTGAAGCTCTACATATTTTTCTCACCTTTTCATGCTCTTCATGTTTTTCAACACAGTTTCATGCTACTTCTATTTTTCAGACCGTTTCATGCTCCTCATATTTTTGAAACCTTTTGAAGCTCTTCATATTTTTCACACCATGTCAGGCTCTTCATCTTTTTCAACAACGTTTCATGCTCCTCCTATTTTTCAGACAGTTTCGTGCTCCTCATATTTTTCTGACCATTTCATGCTCCTCATATTTTTGACACCTTTTGAAGCTCTTCAAGCTTTTCAACACCGTACATGCTCCTCCTATTTTGCAGACCATTTCATGCTCTTCATATTTTTCAGACCGTTTCATACTCCTCATATTTTTAACACCTTTTGAAGCTCTTCATATTTTTCACTCCTTTTCATGCTCTTCATATTTTTCAACACCGTTTCATGCTCCCCTTATTTTTCACACCGTTTCAGGCTCCTCCTATTTTTCAGACCGATTCATGCTCCTCCTATTTTTCAGACTGTTTCATGCTCCTAATTTTTTTACTCGTTTTGAAGCTATTCATATTTTTCACACATATTCAGGCTCTTCATGTTTTTCAATACCGTTTCATGCTCCTCCTGTTTTCCAAACTGTTTCATGCTCCTCCTATTTTACAGACTGTTTCATGCTCCTCATATTTTTGAAAACCTTTTGAAGCTCTTCATATTTTTCACACCTTTTCAGGCTCTTCATGTTTTTCAACACCGCTTCATGCTCCTCCAATTTATCAGACCGTTTCATCCTCCTAATTTTTTTGACACGCTTTGTAGCTTTTCATATTTTTCAAACCTTTTTATGCTCTTCATGTTTTTGAACACCGTTCATGCCCCTCCTATTTTTCAGAAGGTTTAATGCTCCTCATATTTTTGACACCTTTTGAAGCTCTTCATATTTTTCACAACTTTTCAGGTTCTTCATGTTTTTCAACACCACTTCATGCTCCTCCTACTTTTCAGAACGTTTCATGCTCCTCATGTTTTTCACAGCTTTTGAATCTATTCATATTTTTCACATCTTTTTAGGCTCTTCCTGTTTTTGAACACCATTTCATGCTCCTCCTATTTTTCAGAACGTTTCATTATCCTCATATTTTTGACACCTTATGAAGCTCTTCATATTTTTCACATCTCTTGAGGCTCTTCATGTTTTTCAACACCGCTTCATGCTCCTCCTATTTTTCATACCGTTTCATGCTCCTCATATTTTTGAGACCGTTTGAAGCTCTTCATATTGTTCACATCTTTTCAGGCTCTTCATGCTTTTAAACACCGTTTCATGCTCCTCCTATTTTTCAGACTGTTTCATGTTTCTCTTATTTTTGACACCTTTTGAAGTTCTTCATAATTTTCACACCTCTTCAGGGTCTTAATGTTTTTCAACACCGCTTCATGCTCCTCCTATTTTTAGACCATTTCGTGCTCCTCATCTTTTTCACACATTATGAAGCTCTTCATATTTTTCACTCATTTTCAGGCTCTTCAAGTTTTTGAACCCCGTTTCATGCTCCTCTCATTTTTGACACCTTTTCAAGCTCTTCATATTTTTAATACCTTTTGAAGTTCTTCATATTTTTCACACCTTTTCAGAGTCTATATGTTTTTGAACACCGTTTCATGCTCCTCCTATTTTTGAGACTGTTTCATGCTCCTCATATTTTTGACACCTTTTGAAGCTCTTCTTATTTTTCACACTTTCCAGGATCTTCATGTTTTTGAACACCGCTTCAAGTTCCTCCTATTTTTCAGACTGTTTCATGCTCCTCATAATTTTCACACCTTTTGAAATTCTTAATATTTTTCACACCTTTTCAGGCTCTTCATATTTTTGTACACCACTTCATGCTCCTCCTATTTTTCAGACCCTTTCTTGCTCCTCATATTTTTCACACCTTTTCAAGGTCTTCATATTTTTCACACCTTTTCAGCCTTTTTATGTTTTTGAACACCGATTCAAGCTCCTCATATTTTTCACACCGTTTCATGCTCGTCATGTTTTTCAAACCTTTTGAAGCTCTTCATATTTTCAACAACTTTTCAGGCTCTTCGTTTTTTTGAACACCGTTCCATGCTCCTCCTATTTTTCACACGGTTTCATGCTCCTCATGTTTTTTACTCGTTTTGAATCTCTTCATATTTTCAGACATTTTCAGGCTCTTCAGGTTTTTCAACAACGCTTCATGCTCCTCCTATTTTTCAGACCGTTTCATGCTCCTCATATTTTTGACACATTTTGAAGCTCTTCATATATTTCACACCTTATCAGGATCTTCATGTTTTTGAACACCGCTTCATGCTCCTCCAATTTTTCAGATCGTTTCATGCTCCTCATTTTTTTGACCGCTTTTGAAGCTCTTCATATTTTTCACACCTTTTCAGGCTCTTCATGTTTTTCAACACGACTTCATGCTCCTCCTATTTTTCAGACCGTTTAATGCTCCTCATATTTTTGACACCTTTGGAAGCTCTTCATATATTTCACACCTTTTCAGGCTCTTCATGTTTTTCAACACCACTTCATGCTCCTCTTTTTTTTCAGACCGTTACATGCTCTTCTCATTTTTGACACGGTTTGAAGCTCTTCATATTTTTCACACATTTTCATGCTCTTCATCTTTTCAAAACCATTTCATGCTCATCCTATTTTTAAGGGTGTTTCATGCTCCACATATTTTTGACACCTTTTTGTGCTCTTCATATTTTTTACACATTTGCAGGCCTTCATCCTTTTCTAAACCGCTTCATGCTCCTCTTATTTTTCAGACGGTTTCATGCTCCTTATCTTTTCGACACCTTTTGAAGCTCTTCATATATTTGACACCTTTTCAGGTTCTTCATGTTTTTGACGAACACTTCATCCTCCTCCTATTTTTCAGACCGTTTCAACCTCCTCATATTTTTGACACCTTTTTAAGCTCTTCATATTTTTTACACCTTTTAAGGCTCTTCATGTTTTTCAAAACCGTTTCATGCTCTCCTATTTTACAGACCGTTTCATGCTTCTCATATTTTTGACACGTTTTGAAGCTCTTCACATTTTTCACAACTTTCATGCTCTTCATCTTTTTCAAAACAGTTACATGCTCCTCCTAATTTTCAGACTGCTTTATACTCCTCATATGTTTGACGCCTTTTGAAGCTCTTCATATTTCTCACACCTTTTCAGGCTCTTCATGTTTTTCAACACCGCTTCATGCTCCTTCTATTTTTCAGACCGTTTCATGCTCCTCGTATTTTTGAAACCTTTTGAAGCTCTTCATATTTTTCACACCTTTTCAGGCTATTCATGTTTTTGAACACCGCTTCATGCTCCTCCTATTTTTGAGATGTTTCATGCTCCTCATATTTTTGACAGCTTTTGAAGCTCTTCATATTTTTCACATCTTTTCAGGCTCTTCATGTTTTTGAACACCGTTTCATGCTCCTCATATTTTTGTGACCTTTTGAAGCGATCATCCTTTTCACACCTTTTCATGCTCTTCATGTTTTTCAACACCACTTGGTGCTCCTCCTATTTTTCAGACCGTTTCATGCTCCTCATATATTTGACACCTTTTGAAGTTCTTCATATTTTTCACACCTTTTCAGGCTCTTCATGTTTTTGAACACCATTTCATGCTGCTCCTATTTTTCATACCATTTCATACTCCTCATATTTTTGACACCTTTTGAAGCTCTTCATATTTCTTACACCTTTTCAGGCTCTTCATGATTTTGAACACCGCTTCATGCTCCTTCTATTTTTCAGACCGTTTCATGCTCCTCATATATTTGACACCTTTTGAAGCTCTTCATATTTTTCACACCTTTTCAGGCTCTTCATGGTTTTGAAGAACACTTCATGCTTCTCCTATTTTTCAGACCGTTTCATGCTCCTCATATTTTTGACACGTTTTGAGGCTTTTCATATTTTTCACAAATTTTCAGGCTCTTCATGTTTTTGAATACCGTTTCATGCTCCTCCTATTTTTCAGACCGTTTCATGCTCCTCATGTTTTTCACACCTTTTGAAGCTCCTCATATATTTCACACCTTTTGAAGCTCTTCATGTTTTTCACACCTTTTGAAGCTCTTCATATGTTTCACACCTTTTCAGGCTCTTCATATTTTTCAACACCGGTTCATGCTCCTCCTATTTTTCTGACTGTTTCTTTCTCCTCTCATTTTTGACACCTTTTGAAGCTCTTCATGTTTTTCAGACCTTTTGAAGCTCTTCATATTTTTCACACCTTTTCAGGCTCTTCATGTTTTTCAACACCGCTTCATGCTCCTCCTATTTTTCAGTCCATTTCATGTTCCTCATATTTTTGACACCTTTTGAAGCTCTTCATGTTTTTCACATCTTTTCAGGCTCTTCATGTTTTTCTACACCGCTTAATGCTCCTCCTATTTTTCAGACCGTTTCATGATCCTCAAGTTTTTGACACCTTTGAAGCTCTACATATTATTCACCACTTTTCAGGCTCTTCAACTTTTTGAACACCGTTTCATGCTCCTCCTATTATTCAGACAGTTTCATGCTCCTCATAATTTTGACAACTTTTGAAGCTCTTCTTATTTTTCACACCTTTTCAGGTTCTTCATGTTTTTCAACACCGCTTCATGCTCCTCCTATTTTTCACACCTTTTGAAGCTATTCATATTTTTCACACATTTTCAGGCTCTTAATTTTTTTGAACAATGCTTCATGCTCCTCCTGTATTTGAGATCTTTTAATGCTCCTCATGTATTTCACACCCTTTGTAGCTCTTCATATTTTTTACACCTTTTCAGGCTCTTTATGTTTTTCAACACTGCTTCATGCTCCTCCGATTTTTCAGTCCATTCCATGCTCCTCCTATTTTTGACACCTTTTGAAGTTCTTCATATTTTTCACACCGTTTCAGGCTCTTCATGTTTTTGCACACCGCTTCATGCTCCTCCTATTTTTCAGACTTTTTCATGCTCCTCATATTTTTGAAACATTTTGAAGCTCTTCATATTTTTCACACCTTTTCAGGCTCTTCATGTTTTTGAACACCACTTCATGCTCCTCCTATTTTTCAGACCGGTTCATGCTCCTCATAATTTTGACACCTTTTGAAGCACTTCATATTTTTCACACGTTTTCAGGCTCTTCATGTTTTTCAACACCGCTTCATTCTCCTCCTATTTTTCAGACCGTTTCATGCTCCTCATATTTTTGACACCTTTTGAAGCTCTTCATATTTTTCACTACTTTTCAGGCTCTTCACGTTTTTCAACACCGCTTCATGCTCCTCCTAATTTTCAGACCGTTTCATGCACCTCACGTATTTCACACCTTTTGAAGCTCTTCATATTTTTCACACCTTTTCAGGCTCTTCATGTTTTTGATCACCGCTTCATGCTTCTCCTTTTTTTCAGACCGTTTCATACTCCTCATATTTTTGACACTTTTTGAAGCTCTTCATATATATTACACCTTTTCAGACTCTTCATCTTTTTCAACACCGGTTCATGCTCCTCCTATTTTTCAGAATGTTTCATGCTCCTCATATTTTTGACACCTTTTGAAACTCTTCATATTTTTCGCACCTTTTCAGGCTCTTCATGATTTTCAAAACCGCTTCATGCTCCTCCTATTATTCAGACTGTTTCATGCTCCTCATAATTTTGATACCTTTTGAATCTCTTCATATTTTTCACCACTTTTCAGGCTCTTCATGTTTTTGAACACCGCTTCATGCTCCTCTTATTTTTCAGACCGTTTCATGCTCCTCATATTTTTCATACCGTTTCTTGCTCCTCATATTTTTGACAGCTTTTGAAGCTCTTTTTATTTTTCACACTTTTAATGCTCTTCATGTTTGTCAACACCGTATCATGCTCGTCCAATTTTTCAGACCATTTCATGCTCCTCATGTATTTCACACCTTTTGAAGATCTTCATATTTTTCCCACCTTTTCATTCTCTTCATGTTTTTGAACACCATTTCATGCTCCTCCTATATTTTAGACCTTTTTATGCTCCTCATATTTTTGACACATATTGAAGCTCTTCATATTATTCACACCTTTTCATGCTCTTCATATTTTTCAACACCGCTTCATGCTCCTCCTAGTTTTTAGACAGTTTCATGATCCTCCTATTTTTGACACCTTTTGAAGCTCTTCATCTTTTTCACACCTTTTAGGCTCTTCATGTTTTTCAACACTGTTCATTCTCCTTCTATTTTTCAGACATTTTAATGCTCCTCATATTTTTGACACATTTTGAAGCTCTTCATATTTTTCACACATTTTCAGGCTCTTCAAGTTTTTCAACACCGCTTCATGCTCCTCCTATTTTTCAGACCGGTTCATGCTCCTCATAATTTTGACAACTTTTGAAGCTCTTCATATTTTTCACACGTTTTCAGGCTCTTCATGTTTTTCAACACCGCTTCATGCTCCTCCTATTTTTCAGAGCATTTCATGCTCCTAATATTTTTCACACCTTTTGAAGTTCTTCTTATTTTTCACAACTTTTCAGGCTTTTCATTTTGTTCAACACCTTTTCATGCTCCTCCTATTTTTCAGACCGTTTCATGCTCCTCATATTTTTGACACCTTTTGAAGCTCTTCATATTTTTCACAAATTTTCAGGCTCTTCAAGTTTTTCAACACCCCTTCATGCTCCTCCTATTTTTCAGACCGTTTCATGCTCCTCATATTTTTGACACCTTTTGAAGCTCTTCATATTTTTCACAAATTTTCAGGCTCTTCATGTTTTTAAACACCGCTTCATGCTCCTCCTATTTTTCAGACCGTTTCATGCTCCGCATATTTTTGACACCTTTTGATTCTCTTCATAATTTTCACTCCTTTTCAGGCTCTTCATGTTTTTCAACACCGCTTCATGCTGCTCCTATTTTTCAGACCATTTCATGCTCATCTCATTTATGACACCTTTTGAAGCTCTTCATATTTTTCACACCTTTTGAAGCTCTTCATATTTTTCACACGTTTTCAGGCTCTTCATTTTTTTCAACACCGTTTCATCTTCCTCCTATTTTTCAGACCGTTTCATGCTAAACGTATTTTTGACACCTGTTGAAGCTCTTCATATTTTTCACACCTTTTCAGGCTCTTCATGTTTTTCAACACCGCTTCATGCTCCTCCTATTTTTCAGACCGTTTCATGCTCCTCCTATTTTTCAGACCGTTTCATGCTCCTCATAATTTTGACACCTTTTGAATCTCTTCATATTTTTCAAACCTTTTCAAGCTCTTCATGTTTTTGAACTCTGCTTCATGCTCCTCTTATTTTTCAGACCGTTCCATGCTCCTCATATTTTTCATACCGTTTCTTGCTCCTCATATTTTTAACAGCTTTTGAAGCTCTTTTTATTTTTCACACTTTTAATGCTGTTCATGTTTTTCAACACCTTTTCATGCTCGTCCTATTTTTCAGACCGTTTCATGTTCCTCATTTTTTTGACACCTTGTGAAACTCTTTATGTTATTCACAATTTTCATGCTCTTCATGTTTTTCAACAACGTTTCATGCTCCTCCTATTTTTCATACCGTTTCTTGCTCCTCATATTTTTGACACCTTTTGAAGATCTTTATATTTTTCACACTTTTAATGCTCTGCATATTTTTCAACACCGTTTCATGCTTCTCCTTTTTTTCAGACCTTTTTATGCTCCTCATATTTTTGACAACTTTTGAAGTTCTTCATATATTTCACACCTTTTCAGGATCTTCATGTTTTTCGAAACCACTTCATGCTCCTCCTATATTTCAGTCCGTTTCATTCTCCTCATATGTTTCACATCTTTTGTAGCTCTTTTTTATTTTTCACACCTTTTCAGGCTCTTCATTTTTTGGAACACCGTTTCATGCTCCTCCTATTTTTCAGATGTTTCATGCTCCTCATATTTTTGACACCTTTTGAAGCTCTTCATATTTTTCACAACTTTTCAGGCTGTTCATGTTTTCAACACGGCTTCATGCTCCTCCTATTTTTTAGTCCGTTTCATGCTCCTCATATTTTTGACACGTTGAAGCTCTTAATATTTTTCACACCTTTTCAGGCTCTTCATGTTTTTGAACACCATTTCATGCTCCTCCTATTTTTCAGACCGTTTCATTCTCCTACAATTTTTCGGACAGTGTCGTGCTCCTCATAATTTTGACACCTTTTGAATCTCTTCCTATATTCACACCTTTTCATCCTCTTCATGTTTTTCATCACCGTTTCATGCTCCTCATCTGTTTCATACCTTTTGAAGCTCTTTATATTCTTCACAGTTTTTCAGGCTTTTCATGTTTTTGAACACTGTTTTATGCTCCTCATATTTTTGACACCATTTGAAGCCCTTCATATATTTCACACCTTTTCATGCTGTTCATGTTTTTCAACACCGCTTCGTGCTCCTCCTATTTTTCAGACCATTTCATGCTCCTCATCTGTTTCACACCCTTTGAAGCTCTTTATATTCTTCACAGTTTTTCAGGCTTTTCATCTTTTTGAACACTGTTTCATGCTGCTCATATTTTTGACACCTTTTGAAGCTCTTCATGTATTTCACACCTTTTCAGGCTCTTCATGTATTTCAACACCACTTCCAGCTCCTTCTAATTTACATACAGTTTCATGCTGCTCATATTTTTGACACCTTTTGAAGCTCTTCATATTTTTCACACCATTTCAGGCTCTTCATGTTTTTCAACACCACTTCATTCTCCTCATATTTTCTAGACCGTTTATTGCTCCTCATATTTTTCACACCTTTTGAAGCTCTATACATTTATCGCAACTTTTCAGGCTTTTCATGATTTTAACACCGTTTCATGCTACTCATATTTTTGACACCTTTTGACGGTCTTCATATATTTCACACCTTTTCAGGCTCTTCATGTTTTTCAACACCGCTTCATCCTCCTCCTATTTTTCAGACCGTTTCATTCTCCTCACATTTTTGACACCTTTTGAAGCTCTTCATGTTTTTCACTACTTTTCAGGCTCTTCATGTTTTTCAACACCGCTTCATGCTCCTCCAATTTTTCAGACCGTTTCATGTTCCTCATGATTTTCACACCTTTTGAAGCTCCTCATATATTTCACACCTTTTGAAGCTCTTCATGTTTTTCACACCTTTTGAAGCTCTTCATATGTTTCACACCTTTTCAGGCTCTTCATGTTTTTCAACACCACTTCATACTCCTCCTATTTTTCTGACCGTTTCTTTCTCCTCTCATTTTTGACACCTTTTTAAGCTCTTCATATATTTCACACCTTTTCAGGCTCTTCATGTTTTTCAACACCATTTCATGCTCCTCCTATTTTTCAGACCGTTCATGCGACTAATTTTTTTCACACCTTTTGAAGCACTTCTTATATATCACACCTTTTCAGGCTCTTCATGTTTTTGAACACCGCTTCATGCTCCTCCTATATTTCCGACCATTTCATGCTCCTCATCTGTTTCACACCTTTGAAGCTCTTTAAATTCTTCACAGTTTTTCAGGCTTTTCATGATTTTAACACCGTTTCATGCTCCTCATATTTTTGACACCTTTTGACGGTCTTCATATATTTCACACCTTTTCAGGCTCTTCATGATTTTCAAGACCGCTTCATGCTCCTCCTATTTTTCTGACCGTTTCTTTCTCCTCTCATTTTTGACACCTTTTGAAGCTCTTCATATTTTTCACACCTTTTGAAGCTCTTCATATTTTTCACACCTTTTCAGGCTCTTCATGTTTTTCAACACCGCTTCATGCTCCTCCTATTTTTCAGTCCATTACATGTTCCTCATATTTTTGACACCTTTTGAAGCTCTTCATGTTTTTCACATCTTTTCAGGCTCTTCATGGTTTTGTACACCGCTTAATGCTCCTCCTATTTTTCAGACCATTTCATGCTCCTCATATTTTTGACACCTTTGAAGCTCTTCATATTATTCACAGCTTTTCAGGCTCTTCAACTTTTTGAACACCGTTTCATGCTCCTCCCATTATTCAGACTGTTTCATGCTCCTCATATATTATACACATTTTGAAGCTCTTCATATTTTTCACACATTTTTAGGCTCTTCATATTTTTAAACACAGCTTCATGCTCCTCCTATTTTTCAGATCGTTTCATGCTCCTCATATTTTTCACACCTTTTGAATCTGTTCATATTTTTTACACCTTTTCAGGCTCTTCATGTTTTACAACAACACTTCATGCTCCTCCTATTATTCAGACTGTTTCATGCTCCTCATAATTTTGACACCTTTTGAATCTGTTCATATTTTTCACACCTTTTCAGGCTCTTCATGTTTTTGAACACCGCTTCATGCTCCTCTTATTTTTCAGACCGTTTCTTGCTCCTCATATTTTTGACAGCTTTTGAAGCTCTTTTTATTTTTCACACTTTTAATGCTCTTCATGTTTTTCAACACCGTTTCATGCTCGTCCTATTTTTCAGACCGTTTCATGTTCCTCATATTTTTGACACCATTTGAAGATCTTTAGGTTATTCACAATTTTCATGCTCTTCATGTTTTTCAACAACGTTTCATGCTTCTCCTTTTTTTCAGACCGTTTCATGCTCCTCATATTTTTGACACGTTTTGAAGCTCTTCTTATTTTTCACACGTTTTCGGTCTCTTCATGTTTTTGAAGACCGTTTCATGCTAATCCTATTTTTCGGTCAGTTTCATGCTCCTCATATTTTGACACCTTTTGAAGCTCTTCATGTTTTTCAACATCGTTTCATGCTCCTCCTATTTTTCAGACCGATTCATGTTCCTCATATTTTTCACACCTTTTGAAGCTCTTCATATTTTTCACACCTTTTCAGGCTTTTCATATTTTTAACACCTTTTCAGGCTCTTCATGTTTTTCAACACCGCCTCATGCTCCTCCTATTTTTCAGACCGATTCATGTTCCTCATATTTTTCACACCTTTTGAAGCTCTTCATATTTTTCACACCTTTTCAGGCTTTTCATGTTTCTAAACACGGCTTCATGCCCCTCATATCTTTCAGACCATTTCATGCTTCTCATATTGCAGACACCTTTTAAGCTCTTCATATTTTTCACACCTTTTCAGGCTCTTCATGATTTTGAACAGCGTTTCATGCTCCTCTTATTTTTCAGAACCTTTCATGCTACTCCTGTTTTTGATACGTTTTGAAGCTCTTCATGTTTTTCAAACCGTTTCATGCTCTTCATGTTCTTCAACACCTCCTCATGCTCCTCCTATTTTTCAGACTGTTTCATGCTCCTCATATTTTTGACACCTTTTGAAGCTCTTCATATTTTTAACGCCTTTTAAGGCTCTTCTTGTTTTTCAACACCGCTTCATGCTTTCCTATTTTTCAGACCGTTTCATGCTCCTCATATTTTTGACACCTTTTGAATCTCTTCATATTTTTCACACCTTTTCAGGCTCTTCATGTTTTTCAACACCGCTTCATTCTCCTCCTATTTTTCAGACCGTTTCATGCTCCTCATATTTTTGACACCTTTTGAAGCTCATCATATTTTTAACACCTTTTCAGGCTCTTCATGTTTTTCAACACCGCTTCATGCTCCTCCTATTTTTCAGACTGTTTCATGCTCCTCATATTTTTGACACGTTTTGAAGCCTTTCATGATTTTCACAACTTTCAGCTCTTCATGTTTTTGAACACCTTTTCATGCTCCTCCTATTTTTCAGACAATTTCATGCTCCTCATATTTTTGACACCTTTTAAGCTCTTCATTATTTCACACCTTTTCAGGCTCTTCAGGTTTTTGAACACCGCTTCATGCTCCTTCTATTTTTCAGACCGTTTCATACTCGTCATATTTTTGACACGTTTTGAAGCCCTTCACATTTTTCACATCTTTCAGACTCTTCATGTTTTTGAACAGCGTTTCATGCTCCTCCTATTTTTCACACCATTTCTTGCTCTTCATATTTTTGACACCTTTTAAGCTCTTCATATTTTTAACACATTTTCAGGCCCTTCAAGTTTTGGAACACCGCTTCATGCTACACCTATTTTTGACACCTTTTGAAGCTCTTCATATTTTTCACTCCTTTTCAGACTCTTCATGTTTTTCAACACCGTTTCATGCTCCTCCTATTTTTCAGACTGTTGCATGGTCCTCATATTTTTGACACCTTTTAAGCTCTTGATATTTTTCACACCTTTTCAGGCTCTTCACATCTTTCAACACCGATTCATGCTACTCCTATTTTTCAGACCGTTTCATGCTCCTCATATTTTTGACACCTTTTGAAGCTCTTCATATTTTTCAAAACTTTTGAAGCTCTTCATATTTTTCATACCTTTTCAGGCTCTTCATAGTTTTCAACACCACTTCATGCTCCTCCTATCTTTCAGTTCATTTCATGCTCCTCATATTTTTGACACCTTTTGAAGCTGTTCATATTTTTCACACGTTTTCAGGCTCTTCATGTGTTTCAACACTGTTTCATGCTCCTCCTATTTTTCAGATCATTTCATGATCCTCATATTTTTGACACCTTTTGAAGCTCTTCTTGTTTTTCAACACCGTTTCATGCTCCTCCTATTTTGTAGACCGTTTCATGCTCCTCAGTGTTTTCAGACCGTTTCATGCTCCTCATATTTTTGTCACCTTTTGAACCTCTTCATGATTTTAAACACCGTTTCATGTTCTATCTATTTTTCAGACCGTTTCTGCTCCTCCTACTTTTGAGACCGTTTCATGCTCCTCATATTTTTGACACCTTTTGAAGCTCTTCATATTTTTCAAAACTTTCACAGCTCTTCATGTTTTTCAACTCCGTTTCATGCTTCTCCGATTGTTCAGACCGTTTCATGCACCCCATATTTTTCAGTCCATTTCACTCTCCTCATATTTTTGACACCTTTTGACTCTCTTCATATTCTTCACACCTTTTAAGGCACTTCAGGTTTTTCAACACCGTTTCATGCTCCTCCTAATTTTCAGACCGCTTGAAGCTCCACGTATTTTTGACACATTTTGAAGCTCTTAATATTTTTCACACCTTTTCAGGCTCTTCATGTTTTTCAACACCGTTTCTTGCTCCTCCTAGTTTTCAGACCGTTTCATGCTCCTCATATTTTTAACACCTTTTGACGCTCTTCATATTTTTCACACTCATTCCTGCTCTTCATGTTTTTCAACACCGTTTCATGCTCCTCCTATTTTTCAGACAGTTTCGTGTTCCGCATATTTTTCAGACCGTTTCATGCTCCTCATATTTTTGACACCTTTTGAAGCTCTTCATATTTTTCACACGTTTTCAGGCACTTCATGTTTTTCAACACCACTTCATGCTGCTCCTATTTTTCAGACCGTTTCCTGCTCCTCATATTTTTGACACCTTTTGAAGCTCTTCATATATTTCAAACATTTTCAGGCTCTTCTTGGTTTTGAACGCAGCTTCATGTTCCTCATATTTTTCAAATTCTTTCATGCTCCTCATATTTTTGACACCTTTTGAAGCTGTTCCTATTTTTCACAACTTTTCATGCTCATCATGTTTTTGAACACCGTTTCTTGCTCCTCATAAATTTCAGACCGTTTCATGCTCCTCATATTTTTGACAACTTTTCAAGCTCTTCATATTTTTCACACCTTTTCATGCTCTTCATATTTTTCAAAACCGTTTCATGCTCCTCATATTTGTCAGACCGTTTCGTGCTCCTCATAAATTTCAGACCGTTTCATGCTCCTCATAGTTTTGACACCTTTTGAAGCTCTTCATATATTTCACACCTTTTCAGGTTCTTCATGTTTTTCACACCTTTTCATGCTCTTCCTATTTTTCGGACCCTTTGAAACTCCTCCTATTTTTGACACGTTTTTAAGTTCTTCATATTTTTCACACCATTTTAGCTTCTTCATGTTTTTGAACACCGTTTCATGCTCCTCATATTTTTCAGACCGTTTCATGATCCTCATATTTTTGACACCATTTGAAGCTCTTCATATATTTCACACATTATCAGGCTCTTCATGTGTTTCACACCTTTTCAGGCTCTTCATGTTTTGCAACACCGCTTCATGCTCCTCCTATTTTTCAGACCGTTTCATGCTCCTCATATTTTTGACACTTTTGAAGCTCTTCATATATTTCACACCTTTTCAGGCTCCTCATGTTTTTCAACACCGCGTCATGCTCCTCCTGTTTTTCAGACCGTTTCATGCTCCTCATATTTTTGACACCTTTTGAAGCTCTTCATATTTTTCACACCTTTTCAGTCTTTTCATGTTTTTCAACACCGCTTCATGCTCCTCCTATTTTTCAGACCGTTTCATTCTCATTATATTATTGACAAGTTTTGAAGCTCTTCATATTTTTAACACCTTTTCAGGCTCTTCATGTTTTTGAAGAACGTTTCATGCTCCTCCTAATCTTCAGAGCTTTTCATGCTCCTCATATTTTTGACACCTTTTGAAGCTCTTCATATTTTGCACACCTTTTCGGGCTCTTCATGTTTTTGAACACCACTTCATGCGCCTCCTATTTTTCAGACCGTTTCATGCTCCTCATATATTTGACACGTTTTGAAGTTCTTCATATATTTCACAACTTTTCAGGCTCTTCTTTTTTTCAACACCGATTCTTGCTCCTCCTATTTTTCAGACCGTTTCATGCTCTTCATGTTTTTCAAGACCGTTTCATGCTCCTCCTATTTTTCAGACCGTTTCATGCTCCTCATATTTTTCACACGTTTTGAAGCTCTTCAAATTTTGCACACCTTTTCAGGCTCTTCATGTTTTTGAACACCGTTTCAGGCTACTCCTATTTGACACCTTTTGAAGCTCTTCATATTTTTCACACCTTTTCATGCTCTTCGTGTTTTCCAACACCGTTTCATGCTCCTCCTATTTTCAGACTGTTTCATGCTCCTCATATTTTTGACACCTTTTAAGGCTCTTAATGATTTTGAACACCGTTTCATACTCCTCTTATTTTTCAGACAGTTTCATGCTCCTCATATATTTGACACCTTTTGAAGCTCTTCATATTTTTCACACCTTTTCGGGCTCTTCATGTTTTTGAACACCACTTCATGCACCTCCTATTTTTCAGACCGTTTCATGCTCCTCATATTTTGACACCTTTTTAATCTCTTCATATTTTTCACACCTTTTCATGCTCTTCATGTTGTTCAACACCGTTTCATACTCCTCTTATTTTTCAGAATGTTTCATGCTCCTCATATTTTGACACCTTTTGAAGCTCTTCATATTTTTCACATCTTTTCAGTATCTTCAAGTTTTTGAACACCGTTTCATGCTCCTCCTATTTTTCAGACCGTTTCCTGCTCCTCATATTTTTGACAACCTTTGGAGCTCTTCATATTTTTCACACCTTTTCAGGCTCTGCCTGATTTGAACACTCCTTCATGCTCCTCCTATGTTTCAGACCGTTTCATGCTCCTCATATTTTTTCACCTTTTGAAGCTCTTCATATGTTTCACACATTTTCAGACCCTTCATGTTTTTCAACTCCGCTTTATGCTGCACCTATTTTTCAGAACAGTTTCATGCTCCTCATATTTTTGACACTTTTTGAACCTCTTCATATTTTTCACACCTTGTCAGGCTCTTCATGTTTTTGAACACCGCTTCATGCTCCACATATTTTTAAGACCTTTTCATGCTCCTCATATTTTTCACACATTTTCAGTCTCTTCATGTTTTTCCACACCGTTTCAGGCTGCTCCTATTTTTCAGACCGTTTCATGCTCCTTATATATTTGACACCTTTTGAAGCTCTTCATATTTTTCACTCCTTTTTAGGCTTCGTGTTTTTCAACACCGTTTCATGCTCCTAATATTTTTCAGATCGTTTCATGCTCCTCATATTTTTGACACCTTTTGAAGCTCTTCATATTTTTCACACCTTTTCAGGCTCTTAATGATTTTGAACACCGTTTCATTTTCCTCCTATTTTTCAGACCGTTTCATGCTCCTCATATTTTTGACACCTTTTGAAGCTCTTCATATTTTTCACACCTTTTCAGTATCTTCAAGTTTTTGAACACCGCTTCATGCTCCTCATATTTTTCACACCTTCTGAAGCTCTTCATATTTTTCACAACTTTTCAGGCTCTTCATGTTTTTGAACACCGTTTCATGCTCCTCCTATTTTTCGTACCGTTTCATGCTCCTCATATTTTTGCCACTTTTTGAAGCTCTTCATATTTTTCACCCCTGTTCAGTGTCTTAAAGTTTTTGATAATCGCTTTATGCTTCGCATATTTTTCACACCTTTTGAAGCGCTTCATATTTTTCACATGTTTTCAGGATCTTCATGTTTTTCAAGACCGTTTCATGCTCCTCCTATTTTTCACACGTTTTGAAGCTCTTCAAATTTTGCACACCTTTTCAGGCTCTTCATGTTTTTGCACACCGTTTCATGCTACTCCTATTTGACACCTTTTGAAGCTCTTCATATTTTTCACACCTTTTCATGCTCTTCGTGTTTTCCAACACCGTTTCATGCTCCTCATCTTTTCAGACTGTTTCATGCTCCTCATATTTTTGACATCTTTTAAGGCTCTTAATGATTTTGAACACCGTTTCATACTCCTCTTATTTTTCAGACAGTTTCATGCTCCTCATATATTTGACACCTTTTGAAGCTCTTCATATTTTTCACACCTTTTCGGGCTCTTCATGTTTTTGAACACCACTTCATGCGCCTCCTATTTTTCAGACCGTTTCATGCTCCTCATATTTTGACACCTTTTTAATCTCTTCATATTTTTCACACCTTTTCATGCTCTTCATGTTGTTCAACACCGTTTCATACTTCTCTTATTTTTCAGAATGTTTCATGCTCCCCATATTTTGACACATTTTGAAGCTCTTCATATTTTTCACACCTTTTCGGGCTCTTCATGTTTTTGAACACCACTTCATGCGCCTCCTATTTTTCAGACCGTTTCATGCTCCTCATATTTTGACACCTTTTTAATATCTTCATATTTTTCACACCTTTTCATGCTCTTCATGTTGTTCAACACAATTTCATGCTCCTCCTATTTTTCAGACCGTTTCCTGCTCCTCATATTTTTGACAACCTTTGGAGCTCTTCATATTTTTCACACCTTTTCAGGCTCTGCATGTTTTGAACACTCCTTCATGCTCCTCCTATGTTTCAGACCGTTTCATGCTCCTCATATTTTTTCACCTTTTGAAGCTCTTCATATGTTTCACACATTTTCAGACCCTTCATGTTTTTCAACTCCGCTTTATGCTGCACCTATTTTTCAGAACAGTTTCATGCTCCTCATATTTTTGACACTTTTTGAACCTCTTCATATTTTTCACACCTTGTCAGGCTCTTCATGTTTTTGAACACCGCTTCATGCTCCACATATTTTTAAGACCGTTTCATGCTCCTCATATTTTTCACACATTCAGGCTCTTCATGTTTTTGAACACCATTTCATCCTTCTCATACTTATGACACCTTTTGAAGCTCTTCATGTATTTCACTCCTCTTCAGGCTCTTCGTGGTTTTCAACACCATTACATGCTCCTCCTATTTTTCAGACCGTTTCATGCTCCTCATATTTTTGACACTTTTGAATCTCTTCATATATTTCACACCTTTCCAGGCTCTTCATGTTTTTCAACACTGCTTCATGCTCCTCCTATTTTTGAGACCGTATCATGCTCCTCATATTTTTGACACATTTTGAAGCTCTTCATGTTTTTCAACTCCGCTTCATGCTCCTTCTATTTTTGACACCTTTTGAAGCTCTTCATATTTTTCACACATTTTCAGGCTCTTCATGTTTTTCAACACCGCTTCATGCTCCTCCTATTTTTCAGACCATGTCATGCTCCTCATATTTTTGACACCTTTTGAAGCTCTTCATATTTTTCACACCTTTTCATGCTCTTCGTGTTTTCCAACACCGTTTCATGCTCCTCATCTTTTCAGACTGTTTCATGCTCCTCATATTTTTGACACCTTTTAAGGCTCTTAATGATTTTGAACACCGTTTCATACTCCTCTTATTTTTCAGACAGTTTCATGCTCCTCATATATTTGACACCTTTTGAAGCTCTTCATATTTTTCACACCTTTTCGGGCTCTTCATGTTTTTGAACACCACTTCATGCGCCTCCTATTTTTCAGACCGTTTCATGCTCCTCATATTTTGACACCTTTTTAATCTCTTCATATTTTTCACACCTTTTCATGCTCTTCATGTTGTACAACACCGTTTCATACTCCTCTTATTTTTCAGAATGTTTCGTGCTCCTCATATTTTGACACCTTTTGAAGCTCTTCATATTTTTCACACCTTTTCGGGCTCTTCATGTTTTTGAACACCACTTCATGCGCCTCCTATTTTTCAGACCGTTTCATGCTCCTCATATTTTGACACCTTTTTAATATCTTCATATTTTTCACACCTTTTCATGCTCTTCATGTTGTTCAACACCATTTCATGCTCCTCCTATTTTTCAGACCGTTTCCTGCTCCTCATATTTTTGACAACCTTTGGAGCTCTTCATATTTTTCACACCTTTTCAGGCTCTGCATGTTTTGAACACTCCTTCATGCTCCTCCTATGTTTCAGACCGTTTCATGCTCCTCATATTTTTTCACCTTTTGAAGCTCTTCAAATGTTTCACACATTTTCAGACCCTTCATGTTTTTCAATTCCGCTTTATGCTGCACCTATTTTTCAGAACAGTTTCATGCTCCTCATATTTTTGACACTTTTTGAACCTCTTCATATTTTTCACACCTTTTCAGGCTCTTCATGTTTTTGAACACCGCTTCATGCTCCACATATTTTTAAGACCGTTTCATGCTCCTCATATTTTTCACACATTCAGGCTCTTCATGTTTTTGAACACCATTTCATCCTTCTCATACTTATGACACCTTTTGAAGCTCTTCATGTATTTCACTCCTCTTCAGGCTCTTCGTGGTTTTCAACACCATTACATGCTCCTCCTATTTTTCAGACCGTTTCATGCTCCTCATATTTTTGACACTTTTGAATCTCTTCATATATTTCACACCTTTCCAGGCTCTTCATGTTTTTCAACACCGCTTCATGCACCTCCTATTTTTGAGACCGTATCATGTTCCTCATATTTTTGACACATTTTGAAGCTCTTCATGTTTTTCAACTCCGCTTCATGCTCCTTCTATTTTTGACACCTTTTGAAGCTCTTCATATTTTTCACACATTTTCAGGCTCTTCATGTTTTTCAACACCGCTTCATGCTCCTCCTATTTTTCAGACCATGTCATGCTCCTCATATTTTTGACACCTTTTGAAGCTCTTCATATTTTTCACACCTTTTCATGCTCTTCGTGTTTTCCAACACCGTTTCATGCTCCTCATCTTTTCAGACTGTTTCATGCTCCTCATATTTTTGACACCTTTTAAGGCTCTTAATGATTTTGAACACCGTTTCATACTCCTCTTATTTTTCAGACAGTTTCATGCTCCTCATATATTTGACACCTTTTGAAGCTCTTCATATTTTTCACACCTTTTCGGGCTCTTCATGTTTTTGAACACCACTTCATGCGCCTCCTATTTTTCAGACCGTTTCATGCTCCTCATATTTTGACACCTTTTTAATCTCTTCATATTTTTCACACCTTTTCATGCTCTTCATGTTGTTCAACACCGTTTCATACTCCTCTTATTTTTCAGAATGTTTCGTGCTCCTCATATTTTGACACCTTTTGAAGCTCTTCATATTTTTCACACCTTTTCGGGCTCTTCATGTTTTTGAACACCACTTCATGCGCCTCCTATTTTTCAGACCGTTTCATGCTCCTCATATTTTGACACCTTTTTAATATCTTCATATTTTTCACACCTTTTCATGCTCTTCATGTTGTTCAACACCATTTCATGCTCCTCCTATTTTTCAGACCGTTTCCTGCTCCTCATATTTTTGACAACCTTTGGAGCTCTTCATATTTTTCACACCTTTTCAGGCTCTGCATGTTTTGAACACTCCTTCATGCTCCTCCTATGTTTCAGACCGTTTCATGCTCCTCATATTTTTTCACCTTTTGAAGCTCTTCAAATGTTTCACACATTTTCAGACCCTTCATGTTTTTCAACTCCGCTTTATGCTGCACCTATTTTTCAGAACAGTTTCATGCTCCTCATATTTTTGACACTTTTTGAACCTCTTCATATTTTTCACACCTTGTCAGGCTCTTCATGTTTTTGAACACCGCTTCATGCTCCACATATTTTTAAGACCGTTTCATGCTCCTCATATTTTTCACACATTCAGGCTCTTCATGTTTTTGAACACCATTTCATCCTTCTCATACTTATGACACCTTTTGAAGCTCTTCATGTATTTCACTCCTCTTCAGGCTCTTCGTGGTTTTCAACACCATTACATGCTCCTCCTATTTTTCAGACCGTTTCATGCTCCTCATATTTTTGACACTTTTGAATCTCTTCATATATTTCACACCTTTCCAGGCTCTTCATGTTTTTCAACACCGCTTCATGCACCTCCTATTTTTGAGACCGTATCATGTTCCTCATATTTTTGACACATTTTGAAGCTCTTCATGTTTTTCAACTCCGCTTCATGCTCCTTCTATTTTTGACACCTTTTGAAGCTCTTCATATTTTTCACACATTTTCAGGCTCTTCATGTTTTTCAACACCGCTTCATGCTCCTCCTATTTTTCAGACCATGTCATGCTCCTCATATTTTTGACACCTTTTGAAGCTCTTCATATTTTTCACACCTTTTCATGCTCTTCGTGTTTTCCAACACCGTTTCATGCTCCTCATCTTTTCAGACTGTTTCATGCTCCTCATATTTTTGACACCTTTTAAGGCTCTTAATGATTTTGAACACCGTTTCATACTCCTCTTATTTTTCAGACAGTTTCATGCTCCTCATATATTTGACACCTTTTGAAGCTCTTCATATTTTTCACACCTTTTCGGGCTCTTCATGTTTTTGAACACCACTTCATGCGCCTCCTATTTTTCAGACCGTTTCATGCTCCTCATATTTTGACACCTTTTTAATCTCTTCATATTTTTCACACCTTTTCATGCTCTTCATGTTGTTCAACACCGTTTCATACTCCTCTTATTTTTCAGAATGTTTCGTGCTCCTCATATTTTGACACCTTTTGAAGCTCTTCATATTTTTCACACCTTTTCGGGCTCTTCATGTTTTTGAACACCACTTCATGCGCCTCCTATTTTTCAGACCGTTTCATGCTCCTCATATTTTGACACCTTTTTAATATCTTCATATTTTTCACACCTTTTCATGCTCTTCATGTTGTTCAACACCATTTCATGCTCCTCCTATTTTTCAGACCGTTTCCTGCTCCTCATATTTTTGACAACCTTTGGAGCTCTTCATATTTTTCACACCTTTTCAGGCTCTGCATGTTTTGAACACTCCTTCATGCTCCTCCTATGTTTCAGACCGTTTCATGCTCCTCATATTTTTTCACCTTTTGAAGCTCTTCAAATGTTTCACACATTTTCAGACCCTTCATGTTTTTCAACTCCGCTTTATGCTGCACCTATTTTTCAGAACAGTTTCATGCTCCTCATATTTTTGACACTTTTTGAACCTCTTCATATTTTTCACATCTTGTCAGGCTCTTCATGTTTTTGAACACCGCTTCATGCTCCACATATTTTTAAGACCGTTTCATGCTCCTCATATTTTTCACACATTCAGGCTCTTCATGTTTTTGAACACCATTTCATCCTTCTCATACTTATGACACCTTTTGAAGCTCTTCATGTATTTCACTCCTCTTCAGGCTCTTCGTGGTTTTCAACACCATTACATGCTCCTCCTATTTTTCAGACCGTTTCATGCTCCTCATATTTTTGACACTTTTGAATCTCTACATATATTTCACACCTTTCCAGGCTCTTCATGTTTTTCAACACCGCTTCATGCTCCTCCTATTTTTGAGACCGTATCATGCTCCTCATATTTTTGACACATTTTGAAGCTCTTCATGTTTTTCAACTCCGCTTCATGCTCCTTCTATTTTTGACACCTTTTGAAGCTCTTCATATTTTTCACACATTTTCAGGCTCTTCATGTTTTTCAACACCGCTTCATGCTCCTCCTATTTTTCAGACCATGTCATGCTCCTCATGTTTTTGACACCTTTTGAAGCTCTTCATATATTTCACACCTTTTCAGGCTCTTCATGTTTTTGAACAATGCTTCATGCTCCTACTATGTTTCAGATCGTTTCATGCTCCTCATATTTTTGACACTTTTTGAAGCTCTTCATATTTTTTACACCTTTTCAGGCTCTTCATGTTTTTCAAACCTTTTCAGTCTCTTCATGTTTTGCAACACCCCTTCATGCTCTTCCTGTTTTTCGGACCGTTTGAAACTCCTCCTATTTTTGACACGTTTTGAAGTTCTTCATATTTTTCACACCATTTCAGGTTCTTCATGTTTTTGAACGCCGTTTCATGCTCGTCCTATTTTTCAGACCGTTTCATGCTCCTCATATTTTTAAAACCTTTTGAAACTCTTCATGTTTTTCACACCTTTGCAGGCTCTTCATGTTTTTGAACACCGCTTGATGCTCCTCCTATTTTTCAGATCATTTCATGCTCCTCATATTTTTGACACCTTTTGAAGCTCTTCATATTTTTCACACCTTTTCAGGCTCTTCATGTTTTGAACACCACTTCATGCTCCTCCTATTTTTCAGACCGCTTCATGCTCCTCATATTTTTCACACCTTTTGAAGCTCTTCATATTTTTCACACCTTTTGAAGCTCTTCAAATTTTTCACACCTTTTCAGGGTCTTCATGTGTTTGAACACCGCTTCATGCTCCTCCTAATTTTCAGACCATTTCATGTTCCTCATATTTTTGACACCTTTTAAGCTCTTCATATTTTTAACACATTTTCAGACTCTTCAGGTTTTTGAACACCGTTTCATGCTCGTCCTTTTTTTCTGACCGTTTCATGCTCCTCATATTTTTAAAACCTTTTGAAACTCTTCATGTTTTTCACACCTTTGCAGGCTCTTCATGTTTTTGAACACCGCTTGATGCTCCTCCTATTTTTCAGATCATTTCATGCTCCTCATATATTTGACACCTTTTGAAGCTCTTCATATTTTTCACACCTTTTCAGGCTCTTCATGTTTTTCAACACTGCTTCATGCTCCTCCTATTTTTCAGCCCGTTTCATGCTCTTCATATTTTTGACACCTTTTGCAGCTCTTCATATTTTTCACACCTTTCAGGCTCTTCATGTTTTAGAACACCGTTTCATGCTCCTCCTATTTTTCAGACCAATTCATGCTCCTCATATTTTTGACACCTTTTAAGCTCTTCATATTTTTCACAGATTTTCAGGCTCTTCAAGTTTTTGAACACCGCTTCATGCTCCTCCTATTTTTCAGACCAATTCATGCTCCTCATATTTTTGACACCTTTTAAGCTCTTCATATTTTTAACACATTTTCAGGCTCTTCAAGATTTGGAACACCGCTTCATGCTACTCCTATTTTAGACACCATTTGAAGCTGTTCATATTTTTCACACCTTTTCAGGCTCTTCATGTTTTTCAACATCGATTCATGCTCGTCCTATTTTTCAGACCGTTTCATGCACCTCATATTTTCACACGTTTTGAATCTCTTCATATTTTTCAAACCGTTTCATGCTCTTCATGTTTTTCAAGACCGTTTCATGCTCCTCTTATTTTTCAGACCGTTTCATGCACCTCATATTTTCACACGTTTTGAAGCTCTTCAAATTTTGCACACCTTTTCAGGCTCTTCATGTTTTTGAACACCGTTTCATGCTACTCCTATTTGACACCTTTTGAAGCTCTTCATATTTTTCACACCTTTTCATGCTCTTCATGTTTTTCGACACCGTTTCATGCTCCTCCTATTTTCAGACTGTTTCCTGCTCCTCATATTTTTGACACCTTTTCAGGCTCTTAATGATTTTGAACACCGTTTCATACTCCTCTTATTTTTCAGACAGTTTCATGCTCCTCATATATTTGACACCTTTTGAAGCTCTTCATATTTTTCACACCTTTTCGGGCTCTTCATATTTTTGAACACCACTTCATGCGCCTCCTATTTTTCAGACCGTTTCATGCTCCTCATATTTTGACACCTTTTTAATCTCTTCATATTTTTCACAACTTTTCATGCTCTTCATGTTGTTCAACACCGTTTCATACTCCTCTTATTTTTCAGAATGTTTCGTGCTCCTCATATTTTGACACCTTTTGAAGCTCTTCATATTTTTCACATCTTTTCAGTATCTTCAAGTTTTTGAACACCGTTTCAATCTCCTCCTATTTTTCAGACCGTTTCCTGCTCCTCATATTTTTGACAACTTTTGGGGCTCTTCATATTTTTCACACCTTTTCAGGCTCTGCATGTTTTGAACACTCCTTCATGCTCCTCCTATGTTTCAGACCGTTTCATGCTCCTCATATTTTTTCACCTTTTGAAGCTCTTCATATGTTTCACACATTTTCAGACCCTTCATGTTTTTCAACACCGCTTTATGCTGCACCTATTTTTCAGAACAGTTTCATGCTCCTCATATTTTTGACACTTTTTGAACCTCTTCATATTTTTCACACCTTGTCAGGCTCTTCATGTTTTTGAACACCGCTTCATGCTCCACATATTTTTAAGACCGTTTCATGCTCCTCATATTTTTCACACATTTTCAGGCTCTTCATGTTTTTGAACACCATTTCATGCTTCTCATACTTATGACATCTTTTGAAGCTCTTCATGTATTTCACTCCTCTTCAGGCTCTTCGAGTTTTTCAACACTATTACATGCTCCTCCTATTTTTCAGACCATTTCATGCTCCTCATATTTTTGACACCTTTTGAAGCTCTTCATATTTTTAAACCTTTTCAGGCTCTCCATGTTTTTCAGCACCATTTGATGCTCCTCCTATTTTCAGACTGTTTTATGCTCCTAATATTTTTCACACCTTTTCAGGCTATTCATTTTTTTCAACTCCACTTCATGCTCCTCCAATTTTTCAGACCGTTTCATGTTCCTCCTACTTGTGACACTTTTGAATCTCTTCATATATTTCACACTTTTCCAGGCTCTTCATGTTTTTGAACGCCGTTTCATGCTCCTCATATTTTTGACACCATTTGAAGCTCTTCATATATTTCACACATTTTCAGGCTCTTCATGTTTTTCACACCTTTTCAGGCTCTTCATGTTTTGCAACACCGCTTCATGCTCCTCCTATTTTTCAGACCGTTTCATGCTCCTCATATTTTTGACAATTTTGAAACTCTTCATGTATTTCACACCTTTTCAGGCTCTTCATGTTTTTCAACACCGCTTCTTACTCCTCCTATTCTTCAGACCTTTTCATGCTCCTCATATTTTTGACACCTTTTGAAGCTCTTCATATATTTCACACCTTTTCAGGCTCCTCATGTTTTTCAACACCGCGTCATGCTCCTCCTGTTTTTCAGACCGTTTCATGCTCCTCATATTTTTGACACCTTTTGAAGCTCTTCTTATTTTTCACACCTTTTCAGGCTTTTCATGTTTTTCAACACCACTTCATGCTCCTCCTATTTTTCAGACCGTTTCATTCTCATTATATTATTGACAAGTTTTGAAGCTCTTCATATTTTTAACACCTTTTCAGGCTCTTCATGTTTTTGAAGTCCGTTTCATGCTCCCCCTAATATTCAGAGCGTTTTATGCTCCTCATATTTTTGACACCTTTTGAAGCTCTTCATATATTTCACACCTTTTCAGGCTGTTTATGTTTTTTAACACCGCTTCATGCTGCTCCTATTTTTCAGACCGTTTCATGCTCCTCATATATTTGACACGTTTTGAAGTTCTTCATAAATTTCACAACTTTTCAGGCTCTTCTTTTTTTCAACACCGATTCTTGCTCCTCCTATTTTTCAGACCGTTTCATGTTCCTCATATTTTTGACAACTTTTGAAGTTCTTCATGTTTTTCACACCTTTTCAGGCTCTTCACTTTTCAACACCGCTTCATGCTCCTCCTATTTTTCAGATCGTATCATGCTCCTCATACTTTTGAAAACTTTTGAAGCTCTTCATATATTTCACACCTTTTCAGGCTCTTCATGTTTTGCAACACCGTTTCATGCTCCTGCTATTTTTCAGACCGTTTCATGCTCCTTATATTTTTGACTTCTTTTGAAGCTCTTCATATATTTCACTCCTTTTTAGGCTCTTCGTGTTTTTCAACACCGTTTCATGCTCCTCCTATTTTGCAGAACGCTTCATGCTCCTCATATTTTTGACACATTTTGTAGCTCTTCATATTTTTCACACATTTTCAGTCTCTTCATGTTTTTCCACACCGTTTCTGGCTGCTCCTATTTTTCAGACTGTTTCATGCTCCTTATATATTTGACACCTTTTGAAGCTCTTCATATTTTTCACTCCTTTTTAGGCTCTTCGTCTTATTCAACACCGTTTCATGTTCCTCTTATTTTTCAGAATGCTTCATGCTCCTCATATTTTTACATGTTTTGAAACTCTTCATATTTTTCACACCTTTTCAGGCTCTTCATATTTTTCAACACCGCTTCATGCTCCTCCTATTTTTCAGACCGTTTCATGCTTCTTATATTTTTGACTTCTTTTGAAGCTCTTCATATATTTCACTCCTTTTTAGGCTCTTCATGTTTTTCAACACCGTTTCATGCTCCTCCTATTTTTCAGAACGCTTCATGCTCCTCATATTTTGACACCTATTGAAGCTCTTCATATTTTTCACACGTTTTCAGGCTCTTCATGTTTTTGAACACCGGTTCAAGCTCCTCCTATTTTTCAGACCGTTTCATGCTCCTCATATTTTTCACACTTTTGAAGTTCTTCATATTTTTTACACCTTTTCAGGCTCTTCATGTTTTTCAACATGGCTTCATGGTCCTCCTATTTTTCAGACCGTTTCATGCTCCTCATGTATTTCACACATTTTGAAGCTCTTCATATTTTTCACACATTTTCAGGCTCTTCATGTTTTTCAATATCACTTCATACTCCTCTTTTTTTTCCAGACCTTTTCATGCTCCTCATATTTTTCACAGCTGTTGAAGCTCTTCATATTTTTCACACCTTTTCATGCTCTTCATGGTTTTGAACACCACTTCCTGCTCCTCCCATTTTTCAGACTGTTTCATGCTCCTCATATTTTGACACCTTCTGAAGCTCTTCATATTTTTCACACCTTTTCAGGCTCTTCATGTTTTCCAACACCGCTTCATGCTCCTCCTATTTTTCGGACCGTTTCATGCTCCTCATATTTTTGACACCTTTTGAAGCTCTTCATGTTTTTCACATCTTTTCAGGCTCTTCAAGTTTTTGAACACCGCTTCAGCCTCCTCCTATTTTTCAGACCGTATCATGCTCCTAATATTTTCACACCTTTTGAAGCTCTTCATATTTTCACACCTTTTGAAGCTCTTCATATTTTTCACACCTTTTCAGTCTCCTCATGTTTTTGAACACCGCTTCATGCTCCTCCTATTTTTCAGACCGTTTCATGCTCCTCATATTTTTGACACCTTTTGAAGCTCTTCATGTTTTTCACACCTTTTCAGGCTCTTCAAGTTTTTGAACACCGCTTCAGCCTCCTCCTATTTTTCAGACCGTATCATGCTCCTAAAATTTTCACACCTTTTGAAGCTCTTCATGTTTTCACACCTTTTGAAGCTCTTGATATTTTTCTCACCTGTTCATTCTCTTCTTGGTTCTGAACGTCGCTTCATTCTCCTCCTATTTCTCAGAACGTTTCATGCTCCTCATATTTTTGACACCCTTTGAAGCTCTTCATATTTTTCACACCTTTTCAGGCTCTTCATGTTTTTGAACACCGCTTCATGCTCCTCCTATTTTTCAGACCGTTTCGTGCTCCTCATATATTTGACACCTTTTGAAGCTCTTCATATTTTTCACACATTTTTAAGGCTGTTCATGTTTTTCAACACCGCTTCATGGTCCTCCTATTTTTCAAACCGTTTGATGCTCCTCATATTTTTGACACCTTTTGAAGCTCTTCATATTTTTCACACCTTTTGAAGCTCTTCGTATTTTTCACACCTTTTCAGGCTCTTCATGATTTTCAACACCGCTTCATGCTCCTCCTATTTTTCAGTCCGTTTCATGCTCATCTCTTTTTTGACACCTTTTGAAGCTCTTCATATTTTTCACACCTTTTGAAGCTCTTCATATTTCTCACATGTTTGAAGCTCTTCATATTTCTCACACCTTTTCAGGCTCTTAATGTTTTCAACACCGCTTCATGCCCCTCCTAATTTTCAGACCGTTTCATGCTCACCTCATTTTTGACACCTTTTGAAGCTTTTCATATTTTTCACACCTTTTCAAGCTCTTCATGTTTTTGAACACCGCTTGATGCTCCACCTATTTTTCAGACCGTTTCATGCTCCTCATGTATTTCACACCTTTTGAAGTTCTTCATATTTTTCACACCTTTTCAGGCTCTTCATGTTTTTCCACACCACTTCATGCTTCTCCTATTTTTCAGCCCGTTTCATGCTCCTCATGTATTTCACACTTCTTTAAGCTCTTCATATTTTTCACACCTTTTCAGGCTCTTCATATTTTTGATCACTGTTTCATGCTCCTCCCATTTTTCAGACCGTTTGATGCTCCTCATATATTTGACAACTTTTGAAGCTCTTCATATTTTTCACACCTTTTCAGGCTCTTCATATTTTTGATCACTGTTTCATGCTTCTCCTATTTTTCAGACCGTTTCATGCTCCTCATATTTTTCACACCTTTTGAAGCTCTTGATATTTTTCACACCTTTTCAAGCTCTTCATGTTTTTCAACAGCGCTTCATGCTCCTGCTATTTTTCAGACCGTTTGATGCTCCTCATATATTTGACAACTTTTGAAGCTCTTCATATTTTTCACACCTTTTCAGGCTCTTCATTTTGTTGAACACCGCTTGATGCTCCACCTATTTTTCAGACCGTTTCATGCTCCTCATAATTTTCACACCGTTTGAAGCTCTTCGTATTTTTCATACCTTTTGAAGCTCTTCATATTTTTCACACCTTTTCAGCCTCTTCTTGTTTTTCAACACCGCTTCATGCTCCTACTATTTTTCAGACTGTTTCATGCTCCTCATATTTTTGACACCTTTTAAAGCTCTTCATATGTTTCACACCATTTCAGGCTCTTCATGCTTGTCAACACCACTACATGCTCCTCGTATATTTCAGACCGTTTCATACTCATCTCTTTTTTGACACCTTTTGAAGCTCTTCTTATTTTTCACACCTTTTGAAGCTCTTCATGTTCTTCAACACCGCTTCATGCTCCTCCTATTTTTCAGACCACTCATGCTCCTCATATATTTCACATCTTTTGAAGCTCTTCATATTTTTCACACATTTCCAGGCTCTTCATGTTTTTGAATATAGCTTCATGCTCCTCCTATTTTACAGACCTTTTCATTCTCCTCATGTATTTCACACCTTTTGAAACTCTTCCTATTTTTCACAACTTTTTCGGCTCTTCATGTTGTGAAACACCGGTTCATGCTCCTCCTATTTTTTAGACTGATTCATGCTCCTAATATTTTTGACACATTTTGAAGCTCTTCATGTTTTTCAACACGGCTTCATGCTCCTCCTATTTTTCAGACCGTTTCATGCTCCTCATATTTTTGAAACATTTTGAAGCTTTTCATATTTTTCCAACCTTTTTAGGCTCTTCATGTTTTTCAACACTGCTTCTTGCTCCTCCTGTTTTTCAGACCGTTCTTGCTCCTCATATTTTTGACACCTTTTGAAGCTCTTCATATTTTTCACACCTTTTCAGGCTCTTCATGTTTTTCAACACCACTTCATGCTCTTCCTATTTTTCAGAACGTTTAGTGTCCTCATGCATTTCACACATTTTGAAGCTCTTTATGTTTTTCAAACGTTTTCAGGCTCTTCAGGTTTTTGAACACAGTTTCATGCTCCTCCTATTTTTCAGACCGTTTCATGCTCCTCATATATTTGACACCTTTTGAAGCTCTTCATATTATTCACAGCTTTTCAGGCTCTTCACGTTTTTGAACACCGTTTCATGCTCCTCCTATTTTTCTGACCGTTTCATGCTCATCTCATTTTTGACACATTTTGAAGCTCTTCATATTTTTAACACCTTTGAAGCTCTTCATATTTTTGACACGTTTTCAGGCTCTTCATGTTTTTCAACACCGTTTCATGCACCTCCTATATTACAGACCGTTTCATGCTCCTCATATTTTTGACACGTTTTGAAGCTCTTCATATTTTTCACACCTTTTCAGGCTCTTCATGTTTTTCAACACCGCTTCATGCTCCTCCTATTTTTCAGACCGTTTCATGCTCCTCCTATTTTTCAGACCGTTTCATGCTCCTCCTATTTTTTAGACCGTTGCATACTCATCTAATTTTTGAAACCTTTAGAAGCTCTTCATATTTTTCACAGCTTTTCAGTCTCTTCATGTATTGAACACCGTTTCATGCTCCTCCTGTATTTGATACATTTTGAAGCTCTTCATATATTTCACACCTTTTCATGCTCTTCATGTTTTTCAACACCGCTTCATGCTCCTCATATTTTTCAGACCGTTTCATGCCCCTCAAGTATTTCACACCTTTTGAATCTCTTCATATTTTTCACACCTTTTCATGCTCTTCATGTTTTTCAACACCGCTTCATGCTCCTCCTTTTTTTCACTCATTTCATGCTTCTCATATTTTTGACACCTTTTGAAGCTCTTCATATTTTTCACACCTTTTCATGCTCTTCATATTATTCAAAACAATTTCATGCTCATCCTATTTTTCAGACAGTTTCATGCTAATCATAGTTTTGACACCTTTTGAAGTTCTTCATATTTTTCACACCTTTTCAGGCTATTCATGTTTTTGAACACAGTTTCATGCTCCTCCTATTTTTCAGACTGTTTCATGCTCCTCATATTTTTGACAACTTTTGAAGCTCTTCATATTTTTCACACCTTTTTATGCTCTTCCTGTTTTTCAGAACCGTTTCATTCTCATCCTATTTTTCAGAATGTTTCATGCTCCTCATATTTTTGACAACTTTTGAATCTCTTCATATTATTTACACCTTTTAAGGTCTTCATCTTTTAACCACCGCTTCATGCTCCTTCTATTTTTCCAACCTTTTCATGCGCCTCATATTTTTGACACCGTTTGAAGCTCTTCATATTTTTTAAAGCTTTTCAGGATCTTCATGTTTTTAAACACTGCTTCTTGCTCCTCCTATTTTTCAGACTGTTTCATGCTCCTCATATTTTTGACACCTTTTGAAGCTCTTCATATTTTTCACACCTTTTCAGGCTCTTCATGTTTTTCAGCACCGCTTCATGCTCCTCCTATTTTTCAGTCATTTCATGCTTCTCATATTTTTGACACCTTTTGAAGTTCTTCATATTTTTCACCCCTTTTCATGCTCTTCATGTATTTGACCACCGCTTCATGCTCCTCCTATTTTTCAGACCGTTTCATGCTCCTCATATTTTTGACACCTTTTGAAGGTCTTCGTATTTTTTACACCTTTTCATGCTCTTCATCTTTTTCAAAACAGTTTCATTCTCATCCTAATTTTCAGACTGTTTCTTGCTCCTCATATTTTTGACAACTTTTGAAGCTCTTCATATTTTTCACACCTTTTCAGGCTCTTCAAGTTTTTCAACACCGCTTTGTGCTCCTCCTATTTTTCAGTCATTTCATGCTTCTCATATTTTTGACACCTTTTGAAGCTCTTCATATTTTTCACACATTTTCATGCTCTTCATCTTTTTCAAAACCGTATCATGCTCATCCTATTTTTCAGACTGTTTCATGCTCCTCATATTTTTGACACCTTTTGAAGCTCCTCATATTTTTCACACCTTTTGAAGCTCTTCAAATATTTCACACATTTTCAGGCTATTCATGTTTTTCAACACAAATTCATGCTCCCCCTATTTTTCAGACCGTTTCATGCTCATCTCATTTTTGACATCTTTTGAAACTCTTCATATTTTTCACAGCTTTTGAAGCTCTTCATATTTTTCACACGTTTTCAGGCTCTTTATGATTTTCAACACCGCTTCTTGCTCCTCCTAATTTTCAGACCATTTCATGCTCCTCATATTTTTGACACCTTTTGAAGCTCTTCATATTTTTCACTCCTTTTCAGGCTCTTCATGTTTTTGAACACCGCTTCATGCTCCTCCAATTTTTGACACCTTTTGAAGCTCTTCATATTTTCACACATTTTCAAGCTCTTCTTGTTTTTGAACACCGCTTCATGCTCCTCCTAATTTTCAGACCGTTTCATGCTCTTCATATTTTTGACACCTTTTGAAGCTCTTCATGTTTTTCACTCCTTTTCAGGCTCTTCATGTTTTTGAACACCGCTTCATGCTCCTCCTATTTTGGACACCTTTTGAAGCTCTTCATATTTTTCACACATTTTCAAGCTCTTCTTGTTTTTGAACACCGTTTCATGCTCCTCCTATATTTCAAACCGTTTCTTGATCCTCATGTATTTCACACCTTTGAACCTCTTCATATTTTACACACCTTTTCAGGCTCTTCATTTATTTCAACACCACTTCATGCTCATCATCTTTTTCAGACCGTTTCATGCTCATCTCATTTTTGACACATTTTGAAGCTCTTCATATTTTTCACACCTTTTGAAGCTCTTCATATTTTCCACACCTTTCAAGCTTTCATGTTTTGGAACACCGTTTCATGCTCCTCCTATTTTTCAGACCGTTTCATGCTCCTCATATTTGACACATTTTGAATCTCTTCATAAATTTCACACCTTTTCAGGCTCTTCATGTTTTTCAACACCACTTCATCCTCCAAATATTTTTCAGACGGCTTCATGCTCATCTCATTTTTGACACCTTTTGAAGCTCTTCATATTTTTGACACCTTTTGAAGCTCTTCATATATTTCACACCTTTTCAGGCTCGTCATTTTTTTGAACACCACTTCATGCTCCTCCTATTTTTCAGACCGTTTCATGCTCCTCAAATTTTTGACACCTTTTAAAGCTCTTCATATATTTCACACCTTTTCAGGCTCGTCATTTTTTTGAACACCACTTCATGCTCCTCCTATTTTTCAGACCGTTTCATGCTCCTCATATTTTTGACACCTTTTGAAGCTCCTCATATATTTCACACCTTTTGAAGCTCTTCATATTTTTCACAACTTTTCAGGCTCTTCATGTTTTTGAACACCGTTTCATGCTCCTCCTATATTTCAGACTATTTCATGCTCCTCATATTTTTGACAGCGTTTGAAGCTCTTCAAATATTTCACAAATTTTCAGGGTATTCATGTTTTTCAACACAAATTCATGCTCCCCCTATTTTTCAGACCGTTTCATGCTCATCTCATTTTTGACATCTTTTGAAACTCTTCATATTTTTCACAGATTTTGAAGCTCTTCATATTTTTCACACGTTTTCAGGCTCTTTATGATTTTCAACACCGCTTCTTGCTCCTCCTAATTTTCAGACCGTTTCATGCTCCTCATATTTTTGACACCTTTTGAAGCTCTTCATATTTTTCACTCCTTTTCAGGCTCTTCATGTTTTTGAACACCGCTTCATGCTCCTCCTATTTTTGACACCTTTTGAAGCTCTTCATATTTTTCACACATTTTCAAGCTCTTCTAGTTTTTGAACACCGCTTCATGCTCCTCCTATTTTTCAAACCGTTTCATGGTCCTCATGTATTTCACACCTTTTGAAGCTCTTCATATGTTTCACACCTTTTCAGGCTCTTCGTGTGTTTCAACACCAATTCATGCTCCTCGTTTTTTGCAGACCGTTTCATGCTCCTCATATTTTTGACACCTTTTGAAGCTCTTCATATTTGTCACACCTTTTCAGGCTGTTCATGTTTTTCAACACCGCTTCATGCTTCTCCTATTTTTCAGACCGTTTCATGCTCCTCATGTATTTCACACTTTTGGAAGCTCTTCATATTTTTCACACGTTTTCAGGCTCTTCATGTTTTTGAACACCGCTTCATGCTCCTCCTATTTTTCACACGTTTTGAATCTCTTCATATTTTTTCACACCTTTTCGGGCTCTTCATGTTTTTGAACACTGCTTCATGCTCCTCCTATTTTTCAGACCGTATAATGCTCCTCATGTATTTGACAACTTTTGAAGCTCTTCATATTTTTCACACTTTTTCAGGCTCTTCATTACTCTGAACATCGCTTCTTGCTCCTCCTATTTTTTAGACCGTTTCATGCTCCTCATATTTCTGACACCTTTTGAAGCTCTTCATATTTTTCACACCTTTTCAGCTCTTCATGTTTTTGAACACCGCTTCATGCTCCTCCTATTTTTCAGACCGTTTCATGCTCCTCATATTTTTGACACCTTTTGAAGCTCTTCGTATTTTTTACACCTTTTCAGGCTTTTAATGTTTTTCAACACCGCTTCATACTCCTCCTATTTTTCAGACCGTTTCATGCTCCTCATATTTTTGACACCTTTTGAATCTCTTCATATATTTCACACCTTTTCAGGCTCTTCATGTTTTTGAACACCACTTCATGTTCCTCCTATTTTTCAGACCGTTTCATGCTTCTCATGTGTTTCACACATTTTGAAGCTCTTCATATTTTTCACACCTTTTGAAGTTCTTCGTATTTTTCACACCTTTTCAGGCTCTTCATGTTTTTCAACACCGCTTCATGCTCCTCCTATTTTTCAGACCATTTCATGCTCCTCATATTTTTGACAGTTTTTGAGGCTCTTCATATTTTTCACACGTTTTCAGGCTCTTCATGTTTTTCAACATCATTTCATGGTCCTCCTATTTTTCAGACCGTTTCATGTTCCTCATATTTTTGACAAATTTTGAAGCTCTTCATATTTTTCACACCTTTTCAGGCTCCTCATATTTTCAACACCGCTTCATGCACCTCCTATTTTCAGTCCGTTTCTTTCTCCTCATACTTTTGACACATTTTGAAGCTCTTCATATTTTTCACACCTTTTCAGGCTCTTCATGTTTTTCAACACAGCTTCACGCTCCTTCAATTTTTCAGATCGTTTCATGCTCCTTATGTATTTCACATCTTTTGAAGCTCTTCATACTGTTCGCACCTTTTCAGGTTCTTCATGTTTTTCCACACCACTTCATGCTTCTCCTATTTTTCAGACCCTTTCATTCTCCTCTTATTTTTCACACCTTTTGAACCTCTTCATATTTTTCACACCTTTTCAGGCTCTCATATATTTTAACACAGCTTCATGCTCCTCCTACTTTTCAGACCTTTTCATGTTCCTCATATTTTTGATACCTTTTGAAGCTCTTCATATTTTTCACATCTTTATAGGCTCTTCATGATTTTCAACACGACTTCATGCTCCTCTATTTTTCAGACCTTTTCATGTTCCTCATATTTTTGACACCTTTTGAAGCTCTTCATATTTTTCACATCTTTATAGCCTCTTCATGATTTTCAACACCACTTCATGCTTCTCTATTTTTCAGATGGTATCATGCTCTTCTTATTTTTGACACCTTTTGAAGCTCCTCATATATTTCACACCTTTTCAGTCTCTTCATATTTTTCAACACCACTTCATGCTCCTCCTATTTTTCAGACCGTTTCAGGCTCCTCATATTTTGACACCTTTTGAAGCTACTCATATTTTTCACACCTTTTGAAGCTCTTCATATATTTCACACCTTTTCAGGCACTTCAGGATTTTCAACACCACTTCATGCTCCTCCTATCGTTCAGACCGTTTCATGCTTCTCATATTTTTCACACATTTTGAAGTTCTTCATATTTTTCACACCTTTTCAGTCTCTTCATGTTTTTGAACACCACTTCATGCTCGTCCTATTTTTCAGCCCGTTTCATGCTCATCACTTTTTTGACAGCTTTTGAAGCTCTTCATATTTTTCACACATTTTCAGGCTCTTCATGTTTTTCCACAGCGCTTCATGCTCCTCCTATTTTTCAGATCGGTTCATGCTCCTCATATTTTGACACCTATTGAAGCTCTTCATATTTTTCACACGTTTTCAGGCTCTTCATGTTTTTTAACCCCGGTTCATGCTCCTCCTATTTTTCAGACCGTTTCATGCTCCTCATATTTTTCACACCTTTTGAAGTTCTTCATATTTTTCACACCTTTTCAGGCTCTTCATGTTTTTCAACATGGCTTCATGGTCCTCCTATTTTTCAGACCGTTTCATGCTCCTCATGTATTTCACACATTTTGAAGCTCTTCATATTTTTCACACCTTTTCAGGCTCTTCATGTTTTTCAACACCACTTCATGTTCCTCCTATTTTTCAAACCGTTTGATGCTCCTCATATTTTTGACACCTTTTGAAGCTCTTCATATTTTTCACACCTTTTGAAGCTCTTCGTATTTTTCACACCTTTTCAGGCTCTTCATGTTTTTCAACACCACTTCATGTTCCTCCTATTTTTCAAACCGTTTGATGCTCCTCATATTTTTGACACCTTTTGAAGCTCTTCATATTTTTCACACCTTTTGAAGCTCTTCGTATTTTTCACACCTTTTCAGGCTCTTCATGATTTTCAACACTGCTTCATGCTCCTCCTATTTTTCAGTCCGTTTCATGCTCATCTCTTTTTTGACACCTTTTGAAGCTCTTCATATTTTTCACACCTTTTGAAGCTCTTCATATTTCTCACATGTTTGAAGCTCTTCATATTTCTCACACCTTTTCAGGCTCTTAATGTTTTCAACACCGCTTCATGCCCCTCCTAATTTTCAGACCGTTTCATGCTCACCTCATTTTTGACACCTTTTGAAGCTTTTCATATTTTTCACACCTTTTCAAGCTCTTCATGTTTTTGAACACCGCTTGATGCTCCACCTATTTTTCAGACCGTTTCATGCTCCTCATGTATTTCACACCTTTTGAAGTTCTTCATATTTTTCACACCTTTTCAGGCTCTTCATGTTTTTCCACACCACTTCATGCTTCTCCTATTTTTCAGCCCGTTTCATGCTCCTCATGTATTTCACACTTCTTTAAGCTCTTCATATTTTTCACACCTTTTCAGGCTCTTCATATTTTTGATCACTGTTTCATGCTCCTCCCATTTTTCAGACCGTTTGATGCTCCTCATATATTTGACAACTTTTGAAGCTCTTCATATTTTTCACACCTTTTCAGGCTCTTCATATTTTTGATCACTGTTTCATGCTTCTCCTATTTTTCAGACCGTTTCATGCTCCTCATATTTTTCACACCTTTTGAAGCTCTTTATATTTTTCACACCTTTTCAGGCTCTTAATGTTTTCAACACCGCTTCATGCCCCTCCTAATTTTCAGACCGTTTCATGCTCACCTCATTTTTGACACCTTTTGAAGCTCTTCATATTTTTCACAACTTTTCAGGCTCTTCATGTTTTTCAACACCGTTTCATGATCCTCCTATGTTTCGTACCATTTCATGCTCCTCATATATTTGACACCTTTTGAAGCTCTTCATATATTTCACGCCTTTTCAGGCTCTTCATGGTTTTCAACACGACCTCATGCTCCTCATATTTTTAAGACCGTTTCATGCTCCTCATAATTTTGACACGTTTAGAAGCTCTTCATATTTTTCACACCTTTTAAGCTCTTGATATATTTCACACCTTTTCAGCCTCTTCATGTTTTTCAACACCGCTTCATGCTCCTCCTGTTTTTCAGACCGTTTCTTGCTCCTCATAATTTTCACACCGTTTGAAGCTCTTCGTATTTTTCACACCTTTTGAAGCTCTTCCAATTTTTCACACCATTTCAGGCTCTTCATGTTTTTCAACACCGTTTCATGATCCTCCTATTTTTCGGACCATTTCATGCTCCTCATATATTTGACACCTTTTGAAGCTCTTCATATATTTCACGCCTTTTCAGGCTCTTCATGGTTTTCAACAAGACCTCATGCTCCTCATATTTTTAAGACCGTTTCATGCTCCTCATAATTTTGACACGTTTAGAAGCTCTTCATATTTTTCACACCTTTTGAAGCTCTTGATATATTTCACACCTTTTCAGCCTCTTCATGTTTTTCAACACCGCTTCATGCTCCTCCTGTTTTTCAGACCGTTTCTTGCTCCTCATAATTTTCACACCGTTTGAAGCTCTTCGTATTTTTCATACCTTTTGAAGCTCTTCATATTTTTCACACCTTTTCAGCCTCTTCTTGTTTTTCAACACCGCTTCATGCTCCTACTATTTTTCAGACTGTTTCATGCTCCTCATATTTTTGACACCTTTTAAAGCTCTTCATATGTTTCACACCATTTCAGGCTCTTCATGCTTGTCAACACCACTACATGCTCCTCGTATATTTCAGACCGTTTCATACTCATCTCTTTTTTGACACCTTTTGAAGCTCTTCTTATTTTTCACACCTTTTGAAGCTCTTCATGTTCTTCAACACTGCTTCATGCTCCTCCTATTTTTCAGACCACTCATGCTCCTCATATATTTCACATCTTTTGAAGCTCTTCATATTTTTCACACATTTCCAGGCTCTTCATGTTTTTGAATATAGCTTCATGCTCCTCCTATTTTACAGACCTTTTCATTCTCCTCATGTATTTCACACCTTTTGAAACTCTTCCTATTTTTCACAACTTTTTCGGCTCTTCATGTTGTGAAACACCGGTTCATGCTCCTCCTATTTTTTAGACTGATTCATGCTCCTAATATTTTTGACACATTTTGAAGCTCTTCATGTTTTTCAACACGGCTTCATGCTCCTCCTATTTTTCAGACCGTTTCATGCTCCTCATATTTTTGAAACATTTTGAAGCTTTTCATATTTTTCCAACCTTTTCAGGCTCTTCATGTTTTTCAACACTGCTTCTTGCTCCTCCTGTTTTTCAGACCGTTCTTGCTCCTCATATTTTTGACAACTTTTGAAGCTCTTCATTTTTTTCACACATTTTCAGGCTCTTCATGTTTTTCAACACCACTTCATGCTCTTCCTATTTTTCAGAACGTTTAGTGTCCTCATGCATTTCACACATTTTGAAGCTCTTTATGTTTTTCAAACGTTTTCAGGCTCTTCAGGTTTTTGAACACAGTTTCATGCTCCTCCTATTTTTCAGACCGTTTCATGCTCCTCATATATTTGACACCTTTTGAAGCTCTTCAGATTATTCACAGCTTTTCAGGCTCTTCACGTTTTTGAACACCGTTTCATGCTCCTCCTATTTTTCTGACCGTTTCATGCTCATCTCATTTTTGACACATTTTGAAGCTCTTCATATTTTTAACACCTTTGAAGCTCTTCATATTTTTGACACGTTTTCAGGCTCTTCATGTTTTTCAACACCGTTTCATGCACCTCCTATATTACAGACCGTTTCATGCTCCTCATATTTTTGACACGTTTTGAAGCTCTTCATATTTTTCACACCTTTTCAGGCTCTTCATGTTTTTCAACACCGCTTCATGCTCCTCCTATTTTTCAGACCGTTTCATGCTCCTCCTATTTTTCAGACCGTTTCATGCTCCTCCTATTTTTTAGACCGTTGCATACTCATCTAATTTTTGAAACCTTTAGAAGCTCTTCATATTTTTCACAGCTTTTCAGTCTCTTCATGTATTGAACGCCGTTTCATGCTCCTCCTAGTTTTCAGACCGTTTCATGCTCCTCCTGTATTTGACACATTTTGAAGCTCTTCATATATTTCACACCTTTTCAGGCTCTTCATGTTTTTCAACACCAGTTCATGTTCCTCCTATTTTTTAGACCGTTTCATGCTCCTCATATTTTTGACAAGTTTTGAGGCTCTTCATGTTTTTGAACAACGCTTCATGCTCCTCATATTTTTCAGACCGTTTCATGCCCCTCAAGTATTTCACACCTTTTGAATCTCTTCATATTTTTCACACCTTTTCATGCTCTTCATGTTTTTCAACACCGCTTCATGCTCCTCCTTTTTTTCACTCATTTCATGCTTCTCATATTTTTGACACCTTTTGAAGCTCTTCATATTTTTCACACCTTTTCATGCTCTTCATATTATTCAAAACAATTTCATGCTCATCCTATTTTTCAGACTGTTTCATGCTAATCATAGTTTTGACACCTTTTGAAGTTCTTCATATTTTTCACACCTTTTCAGGCTCTTCATGTTTTTGAACACAGTTTCATGCTCCTCCTATTTTTCAGACTGTTTCATGCTCCTCATATTTTTGACAACTTTTGAAGCTCTTCATATTTTTCACACCTTTTTATGCTCTTCCTGTTTTTCAGAACCGTTTCATTCTCATCCTATTTTTCAGAATGTTTCATGCTCCTCATATTTTTGACAACTTTTGAATCTCTTCATATTATTTACACCTTATAAGGTCTTCATCTTTTAACCACCGCTTCATGCTCCTTCTATTTTTCCGACCTTTTCATGCGCCTCATATTTTTGACACCGTTTGAAGCTCTTCATATTTTTTAAAGCTTTTCAGGATCTTCATGTTTTTAAACACTGCTTCTTGCTCCTCCTATTTTTCAGACTGTTTCATGCTCCTCATATTTTTGACACCTTTTGAAGCTCTTCATATTTTTCACACCTTTTCAGGCTCTTCATGTTTTTCAGCACCGCTTCATGCTCCTCCTATTTTTCAGTCATTTCATGCTTCTCATATTTTTGACACCTTTTGAAGTTCTTCATATTTTTCACCCCTTTTCATGCTCTTCATGTATTTGACCACCGCTTCATGCTCCTCCTATTTTTCAGACCGTTTCATGCTCCTCATATTTTTGACACTTTTTGAAGGTCTTCGTATTTTTTACACCTTTTCATGCTCTTCATCTTTTTCAAAACAGTTTCATTCTCATCCTAATTTTCAGACTGTTTCTTGCTCCTCATATTTTTGACAACTTTTGAAGCTCTTCATATTTTTCACACCTTTTCAGGCTCTTCATGTTTTTCAACACCGCTTTGTGCTCCTCCTATTTTTCAGTCATTTCATGCTTCTCATATTTTTGACACCTTTTGAAGCTCTTCATATTTTTCACACATTTTCATTCTCTTCATCTTCTTCAAAACCATTTCATGCTCATCATATTTTGCAGACTGTTTCATGATCCTCATATTTTTGGCACATTTGAATCTCTTCATATTTTTCACACCTTCTCATGCTCTTCATCTCCTTCAAAACCATTTCATGCTCATCCTATTTTTCAGACTGTTTCATGCTCCTCATATTTTTGACACTTTTTGAAGCTCTTCATATTTTTCACACCGTTTCAGGTTCTTCATATTTCTCATCAAAGCTTCAGGCTCCTCCTATTTTTCAGACCGTTTCATGCTCCTCATATTTTTGACACCTTTTGAAGCTCTTCATATATTTCACACCTTTTCAGGATTTCATGTTTTTCAACACCGCTTCATGCTGCTTCTATTTTCATACCGTTTCATGCTTCTCATATTTTTGATAACTTTTGAACCTCTTCATAATTTTCACACGTTTTCTTGCTCTTCATCTTTTTCAAAACAGGTTCATTCTCATCCTAATTTTCAGACTGTGTCATGCTCCTCATATTTTTGACAAATTTTGAAGCTCTTCATATTTTTCACACATTTTCAGGATCTTCATGTTTTTAAACACCGCTTCATGCTCTTCCTATTTTTCAGAGCTTTTCATTCACCTCATATTTTTGACACTTTTTGAAGCTCTTCCTATTTTTCACAATTTTTCAGGCTCTTCATATTTTTGAACACTGCTTCATGCACCTCCGATATTTCACACCGTTTCAGATTCCTCATATTTTTGACACCTTTTGAAGCTCTTCATATATTTCACACCTTGTCTGGCTCTTCATGTTTTTCAACACCGCTTCATGCTCCTCCTCTTTTTCAGACCGTTTCATGCTCCTCATATTTTTGGCACGTTTTGAAGCTCTTCATATTTTTCACACCTTTTCATGCTCTTCATCTTTTTCAAAACCGTATCAATCTCATGCTCTTTTTCAGACTGTTTCATGCTCCTCATATTTTTGACACCTTTTGAAGCTCTTCATATTTTACACACCTTTTCAGGATCTTCATGTTTTTAAACACCGCTTCATGCTCCTCCTATTTTTCAGACCGTTACATTCTCCTCATTTATGTGACACCTTTTGAAGCTCTTCATATTTTTCACACCTTTTCATGCTCTTCATGTTTTTCAACACCGCTTCATGCTCCTCCTTTTTTTCAGTCATTTCATGCTTCTCATATTTTTTACACCTTTTGAAGCTCTTCATATTTTTCACACCTTTTCATGCTCTTCATCTTTTTCAAAACCGTTCCATGCTCATCTTATTTTTCAGACTGTTTCATGCTTCTAATATCTTTGACACCTTTTGAAGCTCTACATATTTTTCACACCTTTTCATGCTCTTCATGTTTTTCAACACCGCTTCATGCTCATCCTATTTTTCAGACCGTTTCATGCTCCTCATATTTTTGACACCTTTTGAAGCTCTTCATATTTTTCACACCTTTTCATGCTCTTCATCTTTTTCAAAACCGTTTCATGCTCATCCTTTTTTTCAGACTGTTTCATGCTCCTCATATTTTTGACACCTTTTGAAGCTCTTCATATTTTTCACACCTTTTCAGGATATTCATGTTTTTAAACAATGCTTCATGCTCCTCCTATTTTTCAGACCGTTACATGCTCCTCATATACGTGACACCTTTTGAAGCTCTTCATATTTTTCACACCCAAAGGCTCTTCATGTTTTTCAACACCGCTTCATGCTCCTCCTATTTTTCAGACTGTTTCATGCTCCTCAAATTTTGGCACCTTTTGAAGCTCTTCATATTTTTCACACCTTTTCATGCTCTTCATCTTTTTCAAAACCGTATCATGCTCATGGTGTTTTTCAGACTGTTTCATGCTCCTCATATTTTTGACACCTTTTGAAGCTCTTCATATTTTTCACACCTTTTCAGGAAATCATGTTTTTAAACACCGCTTCATGCTCCTCCTATTTTTCAGACCGTTATATGCTCCTCATATATGTGACACCTTTTGAAGCTCTTCATATTTTTCACACCTTTTCATGCTCTTCATGTTTTTCAACACCGCTTCATGCTCCTCCTTTTTTTCACTAATTTCATGCTTCTCATATTTTTGACACCTTTTGAAGCTCTTCATATTTTTCACACCTTTTCATGCTCTTCATATTCTTCAAAACCATTTCATGCTCATCCTATTTTTCAGACTGTTTCATGCTCCTCATATTTTTGACACCTTTTGAAGCTCTTCATATTTTCACACCTTTTCAGGCGCCTCATGTTTTTCAACACTGCTTCATGCTCCTCCTTTTTTTCAGTCATTTCATAGTTCTCATATTTTTGACACCTTTTGAAGCTCTTCATATTTTTCACACCTTTTTATGCTGTTCATCTTTTTCAAAACCGAATCTTGCTCATGGTATTTTTCAGACTGTTTCATGCTCCTCATATTTTTGACACCTTTTGAAGCTCTTCATATATTTCACACCTATTCAGGCTCTTCATGTTTTTCAAAACCGCTTCATGCTCCTCCTATTTTTCAGACGGTTTCATGCTCCTCATATTTTTGACACCTTTTGAAGCTCTTCATATTTTTAACACCTTTTCAGGCTCTTTCTGTTTTTGATGACCGCTTCATGCTCCACCTATTTTTCAGTCGTTTCATGCTTTTCATATATATGACACCTTTTGAAGCTCTTCATATTTTTCACACCTTTTCGGGCTCTTCATGTATTTGACCACCGCTTCATGCTCTTCCTATTTTTCAGACCGTTTCATGCTCCTCCTATTTTTGACACCTTTTGAAGCTCTTCGTATTTTTCACAAGTTTTCAGGTTCTTCATGTTTTTCAACACCACGTCATGCTTATCCTATTTTTCAGACTGTTTCATGCTCCTCATATATTTGACACCTTTTGAAGCTCTTCACATATTTCAAACAATTTCAGGATCTTCATCTTTTTCAAAACCATTTCATTCTCCTCCTATTTTTCAGACCGTTTCATGCTCCACATATTTTTGTCACATTTTGAAGATCTTCATATTTTTCACACCTTTTCAGGATCTTCATGTTTTTAAACACCGCATCATGCTCTTCCTATTTTTCAAAGCTTTTCATTCTCCTTATATTTTTGACACTTTTTGAAGCTCTTCATATTTTTCAAAATTTTTCAGGCTCTTCATGTTTTTGAACACCGCTTCATGCACCTCCTATTTTTCAGACCCTTTCAGATTCCTCATATTTTTGACACCTTTTGAAGCTCTTCATATTTTTCACACCTTGTCAGGCTCTTCATGTTTTTCAACACCGCTTTGTGCTCCTCCTATTTATCAGTCATTTCATGCTTCTCATATTTTTGACACCTTTTGAAGGTCTTCATATTTTTCACACATTTTCATTCTCTTCATCTTCTTCAAAGCCATTTCATGCTCATCCTATTTTGCAGACTGTTTCATGCTCCTCATATTTTTGGCACATTTGAATCTCTTCATATTTTTCACACCTTCTCATGCTCTTCATCTTCTTCAAAACCATTTCATGCTCACCTTTTTTTCAGACTGTTTCATGCTCCTCATATTTTTGACATTTTTTGAAGCTCTTCATATTTTTCACACCGTTTCAGGCTCTTCATGTTTCTCATCAAAGCTTAAGGCTCCTCGTATTTTTCAGACCGTTTCATGCTCATATTTTTGACACCTTTTGAAGCTCTTCATATTTTTCACACCTTTTCATGCTCTTCATCTTTTTCAAAACCGTATCATGCTCATCTTATTTTTCAGACTGTTTCATGCTCCTCATATTTTTGACACCTTTTGAAGCTCTTCATATTTTTCACACCTTTTCAGGATCTTCATGTTTTTAAACAATGCTTCATGCTCCTCCTATTTTTCAGACCGTTACATGCTCCACATATATGTGACACCTTTTGAAGCTCTTCATATTTTTCACACCTTTTTATGCTGTTCATTTTTTTCAAAACCGTATCTTGCTCATGGTATTTTTCAGACTGTTTCATGCTCCTCATATTTTTGACACCTTTTGTAGCTCTTCATATATTTCACACCTTTTCAGGCTCTTCATGATTTTCACACGTTTTCAGGCTCTTCATGTTTTTGAACACGGTTTCATGCTCCTCCTAGTTTTCAGACCGTTTCATGCTCCTCATATTTTTGACACATTTTGAAGCTCTTCATATTTTTCACACCTTTTCAGGCTCTTCATGTTTTTGAGGACAGCTTCAAGCTCCATCTATTTTTCAGACCGTTTCCTTCTCCTCATGTATTTCAAACCCTTTGAAGCTCTTCATATTATTCACACCTTTTCAGGCTCTTCATGTTTTTGAACACCGTTTCATGCTTCTCCTATTTTTCAGACCGTTTCATGCTCCTCATAATTTTGACACCTGTTGATGCTCTTCATATTTTTCACACCTTTTCAGGCTCTTCAGGTTTTGAATACCGCTTCATGCTCCTCCTATTTTTCAGACCGTTTCATGCTCCTCATGTATTTCACACCTTTTGAAGCTCTTCATATTTTTCACACCTTTACAGGCTCTTCATGTTTTTCAACACCGCTTCATGTTCCTCCTATTATTCAGACCGTTTCATGCTCATCTCATTTTTGAAACCTTTTGAAGCTCCTCATATATTTCACACCTTTTCAGGCTGTTCATGATTTTCAACACCACTTCATGTTCCTCCTATCATTCAGACCGTTTCATGCTCATCTCATTTTTAACACCTTTTGAAGCTCTTCAAATTTTTCACACCTTTTGAAGCTCTTCATATTTTTCACACCTTTTCAGTCTCTTCATGTTTTTGAACACAGCTTCATGCTCCTCCTATTTTTCAGACCGTTTCTTGCTCCTCATATTTTTGACATTTTTTGAAGCTCTTCATGTATTTCACACCTTTTCAGGCTCTTCATGTTTTTCAACACGAGTTCATGTTCCTCCTATTTTTCAGACCGTTTCATGCTCCTCATATTTTTGACAAGTTTTGAGGCTCTTCATATTTTTGACCAACGCTTCATGCTCCTCATATTTTTCAGACCGTTTCATGCTCCTCATGTATTTCACACCTTTTGAATCTCTTCATATTTTTCACACCTTTTCATGCTCTTCATGTTTTTCAACACCGCTTCATGCTCCTCCTTTTTTTCACTCATTTCATGCTTCTCATATTTTTGACACCTTTTGAAGCTCTTCATATTTTTCACACCTTTTCATGCTCTTCATATTATTCAAAACAATTTCATGCTCATCCTATTTTTCAGACTGTTTCATGCTAATCATCGATTTGACACCTTTTGAAGTTCTTCATATTTTTCACACCTTTTCAGGCTCTTCATGTTTTTGAACACAGTTTCATGCTCCTCCTATTTTTCAGACTGTTTCATGCTCCTCATATTTTTGACAACTTTTGAAGCTCTTCATATTTTTCACACCTTTTTATGCTCTTCCTGTTTTTCAGAACCGTTTCATTCTCATCCTATTTTTCAGAATGTTTCATGCTCCTCATATTTTTGACAACTTTTGAATCTCTTCATATTATTTACACCTTTTAAAGTCTTCATCTTTTAACCACCGCTTCATGCTCCTCCTATTTTTCCGACCTTTTCATGCGCCTCATATTTTTGACACCGTTTGAAGCTCTTCATATATTTCAAACAATTTCAGGATCTTCATCTTTTTCATAACCGTTTCATTCTCCTCCGATTTCTCAGACCGTTTCATGCTCCACATATTTTTGACATCTTTTGAAGCTCTTCATATTTTTCACACCTTTTCAGGATCTTCATGTTTTTAAACACCGCTTCATGCTCTTCCTATTTTTCAGAGCTTTTCATTCTCCTCCCATTTTTGACACTTTTTGAAGCTCTTCCTATTTTTCTCAATTTTTCAGGCTCTTCATATTTTTGAACACTGCTTAATGCACCTCCTATTTTTCACACCGTTTCAGATTCCTCATATTTTTGACACCTTTTGAAGCTCTTCATATTTTTCACACCTTTTCATGCTCTTCATGTTTTTGAACACTTCTTCATGCTCTTCCTATTTGTCAGACCGTTTCATGCTCCTCATATTTTGACACCTTTTGAAGCTCTTCATGATTTTCACACCTTTTCAGGCTCTTCATGTTTTTCAACACCACTTCATGCTCCTCCTATATTTCAGACCGTTTCATGCTCCTCATATTTTTGACACCTTTTGAAGCTCTTCCTGATTTTCACACATTTTCAGGCTCCTCATGTTTTTGAACACCGCTTCATGCTCCTCCTATTTTTCAGACCGTTACATGCTCCTCATAATTTTGACACCTTTAGAAAGTCTTCATATATTTCACACCTTTCAGGCTCTTCATGTTTTTGAACACCGCTTCATGCTCCTCCTATTTTTCAGAGCGTTACATGCTCCTCATATTTTTGACACCTTTAGAAAGTCTTCATATATTTCACACCTTTTAGGCTCTTCATGTTTTTGAACACCTCTTCATGCTCCTCCTATTTTTCAGACAGTTAAATACTCCTCATATTTTTGACACCTTTAGAAAGTCTTCATATATTTCACACCTTTTCAGGCTCTTCATGATTTTAACACCACTTCATGCTCCTCCTATTTTTCAGACCATTTCCTGCTCATCGATTTTTGACACCTTTTGAAGCTCTTCATATTTTTCACACCTTTTGAAGCTCTTAATATTTTTCACACGTTTTCAGGCTCTTCACGTTTTTCAACACCGCTTCATGCTCCTCCTATTTTTCAGACCGTTCCATGCTCCTCATATATTTGACACGTTTTGAAGCTCTTCATATTTTTCACACCTTTTCAGGATCTTCATGTTTTTCAACACCACTTCATGTTCTTCCTATTTTTCAGATCGTTTCATGCTCCTCATATTTTTGACACCTTTAGAAGCTCTTCATATTTTTCACACCTTTTCAGGCTCTTCATGTTTTTTAACACCGCTTCATGCTCCTCCTATTGTTCAGACCGTTTAATCCTCCTCATATTTTTGACACCTTTAGAAGCTCTTCATATTTTTCACACCTTTTCAGGCTCTTCAGGTTTTTCAACACCACTTCATGTTCCTCCTATTTTTCAGACCGTTTCATGCTGATCTAATTTTTGACACCTTTTGAAGCTCTTCATATATTTCACACCTTTTGAAGCTCTTCAAATTTTGCACATTTTTGAAGCTCTTCATATTTTTCACACGTTTTCAGGCTCTTCATGTTTTTCAACACCGCTTCATGCTCCTCCTCTTTTTCAGACCGTTTATTGCTCCTCATATTTTTGACACCTTTTGAAGCTCTTCATATTTCTCACACCTTTTCATGTTCTTCATGTTTTTCAACACCACTTCATGCTGCTTCTATTTTTCAGACCGTTTCATGCTCCTCATATTTTTCACATCTTTTGAAGCTCTTCATGTTTTTCACACCTTTTGAAGCTCTTCATATTTTTCACACCTTTTCAGGCTCTCATGTTTTTCATCACCGTTTCATGCTGCTTCTGTTTTTCAGACCGTTTCATGCTCCTCATATTTTTCACACCTTTTGAAGCTCTTCATATTTTTCACACCTTTTCAAGCTCTTCATGTTTTTCAACACCGTTTCATGCTGCTTCTATTTTTCAGACCGTTTCATGCTCCTCATATTTTTGACACCTTTTGAAGCTCTTCATATTTTTCACACTTTTCAGGCTCTTAATGTTTTTCAACACAACATAATGCTCCTCCTATTTTTCAGACTGTTTCATGCACCTCATATTTTTGATACCTTTAGAAGCTCTTCATATTTTTCACACCTTTTCAGGCTCTTCTAGTTTTTCAACACCACTTCATGCTCCTCCAATTTCTCAGACCGTTTCATGCTCCTCATATTTTTGAAACATTTAGAAGGTATTCATATTTTTCACACCTTTTCAGGCTCTTCATTTTTCAACACCACTTCATGCTCCTCCTAATTTTTAGACCGTTTCATGCTCATCTCAGTTTTGAAACGTTTTGAAGCTCTTCATATTTTCACACCTTTTGAAGCTCTTCATATTTTTCACAACTTTTCAGGCTCTTCTTGTATTTGAACACCGGTTCATGTTCCTCCTATATTTCAGGCCGTTTAATGCTCCTCATGTATTTCACACCTTTTGAAGCTCTTCATATTTTTCACACCTTTTCAGGCTCTTCATATTTTTATACACCACTTCATGCTTCTCCTATTTTCCAGCCAGTTTCATGCTCCTCATATATGTGACACCTTTTGAAGCTCTTCATATTTTTCACACCTTTTCAGGCTCTTCATGTTTTCCACACCGTTTCATGATCCTCCTATTTTTTAGACCGTTTCATGCTCCTCATGTATTTCACACCTTTTGAAGCTCTTCATATTTTTCACTCCTTTTCAGGCTCTTCATGTTTTTCAACACCCCTTCATGCTCCTCCTATTTTTTAAACCGTTTCATGCTCCTCATATTTTTGACACCTTTAGAAGCTCTTCATATTTTTCAAACCTTTTCAGAATCTTCATGTTTTTCCACTCAGCTTCATGAACATCCTATTTTTCAGACCGTTTCATTCTGCTCATATATTTGACAGCTTTTGAAGCTCTTCATATATTTCACACCTTTTCAGTCTCTTCTTTTTTTTTCAACACCACTTCATGCTCCTCCAATTTCTCAGACCGTTTCATGCTCCTCATATTTTTGAAACATTTAGAAGGTATTCATATTTTTCACACCTTTTCAGTCTCTTCTTTTTTTTTCAACACCACCTCATGCTTCTCTTAATTTTCAGACGTTTCATGCTCCTCATGTATTTCACACCTTTTGAAGCTCTTCATATTTTTCACACCTTTTCATGCTCTTCATGTTTTTCAACACAGTTTCATGCTACTTCTATTTTTCAGACCGTTTCATGCTCCTCATATTTTTCACACCTTTTGAAGCTCTTCATATTTTTCACACCTTTTCAAGCTCTTCATGTTTTTCAACACCGTTTCATGCTGCTTCTATTTTTCAGACCGTTTCATGCTCCTCATATTTTTGACACCTTTTGAAGCTCTTCATATTTTTCAAACCTTTTCAGGTTCTTCAAGTTTTTCAACACCGTTTCATGCTCCTCGTATTTTTCAGACCGTTTCATGCTCCTCATATTTTTGACACCTTTTGAAGCTCTTCCTATTTTCCACACCTTTTCAGCCTCTTCATGTTTTAGAACACAGCTTCATGCTCCTCTTATTTTTCAGACTGTTTCATGCCCCTCATATTTTTGACACCTTTTGAAGCTCTTCATATTTTTCACACCTTTTCAGGCTCTTCATGTTTTTCAACACTGCTTCATGCTCCTCCTACTTTTCAGACCGTTTCATGCTCCTCCTATTTTTCAGACCGTTTTATGCTCCTCATATTTTTGACACCTTTTGAAGCTCTTCATATTTTTCACACCTTTTCAGGCTATTCATGTTTTTCAACACCACTTCATGCTCCTCCTATTTTTCAGACCGTTTCATGCTCCTCAAATTTTTGACATCTTTTGAGGCTGTTCATATTTTTCACTCCTTTTCAGGCACTTCATGTTTTTGAACACCATTTCATGCTCCTCCTATTTTTCAGACCGTTTCATGCTCTTCATATTTTAGACACCTTTTGAGGCTCTTCATGTTTTTAACATCTTTTCAGGCTCTTCATGTTTTTCAACACTGCCTCATGCTCCTCGTGTTTTTCAGACCATTTCATGCTCCTCATATTTTTGACATCTTTTGAGGCTGTTCATATTTTTCACTCCTTTTCAGGCACTTCTTGTTTTTGAACACCGTTTCATGCTCCTCCTATTTTTCAGACCGTTTCATGCTCTTCATATTTTAGACACCTTTTGAGGCTCTTCATATTTTTCATACCTTTTCAGGCTCTCCATATTTTTGAACACCGCTTCGTGCTCCTCCTAATTTTGAGACGGTTTCATGCTCCTCATATTTATGACACATTTTGAAGCTCTTCATATTATTCACACCTTTTCATGCTCTTCATGTTTCTAAAACCGTTTCATGCTTTTCCTATTTTTCAGACCATTTAATGCTCCTCATATTTTTCACACCTTTTGAATCTCTTTGTATTTGTCACACCTTTTCAGGCTCTTCATGTTTTTCACACCTTTTCAGGCTCTCATGTTTTTCAATACCGTTTCATGCTCCTCCTATTTTTCCTACCGTTTCATGCTCCTCCTATTTTTCAGACCGTTTCATGCTCCTCATATTTTTGACAATTTTGGAAGCTCTTCATATTTTTCACACCTTTTCAGGCTCTTCATGTTTTTCAACACCGCTATATGCTCCTACTAAATTTCAGACTGTTTCATGCTCCTCATGTATTTCACACCTTTTGAAGCTCTTCATATTTTTCACAATTTGAAGTTCTTCATATTTTTCATATTTTTGAAGCTCTTCATATTTTCACACGTTTTCAGACTCTTCATGTTTTTCAATACCGCTTCATGCTCCTGAAATTTTTCAGACCGTTTCATGCTCCTCATATTTTTGACACCTTTTGAAGCTCTTCATATTTCTCACACCTTTTCAGGCTCTTGATGTTATTCAACACCACTTCATGCTCCTCGTATTTTTCAGACCATTTTATGCTCATCTCATTGTTGACACCTTTTGAAGGTTTTCATATTTTTCACACCTTTTCAGGCTCTTCATGTTTTTGAACAGCGCTTCATGCTCCTCCTATTTTTCAGACCGTTTCATTCTCCTCATATTTTTCGCACCTTTTGAAGCTCTTCATATTTTTCTCACCTTTTCAGGCTCTTCATGTTTTAGAACACCGCTTCATGCTCCTCCTATTTTTCAGACCGTTTAATGCTCCTCATGTATTTCACACCTTTTGAAGCTCTTCATATTTTTCACACCTTTTCAGGCTCTTCATGTTTTGGAACACCGTTTCTTGCTCCTCCGATTTTTCAGACCGTTTCATGCTCCTCATATATTTGACACCTTTTGAAGCTCTTCATATTTTTCACACCTTTTCAGGCTCTTCCATTTTTTCAACACCGCTTCATGCTCCTCCTATTTTTCAGACCGTTTCATGCTCCTCATATTTTTGACACCTTGTGAAGGTCTTCATATTTTTCACACCTTTTCATGCTCTTCATGTTTTTTCAACACCGTTTCATGCTCCTCCTATTTTTCAGACCATTTCATGCTTCTCAAATTTTGACACCGTTTGAAAATCTTCATATTTTTCACACCTTTTCATGTTCATCATGTTTTTCAACACAGTTTCACACTCCTTTTATTTTTGACACGTTTTGAAGCTCTGCATATTTTTCACACCATTTCAGGATCTTCATGTTTTTCAACACCGCTTCATGCTCCTCCTAATTTTCAGACCGTTTCATGCTCCTCATATTTTGACACATTTTGAAGCTCTTCATATGTTTCACACCTTTTCAGGCTCTTCTTATTTTTCAACACGGCTTCATGCTCCTCCTATTTTTCAGACCGTTTCATGCTCCTCATATTTTTCACACCTTTTGAAGCTCTTCATATTTTTCACACCTTTTCAGGCTCTTCATGTTTTTGAACACCGCTTCAAGCTCCTCCTATTTTTCACACGTTTTGAATCTCTTCATATTTTTTCACAACTTTTCGGACTCTTCATGTTTTTGAACACTGCTTCATGCTCCTCCTATATTTCATACTGTTTCTTGCTTCTCTTGTATTTCACACCTTTTGAAGCTCTTCATATTTTTCACACCTTTTCAGGCTCTTCATGTGTTTGAACACCGCTTCATGCTCCTCTTCTTTTTCAGACAGTTTCATGCTCCTCATATTTTTCACACCTTTTGAAGCTCTTCATATTTTTCACACCTTTTCAGCCTCTTCATGTTTTTGAACTCCGCCTCATGCTCCTCCTATTTTGTCTACTGTATCATGCTCCTCATATTTTTCACACCTTTTGAAGCTGTTCATATTTTTCTCACCATTTCAGGCTCTTCATGTTTTTCCACACCACTTCATGCTTCTCCTATTTTTCAGACCGTTTCATGCTCCTCATGTATTTCACACCTTTGGAAGCTCTGCATATTTTTCATACCTTTTCAGGCTCTTCATGTTTTTGAACACCACTTCATGCTCCTCTTATTTTTCAGACAGTTTCATACTCCTCATATTTTTGACACCTTTTGAAACTCGTCATATTTTTCACACCTTTTCAGGCTCTTCATGTGTTTCAACACCAATTCATGCTCCTCCTTTTTTGCAGACCGTTTCATGCTCCTCATATTTTTGACACCTTTTGAAGCTCTTCATATTTGTCACACCTTTTCAGGCTGTTCATGTTTTTCAACACCGCTTCATGCTTCTCCTATTTTTCAGACCGTTTCATGCTCCTCATGTATTTCACACTTTTGGAAGCTCTTCATATTTTTCACACCTTTTCAGGCTCTTCATGTTTTTGAACACCGCTTCATGCTCCTCCTATTTTTCACACGTTTTGAATCTCTTCATATTTTTTCACACCTTTTCAGGCTCTTCATGTTTTTGAACACTGCTTCATGCTCCTCCTATTTTTCAGACCGTATAATGCTCCTCATGTATTTGACAACTTTTGAAGCTCTTCATATTTTTCACACTTTTTCAGGCTCTTCATTATTCTGAACATCACTTCTTGCTCCTCCTATTTTTTAGACCGTTTCATGCTCCTCATATTTCTGACACCTTTTGAAGCTCTTCATATTTTTCACACCTTTTCAGCTCTTCATGTTTTTGAACACCGCTTCATGCTCCTCCTATTTTTCAGACCGTTTCATGCTCCTCATATTTTTGACACCTTTTGAAGCTCTTCGTATTTTTTACACCTTTTCAGGCTTTTAATGTTTTTCAACACCGCTTCATACTCCTCCTATTTTTCAGACCGTTTCATGCTCCTCATATTTTTGACACCTTTTGAATCTCTTCATATATTTCACACCTTTTCAGGCTCTTCATGTTTTTGAACACCACTTCATGTTCCTCCTATTTTTCAGACCGTTTCATGCTTCTCATGTGTTTCACACATTTTGAAGCTCTTCATATTTTTCACACCTCTTGAAGTTCTTCGTATTTTTCACACCTTTTCAGGCTCTTCATGTTTTTCAACACCGCTTCATGCTCCTCCTATTTTTCAGACCATTTCATGCTCCTCATATTTTTGACAGTTTTTGAGGCTCTTCATATTTTTCACACGTTTTCAGGCTCTTCATGTTTTTCAACATCATTTCATGGTCCTCCTATTTTTCAGACCGTTTCATGTTCCTCATATTTTTGACAAATTTTGAAGCTCTTCATATTTTTCACACCTTTTCAGGCTCTTCATATTTTTCAACACCGCTTCATGCACCTCCTATTTTCAGTCCGTTTCTTTCTCCTCATACTTTTGACACATTTTGAAGCTCTTCATATTTTTCACACCTTTTCAGGCTCTTCATGTTTTTCAACACAGCTTCACGCTCCTTCAATTTTTCAGATCGTTTCATGCTCCTTATGTATTTCACATCTTTTGAAGCTCTTCATACTGTTCGCACCTTTTCAGGTTCTTCATGTTTTTCCACACCACTTCATGCTTCTCCTATTTTTCAGACCCTTTCATTCTCCTCTTATTTTTCACACCTTTTGAACCTCTTCATATTTTTCACACCTTTTCAGGCTCTCATATATTTTAACACAGCTTCATGCTCCTCCTACTTTTCAGACCTTTTCATGTTCCTCATATTTTTGATACCTTTTGAAGCTCTTCATATTTTTCACATCTTTATAGGCTCTTCATAATTTTCAACACGACTTCATGCTCCTCTATTTTTCAGACCTTTTCATGTTCCTCATTTTTTTGACACCTTTTGAAGCTCTTCATATTTTTCACATCTTTTCAGTCTCTTCATATTTTTCAACACCACTTCATGCTCCTCTATTTTTCAGATGGTATCATGCTCTTCTTATTTTTGACACCTTTTGAAGCTCCTCATATATTTCACACCTTTTCAGTCTCTTCATATTTTTCAACACCACTTCATGCTCCTCCTATTTTTCAGACCGTTTCAGGCTCCTCATATTTTGACACCTTTTGAAGCTACTCATATTTTTCACACCTTTTGAAGCTCTTCATATATTTTACACCTTTTCAGGCACTTCAGGATTTTCAACACCACTTCATGCTCCTCCTATCGTTCAGACCGTTTCATGCTTCTCATATTTTTCACACATTTTGAAGTTCTTCATATTTTTCACACCTTTTCAGTCTCTTCATGTTTTTGAACACCACTTCATGCTCGTCCTATTTTTCAGCCCGTTTCATGCTCATCACTTTTTTGACAGCTTTTGAAACTCTTCATATTTTTCACACATTTTCAGGCTCTTCATGTTTTTCCACAGCGCTTCATGCTCCTCCTATTTTTCAGATCGGTTCATGCTCCTCATATTTTGACACCTATTGAAGCTCTTCATATTTTTCACACGTTTTCAGGCTCTTCATGTTTTTTAACACCGGTTCATGCTCCTCCTATTTTTCAGACCGTTTCATGCTCCTCATATTTTTCACACCTTTTGAAGTTCTTCATATTTTTCACACCTTTTCAGGCTCTTCATGTTTTTCAACATGGCTTCGTGGTCCTCCTATTTTTCAGACCGTTTCATGCTCCTCATGTATTTCACACATTTTGAAGCTCTTCATATTTTTCACACCTTTTCAGGCTCTTCATGTTTTTCAACACCCCTTCATGTTCCTCCTATTTTTCAAACCGTTTGATGCTCCTCATATTTTTGACACCTTTTGAAGCTCTTCATATTTTTCACACCTTTTGAAGCTCTTCGTATTTTTCACACCTTTTCAGGCTCTTCATGTTTTTCAACACCACTTCATGTTCCTCCTATTTTTCAAACCGTTTGATGCTCCTCATATTTTTGACACCTTTTGAAGCTCTTCATATTTTTCACACCTTTTGAAGCTCTTCGTATTTTTCACACCTTTTGAAGCTCTTCATATTTCTCACATGTTTGAAGCTCTTCATATTTCTCACACCTTTTCAGGCTCTTAATGTTTTCAACACCGCTTCATGCCCCTCCTAATTTTCAGACCGTTTCATGCTCACCTCATTTTTGACACCTTTTGAAGCTTTTCATATTTTTCACACCTTTTCAAGCTCTTCATGTTTTTGAACACCGCTTGATGCTCCACCTATTTTTCAGACCGTTTCATGCTCCTCATGTATTTCACACCTTTTGAAGTTCTTCATATTTTTCACACCTTTTCAGGCTCTTCATGTTTTTCCACACCACTTCATGCTTCTCCTATTTTTCAGCCCGTTTCATGCTCCTCATGTATTTCACACTTCTTTAAGCTCTTCATATTTTTCACACCTTTTCAGGCTCTTCATATTTTTGATCACTGTTTCATGCTCCTCCCATTTTTCAGACCGTTTGATGCTCCTCATATATTTGACAACTTTTGAAGCTCTTCATATTTTTCACACCTTTTCAGGCTCTTCATATTTTTGATCACTGTTTCATGCTTCTCCTATTTTTCAGACCGTTTCATGCTCCTCATATTTTTCACACCTTTTGAAGCTCTTCATATTTTTCACACCTTTTCATGCTCTTCATGTTTTTCAACACCGCTTCATGCTCCTGCTATTTTTCAGACCGTTTCATGCTCCTCATATATATGACACCTTTTGAAGCTCTTCATATTTTTCACAACTTTTCAGGCTCTTCATGTTTTTCAACACCGTTTCATGATCCTCCTATGTTTCGTACCATTTCATGCTCCTCATATATTTGACACCTTTTGAAGCTCTTCATATATTTCACGCCTTTTCAGGCTCTTCATGGTTTTCAACACGACCTCATGCTCCTCATATTTTTAAGACCGTTTCATGCTCCTCATAATTTTGACACGTTTAGAAGCTCTTCATATTTTTCACACCTTTTAAGCTCTTGATATATTTCACACCTTTTCAGCCTCTTCATGTTTTTCAACACCGCTTCATGCTCCTCCTGTTTTTCAGACCGTTTCTTGCTCCTCATAATTTTCACACCGTTTGAAGCTCTTCGTATTTTTCACACCTTTTGAAGCTCTTCCTATTTTTCACACCATTTCAGGCTCTTCATGTTTTTCAACACCGTTTCATGATCCTCCTATTTTTCGGACCATTTCATGCTCCTCATATATTTGACACCTTTTGAAGCTCTTCATATATTTCACGCCTTTTCAGGCTCTTCATGGTTTTCAACAAGACCTCATGCTCCTCATATTTTTAAGACCGTTTCATGCTCCTCATAATTTTGACACGTTTAGAAGCTCTTCATATTTTTCACACCTTTTGAAGCTCTTGATATATTTCACACCTTTTCAGCCTCTTCATGTTTTTCAACACCGCTTCATGCTCCTCCTGTTTTTCAGACCGTTTCTTGCTCCTCATAATTTTCACACCGTTTGAAGCTCTTCGTATTTTTCATACCTTTTGAAGCTCTTCATATTTTTCACACCTTTTCAGCCTCTTCTTGTTTTTCAACACCGCTTCATGCTCCTACTATTTTTCAGACTGTTTCATGCTCCTCATATTTTTGACACCTTTTAAAGCTCTTCATATGTTTCACACCATTTCAGGCTCTTCATGCTTGTCAACACCACTACATGCTCCTCGTATATTTCAGACCGTTTCATACTCATCTCTTTTTTGACACCTTTTGAAGCTCTTCTTATTTTTCACACCTTTTGAAGCTCTTCATGTTCTTCAACACCGCTTCATGCTCCTCCTATTTTTCAGACCACTCATGCTCCTCATATATTTCACATCTTTTGAAGCTCTTCATATTTTTCACACATTTCCAGGCTCTTCATGTTTTTGAATATAGCTTCATGCTCCTCCTATTTTACAGACCTTTTCATTCTCCTCATGTATTTCACACCTTTTGAAACTCTTCCTATTTTTCACAACTTTTTCGGCTCTTCATGTTGTGAAACACCGGTTCATGCTCCTCCTATTTTTTAGACTGATTCATGCTCCTAATATTTTTGACACATTTTGAAGCTCTTCATGTTTTTCAACACGGCTTCATGCTCCTCCTATTTTTCAGACCGTTTCATGCTCCTCATATTTTTGAAACATTTTGAAGCTTTTCATATTTTTCCAACCTTTTCAGGCTCTTCATGTTTTTCAACACTGCTTCTTGCTCCTCCTGTTTTTCAGACCGTTCTTGCTCCTCATATTTTTGACAACTTTTGAAGCTCTTCATTTTTTTCACACCTTTTCAGGCTCTTCATGTTTTTCAACACCACTTCATGCTCTTCCTATTTTTCAGAACGTTTAGTGTCCTCATGCATTTCACACATTTTGAAGCTCTTTATGTTTTTCAAACGTTTTCAGGCTCTTCAGGTTTTTGAACACAGTTTCATGCTCCTCCTATTTTTCAGACCGTTTTATGCTCCTCATATATTTGACACCTTTTGAAGCTCTTCATATTATTCACAGCTTTTCAGGCTCTTCACGTTTTTGAACACCGTTTCATGCTCCTCCTATTTTTCTGACCGTTTCATGCTCATCTCATTTTTGACACATTTTGAAGCTCTTCATATTTTTAACACCTTTGAAGCTCTTCATATTTTTGACACGTTTTCAGGCTCTTCATGTTTTTCAACACCGTTTCATGCACCTCCTATATTACAGACCGTTTCATGCTCCTCATATTTTTGACACGTTTTGAAGCTCTTCATATTTTTCACACCTTTTCAGGCTCTTCATGTTTTTCAACACCGCTTCATGCTCCTCCTATTTTTCAGACCGTTTCATGCTCCTCCTATTTTTCAGACCGTTTCATGCTCCTCCTATTTTTTAGACCGTTGCATACTCATCTAATTTTTGAAACCTTTAGAAGCTCTTCATATTTTTCACAGCTTTTCAGTCTCTTCATGTATTGAACGCCGTTTCATGCTCCTCCTAGTTTTCAGACCGTTTCATGCTCCTCCTGTATTTGACACATTTTGAAGCTCTTCATATATTTCACACCTTTTCAGGCTCTTCATGTTTTTCAACACCAGTTCATGTTCCTCCTATTTTTCAGACCGTTTCATGCTCCTCATATTTTTGACAAGTTTTGAGGCTCTTCATGTTTTTGAACAACGCTTCATGCTCCTCATATTTTTCAGACCGTTTCATGCCCCTCAAGTATTTCACACCTTTTGAATCTCTTCATATTTTTCACACCTTTTCATGCTCTTCATGTTTTTCAACACCGCTTCATGCTCCTCCTTTTTTTCACTCATTTCATGCTTCTCATATTTTTGACACCTTTTGAAGCTCTTCATATTTTTCACACCTTTTCATGCTCTTCATATTATTCAAAACAATTTCATGCTCATCCTATTTTTCAGACTGTTTCATGCTAATCATAGTTTTGACACCTTTTGAAGTTCTTCATATTTTTCACACCTTTTCAGGCTCTTCATGTTTTTGAACACAGTTTCATGCTCCTCCTATTTTTCAGACTGTTTCATGCTCCTCATATTTTTGACAACTTTTGAAGCTCTTCATATTTTTCACACCTTTTTATGCTCTTCCTGTTTTTCAGAACCGTTTCATTCTCATCCTATTTTTCAGAATGTTTCATGCTCCTCATATTTTTGACAACTTTTGAATCTCTTCATATTATTTACACCTTTTAAGGTCTTCATCTTTTAACCACCGCTTCATGCTCCTTCTATTTTTCCGACCTTTTCATGCGCCTCATATTTTTGACACCGTTTGAAGCTCTTCATATTTTTTAAAGCTTTTCAGGATCTTCATGTTTTTAAACACTGCTTCTTGCTCCTCCTATTTTTCAGACTGTTTCATGCTCCTCATATTTTTGACACCTTTTGAAGCTCTTCATATTTTTCACACCTTTTCAGGCTCTTCATGTTTTTCAGCACCGCTTCATGCTCCTCCTATTTTTCAGTCATTTCATGCTTCTCATATTTTTGACACCTTTTGAAGTTCTTCATATTTTTCACCCCTTTTCATGCTCTTCATGTATTTGACCACCGCTTCATGCTCCTCCTATTTTTCAGACCGTTTCATGCTCCTCATATTTTTGACACCTTTTGAAGGTCTTCGTATTTTTTACACCTTTTCGTGCTCTTCATCTTTTTCAAAACAGTTTCATTCTCATCCTAATTTTCAGACTGTTTCTTGCTCCTCATATTTTTGACAACTTTTGAAGCTCTTCATATTTTTCACACCTTTTCAGGCTCTTCATGTTTTTCAACACCGCTTTGTGCTCCTCCTATTTTTCAGTCATTTCATGCTTCTCATATTTTTGACACCTTTTGAAGCTCTTCATATTTTTCACACATTTTCATTCTCTTCATCTTCTTCAAAACCATTTCATGCTCATCATATTTTGCAGACTGTTTCATGATCCTCATATTTTTGGCACATTTGAATCTCTTCATATTTTTCACACCTTCTCATGCTCTTCATCTCCTTCAAAACCATTTCATGCTCATCCTATTTTTCAGACTGTTTCATGCTCCTCATATTTTTGACACTTTTTGAAGCTCTTCATATTTTTCACACCGTTTCAGGTTCTTCATATTTCTCATCAAAGCTTCAGGCTCCTCCTATTTTTCAGACCGTTTCATGCTCCTCATATTTTTGACACCTTTTGAAGCTCTTCATATATTTCACACCTTTTCAGGATTTCATGTTTTTCAACACCGCTTCATGCTGCTTCTATTTTCATACCGTTTCATGCTTCTCATATTTTTGATAACTTTTGAGCCTCTTCATAATTTTCACACGTTTTCTTGCTCTTCATCTTTTTCAAAACAGGTTCATTCTCATCCTAATTTTCAGACTGTGTCATGCTCCTCATATTTTTGACAAATTTTGAAGCTCTTCATATTTTTCACACATTTTCAGGATCTTCATGTTTTTAAACACCGCTTCATGCTCTTCCTATTTTTCAGAGCTTTTCATTCACCTCATATTTTTGACACTTTTTGAAGCTCTTCCTATTTTTCACAATTTTTCAGGCTCTTCATATTTTTGAACACTGCTTCATGCACCTCCTATATTTCACACCGTTTCAGATTCCTCATATTTTTGACACCTTTTGAAGCTCTTCATATATTTCACACCTTGTCTGGCTCTTCATGTTTTTCAACACCGCTTCATGCTCCTCCTCTTTTTCAGACCGTTTCATGCTCCTCATATTTTTGGCACGTTTTGAAGCTCTTCATATTTTTCACACCTTTTCATGCTCTTCATCTTTTTCAAAACCGTATCAATCTCATGCTCTTTTTCAGACTGTTTCATGCTCCTCATATTTTTGACACCTTTTGAAGCTCTTCATATTTTACACACCTTTTCAGGATCTTCATGTTTTTAAACACCGCTTCATGCTCCTCCTATTTTTCAGACCGTTACATTCTCCTCATTTATGTGACACCTTTTGAAGCTCTTCATATTTTTCACACCTTTTCATGCTCTTCATGTTTTTCAACACCGCTTCATGCTCCTCCTTTTTTTCAGTCATTTCATGCTTCTCATATTTTTTACACCTTTTGAAGCTCTTCATATTTTTCACACCTTTTCATGCTCTTCATCTTTTTCAAAACCGTTCCATGCTCATCTTATTATTCAGACTGTTTCATGCTTCTAATATCTTTGACACCTTTTGAAGCTCTACATATTTTTCACACCTTTTCATGCTCTTCATGTTTTTCAACACCGCTTCATGCTCATCCTATTTTTCAGACCGTTTCATGCTCCTCATATTTTTGACACCTTTTGAAGCTCTTCATATTTTTCACACCTTTTCATGCTCTTCATCTTTTTCAAAACCGTTTCATGCTCATCCTATTTTTCAGACTGTTTCATGCTCCTCATATTTTTGACTCCTTTTGAAGCTCTTCATATTTTTCACACCTTTTCAGGATATTCATGTTTTTAAACAATGCTTCATGCTCCTCCTATTTTTCAGACCGTTACATGCTCCTCATATACGTGACACCTTTTGAAGCTCTTCATATTTTTCACACCCAAAGGCTCTTCATGTTTTTCAACACCGCTTCATGCTCCTCCTATTTTTCAGACTGTTTCATGCTCCTCAAATTTTGGCACCTTTTGAAGCTCTTCATATTTTTCACACCTTTTCATGCTCTTCATCTTTTTCAAAACCGTATCATGCTCATGGTGTTTTTCAGACTGTTTCATGCTCCTCATATTTTTGACACCTTTTGAAGCTCTTCATATTTTTCACACCTTTTCAGGAAATCATGTTTTTAAACACCGCTTCATGCTCCTCCTATTTTTCAGACCGTTATATGCTCCTCATATATGTAACACCTTTTGAAGCTCTTCATATTTTTCACACCTTTTCATGCTCTTCATATTTTTCAACACCGCTTCATGCTCCTCCTTTTTTTCACTAATTTCATGCTTCTCATATTTTTGACACCTTTTGAAGCTCTTCATATTTTTCACACCTTTTCATGCTCTTCATATTCTTCAAAACCATTTCATGCTCATCCTATTTTTCAGACTGTTTCATGCTCCTCATATTTTTGACACCTTTTGAAGCTCTTCATATTTTCACACCTTTTCAGGCGCCTCATGTTTTTCAACACTGCTTCATGCTCCTCCTTTTTTTCAGTCATTTCATGGTTCTCATATTTTTGACACCTTTTGAAGCTCTTCATATTTTTCACACCTTTTTATGCTGTTCATCTTTTTCAAAACCGAATCTTGCTCATGGTATTTTTCAGACTGTTTCATGCTCCTCATATTTTTGACACCTTTTGAAGCTCTTCATATATTTCACACCTTTTCAGGCTCTTCATGTTTTTCAAAACCGCTTCATGCTCCTCCTATTTTTCAGACGGTTTCATGCTCCTCATATTTTTGACACCTTTTGAAGCTCTTCATATTTTTAACACCTTTTCAGGCTCTTTCTGTTTTTGATGACCGCTTCATGCTCCACCTATTTTTCAGTCGTTTCATGCTTTTCATATATATGACACCTTTTGAAGCTCTTCATATTTTTCACACCTTTTCGGGCTCTTCATGTATTTGACCACCGCTTCATGCTCTTCCTATTTTTCAGACCGTTTCATGCTCCTCCTATTTTTGACACCTTTTGAAGCTCTTCGTATTTTTCACAAGTTTTCAGGTTCTTCATGTTTTTCAACACCACTTCATGCTTATCCTATTTTTCAGACTGTTTCATGCTCCTCATATATTTGACACCTTTTGAAGCTCTTCACATATTTCAAACAATTTCAGGATCTTCATCTTTTTCAAAACCATTTCATTCTCCTCCTATTTTTCAGACCGTTTCATGCTCCACATATTTTTGTCACATTTTGAAGATCTTCATATTTTTCACACCTTTTCAGGATCTTCATGTTTTTAAAGACCGCATCATGCTCTTCCTATTTTTCAAAGCTTTTCATTCTCCTTATATTTTTGACACTTTTTGAAGCTCTTCATATTTTTCACAATTTTTCAGGCTCTTCATGTTTTTGAACACCGCTTCATGCACCTCCTATTTTTCAGACCCTTTCAGATTCCTCATATTTTTGACACCTTTTGAAGCTCTTCATATTTTTCACACCTTGTCAGGCTCTTCATGTTTTTCAACACCGCTTTGTGCTCCTCCTATTTATCAGTCATTTCATGCTTCTCATATTTTTGACACCTTTTGAAGGTCTTCATATTTTTCACACATTTTCATTCTCTTCATCTTCTTCAAAGCCATTTCATGCTCATCCTATTTTGCAGACTGTTTCATGCTCCTCATATTTTTGGCACATTTGAATCTCTTCATATTTTTCACACCTTCTCATGCTCTTCATCTTCTTCAAAACCATTTCATGCTCACCTTTTTTTCAGACTGTTTCATGCTCCTCATATTTTTGACATTTTTTGAAGCTCTTCATATTTTTCACACCGTTTCAGGCTCTTCATGTTTCTCATCAAAGCTTAAGGCTCCTCGTATTTTTCAGACCGTTTCATGCTCATATTTTTGACACCTTTTGAAGCTCTTCATATTTTTCACACCTTTTCATGCTCTTCATCTTTTTCAAAACCGTATCATGCTCATCTTATTTTTCAGACTGTTTCATGCTCCTCATATTTTTGACACCTTTTGAAGCTCTTCATATTTTTCACACCTTTTCAGGATCTTCATGTTTTTAAACAATGCTTCATGCTCCTCCTATTTTTCAGACCGTTACATGCTCCACATATATGTGACACCTTTTGAAGCTCTTCATATTTTTCACACCTTTTTATGCTGTTCATTTTTTTCAAAACCGTATCTTGCTCATGGTATTTTTCAGACTGTTTCATGCTCCTCATATTTTTGACACTTTTTGAAGCTCTTCATACATTTCACACCTTTTCAGGCTCTTCATGATTTTCACACGTTTTCAGGCTCTTCATGTTTTTGAACACGGTTTCATGCTCCTCCTAGTTTTCAGACCGTTTCATGCTCCTCATATTTTTGACACATTTTGAAGCTCTTCATATTTTTCACACCTTTTCAGGCTCTTCATGTTTTTGAGGACAGCTTCAAGCTCCATCTATTTTTCAGACCGTTTCCTTCTCCTCATGTATTTCAAACCCTTTGAAGCTCTTCATATTATTCACACCTTTTCAGGCTCTTCATGTTTTTGAACACCGTTTCATGCTTCTCCTATTTTTCAGACCGTTTCATGCTCCTCATAATTTTGACACCTGTTGATGCTCTTCATATTTTTCACACCTTTTCAGGCTCTTCAGGTTTTGAATACCGCTTCATGCTCCTCCTATTTTTCAGACCGTTTCATGCTCCTCATGTATTTCACACCTTTTGAAGCTCTTCATATTTTTCACACCTTTACAGGCTCTTCATGTTTTTCAACACCGCTTCATGTTCCTCCTATTATTCAGACCGTTTCATGCTCATCTCATTTTTGAAACCTTTTGAAGCTCCTCATATATTTCACACCTTTTCAGGCTGTTCATGATTTTCAACACCACTTCATGTTCCTCCTATCATTCAGACCGTTTCATGCTCATCTCATTTTTAACACCTTTTGAAGCTCTTCAAATTTTTCACACCTTTTGAAGCTCTTCATATTTTTCACACCTTTTCAGTCTCTTCATGTTTTGAACACAGCTTCATGCTCCTCCTATTTTTCAGACCGTTTCTTGCTCCTCATATTTTTGACATTTTTTGAAGCTCTTCATGTATTTCACACCTTTTCAGGCTCTTCATGTTTTTCAACACGAGTTCATGTTCCTCCTATTTTTCAGACCGTTTCATGCTCCTCATATTTTTGACAAGTTTTGAGGCTCTTCATATTTTTGACCAACGCTTCAAGCTCCTCATATTTTTCAGACCGTTTCATGCTCCTCATGTATTTCACACCTTTTGAATCTCTTCATATTTTTCACACCTTTTCATGCTCTTCATGTTTTTCAACACCGCTTCATGCTCCTCCTTTTTTTCACTCATTTCATGCTTCTCATATTTTTGACACCTTTTGAAGCTCTTCATATTTTTCACACCTTTTCATGCTCTTCATATTATTCAAAACAATTTCATGCTCATCCTATTTTTCAGACTGTTTCATGCTAATCATCGATTTGACACCTTTTGAAGTTCTTCATATTTTTCACACCTTTTCAGGCTCTTCATGTTTTTGAACACAGTTTCATGCTCCTCCTATTTTTCAGACTGTTTCATGCTCCTCATATTTTTGACAACTTTTGAAGCTCTTCATATTTTTCACACCTTTTTATGCTCTTCCTGTTTTTCAGAACCGTTTCATTCTCATCCTATTTTTCAGAATGTTTCATGCTCCTCATATTTTTGACAACTTTTGAATCTCTTCATATTATTTACACCTTTTAAAGTCTTCATCTTTTAACCACCGCTTCATGCTCCTCCTATTTTTCCGACCTTTTCATGCGCCTCATATTTTTGACACCGTTTGAAGCTCTTCATATATTTCAAACAATTTCAGGATCTTCATCTTTTTCATAACCGTTTCATTCTCCTCCTATTTTTCAGACCGTTTCATGCTCCACATATTTTTGACATCTTTTGAAGCTCTTCATATTTTTCACACCTTTTCAGGATCTTCATGTTTTTAAACACCGCTTCATGCTCTTCCTATTTTTCAGAGCTTTTCATTCTCCTCCCATTTTTGACACTTTTTGAAGCTCTTCCTATTTTTCTCAATTTTTCTGGCTCTTCATATTTTTGAACACTGCTTCATGCACCTCCTATTTTTCACACCGTTTCAGATTCCTCATATTTTTGACACCTTTTGAAGCTCTTCATATTTTTCACACCTTTTCATGCTCTTCATGTTTTTGAACACTTCTTCATGCTCTTCCTATTTGTCAGACCGTTTCATGCTCCTCATATTTTGACACCTTTTGAAGCTCTTCATGATTTTCACACCTTTTCAGGCTCTTCATGTTTTTCAACACCACTTCATGCTCCTCCTATATTTCAGACCGTTTCATGCTCCTCATATTTTTGACACCTTTTGAAGCTCTTCCTGATTTTCACACCTTTTCAGGCTCTTCATGTTTTTGAACACCGCTTCATGCTCCTCCTATTTTTCAGACCGTTACATGCTCCTCATAATTTTGACACCTTTAGAAAGTCTTCATATATTTCACACCTTTCAGGCTCTTCATGTTTTTGAACACCGCTTCATGCTCCTCCTATTTTTCAGACCGTTACATGCTCCTCATATTTTTGACACCTTTAGAAAGTCTTCATATATTTCACACCTTTTAGGCTCTTCATGTTTTTGAACACCTCTTCATGCTCCTCCTATTTTTCAGACAGTTAAATACTCCTCATATTTTTGACACCTTTAGAAAGTCTTCATATATTTCACACCTTTTCAGGCTCTTCATGATTTTAACACCACTTCATGCTCCTCCTATTTTTCAGACCATTTCCTGCTCATCGATTTTTGACACCTTTTGAAGCTCTTCATATTTTTCACACCTTTTGAAGCTCTTAATATTTTTCACACGTTTTCAGGCTCTTCACGTTTTTCAACACCGCTTCATGCTCCTCCTATTTTTCAGACCGTTCCATGCTCCTCATATATTTGACACGTTTTGAAGCTCTTCATATTTTTCACACCTTTTCAGGATCTTCATGTTTTTCAACACCACTTCATGTTCTTCCTATTTTTCAGATCGTTTCATGCTCCTCATATTTTTGACACCTTTAGAAGCTCTTCATATTTTTCACACCTTTTCAGGCTCTTCATGTTTTTTAACACCGCTTCATGCTCCTCCTATTGTTCAGACCGTTTAATCCTCCTCATATTTTTGACACCTTTAGAAGCTCTTCATATTTTTCACACCTTTTCAGGCTCTTCAGGTTTTTCAACACCACTTCATGTTCCTCCTATTTTTCAGACCGTTTCATGCTGATCTAATTTTTGACACCTTTTGAAGCTCTTCATATATTTCACACCTTTTGAAGCTCTTCAAATTTTGCACATTTTTGAAGCTCTTCATATTTTTCACACGTTTTCAGGCTCTTCATGTTTTTCAACACCGCTTCATGCTCCTCCTCTTTTTCAGACCGTTTATTGCTCCTCATATTTTTGACACCTTTTGAAGCTCTTCATATTTCTCACACCTTTTCATGTTCTTCATGTTTTTCAACACCACTTCATGCTGCTTCTATTTTTCAGACCGTTTCATGCTCCTCATATTTTTCACATCTTTTGAAGCTCTTCATGTTTTTCACACCTTTTGAAGCTCTTCATATTTTTCACACCTTTTCAGGCTCTCATGTTTTTCATCACCGTTTCATGCTGCTTCTGTTTTTCAGACCGTTTCATGCTCCTCATATTTTTCACACCTTTTGAAGCTTTTCATATTTTTCACACCTTTTCAAGCTCTTCATGTTTTTCAACACCGTTTCATGCTGCTTCTATTTTTCAGACCGTTTCATGCTCCTCATATTTTTGACACCTTTTGAAGCTCTTCATATTTTTCACACTTTTCAGGCTCTTAATGTTTTTCAACACAACATAATGCTCCTCCTATTTTTCAGACTGTTTCATGCACCTCATATTTTTGATACCTTTAGAAGCTCTTCATATTTTTCACACCTTTTCAGGCTCTTCTAGTTTTTCAACACCACTTCATGCTCCTCCAATTTCTCAGACCGTTTCATGCTCCTCATATTTTTGAAACATTTAGAAGGTATTCATATTTTTCACACCTTTTCAGGCTCTTCATTTTTCAACACCACTTCATGCTCCTCCTAATTTTTAGACCGTTTCATGCTCATCTCAGTTTTGAAACGTTTTGAAGCTCTTCATATTTTCACACCTTTTGAAGCTCTTCATATTTTTCACAACTTTTCAGGCTCTTCTTGTATTTGAACACCGGTTCATGTTCCTCCTATATTTCAGGCTGTTTAATGCTCCTCATGTATTTCACACCTTTTGAAGCTCTTCATATTTTTCACACCTTTTCAGGCTCTTCATATTTTTATACACCACTTCATGCTTCTCCTATTTTCCAGCCAGTTTCATGCTCCTCATATATGTGACACCTTTTGAAGCTCTTCATATTTTTCACACCTTTTCAGGCTCTTCATGTTTTCCACACCGTTTCATGATCCTCCTATTTTTCAGACCGTTTCATGCTCCTCATGTATTTCACACCTTTTGAAGCTCTTCATATTTTTCACTCCTTTTCAGGCTCTTCATGTTTTTCAACACCCCTTCATGCTCCTCCTATTTTTTAAACCGTTTCATGCTCCTCATATTTTTGACACCTTTAGAAGCTCTTCATATTTTTCAAACCTTTTCAGAATCTTCATGTTTTTCCACTCAGCTTCATGAACATCCTATTTTTCAGACCGTTTCATTCTGCTCATATATTTGACAGCTTTTGAAGCTCTTCATATATTTCACACCTTTTCAGTCTCTTCTTTTTTTTTCAACACCACTTCATGCTCCTCCAATTTCTCAGACCGTTTCATGCTCCTCATATTTTTGAAACATTTAGAAGGTATTCATATTTTTCACACCTTTTCAGGCTCTTCATGTTTTTCAACACTGCCTCATGCTCCTCGTGTTTTTCAGACCATTTCATGCTCCTCATATTTTTGACATCTTTTGAGGCTGTTCATATTTTTCACTCCTTTTCAGGCACTTCATGTTTTTGAACACCGTTTCATGCTCCTCCTATTTTTCAGACCGTTTCATGCTCTTCATATTTTAGACACCTTTTGAGGCTCTTCATATTTTTCATACCTTTTCAGGCTCTCCATATTTTTGAACACCGCTTCGTGCTCCTCCTAATTTTGAGACGGTTTCATGCTCCTCATATTTATGACACATTTTGAAGCTCTTCATATTATTCACACCTTTTCATGCTCTTCATGTTTCTAACACCGTTTCATGCTTTTCCTATTTTTCAGACCATTTAATGCTCCTCATATTTTTCACACCTTTTGAATCTCTTTGTATTTGTCACACCTTTTCAGGCTCTTCATGTTTTTCACACCTTTTCAGGCTCTTCATGTTTTTGAACACCGCTTCATGCTCCTCCTATTTTTCTGACCGTTTCATGCTCCTCATATTTTTGACACCTTTTGAAGCTCTTCATATTTTTCACACCTTTTCAGGCTCTCATGTTTTTCAATACCGTTTCATGCTCCTCCTATTTTTCCTACCGTTTCATGCTCCTCCTATTTTTCAGACCGTTTCATGCTCCTCATATTTTTGACAATTTTGGAAGCTCTTCATATTTTTCACACCTTTTCAGGCTCTTCATGTTTTTCAACACCGCTATATGCTCCTACTAAATTTCAGACTGTTTCATGCTCCTCATGTATTTCACACCTTTTGAAGCTCTTCATATTTTTCACAATTTGAAGTTCTTCATATTTTTCATATTTTTGAAGCTCTTCATATTTTCACACGTTTTCAGACTCTTCATGTTTTTCAATACCGCTTCATGCTCCTGAAATTTTTCAGACCGTTTCATGCTCCTCATATTTTTGACACCTTTTGAAGCTCTTCATATTTCTCACACCTTTTCAGGCTCTTGATGTTATTCAACACCACTTCATGCTCCTCGTATTTTTCAGACCATTTTATGCTCATCTCATTGTTGACACCTTTTGAAGGTTTTCATATTTTTCACACCTTTTCAGGCTCTTCATGTTTTTGAACAGCGCTTCATGCTCCTCCTATTTTTCAGACCGTTTCATTCTCCTCATATTTTTCGCACCTTTTGAAGTTCTTCATATTTTTCTCACCTTTTCAGGCTCTTCATGTTTTAGAACACCGCTTCATGCTCCTCCTATTTTTCAGACCGTTTAATGCTCCTCATGTATTTCACACCTTTTGAAGCTCTTCATATTTTTCACACCTTTTCAGGCTCTTCATGTTTTGGAACACCGTTTCTTCCTCCTCCGATTTTTCAGACCGTTTCATGCTCCTCATATATTTGACACCTTTTGAAGCTCTTCATATTTTTCACACCTTTTCAGGCTCTTCCATTTTTTCAACACCGCTTCATGCTCCTCCTATTTTTCAGACCGTTTCATGCTCCTCATATTTTTGACACCTTGTGAAGGTCTTCATATTTTTCACACCTTTTCATGCTCTTCATGTTTTTTCAACACCGTTTCATGCTCCTCCTATTTTTCAGACCATTTCATGCTTCTCAAATTTTGACACCGTTTGAAAATCTTCATATTTTTCACACCTTTTCATGCTCATCATGTTTTTCAACACAGTTTCACACTCCTTTTATTTTTGACACGTTTTGAAGCTCTGCATATTTTTCACACCATTTCAGGCTCTTCATGTTTTTCAACACCGCTTCATGCTCCTCCTAATTTTCAGACCGTTTCATGCTCCTCATATTTTGACACCTTTTGAAGCTCTTCATATATTTCATAACTTTTCAGGCTCTTCATATTTTTCAAAACTGCTTCATGATCCTCCTCTTTTTCAGACCGTTTCATGCTCTTCATATTTTTGGTACATTTTGAAGCTCTTCATATTTTTCACAACTTTTCATGCTCTTCATGTTTTTTCAACACCGTTTCATGCTCCTCATATATTTGAGACCATTTCATGCTTCTCAAATTTTGACACGTTTTGAAGATATTCATATTTTTCACACCTTTTCATTCTTGTCATGTTTTTCAACACAGTTTCACACTCCTCATATTTTTGACACCTTTTGAACTCGTCATATTTTTCACACCTTTTCAGGCTCTTCATGTTTTTGATCACCGTTTCATGCTCCTCCTATTTTTCAGACCGTTTCATGCTCATCTCATTTTTGACACCTTTTGAAACTCTTCATATATTTCACACCTTTAAGGCTCTTTATGTTTTTGGAGACCGCTTCATGCTCCTCATATTTTTCAGACCGTTTCATGTTTCTCCTATTTTTCAGATCATTTCATGCTCCTCATATTTTTGACACCTTTTGAAGCTCTTCATATTTTTCACACCTTTTCAGGCTCTTCATGTTTTTCCACACCACTTCATGCTCCTCCTTTTTTGCAGACCGTTTCATGCTCCTCATGTATTTCACGCCTTTTGAAGCTCTTAATATTTTTCCCACCTTTTCCGGCTCTCCATGTTTTTGATCACCGTTTCATGCTCCTCCTATTTTTCAGACCGTTTCATGCACCTCATATTTTTCACACCTTTTGAAGCTCTTCATATTTTTCACATTTTTTCAGGCTCTTCATGTTTCTCAACACCGCTTCATGATCCTCCTATTTTTCAGACCGTTTCATGCTCCTCATATTTTTGACACCTTTTGAAGCTCTTCATATTTTTCTCACCTTTTCAGGCTCTTCATGTTTTTGAACACCGCTTCATGCTCCTCCTATTTTTCAGACCGTTTCATACTCCTCATATTTTTGACACCTTTTGAAGCTCTTCATATTTTTCACACCTTTTCAGGCTCTTCATGTTTTTGAACACCGCTTCATGCTCCTCCTATTTTTCAGACCGTTTAATGCTCCTCATGTATTTCACACCTTTTGAAGCTCCTCATATTTTTCACGCCTTTTCAGGCTCTTCAAGTTTTTGAACACAGCTTCATGCTCCTCCTATTTTTCAGACCGTTTCATGTCCTCATATTTTTGACACCTTTTGAATCTCTTCATATTTTTCACACATTTTCAAGCTCTTCTTGTTTTTGAACTCCGCTTCATGCTCCTCCTATTTTTGAGACAGTTTCATGTTCCTCATATTTTTGACACCTTTTGAAGCTTTTAATATTTTTCACAACTTTTCAGGCTCTTCATGTTTTTCAACACCGCTTAATGCTCCTCCTATATTTCAGACCGTTTCATGCTCCTCATATTTTGACACCTTTTGAAGCTCTTCATATATTTCATAACTTTTCAGGCTCTTCATATTTTTCAAAACTGCTTCATGATCCTCCTCTTTTTCGGACCGTTTCATGCTCTTCATATTTTTGGTACATTTTGAAGCTCTTCATATTTTTCACAACTTTTCATGCTCTTCATGTTTTTTCAACACCGTTTCATGCTCCTCATATATTTGAGACCATTTCATGCTTCTCAAATTTTGACACGTTTTGAAGCTGCTCATATATTTCACACATTTTTAGGCTGTTCATGATTTTCCACACCACTACATTCCCCTGCTATTTTTCAGACCGTTTCAGGCTCATGTCATTTTTGATACATTTTGACGCTTTTCATATTGTTCACACCTTTTGAAGCTCTTCATATTTTTCACAAGTTTTCAGGCTCTTCATGTTTTTCAACACCGCTTCATGCTCCTCCTATTTTTGAGACCATTTCATGCTTCTAATATTTTTGACACGTTTTAAACTCTTCATATTTTCCACACCTTTCAAGCTTTCATGTTTTGGAACACCGTTTCATGCTCCTCCTATTTTTCAGACCGTTTCATGCTCCTCATATTTGACACATTTTGAAGCTCTTCATATTTTTCACACCTTTTCAGACTCTTCATGTTTTGAACACCGCTTCATGCTCCTTCTATTTTTCAGAGCTTTTCATGCTCCTCATATTTTTCACACCTTTTGAAGCTCTTTATATTTTCACACCTTTTCATGCTCTTCATGTTTTTGAACACCACTTCATTCTCCTCCTATTTTTCAGACCGTTTCATGCTCATCTCAATTTTGACAGCTTTTGAAGCTCTTCATATTTTTCACACCTTTTGAAGCTCTTCATGTATTTCACACCTTTTCAGGCTCTTCATGTTTTTGAACACCGTTTCATGCTCCTCCTATTTTTCAGACATTTTCCTGCTCCTCATATTTTTGACACCTTTTGAAGCTCCTCATATTTTTCACACCTTTTGAAGCTCTTCAAATATTTCACACATTTTCAGGCTATTCATGTTTTTCAACACAAATTCATGCTCCCCTTATTTTTCAGACCGTTTCATGCTCATCTCATTTTTGACATCTTTTGAAACTCTTCATATTTTTCACAGCTTTTGAAGGTCTTCATATTTTTCACACGTTTTCAGGCTCTTTATGATTTTCAACACCGCTTCTTGCTCCTCCTAATTTTCAGACCATTTCATGCTCCTCATATTTTTGACACCTTTTGAAGCTCTTCATATTTTTCACTCCTTTTCAGGCTCTTCATGTTTTTGAACACCGCTTCATGCTCCTCCAATTTTTGACACCTTTTGAAGCTCTTCATATTTTCACACATTTTCAAGCTCTTCTTGTTTTTGAACACCGCTTCATGCTCCTCCTAATTTTCAGACCGTTTCATGCTCTTCATATTTTTGACACCTTTTGAAGCTCTTCATGTTTTTCACTCCTTTTCAGGCTCTTCATGTTTGTGAACACCGCTTCATGCTCCTCCTATTTTGGATACCTTTTGAAGCTCTTCATATTTTTCACACATATTCAAGCTCTTCTTGTTTTTGAACACCGTTTCATGCTCCTCCTATATTTCAAACCGTTTCTTGATCCTCATGTATTTCACACCTTTGAACCTCTTCATATTTTACACACCTTTTCAGGCTCTTCATTTATGTCAACACCACTTCATGCTCATCATCTTTTTCAGACCGTTTCATGCTCATCTCATTTTTGACACATTTTGAAGCTCTTCATATTTTTCACACCTTTTGAAGCTCTTCATATTTTCCACACCTTTCAAGCTTTCATGTTTTGGAACACCGTTTCATGCTCCTCCTATTTTTCAGACCGTTTCATGCTCCTCATATTTGACACATTTTGAATCTCTTCATAAATTTCACACCTTTTCAGGCTCTTCATGTTTTTCAACACCACTTCATCCTCCAAATATTTTTCAGACGGCTTCATGCTCATCTCATTTTGACACCTTTTGAAGCTCTTCATATATTTGACACCTTTTGAAGCTCTTCATATTTCTCACACTTTTTCAGGCTCTTCATGTTTTTCAACACCGCTTCATGCTCCTCCTATTTTTCAGACCGTTTCATGCTCCTCAAATTTTTGACACCTTTTAAAGCTCTTCATATATTTCACACCTTTTCAGGCTCATCATTTTTTTGAACACCACTTCATGCTCCTCCTATTTTTCAGACCGTTTCATGCTCCTCATATTTTTCACACCTTTTGAAGCTCTTCATATTTTTCACACCTTTTGAAGCTCTTCATATTTTTCACAACTTTTCAGGCTCTTCATGTTTTTGAACACCGTTTCATGCTCCTCCTATATTTCAGACCATTTCATGCTCCTCATATATTTGACAGCGTTTGAAGCTCTTCAAATATTTCACACATTTTCAGGCTATTCATGTTTTTCAACACAAATCCATGCTCCCCCTATTTTTCAGACCGTTTCATGCTCATCTCATTTTTGACATCTTTTGAAACTCTTCATATTTTTCACAGCTTTTGAAGCTCTTCATATTTTTCACACGTCTTCAGGCTCTTTCTGATTTTCAACACCGCTTCTTGCTCCTCCTAATTTTCAGACCGTTTCATGCTCCTCATATTTTTGACACCTTTTGAAGCTCTCATATTTTTCACTCCTTTTCAGGCTCTTCATGTTTTTGAACACCGCTTCATGCTCCTCCTATTTTTGACACCTTTTGAAGCTCTTCATATTTTTCACACATTTTCAAGCTCTTCTTGTTTTTGAACACCGCTTCATGCTCCTCCTATTTTTCAAACCGTTTCATGCTCCTCATGTATTTCACACCTTTTGAAGCTCTTCATATGTTTCACACCTTTTCAGGCTCTTCATGTTTTTCAACACGGCTTCATGCTCCTCCTATTTTTCAGACCGTTTCATGCTCCTCATATTTTTCACACCTTTTGAAGCTCTTCATATTTTTCACACCTTTTCATGCTCTTCATGTTTTTGAACACCGCTTCATGCTGCTCCTATTTTAAAGACCGTTTCATGCTCCTCATTTTTTTCACACCTTATGAAGCTCTTCATATTTTTGACACCTTTTCAGGCTCTTCATGTTTTTGAACACCGTTTCATGCTCCTCCTATTTTTTACACCGTTTCATGCTCCTCATATATTTGACACCTTTAGAAACTCTTCATGTATTTCACACCTTTTCAGGCTCTGCATGTTTTTCAACATCGCTTCATGCTCCTCCTATTTTTCAGACCGTTTCATGCTCCTCATAATTTTGTCACCTTTTGAAGCTCTTCATATATTTCACACCTTTTCAGGCTCTTCATTTTTTTGAACACCACGTCATGCTCCTCCTATTTTTCAGACAGTTTCATGCTTCTCTCATTTTTGACAATTTTGAAGCACTTCATATTTTCACACCTTTTGAAGCTTTTCATATTTTTCACACATTTTGAGGCTCTTCATGTTTTTCACCACCGTTTCATGCTCATCCTATTTTCCAGACCGTTTCATGCTCTTCATATTTTTGACACGTTTTGAAGCTCTTCATATATTTCTAACCCTTTGAAGTTCTTCATATTTTTCACACGATTTCGGGCTCCTCATCTTTTTCAACACCACTTCATGCTTCTCCTATTTTTCAGACCGTTTCATGCTCCTCATATTTTTGACACCTTTTGAAGCTCTTCATATTTTTCACACCTTTTCATGCTCTTCATGTTTTTGAACACCGCTTCATGATGCTCTTATTTTTCAGATCGTTTCATGCTCCTCATATTTTTGACACCTTTTGAAGCTCTTCATATTTTTCACACCTTTTCATGCTCTTCATGTTTTTGAACACCGCTTCATGATGCTCCTATTTTCCAGACCGTTTCATGCTCTTCATATTTTTCACACCATTTGAAGCTCTTCATATTTTTCACACGTTTTCAGGCTCTTCATGTTTTTAACCACCGCTTCATGCTCATCCTATTTTCCATACCGTTTCATGCTCCTGACATTTTTGACACGTTTTGAAGCTCTTCATATTTTTCACACCTTTTGAAGCTCTTCATATTTTTGACACTTTTTCAGACTCTTCATGTTTTTGAACAGCGCTTCATGCTCCTCCTATTTTTCCGACAGTTTAATGCTTCTCTTGTATTTCACACCTTTTGAAGCTCTTCATATTTTTCACACCTTTTCAGGCTCTTCATGTTTTTGAACACCGCTTCATGCTCCTCATATTTTTCAGACCGTTTCATGCTCCTCATATATTTCAAACCTTTTGAACCTCTTCATATTTTTCACACCTTTTCAGGCTATTCATGTTTTCCAACAACGTTTCATGATCCTCCTATTTTTTAACCGTTTCATGCTCCTCATATTTTTGACACCTTTTGAAGCTCTTCATATATTTCACACCTTTTCAGGCTCTTCATGTTTTTCAACACCACTTCATGCTCCTCGTATTTTTAAGACCGTTTCATGCTCCTCATATTTTTGACACATTTAGAAGCTCTTCATATTTTTCACACATTTTCAGGCTCTTCATGTTTCTCAACACCACTTCCTGCTCCTCCTCTTTTTCAGACCGTTTCATGCTCCTCATATTTTTGACACATTTTGAAGCTCTTCATATTTCTCACAGCTTTTCAGGTTCTTCATGTTTTTCAACACTACTTCATGCTCCTCCTATTTTTCAGACGGTTTCATGCTCATCTCATTTTTGACACCTTCTGAAGCTCTTCATATTTTTCACATCTTTGAAGCTCTTCATATTTTTAACACGTTTTCAGGCTCTTCATGTTGTTCAACACCCTTTCTTGCTTCTCCTATTTTTCAGACTGTTTAATGCTCCTCATGTATTTCACACTTATTGAAGCTCTTCATATATTTCACACCTTTTCAGTCTCTTCTTTTTCTTCAACACCACATCATACTCCTTCTATTTTTCAGACCGTTTCATGCTCATTTCATTTTTGAAACCTCTTGAAATCTTCATATTTTTCACACCTTTTTTAGGCTCTTCATGTTTTTGAACACCACTTCATGCTCCTCCTATTTTCAAGTCAGTTTCATACTCCTCATGTATTTCATACCTTTTGAAGCTCTTCATATTTTTCACACCTTTTCATGCTCTTCATATTTTTGAACACCGCTACATGGTCCTCCTATTTTTAAGACCGTTTCATGCTCCTCATATATTTCACACCTTTTGAAGTTCTTCATATTTTTCACACCTTTTCAGGCTCTGCATGTTTTTCAACACCGTTTCATGCTCCTCCTATTTTTCAGACCGTTTCATGCTCCTCATATTTTTGACTCCTTTTGAAATTCTTGATATATTTCACACCATCTCAGGCTCTTCATTTTTTTGAACACCACTTCTTGCTCCTCCTATTTTTCAGACCGTTTCATGCTCATCTCATTTTTGACACCTTTTGAAGCTCTTCATATTTTGCACACATTTTCAGGCTCTTCATGTTTTTGAACACCGCATCATGATCCTCCTATTTTTCTGACCTTTTCATGCTCCTCATATTTTTGAAAACTTTTGAAGCTCTTCATATTTTTCACAACTTTTCAGGCCTTTCCTGTTTTTGAACACCGCTTCATGCTCCTCTTATTTTTCAAACCGTTTAATGCACCTCATGTATTTCACACCTTTTGAAGCTCCTCATATTTTTCACACGTTTTCAGGCTCTTGATGTTTTTGAACACCGCTTCATGCTCCTCCTATTTTTCAGACCGTTTCATGCTCCTCATATTTTTGACACCTTTTGAAGCTCTTCATATTTTTCACACCTTTTCAGGCTCTTCATGTTTTTGAACACCGCTTCATGCTCCTCCTATTTTTCAGACCGCGTCATTCTCCTCATATTTTTGACACCTTTTGAAGCCCTTCATATATTTCACACCTTTTCCGTCTCTTCTTTTTTTTCAACACCACTTCATGCTCCTCCTATTTTTCAGACCGTTTCATGCTCATCTCATTTTTGACACCTTTTGAAGCTCTTCATATTTTTCACACCTTTTCAGGCTCTTCATGTTTTTGAACACCGCTTAATGCTCCTCCTATTTTTCAGACCGCTTCATACTCCTCTCATTTTTGACACCTTTTGAACCTCTTCATATTTTTGACACCTTTTGAAGCTCTTCATATTTCTCACACGTTTTCAGGCTCTTCATGATTTTCAACACCGATTCATGCTCCTCCTCTTTTTCAGACCGTTTCATACTCCTCATATTTTTCACACCTTTTGAAGCTCTTCATATTTTTCACGCCTTTTCAGGCTCTTCATGTTTTTGAACACGGTTTCATGCTCCTCCTATATTTCAGACCGTTTCATACTCCTCATATTTTTCACACCTTTTGAAGCTCTTCAAATTTTTCACACCTTTTCAGGCTCTTCATGTTTTTCAACACCGCTTCATGCTCCTCCTATTTTTGAGACCGTTTTATGCTCCACATGTATTTCACAGCTTTTGAATCTCTTCATATTTTTCACACCATTTCAGGCTCTTCATGTTTTTCAACACCACTTCATGCTTCTCCTATTTTTCAGACCGTTTCATGCTCCTCATGTATTTCACACCTTTTGAAGCTCTTCATATTTTTCACACCTTTTCAGGTATTCATGTTTTTGATCACCGGTTCATGCTCCTCATATTTTTGACGCCTTGAGAAGCTGTTCATATTTTTCACACATTTTCAGGCTCTTCATGGTTTTCAACACCGCTTCATGCTCCTCCTATTTTTCAGACCTTTTCATGCTTCTCATATTTTTGACACCTTTTGAAGCTCTTCATATATTTCACACCTTTACAGGCTCTTCTTTTTTTTCAACACCAGTTCATGCTCCTCCTATTTTTTAGACCGTTTCATGCTCATCTCAATTTTGACACCTTTTGAAGCTCTTCATATTTTTCACACCTTTTGAAGCTCTTCATATTTTTCACGCGTTTTCATGCTCTTCATGTTTTTTAACACCGCTTCATGCTCCTCCTATTTTTCACACCTTTTGAAGTTCTTCATATATTTCACAACTTTTCAAGCTCTTCATGTTTTTCAACACCTTTTCATGCTCCTCCTATTTTTCAGGCCTTTTCATGCTCCCCATACTTTTGACACATTTTGAAGCTCTTCATATTTTTCATACTTTTGAAGCTTTTCATATTTTTCACACCTTTTCAGGCTCTTCATGATTTTGAACACCGCTTCATGGTCCTCCTATTTTTCAGACCGTTTCATGCTACTCATGTATTTCACACCTTTTGAAGCTCTTCATATTTTTCACACCTTTTCAGGCTCTTCATGTTTTTCAACACCACTTCATGCTCCTCCTATTTTTCACACCGTTTCATGCTCATCTACTTTATGACACCTTTTGAAGATCTTCATATTTTTCACATTTTTGAAGCTCTTCGTATTTCTCACACCTTTTCAGGCTCTTCATGTTTTTCAACACCGATTCATGCTCCTCCTATTTTTCAGACCGTTTCATGCTCATCTCTTTTTTGACACCTTTTGAAGCTTTTCATATTATTCACAACTTTTCAGGCCCTTCATGTTTCTGAAAACCACTTCATACTCTTCCTATTGTTCAGATTGTTTCATGCTCCTCATATTTCTCACACCTTTTGAATCTCTTCATATTTTTCACAAATTATCAGGCTCTTCATATTTTTGAACACCACTTCAAGCTCCTCCTATTTTTCAGAGATTTTCATGCACTTCATATTTTTGACACCTTTTGAAGCTCTTTATATTTTTCACACCTTTTCAGGCTCTTTATATTTTTGAACACCGCTTCATGCTCCTCTTATTTTTCAGACCGTTTCATGCTCATCTCATTTTTGACACCTTTTGAAGGTCTTCATATTTTTCACACTTTTTCAGGCTCTTCATGTTTTTCAACACCGTTTCATGATCCTCCTATTGTTAAGACCTTTTCATGCTCATCTCATTTTTGACAAATTTTGAAGCATTTCATATTTTTCACAACTTTTCAGGCTTTTCATGTTTTTGAACACCACTTCAGGCTCCTCTTATTTTTCAGAGAGTTTCATGCTCCTCATGTATTTCACAACTTTTGAAGCTCTTCATATTTTTCACACCTTTTCAGGCTCTTCATGTTTTTCAACACCGCTTCATGCTTCTCCTATTTTTCAGACCGTTTCATGCTCCTCTCATTTCTGAAATCTTTTGAAGCTCTTCATATATTTCACACCTTTTCAGGCTCTTCATGTTTTTCAACACCGCTTCATGCTCCTCCTATTTTTCAGACAGTTTCATGCTCCTCATATTTTTGACACATTTTGAAGCTCTTCATATTTTTCACACCTTTTCGGGCTCTTACTGTTTTTGACGACCACTTCATGCTCCTCCTATTTTTTAGACCGTTTTATGCTCCTCATATTTTTGACACCTTTTGAAGCTCTTCATATTTTTCACATCTTTTCAGGCTCTTCATGTTTTTCAACACCATTTCATGCTCCTACTATTTTTCAGACCTTTTCAGGCTCCTCATATTTTTGACACATTTTGAAGCTCTTCACATTTTCACACCATTTCAGGCTCTTCATGTTTTTCAACACCGTTTCATGCTCCTCCTCTTTTTCGGACCGTTTCATGCTTCTCATATGTTTGACACCTTTTGAAGCTCTTCATATTTTTCACATCTTTTCATGCTCTTCATGTTTTTGAACACCGTTTCATGCTCCTCATATTTTTCAGACCGTTTCATGCTCCTCATAATATTCAGACCGTTTCATGCTTCTCATATTTTTCACACCTTTCCAGGCTCTTCATTTTTTTCACACCTTTCAGGCTCTTCATGTTTTTCAAAACCGCTTCATGCTCCTACTATTTTTCAGACCGTTACATGCTCCTGATATTTTTGACACCTTTTGAAGCTCTTCATATTTTGACACCTTTTGAGCTCTTCATTATTTCACACCTTTTGCAGCTCTTCATATTTTTCATACGTTTTCAGGCTGTTCATGTTTTTGCACACCGCATCATGCTCCTCTTTTTTTCAGACCGTTTCATGCTCATCTCATTTTTGAAACCTTTTGAAGCTTTTCATATTTTTCAAAACATTTCAGCTCTTCATGTTTTTGAAAACCGCTTCATGCTCCTCCTATTTTTCAGAGACTTTCATGCTCCTCATGTATTTCACACCTTTTGAAGCTCTTCAAATTTTTCACACCTTTTCAGGCTCTTCATGTTTTTCCACTCCACTTCATGCTTCTCCTATTTTTCATCCCCTTTCATGCTCCTCATGTATTTCACACCTTTTGAAGCTCTTCATATTTTTCACACCTTTTCAGGCTCTTCATGTTTTTGATCACCGTTTCATGGTCCTCCTATTTTTCAGACGGTATCATGCTCCTCATATTTTTCACACCTTTTGAACCTCTTCATATATTTCACAACTTTTCAGGCTCTTCATGTTTTTCCTCACCACTTCATGCTCCTCCTTTTTTTCAGACCGTTTCATGCTTCTCATATTTTTGACACTTTCTGAAGCTCTTCATATTTTCACACCTTTTCAGGCTCTTCATGTTTTTCACCACCACTTCATGCTCCTCTTATTTTTCAGACCGTTTCATGCTCTTCTCATTTTTGAAACCTTTAGAATCTCTTCATATTTTTCACACCTTTTCAGGCTCTTCATGTTTTTCAACACCGCTTCATGCTCCTCCTATTATTCAGACCGTTTCATTCTCCTCATGTTTTTGACACCTTTTGAAGGTCTTCATATATTTCACACCTTCTCAGGCTCTTCTTTTTTTTCAACTCCACTTCATGTTCCTCTTATTTATCAGACCGATTCATGCTCATCTCATTTTTGACACCTTTTCAAGCTTTTCATATTTTTCACAATTTTTCAGGCTCTTCATGTTTTTGAACACCGCTTCATGCTCCTCCTATTTTTCAGACCGTAACCTGCTCCTCATATTATTCACACCTATTGAAGCTCTTCATATTTTTCACACCTTTTAAGACTCTTCATGTTTTTGAATACCACTTCATGCTCCTCCTATTTTTCAGAGAGTTTAATGCTCCTCATGTATTTCACACCTTTTGAAGCTCTTCATATTTTTCACACCTTTTCAGGCTCTTCATGTTTTTCCACACCACTTCATGCTTCTCCCATTTTTCAGACCGTTTCATGCTCCTCATGAATTTCACACCTTTTGAAGCTCTTCATATTTTTCACACCTTTTCAGGCTCTTCATGTTTTTGAGAACGGCGTCATGCTCCTCCTATTTTTCAGACCGTTTCATGCTCCTCATATTTTGGACACCTTTTGAAGCTCTTCATATTTTTCACACCTTTTTAGGCTCTTCATATTTTTCAACACCACTTCATGCTCCTCCTATTTTTCAGACCGTTTCATTCTCCTCATATTTTTGACACCTTTGAAGCACTTCATATATTTCACACCTTTTCAGGCTTTTCATTTTTTCAACCCCACTTCATGCTCCTCCTATTTTTCAGACCGGTTCATGCTCATCTCATTTTGATACCTTTTGAGGCTCTTCATATTTCACATATTTTTGAAGCTCTTCTTATTTTCACACGTTTTCAGACTCTTCATGTTTTTCAACACCACTTCATGCTCCTGCAATTTTTCAGACCGTTTCATGCTCCTCATATTTTTGACACTTTTTGAGGCTTTTACTATTTTTCACACCTTTTCTGGCTCTTCTTGTTTTTGAACACCGTTTCATAATCCTCCTATTTTTCAGACCATTTCTTGCTCCTCATATTTTTCACACCTTTTGAAGCTCTTCATATTTTTCACAACTTATCAGGCTCTTCATGTTTTTCCACACCACTTCATGCTTCTCCTATTTTTCAGCCCGTTTCATGCTCCTCATGTATTTCACAGCTTTTGAATCTCTTCATGTTTTTCACACCTTTTCAGGCTCTTCATGTTTTGGATCACCCTTTCATGCTCCTCCTATTTTTCAGACCGTTTCATGCTCCTCATATTTTTGACACATTTTGAAGCTCTTCATATTTTTCACACCTTTTGAAGCTCTTCATATATTTCACACCTTTTCAGGCTCTTCATGTTTTTGAACACCGCTTCATGCTCCTCCTATTTTTTAGACCATTTAATGCTCCTCATCTATTTCACACCTTTTGAAGCTCTTCATATTTTTCACACCTTTTCAGGCTCTTGATGATTTTCAACACCGCTTCATTCTCCTCCTCTTTTTCAGACCGTTTCATGCTCCTCATATTTTGACACCTTTTGAAGCTCTTCATATATTTCACACCTTTTCAAGCTCTTCATATTTTTGAACACTGCATCATGCTCCTCCTATTTTTCAGATTGTTTCATGCTCCTCATATTTTAGACACATTTTGAAGCTCTTCATATATTTCACACCTTTTCAAGCTCTTCATGTTTTGTACACCACTTCATGCTCCTCCTAATTTTCAGACCGTTTCATGCTCCTCATATTTTTCACACCTTTTGAAGCTCTTCATATTTTTCACACCTTTCACGCTCTTGATGTTTTTGTAAATAGCTTCATGCTCCTCCTATTTTTCAGACAGTTTCATGCTCCTTATATTTTTGACACCTTTTATAGCTCTTCATATTTTTCACACCTTTTCAGGCTCTTCATGTTTTTCTACACCATTTCATGATCCTCCTATTTTTCAGACCGTTTCATGCGCCTCATATATTTGACACCTTTTGAAGCTCTTCGTATATTTCACACCTTTTCAGGCTCTTCATGTTTTTCAACACCACTTCATGCTCTTTGTATTTTTCAGACCGTTTTATGCTCCTCATATTTTTGACACCTTTAGAAGCTCTTCATATTTTTCACACATTTTCAGGCTCTTCATGTTTTGAACACTTTTTCTTGCTCCTCCTATTTTGCAGACCGATTCATGCTCCTCATATTTTGGACAATTTTGAAGCTCTTCATATTTTTCACACCTTTTCAGGCTCTTCATGTTTTTCAACACCGCTTCATGCTCCTCCTATTTTTCAGACCGTTTCATGCTCCTCATATTTTGGACACCTTTTGAAGCTCTTCATATTTTTCACACCTTTTCAGGCTCTTCATGTTTTTCAACACCACTTCAAGCTCCTTTTATTTTTCAGAGAGTTTCATGCTCTTCATGTATTTCACACCTTTTGAAGCTCTTCATTATTTTCACACCATTTCAGGCTCTTCATGATTTTCAACACCGCTTCATGCTCCTCCTATTTTTCAGACCTTTTCATGCTCATTTCTTTTTCACACCTTTAGAAGCTCTTCATATTTTTCACACCTTTTCAGGCTCTTCATGATTTTCAACACCGCTTCATGCTCCTCCTATTTTTCAGACCTTTTCATGCTCATCTCTTTTTCACACCTTTAGAAGCTCTTCATATTTTTCACACCTTTTCAGGCTCTTCATGATTTTCAACACCACTTCATGCTCCTCCTATTTTTCAGACTTTTTCATGCTCATTTCTTTTTTCACAACTTTTCAAGGTCTTCATATTTTTCACACCTTTTGAAGCTCTTCATATTTTTCACACCTTTTCAGGCTCTTCATATTTTTGAACACGACTTCATGCTACTCTTATTTTTCAGACCGTTTCATGCTCATCTCATTTTTGACACCTTTTGAAGCTTTGCATATTTTTCACATCTTTTGAAGCTCTTCATATTTTTCACATTTTTAAGCTCTTCATATTTTTCACACGATTTCAGACTCTTCATGTTTTTCAACACCGGTTCATGCTCCTGTTATTTATCATACCGTTTCATGCTCCTCATATTTTTGACACGTTTTGAGGCTCTTCATATTTTTCACACCTTTTCCGGCTCTTCATGTTTTTCAACACCATTTCATGATCCTCCTATTTTTCAGACCGTTTCATGCTCCTCATATATTTGACACCTTTTGAAGCTCTTCATATATTTCACACCTTTTCAGGCTCTTCATGTTTTTCAACACCACTTCATGTTCCTCATATTTTTAAGACCGTTTCTTGCTCCTCATATTTTTTACACCTTTAGAAGCTCTTCATATATTTCACACCTTTTCAGGCTGTTCATGTTTTTCAACAACGCTTCATGCTCCTCCTATTTTTCAGACCGTTTAATCCTCCTCATGTATTTCACACCTTTTGAAGCTCTTCATATTTGTTACACCTTTTCAGGCTATTCATGTTTTTGAACACCGTTTCATGCTTCTCCTATTATGCAGACCGTTTCATTCTCCTCATATTTTTGACACCTTTTGAAGCTCTTCATATATTTCACACATTTCAGGCTTTTAATTTTTCCAACACCACTTCATTCTTCTCCTATTTTTCAGAGCGTTTCATGCTCATCTGATTTTGACACCTTTTGAAACTCTTCATATTTTTCACACCGTTTCAGGCTCTTCATGTGATACAACACCGCTTCATGCTCCTCCTATTTTTCAGACCGTTTCATTCTCATCTCATTTTTGACACCTTTTGAAGCTCTTCAAGTTTTTCACACCTTTTGAAGCTCTTCATATTTTTCATATTTTTGAAGGTCTTCATATTTTCACACCTTTTCAGACTCTTCATATTTTTCAACACCGCTTCATCCTCCTCCTATTTTTCAGAACGTTTCATGCTCCTCATATTTTTGACACCTTTTGAAGCTCTTCATAATTTTCACACCTTTTCAGGCTTTTCATGTTTTTGAACACAGCTTCATGTTCCTCCTATTTTTCAGACCGTTTCATGCTCCTCATATTCTTGACACTTTTTGAAGCTCTTCATATTTTTCACACATTTTCATGCTCTTCATGTTTTTGAACACCGCTTCATGCTCCTCTTATTTTTCAGACCGTTGCAGGCTCCTCATAATTTTAACACCTTTTGAAGCTCTTCATATTTCTCACACCTTTTCAGGCTCTTCATGTTTTTCAACACCGCTTCATGCTCCTCCTATTTTTCAGACCGTTTCATGATCATCTCAGGTTTGACACCTTTTGAAGCTTTGCATATTTTTCACAGCTTTTCAGGCTCTTCATGTTTTTGAACACCGCTTCATGCTCCTCCTATTTTTCAGACCGTTTCAGGCTCCTCATAATTTTCACACCTTTTGAAGCTCTTCATATTTCTCACACCTTTTCAGGCTCTTCATGTTTTTGAACACTGCTTCATGCTCCTCCTATTTTTCAGACCGTATCATGCTCCTCATATTTTTCACACCTTTTGAAGCACTTCATATTTTTCACACCTATTCAGGCTCTTCATAGTTTTGAACACGACTTCCTGCCCCTCTTATTTTTCAGACCGTTTCATGCTCATCTCATTTTTGACATCTTTTGAAGCTTTGCATATTATTCACATCTTTTGAAGCTCTTCATATTTTTCACATTTTTGAAGCTCTTCATATTTTTCACACGATTTCAGACTCTTCATGTTTTTCAACTCCGGTTGATGCTCCTGGTATTTATCATACCGTTTCATACTCCTCATATTTTTGACACGTTTTGAGACTCTTCATATTTTTCACACCTTTTCAGGCTCTTCATGTTTTTGAACATCGTTTCATAATCCTCCTATTTTTCAGACCGTTTCATGGTCCTCATATTTTTGACACCTTTTAAAGCTCTTCATATTTTTCACACCTTTTCATCCTCTTCAAGTTTTTGAACACCGCTTCATCCTCCTCCTATTTTTAAGACCGTTTCATGCTCCTCATATTTTTGACACCTTTTGAAGCTCTTCATAATTTTCACACCTTTTCAGGCTCTTCATGTTTTTCAACACCACTTCATGCTCCTCCTATTTTTCAGACCGTTTCATGCTCCTCATGTATTTCACACCTTTTGAAGCTCTTCATATTTTTCACACCTTTTCAGGCTCTTCATGTTTTTCAACACCACTTCATGCTCCTCGTATTTTTCAGACCGTTTCATGCTCCTCATATTTTTGACACCTTTTGAAGCTCTTCATATTTTTCACAACTTTTCAGGCTCTTCATGTTTTTAAACACCGCTTCATGCTCCTCCTATTTTTCAGACCGTTTCATGCTCCTCATATTTTTCACACCTTTTGAAGCTCTTCATATATTTCACACTTTTCAGGCTCTTGATATTTTTCAACACCACTTCATGCTCCGCTTGTTTTTCAGGCCGTTTCATGCTCCTCATATTTTTGACACCTTTAGAAGCTCTTCATATTATTCACACCTTTTCAGGCTCTTCATGTTTTTGATCACCGCTTCATGCTCCGCCTATTTTTCAGACCGTTTCATTCTCCTCACATCTTTGACACCTTTTGAAGCACTTCAGATATTTCACACCTTTTCAGGCTCTTCATTTTTTTCAACACCAATTCATGATCATCCTATTTTTCAAATCGTTTCACGCTCCTCATGTATTTCACACATTTTGAAGCTCTTCATATGTTTCACACCTTTTCAGACTCTTCATGTTCTTCAACATCGCTTCATGCTCCTCCTATTTTTCAGACCGTTTCATACTTCTCATATTTTTGACATCTTTTGAAGCTCTTCATATTTTTCACACCTTTTCAGGGTCTTCATGTTTTTCAACACCGCTTCATGCACCTCCTATTTTTCAGAACGTTTCATGCTCATCTCATTTTTGACACCTTTTGAAGCTTTTAATATTTTTCACAACTTTTCAGGCTCTTCATGTTTTGAACACCGCTTCATGCTAATCCTATTTTTCAAACCATATCATGCTCCTCATATTTTTTACACCTTTTGAAGCTCTTCATATTTTTCACACCTTTTCAGGCTCTTCATGATTTTGAACACCGCTTCATGCTCCTCCTATTTTTCAGACCTTTTCATGCTCATTTCTTTTTCACACCTTTAGAAGCTCTTCATATTTTTCACACCTTTTCAGGCTCTTCATGATTTTCAACACCGCTTCATGCTCCTCCTATTTTTCAGACCTTTTCATGCTCATCTCTTTTTCACACCTTTAGAAGCTCTTCATATTTTTCACACCTTTTCAGGCTCTTCATGATTTTCAACACCGCTTCATGCTCCTCCTATTTTTCAGACCTTTTCATGCTCATTTCTTTTTTCACAACTTTTCAAGGTCTTCATATTTTTCACACCTTTTGAAGCTCTTCATATTTTTCACACCTTTTCAGGCTCTTCATATTTTTGAACATGACTTCATGCTCCTCTTATTTTTCAGACCGTTTCATGCTCATCTCATTTTTGACACCTTTTGAAGCTTTGCATATTTTTCACATCTGTTGAAGCTCTTCATATTTTTCACATTTTTAAGCTCTTCATATTTTTCACACGATTTCAGACTCTTCATGTTTTTCAACACCGGTTCATGCTCCTGTTATTTATCATACCGTTTCATGCTCCTCATATTTTTGACACGTTTTGAGGCTCTTCATATTTTTCACACCTTTTCCGGGTCTTCATGTTTTTCAACACCATTTCATGATCCTCCTATTTTGCAGACCGTTTCATGCTCCTCATATATTTGACACCTTTTGAAGCTCTTCATATATTTCACACCTTTTCTGGCTCTTCATGTTTTTCAACACCACTTCATGTTCCTCATATTTTTAAGACCGTTTCTTGCTCCTCATATTTTTTACACCTTTAGAAGCTCTTCATATTTTTCAACCTTTTCAGGCTGTTCATGTTTTTCAACAACGCTTCATGCTCCTCCTATTTTTCAGACCGTTTAATCCTCCTCATGTATTTCACACCTTTTGAAGCTCTTCATATTTGTTACACCTTTTCAGGCTATTCATGTTTTTGAACACCGTTTCATGCTCCTCCTATTATGCAGACCGTTTCTTTCTCCTCATATTTTTGACACCTTTTGAAGCTCTTCATATTTCACACCTTTTCAGGCTTTTCATTTTTTTCAACACCACTTCATGCTTCTATTTTTCAGAGCGTTTCATGCTCATCTGATTTTGACACCTTTTGAAACTCTTCATATTTTTCACACCTTTTCAGGCTCTTCATGTGATACAACACCGCTTCATGCTCCTCCTATTTTTCAGACCGTTTCATTCTCATCTTATTTTTGACACCTTTTGAAGCTCTTCAAGTTTTTCACACCTTTTGAAGCTCTTCATATTTTTCATATTTTTGAAGGTCTTCATATTTTCACACCTTTTCAGACTCTTCATATTTTTCAACACCCCTTCGTCCTCCTCCTATTTTTCAGAACGTTTCATGCTCCTCATATTTTTGACACCTTTTGAAGCTCTTCATAATTTTCACACCTTTTCAGGCTTTTCATGTTTTTGAACACAGCTTCATGTTCCTCCTATTTTTCAGACCGTTTCATGCTCCTCATATTCTTTACAAATTTTGAAGCTTTGCATATTTTTCACAGCTTTTCAGGCTCTTCATGTTTTTGAACACCGCTTCATGCTCCTCCTATTTTTCAGACCGTTTCAGGCTCCTCATAATTTTCACACCTTTTGAAGCTCTTCATTTTTCTCACACCTTTTCAGGCTCTTCATGTTTTTGAACACCGCTTCATGCTCCTCCTATTTTTCAGACCGTATCATGCCTCTCATATTTTTCACACCTTTTGAAGCACTTCATATTTTTCACACCTTTTCAGGCTCTTCATAGTTTTGAACACGACTTCCTGCCCCTCTTATTTTTCAGACCGTTTCATGCTCATCTCATTTTTGACATTTTTGAAGCTTTGCATATTATTCACATCTTTTGAAGCTCTTCATATTTTTCACATTTTTGAAGCTCTTCATATTTTTCACACGATTTCAGACTCTTCACGTTTTTCAACACCGGTTCATGCTCCTGGTTTTTATCATACCGTTTCATACTCCTCATATATTTGACACGTTTTGAGACTCTTCATATTTTTCACACCTTTTCAGGCTCTTCATGTTTTTGAACACCGTTTCATAATCCTCCTATTTTTCAGACCGTTTCATGCTCCTCATATTTTTGACACGTTTTAAAGCTCTTCATATTTTTCACACCTTTTCATCCTCTTCAAGTTTTTGAACACCGCTTCATCCTCCTCCTATTTTTAAGACCGTTTCATGCTCCTCATATTTTTGACACCTATTGAAGCTCTTCATATTTTTCACAACTTTTCAGGCTCTTCATGTTTTTCAACACCACTTCCTGCTCCTCCTATTTTTCAGACCGTTTCATGCTCATCATGTATTTCACACCTTTTGAAGCTCTTCATATTTTTCACACCTTTTCAGGCTCTTCATGTTTTTGAACACCGCTTCATGCTGCTTCTATTTTTCAGACCGTTTCATGCTCCTCATATTTTTGACACCTTTTGAAGCTCTTCATATTTTTCACACCTTTTCAGACTCTTCATGTTTTTGACCACCGTTTCATGCTCCTCCTATTTTTCAGACCGTTTCATGCCCCTCATATTTTTGACACTTATTGAAGCTCTTCATATTTTTCACTCCTTTTCAGGCTCTTCATGTTTTTCAACACCGCTTCATGGTCCTCCTATTTTTCAGACAGTTTCATGCTCATCTCATTTTTGACACCTTTTGAAGCTTTTCAAATTTTCACAACATTTCAGGCTCTTCATGTTTTTCAACACCGCCTTATGCTCCTCCTTTTTTTCAGACTGTTTCATGCTCCTCATGTAATTCACACCTTTTGAAACTCTTTATATTTTTCACACCTTTTCAGGCTCTTCATGTTTTTCAACGCCACTTCATGCTCCTCCTATTTTTCAGACCGTTTCAGGCTCATCTAATATTTGACACCATTTGAAGCTCTTCATATTTTTCACACCTTTTGAAGCTCTTCATATTTTTCACACGTTTTCAGGCTCTTCATGTTTTTCAACTCCGCTTCTTTCTCCTCCTATTTTTCAGACTGTTTCATGCTCATCTCATTTTGACACCTTTTGAAGCTCTTCATATTTTTCACACATTTTGAAGCTCTTCATATTTTTCACACATTTTCGGGCTCTTCATATTTTTCAACACCACTCCATGCTCCTCCTATTTTTCACACCGTTTCGTTCTCCTCATATTTTTCACACCTTTTGAAGCTCTTCGTATATTTCACACCTTTTCAGGCTCTTCATTTTTTCAACACCACTTCATGCTCCTCCTGTTTTTCAGACCGTTTCATTCTCATCTCATTTTGACACCTTTTGAAGCTCTTCATATTTTTCACACCTTTTGAAGCTCTTCATATTTTTCACACGTTTTCAGGCTCTTCATGTTTTTCAACACCGCTTCATACTCCTCCTATTTTTCAGAACGTTTAATGCTCCTCATGTATTTCACACCGTTTGAAGTTCCTCATATTTTTCACACCTTTTCAGGCTCTTCATGTTTTTGAGCACGGCGTCATGCTCCTGCTATTTTTCAGCCCGTTTCATGCTCCTCATATTTTTGACACCTTTTGAAGCTCTTCATATTTCTCTCAGGTTTCAGGCTCTTCATGTTTTTAAACACCGCTTCATGCTCCTCCTATTTTTCAACCGTTTCATGCTCCTCATATTTTTGACACCTTTTCAAGCTCTTCATATATTTCACACCTTTTCAGGCTCTTCATGTTTTTCAACACCTCTTCATCCTCCTCCTATTTTTCAGAACGTTTCATGCTCCTCATATTTTTGACACCTTTTGAAGCTCTTCATATTTTTCACACCTTTTCAGGCTTTTCATGTTTTTGAACACCGCTTCATGTTCCTCTTATTTTTCAGACCGTTTCATGCTCCTCATATTTTTGACACCTTTTGAATCTGTTCATATATTTCACACCTTTTCAGGTTCTTCATATTTTTGAACACCGCTTCATGCTCCTCTTATTTTTGAGATTGTTTCATGCTCCTCATATTTTTGACACCTTTTGAAGCTCTTCATATTTTTCACACCTTTTCAGGCTCTTCATGTTTTTGAACACCGCTTCATGCTCCTCCTATTTTTCAGACCGTTTCAGACTCCTCATAATTTTCACACCTTTTGAAGCTCTTCATATTTCTCACACCTTTTCAGGCTCTTCATGTTTTTCATCACCACTTCATGCTTCTCCTATTTTTCAGACCGTTTCATGCTCATTTAATATTTGACACTTTTGAAGCTCTTCATATTTTTGACACCTTTTGAAGCTCTTCACATTTTTCACACCTTTCAGGCTCTTCATGTTGTTGAACACCGTTTCATTCTCCTCCTATTTTTCAGACAGTTTCTTACTCCTCATATTTTTGACACGTTTTGAGGCTCTTCATATTTTTCACACCTTTTCAGGCTCTTCATGATTTTGAACAACGTTTCATGATCCTCGTATTTTTCAGAACGTTTCATGTTCCTCATAATTTTGACACCTTTTAAAGCTATTCATATTTTTCACACCTTTTCAGGCTCTTCATGTTTTTGAACACCGCTTCATGCTCCTCCTATTTTTCAGACCGTTTCAGGCTCCTCATATTTTTGACACCTTTTGAGGCTCTTCATATTTTTCACACCTTTTGAAGCTCTTTATATATTTCACACCATTTCAGGCTCTTCATGTTTTCAACATCACTTCATGCGCCTCCTATTGTTCAGACCCTTTCATGCTAAACTAATTTTGACACCTTATGAAGCTCTCCATAATTTTCACACCTTTTCAGGCTCTTCATGTTTTTGAACACCGCTTCATGCTGGTCCTATTTGCAGACCGTTTCATGCTCCTCGTATTTTTGACACCTTTTCAAGCTCTTCATATTTTTCACTCCTTTTCAGGCTCTTCATGTTTTTGAACACAGCTTCATGCTCCTCCCATTTTTCAGACCATTTCATGCTCCTCATATTTTTCACTCCTTTTCAGGCTCTTCATGTTTTTGAACACCACTTCATGCTCCTCCTTTTTTTCAGACAATTTCATGCTCCTCATATATTTCACTCCTTTTCAGGCTCTTCATGTTTTTCAACGCCACTTCATGATCCTCCTATTTTTCAGAGAGTTTCATGCTCCTCATGTATTTCACACCTTTTCAAGCTCTTCATATTTTTCACAACTTTTCAGGCTCTTCATGTTTCTGATCACCGTTTCATGCTCCTCCTATCTTTCAGACCGTTTCATGCTTCTCATATTTTTGACACCATTTGAAACTCTTCATATATTTCACACCTTTTCATGCTCCTCATGTTTTTGAACACTGCTCATGATCCTCCAAATTTTCAGACCGTTTCATGCTCTTCATATTTTTGACACCTTTTGAAACTCTTCATATTATTCACACCTTTTCAGGCTCTTCATGTTTTTCAACACCGCTTCATGCTGCTTCTATTTTTCAGACCGTTTCATGCTCTTCATATTTTAAACACCTTTTGAAGCTCTTCATATTTTTCACACCTTTTCAGGCTCTTGATATTATTCAACACCACTTCATGTTACTCCTGTTTTTCAGACCGTTTCATGCTCCTCATATTTTTGACACCTTTAGAAGCTCTTCATATTTTTAATACCTTTTCAGGCTCTTCATGTTTTTGAACACCGCTTCATGCTCCTCCTATATTTCAGACCGTTTCATGCTCCTCATTTATTTCACACCTTTTGAAGCTCTTCATATTTTTCACACCTTTTCAGGCTCGTCATGTTTTTGAACACCGCTTCATGCTCCTCCTATTTTTCAGACCATTTCATGCTCCTCATATTTTTAACACCTTTTGTAGCTCTTCATATTTCTCACAGCTTTTCATGCTCTTCGTGTTTTTGAACACCATTTCATGCTCCTCCTATTTTGCAGACCGTTTCTTTCTCCTCATATTTTTAACACCTTTTGAAGCTCTTCATATATTTCACACCTTTTCAGGCTTTTCATTTTTTTCAACACCACTTCATGCTACTCCTATTTTTCAGACCGTTTCATGCTCATCTCATTTTGACATCTTTCGATGCTCTTCATATTTTTCACATCTTTTGAATCTCTTCATATTTTTCACGCCTTTTCAGGCTTTTCATGATTTTCAACACACCTTCATGCTCCTCGTATTTTTCAGACCGTTTCATGCTTATCTCATTTTTGACACCTTTTGAAGCTCTTTATATATTTCACATCTTTGGAAGCTCTTCATATTTTTCACACGTTTTCAGTCTCTTCTTGTTTTTCAACACCCTTTCTTGCTCTTCCTTTTTTCAGACCGTTTCATGCTCCTCATATTTTTGACACGTTTTGAATCTCTTCATATTTTTCACACCTTTTCAGGCTCTTCATGTTTTTGAACACCGCTTCATGCTCCTCCTATTTTTCAGACCGTTTCATGCTCCTCACATTTTTGACACCTTTTGAAGCTCTTCATATTTTTCACACCTTTTCAGGCTCTTCATGTTTTTGAAGACCGTTTCATGCTCCTACTATTTTTCAGACCATTTCTTGCTCCTCATATTTTTGACACCTTTTGAAGCTCTTCATATTTTTCACACCTTTTCAGGCTCTTCATGTTTTTGAACACCGCTTCATGCTCCTCCTATTTTTCAGACCTATTAATGCTCCTCATATTTTTGACAACATTTGAAGCTCTTCATATTTTTCACACCTTTTCAGGCTCTTCACGTTTTTGAACAACGCTTCATGCTCCTCCTATTTTTCAGACCGTTTCATGCTCATCTAATTTTTGACACTTTTTGAAGCTCTTCATATTTTCACACCTTTTGAAGCTCTTCATATTTTTCACACGTTTTCAGGCTCTTCATGTTTTTGAACACCGCTTCATGCTGCTTCTATTTTTCAGACCGTTTCATGCTCCTCATATTTTTGACACCTTTTGAAGCTCTTCATATTTTTCACACCTTTTCAGACTCTTCATGTTTTTGACCACCGTTTCATGCTCCTCCTATTTTTCAGACCGTTTCATGCCCCTCATATTTTTGACACTTATTGAAGCTCTTCATATTTTTCACTCCTTTTCAGGCTCTTCATGTTTTTCAACACCGCTTCATGGTCCTCCTATTTTTCAGACAGTTTCATGCTCATCTCATTTTTGACACCTTTTGAAGCTTTTCAAATTTTCACAACATTTCAGGCTCTTCATGTTTTTCAACACCGCCTTATGCTCCTCCTTTTTTTCAGACTGTTTCATGCTCCTCATGTAATTCACACCTTTTGAAACTCTTTATATTTTTCACACCTTTTCAGGCTCTTCATGTTTTTCAACGCCACTTCATGCTCCTCCTATTTTTCAGACCGTTTCATGCTCATCTAATTTTTAACACCTTTTGAAACTCTTCATATATTTCACACCTTTTGAAGCTCTCCAAATTTTTCACATTTTTGAAGCTCTTCATATTTTTCACATCTTTTCAGGCTCTTCATGTTTTTCAACACCATTTCATGCTGCTTCTATTTTTCAGGCCGTTTCATGCTCCTCATATTTTTCACACCATTTGAAGCTCTTCATATTTTTCACACCTTTTCAGGCTCTTCATGTTTTTGAACACAGCTTCACGCTTCTCCTATTTTTCAGACCGTTTCATGCTCCTCATATTTTTCACACCTTTTGAAGCTCTTCATATTTTTCACACCTTTTCAGGCTCTTCATGTTTTTGAACACAGCTTCACGCTTCTCCTATTTTTCAGACCGTTTCATGCTCCTCATATTTTTGACACCTTTTGAAGCTCTTCATAATTTTCACACCTTTTCAGCCTCTTCATGTTTTTCAACACCACTTCATGCTCCTCGTATTTTTCAGACCGTTTCTTGCCCCTAATAGTTTTGACACCTTTTGAAGCTCTTCATATTTTTCACACGTTTTCAGGCTCTTCATGTTTTTGAACAGCGCTTCATGCTCCTCCTATTTTCGAGACCGTTTCATGCTCCTCATATTTTTGACACATTTTGAAGCTCTTCATATTTTTCACACCTTTTCAGGCTCTTCAGGTTTTTCAACACCACTTCATGCTCCTCCTATTTTTCAGACCGTTTCATCCTCCTCATATTTTTGACACCTTTAGAAGCTCTTCATTATTTCACAACTTTTCAGGCTCTTCATGTGTTTTAGCACCGCTTCATGCTCGTCCTATTTTTCAGACCTTTCATGCTCCTCATATTTTTGACACCTTTTGAAGCTCTTCATATTTTTCACACCTTTTCAAACTCTTCATGTTTTTGATCACCGTTTCATGCTCCTCCTATTTTTCAGACCGTTTCATGCTCCTCATATTTTTGAAACTTATTGAAGCTCTTCATATTTTTCACTCCTTTTCAGGCTCTTCATGTTTTTCAACACCGCTTCATGGTCCTCCTATTTTTCAGACAGTTTCATGCTCATCTCATTTTTGACACCTTTTGAAGCTTTTCAAATTTTCACAACATTTCAGGCTCTTCATGTTTTTGAACACGGCTTCATGCTCCTCCTATTTTTCAGAGAGTTTCATGCTCCTCATGTATTTCACACCTTTTGAACCTCTTCATATTTTTCACGCATTTTCAGGCTCTTCATGTTTTGCACCACCACTTCATGCTCCTCCTATTTTTCAGACCGTTTCATGCTCATCTCATTTTTGAAACCTTTAGAATCTCTTCATATTTTTCACGCATTTTCAGGCTCTTCATGTTTTGCACCACCACTTCATGCTCCTCCTATTTTTCAGACTGTTTCATGCTCATCTCATTTTTGACACCTTTTCAAACTTTTCATATTTTTCACACCTTTTCAGGCTCTTCATGTTTTTGAACACCGCTTCATGCTTCTCCTATTTTTCACACCGTATACTGCTCCTCATATTTTTCACACCTACTGGAGCTCTTCATATTTTTCACACCTTTTCAGACACTTCATGTTTTTGAACACCACTTCATGCTCCTCATCTTTTTCAGACCGTTTCATGCTCCTCATATTTTTGACACGTTTTGAGGATCTTCATATATTTCACACCTTTTCAGGCCCTTCATGTTTTTGAACACCGCTTCATGCTCCTGCTATTTTTCAAACCGTTTCATGTTCCTCATGTATTTCACACCTTTGAACCTCTTCATATTTTTCACACCTTTTCAGGCTCTTCATGTGTTTCAACACCACTGCATGCTCCTCATCTTTTTCAGACCGTTTCATGCTCATCTCATTTTTTACACATTTTGAAGCTCTTCATATATTTCACACCTTTTGAAGCTCTTCATATTTTTGAAAACTTTTCAGGCTCTTCATGTTTTTCAACACCACTTCATGCTCCTCCTTTATTTCAGACCGTTTCATGCTCCTCATATTTTTCACACCTTTTGAAGCTCTTTATATTTTTCACACCTTTTCGTGCTCTTCAGGTTTTTCAACACCACTTCATGCACCTCCTATTTTTCAGACCGTTTCATGCTCCTCATATTTTTGACACCTTTTGAAATCTTCATATATTTCACACCTTTTCAGGCTCTTAATTTTTTAGAACACAACTTCATGCTCCTCCTATTTTTCAGACCGTTTCATGTTCATCTCTTTTTTGACACCTTTTGAAGCTCTTCATTTTTTTCATACCTTTTGAAAATCTTCATATTTTTCACACGTTTTCAGGTTCTTCATGTTTTTCAACACCGCATCATAATCCTCCTATTTTTCAGACCGTTTCATGTTCTTCTCATTTTTGACCCCTTTTGAAGGTCTTCATATTTTTCACACCTTTTGAAGCTCTTCTTATTTTTCACACCTTTTAAGCCTCTTCATGTTTTTTAACACCGCTTCATGCTCCTCCTATTTTCAAGACCGTTTCATACTCCTCATGTATTTCATACCTTTTGAAGCTCTTCATATTTTTCACACCTTTTCAGGCTCTTCATGTTTTTGAACACCGCTTCATGCTCCTCCTATTTTTAAGACCGTTTCATGCTCCTCATATATTTCACACCTTTTGAAATTCTTCACATTTTTCACACCTTTTAAGGCTCTGCATGTTTTTCAACACCGTTTCATGCTCCTCCTATTTTTCAGACCGTTTCATGCTCCTCATATTTTTGACACCTTTTGAAGCTCTTGATATATTTCACACCTTCTCAGGCTCTTCATTTTTTTGAACACCACTTCTTGCTCCTCCTATTTTTCAGACCGTTTCATGCTCCTCATATTTTTGACACCTTTTGAAGCTCTTCATATTTTTCACATGTTTTCACGCTCTTCATGTTTTTCAACACAACTTCTAGCTCCTCCTATTTTTCAGACCGATTCATGTTCCTCATATTTTTGACAAGTTTTGAGGCTCTTCATATTTTTCACACCTTTTCAGGCTCTTCATGTTTTTGAACACCGTTTCATGCTCCTCTTTTTTTTCAAACCTTATCATGCTCCTCATATTTTTGACACCTTTTGAAGCTCTTCATATTTTTCACAGCTTTTCAGGCTCTCCATGTTTTGAACACCACTTCATGCTCCTCCTATTTTTCAGACCGTTTCATGTTCCTCATATTTTTGACACCTTTTGAAGCTCTTCATATTTTTCACACCTTTTCAGGCTCTTCATGTCTTTGAACACCGCTTCATTCTCCTCCTATTTTTCAGACCGTTTCATGCTCCTCATATTTTTCACACCTTTTGAAGCTCTTCATATTTCTCACAACTTTTCAGGCTCTTCATGTTTTTGAACACCGCTTCATGCTCCTCCTATTTTTAGGACATTTTCATGCTCCTCATATTTTTGACACCTATTGAAGCTCCTCCTATTTTTCACCCCTTTTCAGGATCTTCATGTTTTTCAACACCGTTTCATGTTCCTCCTATTTTTCAGACCTTTTCATGCTCCTCCGATCATTCAGACCGTTTCATGCTCGTCATATATTTGACAGCTTCTGAAGCTCTTCATATTTTTCACACGTTTTCAGGCTCTTCATGTTTTTTAACACCGCTTTATGCTCCTCCTATTTTTCAGACCGTTTCATGCTCATCTCATTTTAGACACTTTTTGAAGCTTTTCATTTTTTTCACAACTTTTCAGGCTCTTCATGATTTTGAACACCGCTTCATGCTCCTCCTATTTTTCAGACAGTATCTTGCTTCTCATATTTTTCACACCTTTTGAAGCTCTTCATATTTTTCACACATTTTCAAGCTCTTCATGTTTTTGAACAGCACCTCATGCTCCTTCTGTTTTTCAGAGAGTTTCATGCACCTCATGTATTTCACACGTTTTGAAGCTCTTCATATTTTTCACACCTTTTCAGGCTCTTCATGTTTTTCCACACCACTCCATGCTTCTCCTATTTTCAGCCCGTTTCATGCTCCTCATGTATTTCACACCATTTGAAGCTCTCCTTATTTCTCACACCTTTTCAGGCTCTTCATGTTTTTCATCACCGTTTCATGCTCCTCCTATTTTTCAGACCTTTTCATGCTCCTCATATTTTTGAAACCTTTTGAAGCTCTTCATATTTTTCACACCTTTTCAGGATCTTCATGTTTTTGAACACCGCTTCATGCTCCTCCTATTTTTTAGACCGTTTCATGCTCCTCATATTTTTGACACCTTTTGAAGCTCTTCATATTTCTAACATCTTTTCAGGCTCTTCATGTTTTTCAACACCGCTTCATGCTCCTCCTATTTTTCAGACCTTTTCATGCTCCTCATATTTTTGAAACCTTTTGAAGCTCTTCATATTTTTCACACCTTTTCAGGATCTTCATGTTTTTGAACACCGCTTCATGCTCCTCCTATTTTTTAGACCGTTTCATGCTCCTCATACTTTTGACACCTTTTGAAGCTCTTCATATTTCTAACATCTTTTCAGGCTCTTCATGTTTTTCAACACCGCTTCATGCTCCTCCTATTTTTCAGACCGTCTCGTTCTCCTCATATTTTAGACACCTTTTGAAGCTCTTCATATATTTCACACCTATTCAGGCTCTTCATTTTTTTCAACACCACTTCATGCTCGTCCTATTTTTCAGACCTTTCATGCTCATCTCATTTTTGACACCTTTTGAAGCTCTTCATATTTTTCACACATTTGAAGGTCTTCATATTTTTCACACCTTTTCAGGCTCTTCATGTTTTTCCACACCACTCCATGCTTCTCCTATTTTCAGCCCGTTTCATGCTCCTCATGTATTTCACACCATTTGAAGCTCTCCTTATTTCTCACACCTTTTCAGGCTCTTCATGTTTTTCATCACCGTTTCATGCTCCTCCTATTTTTCAGACCTTTTCATGCTCCTCATATTTTTGAAACCTTTTGAAGCTCTTCATATTTTTCACACCTTTTCAGGATCTTCATGTTTTTGAACACCGCTTCATGCTCCTCCTATTTTTTAGACCGTTTCATGCTCCTCATATTTTTGACACCTTTTGAAGCTCTTCATATTTCTAACATCTTTTCAGGCTCTTCATGTTTTTCAACACCGCTTCATGCTCCTCCTATTTTTCAGACCGTCTCGTTCTCCTCATATTTTAGACACCTTTTGAAGCTCTTCATATATTTCACACCTATTCAGGCTCTTCATTTTTTTCAACACCACTTCATGCTCCTCCTATTTTTCAGACCGTGTCATGCTCATCTCATTTTTGAAACCTTTTGAAGCTCTTCATATTTTTCACACCTTTTGAAACTCTTCATATTTTTCACACCTTTTCAGGCTCTTCATGTTTTTCCACACAACTCCATGATTCTCCTATTTTCAGCCCGTTTCATGCTCCTCATGTATTTCACACCATTTGAAGCTCTCCATATTTTTCACACCTTTTCAGGCTCTTCATGTTTTTCATCACCGTTTCATGCTCCTCCTATTTTTCAGACCGTTTCATGCTCATCTCATTTTTGACACCTTTTTAAGCTTTTCATATTTTTCACACCTTTTCAGGCTCTTCAAGTTTATCAACACCACTTCATGCTCCTCATTTTTGCAGACCGTTTCATGCTCCTCATATTTTTGACACCTATTGATGCTCTTAATATTTTTCACACCTTTTCAGGCTCTTCATTTTTTCAACACCACTTCATGCTCCTCCTATTTTTCAGGCCGTTTCATGCTCATCTCATTTTTGACACCTTTTTAAGCTTTTCATATTTTTCACACCTTTTCAGGCTCTTCAAGTTTATCAACACCACTTCATGCTCCTCCTTTTTTGCAGACCGTTTCATGCTCCTCATATTACTGACACCTTTTGAAGCTCTTTATATTTGTCTCTTCTTTTCAGGCTCTTCATGTTTTTCACCACCACTTCATGCTCCTCCTTTTTTTCAGACCGTTTCATGCTCATCTCATTTTTGACACATTTTGAAGCTCTTCATAATTTTCACACCTTTTGAAGCTCTTCATATTTTTCACACGTTTTCAGGCTCTTCATGTTTTTCAACACCGCTTCATGCTCCTCCTATTTTTCACACCGTTTCATGCTCTTCTCATTTTTTACACCTTTTGAAGTTCTTCATATTTTTCACAGCTTTTGAAGCTCTTCATATTATTCACACATATTCAGGCTCTTCATGTTTTTGAACACGGCTTCATTCTCCTCCTATTTTTCAGACCGTTTCATGCTCCTCATATATGTGAAACATTTTGAAGCTCCTCCTATTTTTCACACCTTTTCAGACTGTTCATGATTTTCAACACCATTTCCTGCTCCTCCTATTTTTGAGACCGTTTCATATTCCCCCTATTTTTCAGACCATTTCATGCTCCTCATATTTTTGACACCTTTTGAAGCTCTTCATATTTTTCAAACATTTTCAGGCTCTTCATGTTTTTCAACACCGCTTCATGCTCCTCCTATTTTTCAGACAGTTTCATGTTCCTCATATTTTTTACACCTTTTGAAGCTCTTCATATTTTTCACACCTTTTCAGGCTCTTCAGGTTTTTGAACAACGTTTCATGCTCCTCCTATTTTTCAGACCGTTTGTTGCTCCTCATATTTTTTACACCTTTTGAAGCTCTTCATATTTTTCACTCCTTTTCAGCTTCTTTTTGGTTTTGAACCCCGCTTCATGCTCCTCCTTTCTTTCAGACTGTTTCATGCTCTTCATATATGTGACACCTTTTGAAGCTCTTCATATTTTTCTCTCCTTTTCATGCTCTTCATGTTTTTGAACACCGCTTCATGCTCTTCCTATTTTTCAGACCGTTTCATGCTCCTCATGTATTTCACACCTTTTGAAGCTCTTCATATTTTTCACACATTTTCAGGCTCTTCATATTTTTGAACTCCTTTTCATGTCGCTCCTATTTTTTAGACCGTTTCATGCTCCTCATATTTTTGACACCTTTTGAAGCTCTTCATATTTTTCACACCTTTTCAGGCTCTTCATGTTTTTGAACACCGTTTCATGCTCCTCTTTTTTTTCAAACCTTATCATGCTCCTCATATTTTTGACAGCTTTTGAAGCTCTTCATATTTTTCACAGCTTTTCAGGCTCTTCATGTTTTGAACACCACTTCATGCTCCTCCTGTTTTTCAGACCGTTTCATGTTCCTCATATTTTTGACACCTTTTGAAGCTTTTCATATTTTTCACACCTTTTCAGGCTCTTCATTTTTTTCAACACCACTTCATGCTCCTCCTATTTTTCAGACCGTGTCATGCTCATCTCATTTTTGACACCTTTTGAAGATCTTCATATTTTTCACACCTTTTGAAGCTCTTCATAGTTCTAACATCTTTTCAGGCTCTTCATGTTTTTCAACACCGCTTCATCCTCCTCCTATTTTTCAGACCGTTTCATGCTCCGCATATATTTGACACATTTTGAAGCTCTTCGTATATTTCACAGCTTTTCAGACTCTTCATGTTTTTCAACACCACTTCATTCTCTTCGTATTTTTCAGACCGTTTCATGCCCCTCATATTTTTGACACCATTTGAAGCTCTTCATATTTTTCACAATTTTCAGGCTCTTCATGTTTTTCACCAACACTTCATGCTCCTCCTATTTTTCAGACTGTTTCATGCTCCTCACATTTTTGAAACCTTTAGAATCTCTTCATATTTTTCACAACTTTTCAGGCTCTTCATGTTTTTCAACACCGTTTCATGATCCTCCTATTTTTCAGACCGTTTCATGCTCCTCATATATTTGACACCTTTTGAAGCTCTTCATATATTTCACACCTTTTCAGGCTCTTCATGTTTTTCAACACTACTTCATGCTCTTCGTATTTTTCAGACCGTTTCATGCTCATTCCATTTTTGACACCTTTTGAAGCTCTTCATATTTTTCACACTTTTGAAGCTCTTCATATTTTTCACACATTTTCTGGCTTTTCATGTTTTTGAACACAGCTTCATGCTCCTCTTATTTTTCTGACCGTATCATGCTCCTCATATTTTTGACACCTTTTGAAGCTCTTCATATTTTTCACACCTTTTTAGCCTCTTCATGTTTATCAACACCGTTTCATGATCCTCCTATTTTTCAGACCGTTTCATGTTCCTCATATATTCGACACCTTTTGAAGCTCTTCATTTAGTTCAAACCTTTTCAGGCTCTTCATGTTTTTCATCACCACTTCATTCTCCTCATATTTTTAAGACCGTTTCATGCTCCTCATATTTTTGACACCTTTAGAACCTCTTCATATTTTACACACCTTTTCAAGCTCTTCATGTTTGTCAACACGCTTCATGCTCCTCATCCTTTTCAGACCGTTTCATGCTCCTCATATTTTTGACACCTTTTGAAGCTCTTCATATTTCTCACACCTTTTCAGGCTCTTCATGTTTTTCAACACCGCTTCATGCTCCTCCTATTTTTCAGACCGTTTCATGCTCCTAATAATTTTGACACGTTTTGAAGCTCTTCATATTTTTCACACCTTTTCAGGCTCTTCATATTTTTGAACACCGTTTCATGCTCCTCCTATTTTTCAGACCGTTTCATGCTCCTCATATTTTGACACCTTTTGAAGCTCTTCATATTTTTCACACCTTTTGAAGCTCTTCATATTTTTCATATTTTTGAAGCTCTTCATATTTTCACACGTTTTCAGATTCTTCATGTTTTTCAACACCGCTTCATGATCCTGCTATTTTTCAGACCGTTTCATGCTCCTCATATATTTCACACCTTTTGAAGGCTTCATATTTTTCAGATCTTTTGAAGCTCTTCATATGTTTCACATTTTTTGAAGATCTTCATATTTTTCACACCTTTTCAGGCTCTTCATGTTTTTCAACACCGCTTCATGCTCCTCCTATTTTTCAGATCGTTTCATGCTCCTCATATTTCTGACACCTTTTGAAGCTCTTCATATTTTTCACACCTTTTCAGGCTCTTCATGTTTTTCAACACCGCTTCATGCTCCTCCTATTTTTCAGACCGTTTCATGCTCCTCATATTTTTGACACCTTTTGAAGCTTTTCATATTTTTCACACCTTTTCAGGCTCTTCAAGTTTATCAACACCACTTCATGCTCCTCCTTTTTTGCAGACCATTTCATGCTCCTCATATTTTTGACACCTATTGATGCTCTTAATATTTTTCACAACTTTTCAGGCTCTTCATTTTTTCAACACCACTTCATGCTCCTCCTAATTTTCAGGCCGTTTCATGCTCATCTCATTTTTGACACCTTTCTAAGCTTTTCATATTTTTCACACCTTTTCAGGCTCTTCAAGTTTATCAACACCACTTCATGCTCCTCCTTTTTTGCAGACCGTTTCATGCTCCTCATATTACTGACACCTTTTGAAGCTCTTTATATTTGTCACTTCTTTTCAGGGTCTTCATGTTTTCACCACCACTTCATGCTCCTCCTTTTTTTCAGACCGTTTCATGCTCATCTCATTTTTGACACATTTTGAAGCTCTTCATAATTTTCACACCTTTTGAAGCTCTTTATATTTTTCACACGTTTTCAGGCTCTTCATGTTTTTCAACACCGCTTCATGCTCCTCTTATTTTTAAGACCGTTTCATGCTCCTCATATTTTTCACACCTTTTGAAGATCTTCCTATTTTTCACACCTTTTCAGGCTCTTTATGTTTTTCCACACCGTTTCATGCTCCTCCTATTTTCCAGACCGTTTCATGTTTCTCATATTTTTGACACCTTTTGAAGCTCTTCATATTATTCACAACTTTTCAGGCTCTTCATGTTTTTCAACACCGCTTCATGCTCCTCCTATTTTTCACACCGTTTCATGCTCATCTCATTTTCGACACCTTTTGAACCTCTTCATTTATTTCACACCTTTTGAAGCTCTTCATATTTTTCACAACTTTTCAGGATCTTCATGATTTTCAACACCGCTTCATGCTCCTCCTATTTTTCACACCGTTTCATGCCCTTCTCATTTTTTACAACTTTTGAAGTTCTTCATATTTTTCACAGCTTTTGACGCTCTTCATATTATTCACACATATTCAGGCTCTTCATGTTTTTGAACACTGCTTCATTCTCCTCCTATTTTTCAGACCGTTTCATGCTCCTCATTTATGTGAAACATTTTGAAGCTCCTCCTATTTTTCACACCTTTTCAGACTGTTCATGATTTTCAACACCGTTTCCTGCTCCTCCTATATTTGAGATCGTTTCATTCTCCTCCTTTTTTTCAGGCCATTTCATGCTCCTCATATTTTTGGCACCTTTTGAAGCTCTTCATATTTTTCTCTCCTTTTCATGCTCTTCATGTTTTTGAACACCGCTTCATGCTCCTCCTATTTTTCAGACCGTTTCATGCACCTCATGTATTTCACACCTTTTGAAGCTCTTCATATTTTTCACACCTTTTCAGGCTCTTCATGTTTTTGAACACCGTTTCATGTCGCTCCTATTTTTTAGACCGTTTCATGCTCCTCATATTTTTGACATCTTTTGAAGCTCTTCATATTTTTCACACCTTTTCAGGCTCTTCAAGTTTTTCAACACCACTTCATGCTCCTCCTATTTTTCAGACTGTTTCATGCTCCTCATATTTTTGACACCTTTTGAAGCTCTTCATATTTTTCACATGTTTTCACGCTCTTCATGTTTTTCAACACAACTTCTAGCTCCTCCTATTTTTCAGACCGATTCATGTTCCTCATATTTTTGACACGTTTTGAGGCTCTTCATATTTTTCACACCTTTTCAGGCTCTTCATGTTTTTGAACACCGTTTCATGCTCCTCTTTTTTTTCAAACCTTATCTTGCTCCTCATATTTTTGACACCTTTTGAAGCTCTTCATATTTTTCACAGCTTTTCAGGCTCTCCATGTTTTGAACACCACTTCATGCTCCTCCTATTTTTCAAACCGTTTCATGTTCCTCATATTTTTTACACCTATTGAAGCTCTTCATATTTTTCACACCTTTTCAGGCTCTTAATGTCTTTGAACACCGCTTCATTCTCCTCCTATTTTTCAGACCGTTTCATGCTCCTCATATTTTTCACACCTTTTGAAGCTCTTCATATTTCTCACACCTTTTCAGGCTCTTCATGTTTTTGAACACCACTTCATGCTCCTCATATTTTTAGGACATTTTCATGCTTCTCATATTTTTGACACCTATAGAAGCTCCTCCTATTTTTCACACCTTTTCAGGATCTTCATGTTTTTCAACACCGTTTCATGCTCCTGCTATTTTTCAGATCGTTTCATGTTCCGCACTTTTTTGACACTTTTTGAAGCTCTTCGTATATTTCACACCTTTTCAGGCTCTTCATGTTTTTTACACCTTTTCAGTCTCTTCATGTTTTTCAACACCGCTTCATGCTCCTCCTATTTTTCAGACCGTGTCATGCTCCTCTTATTTTTGACACATTTTGAAGCTCTTCATATTTTTCACACCTTTTGAAGCTCTTCATATTTTTCAAACCTTTACAGGCTCTTCATGTATTTCAACACCACTTCATGCTCCTCCTATTTTTCAGACCGTGTCATTCTCCTCTTATTTTTGACACATTTTGAAGCTCTTCATATTTTTCACACCTTTTGAAGCTCTTCATATTTTTCAAACCTTTACAGACTCTTCATGTATTTCAACACCGCTTCATGCTCCTCCAGTTTTTCAGACAGTTTCATGCTCATCATATTTTTCAAACCTTTGAAAGCTCTTCATAATTTTCACACCTATTCATGCTCTTCATTTTTTCCACACTGTTTCATGCTCCTCCTATTTTTCAGACCGTTTCATGCTCCTCATATTTTTCACACCTTTTGAAGCTCTTCATATTTTTCACACCTTTTGAAGCTCTTCATATTTTTCACACTTTTTGAAGCTCTTCATATTTTTTCACAGTTTTCAGGCTCTTCATGTTTCTGAACACAGCTTCATGCTCCTCCTATTTTTCAGACCGTTTCATGCTCTTCATATTTTTCACACCTTTTCAGGCTCTTCGTATTTTTGAACACCGTTTGCTTCTCCTCCTATTTTTGAGAACGTTTCATGCTCCTTATATTTTTGACACGTTTTGCAGCTCTTCATATTTTTCACACCTTTTCAGGCTCTTGATGTTTTTCAACACGGCTTCATGCTACTCCTATTTTTGATACCTTTTGAAGCTCCTCATATTCTTCAAACCATTTCATGCTCTTCTTTTTTTTCATCACCGCTTCATGCTCCTCCTGTTTTTCAGACCGTATCATGCTCCTCATATTTTTGATAACTTTTGAAGCTTTCATATTTTTCACACCTTTTCTGGCTCTTCATATTTTTGAACACCGTTTCATGCTCCTCCTATTTTTCAGACCGTTTCATGCTCCTCATATTTTTGACACATTTTGAAGCTCCTCCTATTTTTCACACCTTTTCAGGCTCTTCATGTCCTTCAAGACCGCTTCATGCTCCTCCTGTTTTTCAGACCGTTTCATGCTCCTAATGTTTTTGACACCTTTTGAAGCTCTTCATATATTTCACACCTTTTGAAGCTCTTCAGGCTTTTCAACACTGCTTCACGCTCCTCCTATATTTCAGACCGTTTCATGCTCCTCAAATTTTTGATACCTTTTGAAGCTCTTCATTTATTTCACACCTTTTCAGAATCTTCATGTTTTTGAACATCGCTTCATGCACCTCCTATTTTTCAGACCGTTTCATGCTCCTCATATTTTTGACACCTTTTGAAGCTCTTCATATATTTCACACCTTTTCGATCTCTTCATGTTTTTCACATCTTTTCAGGCTCTTCATGTTTTTCAACACCGCTTCATGTTCCTCATATTTTTCAGACCGTTTCATGCTCCTCATATTTTTGACACCTTTTGAAGCTCTTCAAATTTTTCATACCTTTTCAAGTTCTTCATGTTTTTGAACACCCCTTCATGCTCCTCATATTTTAAACACCTTTTGAAGCTCTTCATTTTTTTCACACCATTTCATGCTCTTCATGTTTTTCAACACCGTTTCATGCTCCTCCTATTTTTCAGACTGTTTCATGCTCCTCATATTTTTGTCACCTTTTGAAGCTCTTCATAATTTTCAAACCTTTACAGGCTCTTCATATATTTCAACACCGCTTCATGCTCCTCCAATTTTTCAGACCGTTTCATGCTCGTCATATTCTTCAAAACTTTGGAAGCTCTTCATTATTTTCACACCTATTCATGCTCTTCATTTTTTCCACACTGTTTCATGCTCCTCCTATTTTTCAGACCGTTTCATGCTCCTCATATTTTTCACACCTTTTGAAGCTCTTCATATTTTTCACACTTTTTGAAGCTCTTCATATTTTTCAAAGTTTTCAGGCTCTTCATGTTTCTGAACACCGCTTCATGCTCCTCCTATTTTTCAGACCGTTTCATGCTCTTCATATTTTTCACACCTTTTCAGGCTCTTCATATTTTTGACCACCGTTTGCTGCTCTTCCTATTTTTGAGAACGTTTCATGCTCCTCATATTTTTAACACGTTTTGAAGCTCTTCATATTTTTCACACCTTTTCAGGCTCTTCATGTTTTTGAACACCGCTTCATGCTCCTCCTATTTTTCAGAACGTTTCATGCTCCTCATATTTTGACACCTTTTAAGCTGTTCATATTTTACACATTTTCAGGCTCTTCAAGTTTTTGAACACCGTTTCATGCTACTACTATTTTTGATACCTTTTGAAGCTCCTTATATTCTTCAAAGAATTTCATGCTCTTCTTTTTTTTCATCACCGCTTCATGCTCCTCCATTTTTCAGATCGTTTCATGCTCCTCCTATTTTTGACACCTTTTGAAGCACTTCATATATTTCCACATTTTCAGGCTCTTCATGATTTTTAACACGGTTTCATTCTCCTCCTATTTTTCAGGCCATTTCATGCTCCTCATATTTTTGACACCTTTTGAATCTCTTCATAATTTTCACACCTTTTCAGGCTCTTCAATTTTTCAGCACCACATCATGCTCCTCTTATTTTTTAGATCGTTTCATGCTCCTCATATTTTTGACACCTTTTGAAGCTCTTCATATTTTTCACACCTTTTCACACTCCTCATGTCTTTCAAGACCGCTTCATGCTCCTCCTCTTTTTCAGACCGTTTCATGCTCCTCATATTTTTGACACCTTTTCAAACTCTTCATGTTTTTCACACCTTTTCAGGCTCTTCATGTTTTTCAACACCGCTTCATGCTCCTCCTATTTTTCAGACCGTTTCCTGCTCCTCATATTTTTGACACCTTTTGAAGCTCTTCATATATTTCAAACCTTTTCAGGCTCTTCATGTTTTTACACCTTTTCAGGCTCTTCATGTTTTTCAACACCGCTTCATGCTCCTCCTATTTTTCAGACCGGTTTGTGCTCCTCATATTTTTGACACCTTTTGAAGCTCTTCATATTTTTCACTCCTTTTCAGACTCTTCAAGTTTTTGAACACCGTTTCATGCTCCTCCTATTTTTCAGACCGTTTCATGCTCCTCATATTTTTGACACCTTTTGAAGCTTTCATATTTTTAACACTTTTTCAGGCTCTTCATGTTTTTGAACACCGTTTCATGCTCCTCCTATTTTTCAGACCGTTTCATGCTCCTCATATTTTTGACACCTTTGAAACTCTTCATATTTTTCACACCTTTTCAGGCTCTTCATATTTTTCAACACCACTTCATGCTCCTCCTATTTTTCAGACCGTTTCATTCTCCTCATATTTTTGACACCTTTTGAAGCTCTGCCTATTTTTCACACCTTTTCAGGCTCTTCATGCTTTTCAACACCGCTTCATGCACCTCCTATTTTTCAGACCGTTTCATGCTCCTCATATTTTTGACACCTTTTGAAGCTCTTCATATATTTCACACCTTTTCGATCTCTTCATGTTTTTCACACCTTTTCAGGCTCTTCATGTTTTTCAACACCCCTTCATGCTCCTCCTATTTTTCAGACCGTTTCATGCTCCTCATATTTTTGACACCTTTTGAAGCTCGTCGTATATTTCACACCTTTTGAAGCTCTTAATATGATTCACACATTTTCAGCCTCTTCATGTTTTTGATCACCGTTTCATGCTCCTCCTATTTTTCAGACCGTTTCATGCCCCTCATATTTCTGACACGTTTTGAGGCTCCTCATATTTTTCCCACATTCCAGGCTCTTCATGTTTTTCAACACCGTTTCATGCTCCTCCTATTTTTCAGACCGTTTCATGCTCCTCATTTTTTTGACACCTTTTGAAGCTCTTCATATTTTTCACACCTTTTCAGGCTCTTCATATTTTTCAACACCTCTTCTTGCTCCTCCTATTTTTCAGACCGTTTCATGCTCCTCAGATTTTTCACAACTTTTGAAACTCTTCATATTTTTCACACCTTTTCGGGCTCTTCATATTTTTGAACCCCGCTTCATGCTCCTCCTATTTTTCAGGCCGTTTCATGCTTCTCATATTTTTGACACCTTTTGAAGCTCTTCATATTTTTCAGACCTTTACAGGCTCTTCATGTTTTTGAACACCGCTTCATGCTCCGCCTATTTTTCAGACTTTTTCATGCTCCTCTTATTTTTGACACCTTTTTAAGCTCCTCCTATTTTTCACACCTTTTAAGGCTCTTCATGTTTTTCAACAATGATTCATGCTCCTCCTATATTTCAGACCGTTTCATGCTCCTCATATTTTTCACACATTTTCATGCTCTTCATGTTTTTCAACACCTTTTCAAGCTCCTCATATTTTTGACACGTTTTGAAGCTGTTCATATTTTTCACACCTTTTCATGCTCTTCATGTTTTTCAACACCGTTTCATGCTCCTTCTATTTTCAGACTGTTTCATGCTCCTCATATTTTTGACACTTTTTGAAGCTCTTCATATATTTCACACCTTTTCAGGTTCTTCATGTTTTTGAACAAAGCTTCATGCTCCTCCTATTTTTCACATCTATTGAAGCTCTTCATATATTTCACACCTTTTCAAGCTCTTCATATTTTTGAACAATGCTTCATGCTCCTCCTATTTTTCACACCTTTTGAAGATCTTCATATATTTCACACCTTTTCAAGCTGTTCATGTTTTTGAACACCTTTTCATGCTCCTCCTATGTTTCAGGCCGTTTCATGCTCCTCATACTTTTGACAACTTTTGAAGCTCTTCATATTTTTCACACCTTTTCAGGCTCTTCATGTTTTTCAAAACCGCTTCATGCTGCTCCTATTTTTCAAATCGTTTCATGCACCTCATATTTTAACAACTTTTGAAGCACTTCACATTTTTCACACCTTTTGAAGCTCTTCATATTGTTCCCACCTTTTCAGGCTCTTCATGTTTTTCAACACCGCTTCATGCTCCTCCTAGTTTTCAGACCGTTTCATGCTCCTCATATTTTTGACACCTTTTGAAGCTCTTCGTATATTTCACTCATTTCAGGCTCTTCATGTTTTCAACACCATTTCATGCTCCTCCTATTTTTCAGACCATTTCATGCTCCTCATATTTTTGACACGTTCTGAACCTATACATACATTTCACACCTTTTCAGGCTCTTCATATTTTTCAACACAGTTTCATGCTCCTCTTATTTTTCAGACCGTTTCATGCTCCTCATATTTTTCACACCTTTTGAAGCTCTTCATATTTTTCACACCTTTTGAAGCTCTTAATAATTTTCACAGGTTTTCAGTCTCTTCATGTTTTTGAACACCATTTCATGCTCCTCCTATTTTTCAGACAGTTTCATGCTCCTCATATTTTTGACACCATTTGAAACTCTTCATATTTTTCACACATTTTCATGCTCTTCATGTTTTTGAACACCTTTTCAAGCTCCTCATATTTTTGACACCTTTTGAAGCTCTCCATATTTTTCACACCTTTTCAGGCTCTTCATGTTTTTGAACACCGATTCGTGCTCCTCCTATTTTTCAAACCGTTTCATGCTCCTCAGATTTTTGAAACCTTTTGAAGCTCTTCATATTTTTCACACCTTTTCATGCTCTTCATGTTTTTCAACACGGTTTCATCCTCCTCCTATTTTCAGAGCGTTTCACGCTCCTCATACTTTTCACACCTTTTGAAGCTCTTCATATATTTCACACAATTTCAGGCTTTTCATTTTTTTCAACACCGCTTCATGCTCCTCCTAGTTTTCAGACCGTTTCATGCTCCTCATATTTTTGACAGCTTTTGAAGCTCTTCATATTTTTCACACCTTTTCAGGCTCTCCATGTTTTTCAACACCACTTCATTCTCCTCCTATTTTTCAGACCGTTTCATGCTCCTCATATTTTTGACACGTTCAGAACCTATTCATGTATTTCACACCTTTTCAGGCTCTTCATATTTTTCATCACAGTTTCATGCTCCTCCTATTTTTCAGACCGTTTCAAGCTCCTCATATTTTTGACACCTTTTTAAGCTGTTCATATTTTTCACACCTTTTCAGACTCTTCATGTTTTTGGACACCATTTCATCCTCCTCATATTTTTGACACCTTTGAAGCTCTTCATATTGTTCACAACTTTTCAGACTCTTCATGTTTTTCAGCACCACTTCATGCTCCTTCTGAGTTTCAGACCGTTTCTTGCTCATCTCAATTTTGACACCTTTTGAAGCTCTTCATATTTTTCACACCTTTTGAAGCTCTTCATATTTTTCACACCTTTTCAGGCTCTTCATGTTTTTGAACACCGTTTCATGCTCCTCCTATTTTTTACACATTTTGAAGCTCTTCATATTTTTCACACATTTTCACGCTTTGCATGTTTTTCAACACCGTTTCATGCTGCTCCTATTTTTCAGAACGTTTCATGCTACTGATATTTTTGAGACGATTTGAAGCTCTTCATATTTTTCACACCTTTTCAGGCTCTTCATGTTTTTCAACACCGCTTCATGCTCCTCCTATTTTACAGACCGTTTCATGCTCCTAATATTTTTGACAACTTTTGAAGCTCTTCATATTCTTCACACCTTTTTAGGCTCTTCATGTTTTTGAACAACGCTTCATGCTCCTCCTACTTTTCAGACCGTTTCATGCTCCTCATACTTTTCACACCTTTTGAAGCTCTTCATATTTTTCACACCTTTTCAGGCTCTTCATGTTTTTCAACACCGTTTCATGCTCCTCCTATTTTTCAGACCGTTTCATGCTCCTCATGTATTTCACACCTTTTGAAGCTCTTCATATTGTTCACACATTTTCAGGCTCTTCATGTTTTTGAACACAATTTCATGCTGCTCCTATTTTTCAGACCATTTCATGCTCCTCATATTTTTGACAACTTTTGAAGCTCTTCATATTTTTCACACCTTTTCAGGCTCTTCATGTTTTTGAACACCGCTTTATGCTTCTCCTGTTTTTCAGACCGTTTCATGCTCCTCATATTTTTCACACCTTTTGAAGCTCTTCCTATTTTCCACACCTTTTCAGGCTCTTCAAGTTTTTCAACACCGTTTCATGCTCCTCCTATTTTTCAGACCGTTTCATGCTCCTCATATTTTTGTCACGTTTTGAAGCTCTTAAAATTTTCCCACGTTTTCAGGCTCTTCATATTTTTCAACACCGCTTCATGCTCCTCCTATGTTTCAGACCGTTTCATGCTCCTCATATTTTGACACCTTTTGAAGCTCTTCATATATTTCACACCTTTTCAGACTCTTCATGTTTTTCAGCACCACTTCATGCTCCTTCTGAGTTTCAGACCGTTTCTTGCTCATCTCAATTTTGACACCTTTTGAAGCTCTTCATATTTTTCACACCTTTTGAAGCTCTTCATATTTTTCACACCTTTTCAGGCTCTTCATGTTTTTGAACACCGTTTCATGCTCCTCCTATTTTTTACACATTTTGAAGCTCTTCATATTTTTCACACATTTTCACGCTTTGCATGTTTTTCAACACCGTTTCATGCTGCTCCTATTTTTCAGAACGTTTCATGCTACTGATATTTTTGAGACGATTTGAAGCTCTTCATATTTTTCACACCTTTTCAGGCTCTTCATGTTTTTCAACACCGCTTCATGCTCCTCCTATTTTACAGACCGTTTCATGCTCCTAATATTTTTGACAACTTTTGAAGCTCTTCATATTTTTCACACCTTTTTAGGCTCTTCAAGTTTTTGAACAACGCTTCATGCTCCTCCTACTTTTCAGACCGTTTCATGCTCCTCATACTTTTCACACCTTTTGAAGCTCTTCATATTTTTCACACCTTTTCAGGCTCTTCATGTTTTTCAACACCGTTTCATGCTCCCCTATTTTTCAGACCGTTTCATGCTCCTCATGTATTTCACACCTTTTGAAGCTCTTCATATTGTTCACACATTTTCAGGCTCTTCATGTTTTTGAACACAATTTCATGCTGCTCCTATTTTTCAGACCATTTCATGCTCCTCATATTTTTGACAACTTTTGAAGCTCTTCATATTTTTCACACCTTTTCAGGCTCTTCATGTTTTTGAACACCGCTTTATGCTTCTCCTGTTTTTCAGACCGTTTCATGCTCCTCATATTTTTCACACCTTTTGAAGCTCTTCATATTTTCCACACCTTTTCAGGCTCTTCATGTTTTTGAACACCGCTTCATGCTCCTTCTATTTTTCAGACCGTTTCACGCTCCTCATATTTTTGACACCTTTTGAAGCTCTTCCTATTTTTCACACCTTTTCATGCTCTTCAAGTTTTTCAACACCGTTTCATGCTCCTCCTATTTTTCAGACCGTTTCATGCTCCTCATATTTTTGTCACGTTTTGAAGCTCTTAAAATTTTCCCACGTTTTCAGGCTCTTCATATTTTTCAACACCGCTTCATGCTCCTCCTATGTTTCAGACCGTTTCATGCTCCTCATATTTTGACACCTTTTGAAGCTCTTCATATATTTCACACCTTTTCAGACTCTTCATGTTTTTCAGCACCACTTCATGCTCCTTCTGAGTTTCAGACCGTTTCTTGCTCATCTCAATTTTGACACCTTTTGAAGCTCTTCATATTTTTCACACCTTTTGAAGCTCTTCATATTTTTCACACCTTTTCAGGCTCTTCATGTTTTTGAACACCGTTTCATGCTCCTCCTATTTTTTACACATTTTGAAGCTCTTCATATTTTTCACACATTTTCACGCTTTGCATGTTTTTCAACACCGTTTCATGCTGCTCCTATTTTTCAGAACGTTTCATGCTACTGATATTTTTGAGACGATTTGAAGCTCTTCATATTTTTCACACCTTTTCAGGCTCTTCATGTTTTTCAACACCGCTTCATGCTCCTCCTATTTTACAGACCGTTTCATGCTCCTAATATTTTTGACAACTTTTGAAGCTCTTCATATTTTTCACACCTTTTTAGGCTCTTCATGTTTTTGAACAACGCTTCATGTTCCTCCTACTTTTCAGACCGTTTCATGCTCCTCATGTATTTCACACCTTTTGAAGCTCTTCATGTTTTTCAACACAGTTTCATACTCTTACTTTTTTTCAGACTGTTTCATGCTCCTCTTGTTTTTCAGACCGTTTCATGTTCTTCATATATGTGACACCTTTTGAAGCTCTTCATATTTTTCACACCTTTTCATGGTCTTCATTTTTTTCAACACCGTTTCATGCTCCTCATATTTTTGACACCTTTTAAAACACCTCATATTTTTCACACCTTTTCATGCTCTTCCTGATTTTCAACGCCGTCTCATGTTCCTCCTATTTTTTGACCGTTTCATGCTCCTCATATTTTTGACACCTTTTGCAGCTCTTCTTGTTTTTCACACCCTTTCATGCTCTTCATGTTTTTCAACACGGTTTCATGCTGCTCCTATATTTCAGACCGTTTCATGCTCCTCATGTTTTTAACACCTTTTGAAGTTCTTCATGTTTTTCAACACCGTTTCATGCTCCTCCTATTTTTCACATCGTTTCAGGCTCCTCATATTTTTCAGACCGTTCCATGGTCCTCATATTTTTCACACCTTTTGACGCTCCTCATATTTTTCAAAACCTTTTCATGCTCTTCCTACTTTTCAGAACGTTTCATGCTCCTCATATTTTTTAGGCCATTTCGTGCTCATCATATTTTTGACACCTTTTGACGCTCATCATGTTTTTCACACCTTTTCATGCTCTTCATGTTTTTCAACACCGTTTAATGGCCTACTATTTTTCAGAACGTTTCGTGGTCCTCCGATTTTCAGACCGTTTCTTGCTCCTCATATTTTTGACACCTTTTGAAGCTCTTCATATTTTTCACACCTTTTCAGGCTCTTCATGTTTTTCAACACCACTTCATTCTCCTCCTATTTTTCAGAACATTTCATGCTCCTCATATTTTTCACACCTTTTGAAGCTCTTCATATTTTTTCACACATTTTCAGGCTCTTCATGTTTTACAACAACGCTTCATGCTCCTCCTATATTTCAGACCGTTTCATGTTCCTCATATTTTTCACACCTTTGGAAGCTCTTCATATTTTTCACACATTTTCAGGCTCTTCATATTTTTGAAAACCGCTTCATGATCCTCCTATATTTCAGACCGTTTCACGCTCCTCATATTTTTGACACCTTTTGAAGCTCTTAATATTTTCACACCTTTTTAGGCTCTTCATGTTTTTCAACACCGATTCATGCTCCTCCGATTTTTCAGACCGTTTCAAGCTCCTCGTATTTTTCACACCTTTATTGGCTCTTCAAGTTTTCAACACAGTTTCATGCTCCTCCTATTTTTCAGACCGTTTCATGTTCCTCATATTTTTGACACCTTTTGAAGCTCTCATATATTTCACACCTTTTCAGGCTGTTCATGTTTTTGAACACCGTTTGATACTCCTCCTATTTTTCAGACCGTTTCATGCTCCTCATATTTTTGACACCTTTGAAGCTCTTCTTATTTTTCCAACGTTTTCAGGTTCTTCATGTTTTTACACCGTCTCATGCTTCTCCTATTTTTAAGACCGTTTCATGCTCCTCATATTTTTGACACCTTTTGAAGCTCTTCATATTTTTCACACCTTTTCATTCTCTTCATGTTTTTCAACACCGTTTCATGCTCCTCCTTCTTTTCAGCCCGTATCATTCTCCTCATATTTTTCACATCTTTTGAAGCTCTTCATATATTACACAACTTTTCAGGCTCTTCATGTTTTTCAACCCCGCTTCATGTTCCTCCTATTTTTCAGACCGTTTCATGTTCCTCATATTTTTGACACCTTTTGAAGCTCTTCATATATTTCACTCTTTTCAGGCTCTTCCTGTTTTTCAACACCGTTTCATGCTCCTCCTATTTTTCAGACCGTTTCATGCTCCTCATATTTTTGACACTTCTTGAAGCTCTTCATGTTTTTCACACCTTTTCAGGCTTTTCAAGTTTTTCAACACTGCTTTATGCGCCTCCTATTTTTCAGACCGTTTCAGGCTCCTAATATTGTTAACACCTTTTCAGGCTCTTCAAGTTTTTCAACACCACTTCATGCTCCACCTATTTTTCAAACCGTTTCATGCTCATAATATTTTTAACACCTTTTCAGGCTCTTCATGTTTTTAAACACCGCTTCATGCTCCTCCTATCGTTCAGACCGTATCATGCTCCTCAAATTTTAACACCTTTTGAAGCTCTTCATATATTTCACACTTTTCCAGTCTCGTCATGTTTTTCAGCACCGCTTCATGCTCCTCCTATATTTCAGACCGTTTCATTTCCTCATATTTTTGACACCTTTTAAAACACCTCATATTTTTCACACCTTTTCATGCTCTTCCTGATTTTCAATGCCGTCTCATGCTCCTCCTATATTTCAGACCGTTTCATGCTCCTCATATTTTTCACACCTTTTGCAGCTCTTCATGTTTTTCACACCCTTTCATGCTCTTCATGTTTTTCAACACTGTTTCATGCTCCACCTATATTTCAGACCGTTTCATGCTCCTCATATTTTTCACACCTTTGGAAGCTCTTCATATTTTTCACACATTTTCAGGCTCTTCATATTTTTGAAAACCGCTTCATGCTCCTCCTATTTTCCTGACCGTTTCATGCTCCTCATACTTTGACACCTTTAGAAGCTCTTACTTAATATTTTTCACTGCTTTTCAGGCTCTTCATGTTTTTCAACACCGCTTCATGCTCCTCCAATTTTTCAGACCGTTTCATGCTCCTCATATTTTTGACACCTTTTGAAGCTCTTCATATTTTTCACACCTTATCAGGCTCTTCATTGTTTCAACACCATTTCATGCTCCTCCTATTTTTCAGACTGTTTCATGCTCCTCATATTATGACACCTTTTGAAGCTCTTCATATTTTTGACACCTTTTGAAGCTCTTCATATTTTTCACACCTTTTCAGGCTCTTCATGTTTTTGAACACCGTTTCATGCTCCTCCTATTTTTTACACATTTTGAAGCTCTTCATATTTTTCACACATTTTCACGCTTTGCATGTTTTTCAACACCGTTTCATGCTGCTCCTATTTTTCAGAACGTTTCATGCTACTGATATTTTTGAGACGATTTGAAGCTCTTCATATTTTTCACACCTTTTCAGGCTCTTCATGTTTTTCAACACCGCTTCATGCTCCTCCTATTTTACAGACCGTTTCATGCTCCTAATATTTTTGACAACTTTTGAAGCTCTTCATATTTTTCACACCTTTTTAGGCTCTTCATGTTTTTGAGCAACGCTTCATGCTCCTCCTACTTTTCAGACCGTTTCATGCTCCTCATGTATTTCACACCTTTTGAAGCTCTTCATGTTTTTCAACACAGTTTCATACTCTTACTTTTTTTCAGACTGTTTCATGCTCCTCTTGTTTTTCAGACCGTTTCATGTTCTTCATATATGTGACACCTTTTGAAGCTCTTCATATTTTTCACACCTTTTCATGGTCTTCATTTTTTTCAACACCGTTTCATGCTCCTCATATTTTTGACACCTTTTAAAACACCTCATATTTTTCACACCTTTTCATGCTCTTCCTGATTTTCAACGCCGTCTCATGTTCCTCCTATTTTTTGACCGTTTCATGCTCCTCATATTTTTGACACCTTTTGCAGCTCTTCTTGTTTTTCACACCCTTTCATGCTCTTCATGTTTTTCAACACGGTTTCATGCTGCTCCTATATTTCAGACCGTTTCATGCTCCTCATGTTTTGGACACCTTTTGAAGTTCTTCAGGTTTTTCAACACCGTTTCATGCTCCTCCTATTTTTCACATTGTTTCAGGCTCCTCATATTTTTCAGACCGTTCCATGGTCCTCATATTTTTCACACCTTTTGACGCTCCTCATATTTTTCAAAACCTTTTCATGCTCTTCCTACTTTTCAGAACGTTTCATGCTCCTCATATTTTTTAGGCCATTTCGTGCTCATCATATTTTTGACACCTTTTGACGCTCATCATGTTTTTCACACCTTTTCATGCTCTTCATGTTTTTCAACACCGTTTAATGGCCTACTATTTTTCAGAACGTTTCGTGGTCCTCTGATTTTCAGACCGTTTCTTGCTCCTCATATTTTTGACACCTTTTGAAGCTCTTCATATTTTTCACACCTTTTCAGGCTCTTCATGTTTTTCAACACCACTTCATTCTCCTCCTATTTTTCAGAACATTTCATGCTCCTCATATTTTTCACACCTTTTGAAGCTCTTCATATTTTTTCACACATTTTCAGGCTCTTCATGTTTTACAACAACGCTTCATGCTCCTCCTATATTTCAGACCGTTTCATGTTCCTCATATTTTTCACACCTTTGGAAGCTCTTCATATTTTTCACACATTTTCAGGCTCTTCATATTTTTGAAAACCGCTTCATGATCCTCCTATATTTCAGACCGTTTCACGCTCCTCATATTTTTGACACCTTTTGAAGCTCTTAATATTTTCACACCTTTTCAGGCTCTTCATGTTTTCAACACGGATTCATGCTCCTCCGATTTTTCAGACCGTTTCAAGCTCCTCATATTTTTCACACCTTTATTGGCTCTTCAAGTTTTCGACACCGTTTCATGCTCCTCCTATTTTTCAGACCGTTTCATGTTCCTCATATTTTTGACAACTTTTGAAGCTCTCATATATTTCACACCTTTTCAGGCTCTTCATGTTTTTGAACACCGTTTGATACTCCTCCTATTTTTCAGACCGTTTCATGCTCCTCATATTTTTGACACCTTTGAAGCTCTTCTTATTTTTCCAACGTTTTCAGGTTCTTCATGTTTTTACACCGTCTCATGCTTCTCCTATTTTTAAGACCGTTTCATGCTCCTCATATTTTTCACACCTTTTGAAGCTCTTCATATTTTTCACATATTTTCAGGCTATTCATGTTTCTCAAAACCGTTTCATGCTACTCATATTTTTCACATATTTTTATGCTCTTCATATTTTTCACATATTTTCAGGCTATTCATGTTTCTCAAAACCGTTTCATGCTCCTCATATTTTTCACATATTTTTATGCTCTTCATATTTTTCACATATTTTCAGGCTATTCATGTTTCTCAAAACCGTTTCATGCTCCTCATATTTTTCACATATTTTTATGCTCTTCATATTTTTCACACCTTTTCAGGCTCTTCATGTTTTTCAACACCACTTCATGCTCCTCCTCTTTTTCAGACCGTTTCATGCTCCTCATATTTTTGACACCATTTGAAGCTCTTCATATTTCTCACACCTTTTCCGGTTCTTCATGTTTCTCAACACCGCTTCATGCTCCTCCTCTTTTTCAGACCGTTTCATGCTCATCTAATTTTTGACAACTTTTGAAGCTCTTCATATTTTTCACAACTTTGGAAGCTCTTCATATTTTTCACACCTTTTCAGGCTCTTCATGTTTTTCAACACCGCTTCATGCTCCTCCTATATTTCAGACCGTTTAATCCTCCTCATGTATTTCACCCTTTTTGAAGCTCTTCATATTTTTCACACCTTTTGAAGCTCTTCATATTTTTCACACCTTTTCAAGCTCTTCATGTTTTGTAACACCGTTTCATAATCCTCCTATTGTTCAGACACTTTCAAGCTCCTCATATTTTGACACCTTTTGCAGCTCTTCATATTTTTCACACCTTTTGAAGCTCTTCATATTTTTCACACGTTTTCAGGTTCTTCATGTTTTTCAACACCACTTAATGCTCCTTCTATTTTTCAGAGAGTTTCATGCTCCTCATGTATTTCACATCTTTTGAAGCTCTTCATATTTTTCACACGTTTTCAGGCTCTTCATGTTTTTCCACACCACTTCATGCTACTCCTATTTTTCAGCCCGTTTCATGCTCCTCATGTATTTCACACTTTTTGAAGCTCTTCATATTTTTCACACCTTTTCAGGCTCTTCATGTTTTTGATCACCGTTTCATGCTCCACCTTATTTCAGACCGTTTCATGCGCCTCATATATTTGAAATCTTTTGAAGCTCTTCATATTTTTCAAACCTTTTCAGGCTCTTCATGTTTTTGACCACCGCTTCATGCTCCTCCTATTTTTCAGACCATTTTATGCTCCTCATATTTTTGACACCTTTAGAAACTCTTCATATTTTTCACACCTTTTCAGGCTCTTCATGTATTTCACCACCACTTCATGCTCCTCCTATTTTTCAAACCTTTTCAGACACATCTCATTTTGACTCCTTTTGAAGCTCTTCATATTTTTCACACCTTTTGAAGCTCTTCATATTTTTCACACGTTTTCAGGCTCTTCATGTTTTTCAACACCGCTTTATGTTCCTCCTATTTATCAGACTGTTTAATGCACCTCATATTTTTCACACCTTTTGAAGCTCTTCATATTTTTCACACCTTTACAGGCTCTTCATGTTTTTCATCACCGCTTCATGCTCCTCCTATTTTTTAGACCGTTTCATGATCCTCATATTATTGACACCTTTTGAAGCTCTTCATACTTTTCACAGCTTTTCAGGCTCTTCATGTTTTTGAACATGGCTTCATGCTCCTCCTATTTTCAGACCGTTTCATACTCTTCAAAATTTTGACACCTTTTGAAGCTCTTCATATTTTTCACACGTTTTCACGCTCTTCATTTTTTCAACCCCGCTTCATGCTCCTCCTATTTTTCAGAACGTTTCATGCTCCTCATATTTTTGACACCATTTGAAGCTCTTCATACTTTTCACACCTTTTCAGGCTCTTCATGATTTTGACATGGCTTCATGCTCCTCCTATTTTCAGACCGTTTAATGCACCTCATATTTTTCACACCTTTTGAAGCTCTTCAGATTTTTCACACCTTTTCAGGCTCTTCATGTTTTTCAACACCGCTTCATGCTCCTCCTATTTTTCAGAACGTTTCATGCTCCTCATATTTTTCACACGTTTTGAAGCTCTTCATATTATTCACACCTTTTCAGTCTCTTCATGTTTTTGAACACCGCTTCATGTTCCTCCTATTTTTCAGACCGTTCCATGCTCATCTAATTTTTGACACCTTTTGAAGTTCTTCATATTTTTCACACCTTTTGAAGCTCTTCATATTTTTCACACATTTTCAGGCTCTTCATGTTTTTCAACACTGCTTCATGCTCGTCCTATTTTTCAGACCTTTTCATGCTCCTCATATTTTTCAAATGTTTTGAAGCTCTTCATATTTTTCACACCTTTCCTGGTTCTTCATGTTTTTGAACACCGCTTCATGCTCCTCCTCTTTTTCAGACCGTTTCATGCTGCTCATATTTTGACACCTTTTGAAGCTCTTCATATTTTTCACACATTTTCAGTCTCTTCATATTTTTCAACACAACTTCATGCTCCTCCTATTTTTCAGACCGTTTCATGCTCCTCATTTTTGACACCTTTTGTAGCTCTTTATATTTTTCACACCTTTTCAGGCTCTTCATTTTTTTCAACACCGCTTCATGCTCCTCCTATTTTTCAGATCGTTTCCTGCTCCTCATATTTTTGACACCTTTTGAAGCTCTTCATATATTTCACACCTTTTCAGGCTCTTCATGTTCTTTAACACAGATTCATGCTCCTCCTATTTTTCAGACCGTTTCAAGCTCCTCATATTTTTGACACCTTTTGAAGCTCTTCATGTCTTTCACACCTTTTCTGCCTCTTCATATTTTTCAACACCGCTTCATGCTCCTCCTATTTTTTAGAGCGTTTCATGCTCGTCATATTTTTGACTCCTTTTGAAGCTCTTCATATATTTCACACCTTTTCAGGCTCTTCATGTTTTTCAACACCGCTTCTTGCTCCTCCTATTTTTCAGACCGTTTCATGCTCCACATATTTTTGACACCTTTTGAAGCTCTTCATATATTTCACACCTTTTCAGCCTCTTCATGTTTCTCAACACCGCCTCATGCTCCTCCTATTTTAAGACCGTTTCCTGCTGCTCATATTTTTCACACCTTTTGAAGCTTTTCATATTTTTCACAGGTTTTCATGTTCTTCATGTTTTTCAACACCGCTTAATCCTCCTCCTATTTTTCAGAGCGTTTCATGCTCCTCATATTTTTGACACCTTTTGAAGCTCTTCATATTTTTCACAGCTTTTCAGGCCCTTCATGTTTTTGTACACCGTTTCATGCTCCTCCTATTTTTCAGATGTTTCATTCTCCTCATGTTTTTGACACCTTTTGAAGCTCTTCATATTTTCACACCTTTTCAGGCTCTTCATGTTTCTCAACACCACTTCATTCTACTCCAATATTTCAGACCGTTTCATGCTCCTCATATTTTTGACACCTTTTGAAGCCCTTCATATATTTCGCACCTTTACACGCTCTTCATGTTTTTCAAAACCGCTTCATGCTCCTCCTCTTTTTCAGACCGTTTCATGCTCCTCATTTTTTGGACACCTTTTGAAGCTCTTCGTATTTTTCAAACCTTTTCAGGCTCTTCTTGTTTTTGTACACGGTCTCTTGCTCCTCCTCTTTTTCAGACCGTTTCATGCTCCTCTTATTTTTGACACCTTTGAAGTTCTTCATATATTTCACACATTTTCAGGCTATACATGTTTTTCAACATCGCATCATGCTGCTCCTATTTTTCATACCGTTTCATGCTGCTCATATTTTTCACACATTTTGAAGCTTTTCATATTTTTCACAGCTTTTCAGGCTCTTCATGTTTTTCAACACCGCTTCATGATCCTCCTATTTTTCAGACCGTTTCAAGCTCCTCATATTTTTGACACCTTTTGAAGCTCTTCATGTCTTTCACACCTTTTCTGCCTCTTCATGTTTTTCAACACCGCTTCATGCTACTCCTATTTTTTAGAGCGTTTCATGCTCGTCATATTTTTGACTCCTTTTGAAGCTCTTCATATATTTCACACCTTTTCAGGCTCTTCATGTTTTTCAACACCGCTTCTTGCTCCTCCTATTTTTCAGACCGTTTTATGCTCCTCATATTTTTGACACCTTTTGAAGCTCTTCATATATTTCACACCTTTTCAGCCTCTTCATGTTTCTCAACACCGCCTCATGCTCCTCCTCTTTTAAGACCGTTTCCTGCTGCTCATATTTTTCACACCTTTTGAAGCTTTTCATATTTTTCACAGGTTTTCAGTTTCTTCATGTTTTTCAACACCGCTTAATACTCATCCTATTATTCAGACCGTTTGTTGCTCCTAATATATTTCACACCTTTTATAGCTCTTCATATTTTTCACACCTTTTCAGGTTCTTCACGTTTTTCAACACCATTTCATGATCCTCCTATTTTTCAGACCATTTCATGCTCCTCATATTTTTGACACACTTTGAAGCCCTTCATAAATTCACGCCTTTTCAGGCTCTTCATGTTTTTCAACACCACTTCATTCTCCTCCTATTTTTCAGACGTTTCATGCTCATCTCATTTTTGACAACTTTTGAAGCTCTTCATATTTTTCACACCATTTGAAGCTCTTCACATTTTTCTAACTTTTTCAGGCTCTTCATGTTTTTCAACACCGCTTCATTCTCCTCCTATTTTTCAGATTGTTTCATGTTACCCATATTTTTGACACCTTTTGAAACTCCTCCTATTTTTCACACCTTTTGAGGCTCTGCATGTTTTTCAACACCGTTTCATGCTCCTCTTATTTTTCAGAATGTTTCATGCTCCTCACATTTTTCAGACCGTTTCATGCTCCTCATATACTTGACAAAATTTGAAGCTCTTCATATTTTTCACACCTTTTCAGGCTCTTCATGTTTTTCAACACGGCTTCATGCTCCTCCTATTTTTCAAACCGTTTCAAGCTCCTCATATTTTTCACACCTTTTGAAGCTCTTCATATTTTTCACACCTTTTCAGGCTCTTCATGTTTTTGAACACCGCTTCATGCTCCTCCTATTTTACAGACCATTTCATGTTCCTCATATTTTGGACACCTTTTGAAGCTCCTCCTCTTTTTCACACCTTTTCAGGCTCTTCATGTTTTTCAACACCGTTTGATGCTCCTCCTATTTTTCAGACCATTTCATGCTCCTCATATACTTGACACAATTTGAAGCTCTTCATATTTTTCACACCTTTTCAGGCTCTTCATGTTTTTGAACACTGCTTCATGCTCCTCCTATTTTTCAGACCGTCTCGTTCTCCTCATATTTTAGACACCTTTTGAAGCTCTTCATATATTTCACACCTATTCAGGCTCTTCATTTTTTTCAACACCACTTCATGCTCCTCCTATTTTTCAGACCGTGTCATGCTCATCTCATTTTTGAAACCTTTTGAAGCTCTTCATATTTTTCACACCTTTTGAAACTCTTCATATTTTTCACACCTTTTCAGGCTCTTCATGTTTTTCCACACAACTCCATGATTCTCCTATTTTCAGCCCGTTTCATGCTCCTCATGTATTTCACACCATTTGAAGCTCTCCATATTTTTCACACCTTTTCAGGCTCTTCATGTTTTTCATCACCGTTTCATGCTCCTCCTATTTTTCAGACCGTTTCATGCTCATCTCATTTTTGACACCTTTTTAAGCTTTTCATATTTTTCACACCTTTTCAGGCTCTTCAAGTTTATCAACACCACTTCATGCTCCTCATTTTTGCAGACCGTTTCATGCTCCTCATATTTTTGACACCTATTGATGCTCTTAATATTTTTCACACCTTTTCAGGCTCTTCATTTTTTCAACACCACTTCATGCTCCTCCTATTTTTCAGGCCGTTTCATGCTCATCTCATTTTTGACACCTTTTTAAGCTTTTCATATTTTTCACACCTTTTCAGGCTCTTCAAGTTTATCAACACCACTTCATGCTCCTCCTTTTTTGCAGACCGTTTCATGCTCCTCATATTACTGACACCTTTTGAAGCTCTTTATATTTGTCTCTTCTTTTCAGGCTCTTCATGTTTTTCACCACCACTTCATGCTCCTCCTTTTTTTCAGACCGTTTCATGCTCATCTCATTTTTGACACATTTTGAAGCTCTTCATAATTTTCACACCTTTTGAAGCTCTTCATATTTTTCACACGTTTTCAGGCTCTTCATGTTTTTCAACACCGCTTCATGCTCCTCCTATTTTTCACACCGTTTCATGCTCTTCTCATTTTTTACACCTTTTGAAGTTCTTCATATTTTTCACAGCTTTTGAAGCTCTTCATATTATTCACACATATTCAGGCTCTTCATGTTTTTGAACACGGCTTCATTCTCCTCCTATTTTTCAGACCGTTTCATGCTCCTCATATATGTGAAACATTTTGAAGCTCCTCCTATTTTTCACACCTTTTCAGACTGTTCATGATTTTCAACACCATTTCCTGCTCCTCCTATTTTTGAGACCGTTTCATATTCCCCCTATTTTTCAGACCATTTCATGCTCCTCATATTTTTGACACCTTTTGAAGCTCTTCATATTTTTCAAACATTTTCAGGCTCTTCATGTTTTTCAACACCGCTTCATGCTCCTCCTATTTTTCAGACAGTTTCATGTTCCTCATATTTTTTACACCTTTTGAAGCTCTTCATATTTTTCACACCTTTTCAGGCTCTTCAGGTTTTTGAACAACGTTTCATGCTCCTCCTATTTTTCAGACCGTTTGTTGCTCCTCATATTTTTTACACCTTTTGAAGCTCTTCATATTTTTCACTCCTTTTCAGCTTCTTTTTGGTTTTGAACCCCGCTTCATGCTCCTCCTTTCTTTCAGACTGTTTCATGCTCTTCATATATGTGACACCTTTTGAAGCTCTTCATATTTTTCTCTCCTTTTCATGCTCTTCATGTTTTTGAACACCGCTTCATGCTCTTCCTATTTTTCAGACCGTTTCATGCTCCTCATGTATTTCACACCTTTTGAAGCTCTTCATATTTTTCACACATTTTCAGGCTCTTCATATTTTTGAACTCCTTTTCATGTCGCTCCTATTTTTTAGACCGTTTCATGCTCCTCATATTTTTGACACCTTTTGAAGCTCTTCATATTTTTCACACCTTTTCAGGCTCTTCATGTTTTTGAACACCGTTTCATGCTCCTCTTTTTTTTCAAACCTTATCATGCTCCTCATATTTTTGACAGCTTTTGAAGCTCTTCATATTTTTCACAGCTTTTCAGGCTCTTCATGTTTTGAACACCACTTCATGCTCCTCCTGTTTTTCAGACCGTTTCATGTTCCTCATATTTTTGACACCTTTTGAAGCTTTTCATATTTTTCACACCTTTTCAGGCTCTTCATTTTTTTCAACACCACTTCATGCTCCTCCTATTTTTCAGACCGTGTCATGCTCATCTCCTTTTTGACACCTTTTGAAGATCTTCATATTTTTCACACCTTTTGAAGCTCTTCATAGTTCTAACATCTTTTCAGGCTCTTCATGTTTTTCAACACCGCTTCATCCTCCTCCTATTTTTCAGACCGTTTCATGCTCCGCATATATTTGACACATTTTGAAGCTCTTCGTATATTTCACAGCTTTTCAGACTCTTCATGTTTTTCAACACCACTTCATTCTCTTCGTATTTTTCAGACCGTTTCATGCCCCTCATATTTTTGACACCATTTGAAGCTCTTCATATTTTTCACAATTTTCAGGCTCTTCATGTTTTTCACCAACACTTCATGCTCCTCCTATTTTTCAGACTGTTTCATGCTCCTCACATTTTTGAAACCTTTAGAATCTCTTCATATTTTTCACAACTTTTCAGGCTCTTCATGTTTTTCAACACCGTTTCATGATCCTCCTATTTTTCAGACCGTTTCATGCTCCTCATATATTTGACACCTTTTGAAGCTCTTCATATATTTCACACCTTTTCAGGCTCTTCATGTTTTTCAACACTACTTCATGCTCTTCGTATTTTTCAGACCGTTTCATGCTCATTCCATTTTTGACACCTTTTGAAGCTCTTCATATTTTTCACACTTTTGAAGCTCTTCATATTTTTCACACATTTTCTGGCTTTTCATGTTTTTGAACACAGCTTCATGCTCCTCTTATTTTTCTGACCGTATCATGCTCCTCATATTTTTGACACCTTTTGAAGCTCTTCATATTTTTCACACCTTTTTAGCCTCTTCATGTTTATCAACACCGTTTCATGATCCTCCTATTTTTCAGACCGTTTCATGTTCCTCATATATTCGACACCTTTTGAAGCTCTTCATTTAGTTCAAACCTTTTCAGGCTCTTCATGTTTTTCATCACCACTTCATTCTCCTCATATTTTTAAGACCGTTTCATGCTCCTCATATTTTTGACACCTTTAGAACCTCTTCATATTTTACACACCTTTTCAAGCTCTTCATGTTTGTCAACACGCTTCATGCTCCTCATCCTTTTCAGACCGTTTCATGCTCCTCATATTTTTGACACCTTTTGAAGCTCTTCATATTTCTCACACCTTTTCAGGCTCTTCATGTTTTTCAACACCGCTTCATGCTCCTCCTATTTTTCAGACCGTTTCATGCTCCTAATAATTTTGACACGTTTTGAAGCTCTTCATATTTTTCACACCTTTTCAGGCTCTTCATATTTTTGAACACCGTTTCATGCTCCTCCTATTTTTCAGACCGTTTCATGCTCCTCATATTTTGACACCTTTTGAAGCTCTTCATATTTTTCACACCTTTTGAAGCTCTTCATATTTTTCATATTTTTGAAGCTCTTCATATTTTCACACGTTTTCAGATTCTTCATGTTTTTCAACACCGCTTCATGATCCTGCTATTTTTCAGACCGTTTCATGCTCCTCATATATTTCACACCTTTTGAAGGCTTCATATTTTTCAGATCTTTTGAAGCTCTTCATATGTTTCACATTTTTTGAAGATCTTCATATTTTTCACACCTTTTCAGGCTCTTCATGTTTTTCAACACCGCTTCATGCTCCTCCTATTTTTCAGATCGTTTCATGCTCCTCATATTTCTGACACCTTTTGAAGCTCTTCATATTTTTCACACCTTTTCAGGCTCTTCATGTTTTTCAACACCGCTTCATGCTCCTCCTATTTTTCAGACCGTTTCATGCTCCTCATATTTTTGACACCTTTTGAAGCTTTTCATATTTTTCACACCTTTTCAGGCTCTTCAAGTTTATCAACACCACTTCATGCTCCTCCTTTTTTGCAGACCATTTCATGCTCCTCATATTTTTGACACCTATTGATGCTCTTAATATTTTTCACAACTTTTCAGGCTCTTCATTTTTTCAACACCACTTCATGCTCCTCCTATTTTTCAGACCGTTTCATGCTCCTCATATTTTTGACACCTTTTGAAGCTCGTCGTATATTTCACACCTTTTGAAGCTCTTAATATGATTCACACATTTTCAGCCTCTTCATGTTTTTGATCACCGTTTCATGCTCCTCCTATTTTTCAGACCGTTTCATGCCCCTCATATTTCTGACACGTTTTGAGGCTCCTCATATTTTTCCCACATTCCAGGCTCTTCATGTTTTTCAACACCGTTTCATGCTCCTCCTATTTTTCAGACCGTTTCATGCTCCTCATTTTTTTGACACCTTTTGAAGCTCTTCATATTTTTCACACCTTTTCAGGCTCTTCATATTTTTCAACACCTCTTCTTGCTCCTCCTATTTTTCAGACCGTTTCATGCTCCTCAGATTTTTCACAACTTTTGAAACTCTTCATATTTTTCACACCTTTTCGGGCTCTTCATATTTTTGAACCCCGCTTCATGCTCCTCCTATTTTTCAGGCCGTTTCATGCTTCTCATATTTTTGACACCTTTTGAAGCTCTTCATATTTTTCAGACCTTTACAGGCTCTTCATGTTTTTGAACACCGCTTCATGCTCCGCCTATTTTTCAGACTTTTTCATGCTCCTCTTATTTTTGACACCTTTTTAAGCTCCTCCTATTTTTCACACCTTTTAAGGCTCTTCATGTTTTTCAACAATGATTCATGCTCCTCCTATATTTCAGACCGTTTCATGCTCCTCATATTTTTCACACATTTTCATGCTCTTCATGTTTTTCAACACCTTTTCAAGCTCCTCATATTTTTGACACGTTTTGAAGCTGTTCATATTTTTCACACCTTTTCATGCTCTTCATGTTTTTCAACACCGTTTCATGCTCCTTCTATTTTCAGACTGTTTCATGCTCCTCATATTTTTGACACTTTTTGAAGCTCTTCATATATTTCACACCTTTTCAGGTTCTTCATGTTTTTGAACAAAGCTTCATGCTCCTCCTATTTTTCACATCTATTGAAGCTCTTCATATATTTCACACCTTTTCAAGCTCTTCATATTTTTGAACAATGCTTCATGCTCCTCCTATTTTTCACACCTTTTGAAGATCTTCATATATTTCACACCTTTTCAAGCTGTTCATGTTTTTGAACACCTTTTCATGCTCCTCCTATGTTTCAGGCCGTTTCATGCTCCTCATACTTTTGACAACTTTTGAAGCTCTTCATATTTTTCACACCTTTTCAGGCTCTTCATGTTTTTCAAAACCGCTTCATGCTGCTCCTATTTTTCAAATCGTTTCATGCACCTCATATTTTAACAACTTTTGAAGCACTTCACATTTTTCACACCTTTTGAAGCTCTTCATATTGTTCCCACCTTTTCAGGCTCTTCATGTTTTTCAACACCGCTTCATGCTCCTCCTAGTTTTCAGACCGTTTCATGCTCCTCATATTTTTGACACCTTTTGAAGCTCTTCGTATATTTCACTCATTTTAGGCTCTTCATGTTTTCAACACCATTTCATGCTCCTCCTATTTTTCAGACCATTTCATGCTCCTCATATTTTTGACACGTTCTGAACCTATACATACATTTCACACCTTTTCAGGCTCTTCATATTTTTCAACACAGTTTCATGCTCCTCTTATTTTTCAGACCGTTTCATGCTCCTCATATTTTTCACACCTTTTGAAGCTCTTCATATTTTTCACACCTTTTGAAGCTCTTAATAATTTTCACAGGTTTTCAGTCTCTTCATGTTTTTGAACACCATTTCATGCTCCTCCTATTTTTCAGACAGTTTCATGCTCCTCATATTTTTGACACCATTTGAAACTCTTCATATTTTTCACACATTTTCATGCTCTTCATGTTTTTGAACACCTTTTCAAGCTCCTCATATTTTTGACACCTTTTGAAGCTCTCCATATTTTTCACACCTTTTCAGGCTCTTCATGTTTTTGAACACCGATTCGTGCTCCTCCTATTTTTCAAACCGTTTCATGCTCCTCAGATTTTTGAAACCTTTTGAAGCTCTTCATATTTTTCACACCTTTTCATGCTCTTCATGTTTTTCAACACGGTTTCATCCTCCTCCTATTTTCAGAGCGTTTCACGCTCCTCATACTTTTCACACCTTTTGAAGCTCTTCATATATTTCACACAATTTCAGGCTTTTCATTTTTTTCAACACCGCTTCATGCTCCTCCTAGTTTTCAGACCGTTTCATGCTCCTCATATTTTTGACAGCTTTTGAAGCTCTTCATATTTTTCACACCTTTTCAGGCTCTCCATGTTTTTCAACACCACTTCATTCTCCTCCTATTTTTCAGACCGTTTCATGCTCCTCATATTTTTGACACGTTCAGAACCTATTCATGTATTTCACACCTTTTCAGGCTCTTCATATTTTTCATCACAGTTTCATGCTCCTCCTATTTTTCAGACCGTTTCAAGCTCCTCATATTTTTGACACCTTTTTAAGCTGTTCATATTTTTCACACCTTTTCAGACTCTTCATGTTTTTGGACACCATTTCATCCTCCTCATATTTTTGACACCTTTGAAGCTCTTCATATTGTTCACAACTTTTCAGACTCTTCATGTTTTTCAGCACCACTTCATGCTCCTTCTGAGTTTCAGACCGTTTCTTGCTCATCTCAATTTTGACACCTTTTGAAGCTCTTCATATTTTTCACACCTTTTGAAGCTCTTCATATTTTTCACACCTTTTCAGGCTCTTCATGTTTTTGAACACCGTTTCATGCTCCTCCTATTTTTTACACATTTTGAAGCTCTTCATATTTTTCACACATTTTCACACTTTGCATGTTTTTCAACACCGTTTCATGCTGCTCCTATTTTTCAGAACGTTTCATGCTACTGATATTTTTGAGACGATTTGAAGCTCTTCATATTTTTCACACCTTTTCAGGCTCTTCATGTTTTTCAACACCGCTTCATGCTCCTCCTATTTTACAGACCGTTTCATGCTCCTAATATTTTTGACAACTTTTGAAGCTCTTCATATTCTTCACACCTTTTTAGGCTCTTCATGTTTTTGAACAACGCTTCATGCTCCTCCTACTTTTCAGACCGTTTCATGCTCCTCATACTTTTCACACCTTTTGAAGCTCTTCATATTTTTCACACCTTTTCAGGCTCTTCATGTTTTTCAACACCGTTTCATGCTCCTCCTATTTTTCAGACCGTTTCATGCTCCTCATGTATTTCACACCTTTTGAAGCTCTTCATATTGTTCACACATTTTCAGGCTCTTCATGTTTTTGAACACAATTTCATGCTGCTCCTATTTTTCAGACCATTTCATGCTCCTCATATTTTTGACAACTTTTGAAGCTCTTCATATTTTTCACACCTTTTCAGGCTCTTCATGTTTTTGAACACCGCTTTATGCTTCTCCTGTTTTTCAGACCGTTTCATGCTCCTCATATTTTTCACACCTTTTGAAGCTCTTCATATTTTCCACACCTTTTCAGGCTCTTCATGTTTTTGAACACCGCTTCATGCTCCTTCTATTTTTCAGACCGTTTCACGCTCCTCATATTTTTGACACCTTTTGAAGCTCTTCCTATTTTTCACACCTTTTCATGCTCTTCAAGTTTTTCAACACCGTTTCATGCTCCTCCTATTTTTCAGACCGTTTCATGCTCCTCATATTTTTGTCACGTTTTGAAGCTCTTAAAATTTTCCCACGTTTTCAGGCTCTTCATATTTTTCAACACCGCTTCATGCTCCTCCTATGTTTCAGACCGTTTCATGCTCCTCATATTTTGACACCTTTTGAAGCTCTTCATATATTTCACACCTTTTCAGACTCTTCATGTTTTTCAGCACCACTTCATGCTCCTTCTGAGTTTCAGACCGTTTCTTGCTCATCTCAATTTTGACACCTTTTGAAGCTCTTCATATTTTTCACACCTTTTGAAGCTCTTCATATTTTTCACACCTTTTCAGGCTCTTCATGTTTTTGAACACCGTTTCATGCTCCTCCTATTTTTTACACATTTTGAAGCTCTTCATATTTTTCACACATTTTCACGCTTTGCATGTTTTTCAACACCGTTTCATGCTGCTCCTATTTTTCAGAACGTTTCATGCTACTGATATTTTTGAGACGATTTGAAGCTCTTCATATTTTTCACACCTTTTCAGGCTCTTCATGTTTTTCAACACCGCTTCATGCTCCTCCTATTTTACAGACCGTTTCATGCTCCTAATATTTTTGACAACTTTTGAAGCTCTTCATATTTTTCACACCTTTTTAGGCTCTTCAAGTTTTTGAACAACGCTTCATGCTCCTCCTACTTTTCAGACCGTTTCATGCTCCTCATACTTTTCACACCTTTTGAAGCTCTTCATATTTTTCACACCTTTTCAGGCTCTTCATGTTTTTCAACACCGTTTCATGCTCCCCTATTTTTCAGA